>NW_027526335.1:24651227-25316227 GCF_048455015.1 Haemaphysalis longicornis | reverse complement strand
GGTTAGTCGAAAGGTTTTTTTTTATATATACCAAAACGATCGCCTGTGGCAAAAGAGTGTTTTTACCTGCGTATCGCAAGAAGCTTTTTCGAATGTCCGAAGTTCATTTGGTTAGAACTATAGTGAACTAGAATACTGTAGTTAGAACTTATGAGAATCAAAACGTTGGCGGGGAAGAGGGGAGGGGGGGGGAGGGGGAGGGGGGGGGGGAGGGGCTGACGAAAGGCAATGCTGAAGGTGCCTTGCGGAGCGTCGTCCCCCGTTTTCAAAACCATGGCTCACATCTCAATATTGATTTGTATTTATACGTATAACGTCTTTGAAAATTCTCATAGATGCTTTTTTGTGTTGCGAAAGAATCACTAGCGTCATCTATGCTCCTTTCATAACAGGCTGCTTAAAGAAGAAGTATGCACAGACGAAACCTTTCCAAATGGCTATCACGGTTCATACACGTCAGCCTTTCTTAGCGCACATGTAACTATGTGCTCAATAAAGCAAAACACGCGAACATAAAGAAAAATTACAGCGGCCTTTTCAATTAGAATTCACGTAGCGTAGGTATTTACGAAAACAGGCTAGAAAAAGCGACGCCGGAAAGAGACGAGCTAAAAGGGAAAAAAACGATAGCCTTTTCTCTATGGTGTAAATGCGGCAAGAAAGAGTGATGTAAACGATTGAAATATGAATGCTGTTCACTATATGACAACTCCTCGATGAGAAGTTCCAGCCCCAATTTTTTATTTACTTACGCTCATGTTTTTTCTTCTCCTCTAGCTAACATTCCTCCTCCTCCTCCCCTCCTCCAACTTCACTTGTTTTTTCTTTTTGCCCCGGGTCTATCACTGTATCCACATGCGCAAATTGCTTTGGTTGTGTTCGACGACGAGACGCTGCGGTCCCATTTGTTTTCTTCGAAACTAAAATTAACCGCAAAACAAAACTACCACCACAAAATTTTGCATCGATCGACATTGAAACATGCCGTCCTGAATTTATTTATTTATTTATTTATTTATTTATTTATTTATTTATTTATTTATTTATTTATTTATTTATTTATTTATTTATTTATTTATTTATTTATTTATTTATTTATTTATTTATTTATTTATTTATTTCAGAATACTGTTGGCCTTTTAGGCCATTAGAAGGGTGGGAAACATTAGGATAGTTAAGTAAAAATACATATAACTCATACAGCAATATAAACAATAACACATCAGGCTTGATATATTACATAGCATACATAATACACAGAAAATTTCTAGCAAAAGTCACAATGTTTCAGTCGAAGCATGCATACAAACAGTTGAACAATCAATAACGATAGACCAAGGTTACAAAAAGAATTCCTTGATACCTTCCTCAAACTTTTCTAGTGAATTACAATACATAAGTGGCAATGGCAACGTATTCCATTGGCGAATTGTTTTAGGGAAAAACGAATTCGCATACGCATTGACACGCTGTTGAGGCACTTCGTATGTATATTCATTTGCTCCTCTCGGGTTTCTTCCGCCACGTGGCGTTAGGTATTTTGTTGTGTTCACGTTTAGCTTAATTTTCGACAATAAAAAGAGGAAGCTCATCCTTGCCAACTGTCGACGTTCGGCTAAGGTGGGCAGTTCTAGCGAGCGTAACATTTCTGTTACCGACTCGCTAGTAGAGTACTTCGAAAGAATTAACCTGGCTGCTCGCCTTTGTACTTTTTCCAGCATATTTATAAGGCCGATTTCTGAGGGGTCCCATACAATGTGCCAACCAGCGCAAGGTTGAACTCTTCTGAAAATTTCGCGGTCAAGCGAATTACTAAGTGTAGTCTGCATCAGCCATTTGGGGTCGTCAGTCATATTTTTTTTTGTCCAGACGGTGATAAAACACATCAAATAAGCAATTTATGTAAAACTGGCGCGTTATTCTATGTGAACGGGCGAACTTCAGAGAGGTCAAATCTAGATATTTTACCCTGACTGATGCAAGCGTGTTACAATGATAGCAGGTAAAATATTGTCATTCTCAAGAAAATTGGGCACTTCCTGAGAAAAAGAGCTGATGTAGAGGAGAGCGTTCATTTTCGCGTTCGACGCATGCCTCCACGTGACATATCCGCTCAAAATAAAACAACCCAACGAATAAAGATAAAAAGGGACTGCTTCCACCGTGAAATTTCCAAACGAGATTTATTGGTATACGGTGACTAGAATTTTATCAAAGGTCCACGGAAAGCTTTAGCACTTGCGACAAATAAAAAACACGTTAGAAACCTTTCTCATCTTCTGACCTCAGTGGTATTTAGAGGGAAGCATTTCTGCGCCTCGTATCCGAACGCAAAGACCGGCGAGGTTTATTTATAAACAACAAAGTAAAGACCGAGGAACGCGGTAGCGAGAGTGTGGGGGCGGGCCTTCGTCGTGCTTTCAGTTGTCATCGGACGCAAAGAGGTCAGCTTAGTAAGGCGACAAATATCAATCGCACATGTGCCTTTTGAACAGCTTCATGTTCCGTTTACGTCAAACGAAATTTCTCGACTGTGTCCCATTTCAACGAAGCTTGCGCACTTACCCTGCCTCCTAGAAATATTAGTGCCTCTTTTCGCGTCATGCATTACGCAGAATCACGCGGCTGCCTTGGTTTCTGGCCTTGATAATTAATGTTCTCTGTTCTCAACCACACTTCCATTGTACTGAAACAATACCATCTCCCGACGGCACGGTGTTTTTTTTTAACCTGGCGTATTAAAAAAAAAACGGTAAAGAACACTTTTCTTCGTCAGCAAATATGCGCCTCGAGAGATGGAATTGACGTGGCTGGTTCCACTTAATCTTCGAAACACGCCCGAGTGCAAATATGTATTCAAAGTAACAGATTGTGTGTGGCTTCGCGGCAATGCAAATAAAAGTGGAAATCAAAATATTGAACTTTTTCGTGGTATTGTTACTTTTGCGAGTAAGAGAAAACGGTATAAAAAATACTGAAATATTGAAAGCATGGGGCGCAAATTTCCACTACCCGTTTTGTCGTTTGCCTGCCTTTCGTCATTTCCTTGCCAGTGCACGTGTTTTAGAGTGCGCACCCAATGGGATGCATTGAATATCCAGCTTCGGCAGTGGGCGTCAATAGTTCGGTACATGAACTTTGACTAGAGAGTACAAGCTTGTTTCGGCTCCAGAAAGCCAGTCTATATTAACTTGTCAGAACTCCGTCTTTTTAACCAAATCTGTGACATGTGTCAAAACTTAGGGGATATGCCTGGAACTTTCTAAGAATGTGAAGGCGAAAGCCTTGATTTTGATTGATTGATTGTAGTTGTTTAACGCGCCGACGCAACGCAGGCGATGACGCGCGCTGAAGGGCTCTGGATTAATTTTGACCACCTGGAATTCTTTAACGTGCGCCAGTGGCGGTCCCAAGGGGGGGGGGGGGGGGGGGGGCGAAAAGGGTGATCGCCTCCCCCAAAGAGGTCCTCAGCTTCTTATTTTTAGTTTTTTTAAGCATTCCACTTGCCCGAGGTTAAATCCCACATGTGTGAGGCCGCAAACGTGTTGCGACCGTCAGAAATGTGTGCTCTAGCCAGCCGTTGCACCGCCTAAGGGGCGCCAAAAACCACTCTGTCGCTAAGTGATTTGTGCGTTCACACGACATACGCGCACACGCCTGCATGGTTATCACCTCCTCCGCAGAATTGGCGCAAGAAAAGGGGAGCGGTTCTTTATTCGCCCCCCCCCCCCCCTCAACCCCCCCCCCCCCCCCCGAAAAAAAATTCGCCTCCCCCCAAAACCAATCTCTGGGACCGCTACTGACGTGCGCCGAAATCTCGTGCACACGGGCATTTTTGCTTTTTGCCTCCATCAGAAAAGCGATCGCCGAGGCCGGGAATCGAACCCGCGTCCTCGTGCTCAGCAGCCCAACGCCAAGGCGAAAGCCTAATCTTGGACCTTCTTTTAATCTGCTGTTAAGCTTTCTGTTAAACTTTGCGGCATCACCCGTCACCCCTTGGCCAGCCCGAAGCTAGTTCCGCAAGCTCGCCATCGCCAGGAGACTCTTCCTGTTCGCCTCATCGGTACCTTTAGTGTCACTTCTCAAGGCAGCTCGTATTGCGCGTGCAGCAGCGGTCTACCCTCCTTTGGCGTAGCTGCTTCCCTTTCCCGGCGCACGCACCCCCGACTCGCTGTCCTATTTTCTGTACCTCACGATTGTCTGCCCGTCCCAACGTATTCCGCAAAACATAAGAAATCCAAGGCTTGCGCCTTAAAAACTAAGCAGTCGTTGTATTACTACACTCCGACTTTGCGTTGTCGCGACAGCCAGTAAAACCCGGAGATAAGTTATAAGCTGCCCCCAACGCACCTGAAAAAGGTTTGCCTTGCAGAATTTTTTCTTGCTGCGGGATTTGTCGACGCACACACTGCATAGCAAAAGAAAAATTATTTTCCTGTATTCAGGTGTGAACTTTGTGAACATAAATTAATTCAAAGACAAGCAAAATAGAAATGCGGTGTTGTTAGTGCACCCCTTTAATAGTATTTGCTTTTTTTTTTCAAATGAGGCGGCTGATTATTTTAAGAGTCAGAAGTGCTATATTAACGAGAATAAATCGAGTTTGTTTCCCATTTTTTGCGCCAATAAATGTTTCTGCAGTCCATAAAACCTGGATGTCCGAAGTGCGAACACGTGTAGGAAGTAACAAACAAACAAATGATACGCTGTGACAAATGGAACAGCTGTCGCCTTGCTGACGAATAGACGGCAGCCGACGATGGCCCAACAATACGTTTCATACCACGAAATCTTCGGGAACTCCGCCGGTCTCACGACTCTCACCACGCGTAGCAGACGGCGCATCACTAGCAGACGACAAGACATGCACCGGCAAAAGTTAACTGAGTAGCTACACTACATTTAAACCAAACTTGCTGGGCACGTACTAAGGCGTGTGATTTCACAAGTCGAAAGAAAATTTTACCCGAACTTCTTAGCGCGAGAAATGCAGCACGCGCGCAGCTAAAAAGGCACGCACCAGAACGTCGTCAGCCCTCACGGGTCTTCCGTGCGGCAGAGATGTCTGTCACATACAGTATCCGCGAGTTGGGTCGTCGTACCTTGGTACCCGTGTAGGGCTCTTCGGAGTTGACGCTGCGTTTCCCCTCTCGTCTGAGTTGGGTCAATGAGACCACGAAAAAGGCGTCATGTCCCCTTTTGATCCCATTTGACGCGCAGCCGAATTGCATCTGTCTATCCATTTTGCGCCGCTGAGTTGGACAGCGTATTCCGCCGCTTTTCCAGTTAGTTCACTGATGCGGGCTCGAAGCTTGCGATTAAGTTTCTGTTTCTTCCATCTTTTAGTAAGGCTCCGGGGTGCCTCCCATATATGCATGAGATGGTTGTCCACAGTTGGGTTCTTTTCGGTGGTCTGAAGTGTTGTAACGTGTTGCTGTTGTAAGGCGGTGATCTGTTTCGCCCACTCCGTATAGCTGTCTGTGAGGAGAACAGGGGGAACTTCTTGCAGCCTAAATTCATGCCATTTGGTTAGCTTGGCCTGGCCCCACTTTCTCCTAGCAGCCTTCGCCCAGATGGTGATCCTAAGGAGGCAGTGATCGCTACCCAGTGTCTCCTCCAGGTTTTCCCAAGTAGCGTCTCTACTATTTCTAACTAGGGATAGGTCGGGACACGTGTCGCGAGTAACCGAGTTTCCCATACGCGTGGGTATAGTGCCTAGAATATTCTAGGCACTATAGCGTGGGACATGCCGGGTCCGTGAGCAGCGTAAGTCGAAGCGGGGAGATTAACTCCGCTAACTTGCGTCCCCTGGCCTGCTCGAAGTGGTATCCCCAATGAAGGCTCGGGGCGTTAAAATCCCCAACTATCACGAGGGGTGCTTTCTCGGCCGATTTAAGTGCTCGACAGAAAACTTCGCTTAAAGTTATGCGGGGCTTGTGCGGGGGGCTGTAAATGTTGAGCACGTGTATTGGAGGATCACGACGTCTAAGTGGAAGGACCTTTAACGTACTGTATTCTTGATCGGGCTCTAGGTCTAGATCGACTTGGATCGCAGTATACGCCTCGTTCACCAGGATGCAAGTCGTAGGGCCCCCCTGGAATGAGCTATACCCTGGAAGTTTAGCATCTGCTCCAGGCCCTTGAAGCGCCAGAATAGCTGGTGCGGGGCCGAGGGACTGGAGATATAATTGGAGATGCGACCTTTTTTTTCATATTCCGAGATCTTCTACAGTTCCATTGTATGATCACGGATTTCTCATCTGGAGTTTCGCTTCGGGCTTTCCGCTGCGGTCCGTTAGCCGTGATTGAAGATTATTGAGATTTAAGAAACATGACCTGAGTATCAGTACACAGGCAAACAGAACCCAGACATAGATGTCCCCTTTACACCACAAGACCTTCAGGCAGCTTTAGCTAAGATGCGCAGAGGTACAGCCCCGGGAGGGGATCGTATAACAGTCCAACTATTGGCGTACCTCCCAGACTCTGCGTACTTCCAACTGTTAGATTACATAAATAAAATCTGGGACGGCCGTCTACTCCCCCACAGAATGTAAGACCTTCTTGGTCACTTTTACACCCTAACCAGGAAAAATTGTTAATATTGATAATCTGAGGCCAATTTCTCCCACCTCATGCGCGGGTAAGCTCGTGGAGGCAATGGCCCGGGATCGTCTCTCTCCACACATTGAGTCCACGGGCCTCTTTGCAGACACTATGTTCGGGTTCCGATCACATATGTCAGCACAGGACGTTCTTCTCCAGCTACACCACGACGTAATTCGACCAACTACAATGCGAAAAAACGATAAAGACATCTTTGCCCTACATCTCAAGGGAGCATTTGACAACGTCCGACATAGCAGCATACTAAAAAGCTTAAGCACAACGGATTGTGATCAGAAAGCCTTCGCGTACGTCAGAGATTTCCTCTCCAAACGTCAAGCATCCTTAGGATCGAAGATAAGGAGTACGGTCCATATTACATGGGTACAAGGGGTACTCCACAAGGAAGCGGTCCTGTCGCCGCTACTCTTTAAAATCGCTATGATGAAGCTGCCGCACAAATTAGCTCGGGTAGAGGGCATACAACATGCCCTTTACGCCGATGACATAACAATCTGGAGCACAGAAGGCAGCCTTGTGGAAAGGGAGGACCGCTTACAAAGGCCTGCCAGCATTGTCGAAAGCTATGCTAACGACTGCGGCCTCCAATGTTCCGCAACAAAATCAGAACTTTTGCACATTAAAGCCAATACTAAATACAACACAAGGCTTCACATCTCTTTAACAGGTGGTCCTATCAGAGAAGCCAAAAAAATCTGGATCCTGGGTCTGCTTATTCACAACAAACTTATAGCCCAGAGGCCGCCATTGCCAAACTGAAGCGAGCAGGTGAACAGGTCGAACGGATGATACAACGCGTATCCAACAAGCGCGGCGGGTTACGGGCAGGGACGCGCTCCGGCTCGCCCATGCCTTTGTAACCAGTAGAATCCTCTTCTCCGTACCCTACCTACGTACGACCAAACAACACGAAAATCGCATTGACGTCATCATTAGGAAGGCCACAAGACCAGCCCTTGAACTCACGGTGGCTACCTCCAACACCAGGTTATCGGCGCTGGGAGTGCTCAATTCATATCAAGAGCTGAAAGAGGCCCATCTCACAAATCAGTACACGAAACTCGCACAGACGGCGTCGGGGCGCCACGTGCTTGATCGCCTACAAATCAAACAAGAGTGCACTCCAGAGGAGACATGCAGACTCCCAGAGTTGTGGCGACACAGGCTCTGGGTGCATCCACTTCCCTGTAACATGGAAAATCACACTCACGAAGGCAGGAGGGAAGTACGCGCTAGGACCCTGGAAAGGAAATACGGAAATAGGCGAGGTGTGTTCTACGTTGATGTGGCAGGACCGTCACCTCTAGGGTTCTTCACTGCCGCTGTAGTTCACAGGGACCAGCAAGTCGATGGGCTCTCCTACCGGGCTCCTACCTCCACGCAAGCCGAGGCGATTGCCATAGCGCTCGCCGCCTCGGACCCGAAGTCAAGGACTATCATCACGGACTCTCGCCGAGCCTGTGAAAGCTATTTAGCGGCCAAGGTACCCTTGGCCTACAGCATTTTAAAGCAAAGTGGTGCGGCTCGTAGACCCCGCACCTAAATAAATTGTGTGGTCTCCGGGGCATCAGAGTCTGAGAGGTAACGAGGCCGCGCACGCGGCTGCCCGAGCGCTTACCCACCGGGCGCCTCACCCATGCTCTCCCGGCTCGGAGATTAGCAAACCACTTCTGTGGTTTAGAGAAATCGTCAAACATTACTGCGATAACCGCCGGCTTTACCCAGCCCCTGCAAAGGGTCTGAGCAAGGTCGATGAGCGAACACTGCGGCGCCTGCAGACGAACACATTTATGTGCCCTGCAGTAGCAAAGCATTTCGACCCTAAAACAGATGGGCGGTGTCTGCACTGTGGGGAGGTGTCCGACATCTTCCACATGGTGTGGGCATGCCAGAGCAACCCTGCGTTATCCCCCAACCCTTCCCCTACCAGTGAGGCATGGGAGGCAGCCCTGCTCAATTGCTCGGGGCTGGAGTCTCAAAGGGCTCTAGCTCAACGGGCGAGAGCGGCGGCCTTGACCAACGGGGTCCCGGAATAAGGACTGCACCTGTGCGGGGGCCACATGCCGTAACTCTCTTTTATTCTTATCATACAATAAAGTTTCACTCCTCCTCCTTCCTCACGGGCTGCCGGAGACGGTAAGCCCTCCTGCCCCCGTTCATGCACGAGTGCCGCTCCTCCCTTTCTCTAAGACGCTATCTAACAACTGCAGTGCGACCACTATATATTATCCTCTCGCGATGTAGAACTATATCTGGGTTATTGTTCTGTTCTGACACCGTCCACTGTTCAAACGGCGAAGATGAGAAAGAGAAGCCTGGTATAGTAGTTTAATCAATCAATCAATCAATCAATCAATCAATCAATCAATCAATCAATCAATCAATCAATCAATCATGTTTATTTACGTGCCCAGGAACAGCCAGAGGCCTGAGTGCTGGCGCACGGATAGTTACATGAAAACAAAATACAAGAAACATATTGCAAGAAACAAACAAGCGACAAGACACACACAAATTGAAGTAGCGAAAATTACAGAAAGAAAGCACAGGCGGAGCCTGGGTACAGGTAAAAAAGAAAAAAGAAGATGCCTTTGTGGCTCAGCTTATTGTAATGAATACACAACAAGCAGAGAAAAAAGTTTGACAGTAAGACGACAAAAACAATGACAAGAGTATAGAGACAAATGATAAGACAAGCATGATAAGTAAACAGTTTCAAAAATAGGCAAATATCTATTGGTTAAACAGAACCGCAGAGAAACCAAATTTCAGCAATGAAAAAAAAAAGAAAAACGAACGACAGAGATATCATAGATGTTTAACATACTTTATTCAACAGCGCAGTACGGTAAATTGTAAAGGAACTTTGAAAGATGTCAAGGCGTTCAGAGAAGCGGTTGTAACAATTCTGTATTCTGCGCACAGGAGAATGATTGGAGTTGCGCGCAGCGGTCAAGAAAGGGCGATGCGACCTGGTGGGCCTTTGTGGAACACTAAACTGTAAACAGTTAAGCAGGTCTGCGCAAGAAAGGTCACCATGAACAATTTTGTGAAGAAATGTAAGGTCTGCACGCATACGTCTGCAGGTCAACGAAGGGATGGAAGGAACTATGGGTAAGTCAGAATCAGGATGAAAACTGTGATTGTGATGACGGTGCTTGAAGATGGATAAAAACTTCTTCTGCACACATTCTATTAATTCACAACAAGATTTGGAGATGCCATTCCAGGCAACAGAAGCATATTCTAACTGAGGGATACATATTGTATTGTATAGCATTAGAAATGGATCTGGAGAAGAGAATTCCTTTGTAATCCGACACACATTTCCAAGACTTCGGAGCGCTCGCCGGGTGATGAGCCTAATATGAGAAGAAAAAGAGAGGGTACTGTTGAAAAGAACCCCGAGGTCCCTAATCTCCTCAACCCTTTGCAAAGGAGCTCCCTCTATACTGTAGGAAAACAGCAGACGATGGGTTTTCCGGCTGTACGTGACAACCTTTGTTTTAGCTGGGTTTAAAATTAGACAGTTTTTGCTGCACCAGACCGGTAATTTCGACACATCCCTCTGCAAGGCACAGCAGTCCTGAAAACCGCTAATGTGCCTAAATAGTTTGACGTCATCAGCATAGAGAAGAAATGAAGATTTTGTTAAAGGAGTACTGACACGAAATTTCTCGCTTTCAGTTTTTATGCTGTAAAGAATACCTATGGTCCCAGTAATTACGAAAATCGAACCGAAAGGCGTCAGCCACCAACATATAATTAATTATAGCACGTTTATTGCAACCACTTTCAAATTCGGTCGCCGCGCGGGAAAATGGCCGTTCGGAGGAGAGCCTGCAAGCGGACTGCCTGACGTCACGGTCTCCGTGACGTCGGACCGTGACGTCATGGTCTCCGTGACGTCAGGGACGTTCGCTGCATCGTCTGCTACGGATTGCACGCGGTTCACACTAAAGCGCTGGACACATGTACGATTTGTACACTCGATTCGCATGCGACTGATCGTTACGACTGTCACCACGACTAGTCGTACGCGTGAATTTGAGACACATGACCCGATGCGTGCATGCGATGCGTCGTCGGCGTCGCTCCGCCCACCGTTTTTGCTCCATGGTCAACTACGACTATCGCTGAGCTGAATTTGTAGATCCCGCGCGTTTAATCGCAAAAAATGGATAAAGCAGGCAATCGTGAAGCGTTTCCTGCCTTCGGAAACAGTTCGCGCACACGCCGGCCGCGCCTGCCAGCTCGGACACTCAGCGGCTCGATCCGGCGCAGACCACGGTAGCAAGACGGTAGCAACCGCTTGTCGCTGCTCTTCTGAATCAATCTGATCGTTAAAATGAAGTTCCACATGCGAGAAAGTAGGTGTTAGTGTGGTGAAAAATTGTGCTTGGGATTGTTATCAGGGCTTATTTTAAAAGCGGCGATCAGATATCTGCCGCGATGCAAGCGTATACGCTGACCGGCCCCCCGCGGCGCGCGGCGGGCGGTGCGCCGACCGGTCGAGAGATGGCAATACCTGCGCGGAAACGTGAAGTGCGCACTTCGCAAGCCTTGCTCACAGCGGTACCGCAGCCAAGCCAAACCTCCTATCGAAGCGAGACCGCCCACAACAACAGCGCAGGCTATCGCTTCCGGTTCCGGAAACAACTGTATGACGTCATGCTGAATCGGCCGCAAAATCGCGGATAGCCTGACGTCACACCCCAAGCGATTTCGCTAGTGCTGCCGATTTGTAATAGTTCGCGGCCAGGGCAATTAAAATCGATTTTTGATGCGTTTCCAGCCTCGGATCGCTCCAAAAATTTCTGTGGGTAATCTGTACAAACTACTGAAGCCAATTATATCGTTATTTAGGCCTCTAAATTTGGTGTCAGTACTCCTTTAACACTGTTGACACATCATTGATAAAGATAGAAAACAATAGTGGACCCAGCACAGAACCCTGAGGTACACCACTCGTTGCAGTGTAAACACTAGACCTTTTGAAGTTTACATCTACGTAAAAGGACCGGTCAAGGAGATAGTTGGACAACAAGGCAACAAGGCTTGCGTCTACACCGGACGTAGTAAGCTTGTTAATTAATAACTGATGGTTCACTACATCAAACGCCTTACTGAGGTCAAAATAAATAACATCCAACTGGCCGTTTTCACAAACTCCAGCCGAAGCCTGTGTCATAAAGCTTGCAAGATTTGTAACCGTCGATCGACCCGAGAAAAAGCCGTGCTGATTTGGTATCAGAACGTTCTTGACGCTAGCAGCAAGAATGTTGTGCAGAGCTGACTCAAGGAGTTTTGAGGCGATCGACCCGAGAAAAGTAAACAGTTATTATAAATGGAAGTTAAGACAGGCACAAAAATGTTGCCGTAAGCCTTCATGAGGGCTGCTGGAATTCCATCTGCACCACAGGAAAATGACGGTTTCATCCGTTTAAGGCTATCATTGACAAGTTTTTCATCGAACATAAGTGTACTAAAATTAGACATATTATTAAACGATAGGCGTTCGTCGTGACCATCTGGCAGTTGAAAGACAGAATGAAAGTACGGAGCAAAGCTCGTGGCAACATCATCAACCTGTTCCCCATCGGCATTAAGCAGGCTAATGTGTTTTTTAGAGAACGGCCGCGTACATACCTCCAGAAGTCAGCCGGTTTCTGAGACGCAGAAGCCTCTAACGACTCTATATAAAGCTGGTGGTCACGCCGGTAGAGGCTTTTACAAAGTGAGCGATACCGACGAAACTCTGCTTTCCGCTTGTCAAGCCCAGAACGCTTGGTCTTTTTGTGGGCGCTGTCCTGAGTTTAAGCGAACTTCAAAGTTCTTTAGAGAACCAGTGGGGAAATTTGGAATGAACAGGCTTATAACAAGGAATGTACTTTTCCATGCCACTCCTGACAATTTCGGTAAAACGTCGAACCTGTTCGTCAACATCTTGACATCAAAAACACTAGACCATTCAGCAGATGAATAAAAGTGATAGAGCCCAGCATAATCTCCACGCTTGAAAGCATATCGCGGGACTGCACAATCGTCAACACCACCATAACAATGCTGGGCAGCGACAGAGACAGAGACAATAAGAGGGGGGTGAAACTTGTCGGGGTGTACAAGAGATATTTCGGAGGCACACACGTACGTTTTTCAAGTTCGAGAAGCCCATATCTAGGACATTACCATAGAGGTTTTCTATGTGGCAGAACTGCTGCAAGGGGAGGTGAATGATTGAAAATCTAATAACATGCTGCATTTCTGCGCTGCATAATGGTTTTTATGCTGAAATGAGAGACTGTTCCAGTGAATACCTGGGGTGTTGAAGTCTCCAAGTATAATTAGCTTATGGTTGGAGTGTGAATTGGAAACATTTTCAATAGATGTGAGCTTTCGATTATATTCAGCAGGTAAAATATCCGGGGATATATAGAATGCACCGATGAGCAGCTTCTCGCCCCTCTTGAGGCCTACCTCAAGCCACACTGATTCCTCGGTCTCGAGGTCTGCACGCCGCACGCATTGTACTGAGCGATCGATGGCAATGAGAACACCGCCACCCTTTTGCTTAGGCCCAGTTAACTTTCTGTCACTTCTAAAAATTTCATAGGTCGGAGGAAAATAGTCGGAAGATGAGATATCATCGCAAAGCCAAGTTTCAGTAATAACAATAGTAGAAAATTTGGACCACACAACATTTCTAAGAAATTCGGAGGACTTAGTACGTAGACCCCGAGCATTTTGATAATAGATGTCGAGAGTGCCGTTCTTACTTGTCATTCTCAGTATTTCACAGCTGTGCACCATGCCACGGTGGAGCTTGCCTTGGAACGGCTTGAAGAGGCAGCCCTTTGGCCACATAGACGGGTCGCACAGGCGCCTGAAACACTCTGCGTCAACAGTTACACAAAAAGAAGAATACGAGTCATACTTGGTTTTAAGGCGTTTGCACGACAACGGCGTGACTTGCACATTCGACAAGTGGGCCAACAGTTGCCCAGATGTCGTGTTAGCCGACAACTTCGAAACAACAACAACAACAACAACAAGGTTCGTTTCCCGGCCGCGGCGGCCGCTTTTCTGATGGAGGCGAAAAGCAAAAACGCCCGTGTGTACGAGATTTCGGCGCACGATAAAGATCCCCAGGTGGTCAAAATTAATCCGGAGCCCTCCACTACGGCGCGCCTCATCGCTTGCTTTGCGTCGGCGCGTTAAACCCCACAATCAACAACAACAACAACAACAACAACAACAACAACAATAATAATAATAGTAATAATAATAATAAATCAATCAATCAATGTTTATTATAGTGCCCAGGAACAGTGGAGGCCTTCGTGCTGGAGCACTCAGAGGGGAAAATGCAGCACTGTAGTACAACAACAATTTGCTAATAAACACTCAGTGAGCAAAAAAAAAAAAAAGAACGACCTACAAAAACGGCAAAGAAGATTAGAAATAAAATAGTGCAATCCAACCGACTTTACACAATCAATTCGTACTGGCGCACAGAAAAGGTATAAGACAGCAATGAAATAATAATAATAATAATAATAATAATAATAATAATAATAATAAATAACAATAATAATCAATCGTCCTTATTTATCGTCCCCAAGAACACTCATGAGGCCTTAGTGCTGGTACACGTATGGGTGCAATTACAAAAGAGAACCAGAGTAACAAGCGCACGCGAAGACATTACCGAAACCAATTAATAAAATAATAGTTTATTCTGCAAGACACGTACAGAACATGAGTAGAAACGGGAGCGCCTAAGCCATCAACGGCTTGTGGGCATTACCCGGAAGTGGTTATCAAAAGTAAGCAGAGTCACAAAAAGTTGGGGCAGCTTCGCACTAGTGGCGCGAAGACTGGCCAAACAGCGAAGCTGGCGGACCCGCATAGCTTATTCTTGGTTCGGCCAAGTTTTCGGCGTGGTGTCGTCGTTAGCCCCCATAGAGCAATAAACACTCAGTCATTAAAGTATCTACAACGTACGCGAGCTCGTAGTTCCGGATCTTCTGCAACTCGCTGACGTTTCGCCGGATCATCTCGGCGGCGACGCATCGCTTCTCGCTTGGCAGTAGAGCCACTGTGGTGTTGCGGCGCGGTGGGCCGCTATCTCGGAAGGAACAAACGGCGCCGCTGTGGGCTACCGACGACTGCCAATGTTTATTGGACACCACACATATATATCGACATAACAGATAACAGCGCCATCTCTGATGGAGTCACTGAACCAATCCTTCCCTCCCTTCTTTTTTTTTAGTTGATTAGTAACTGTTAGTACGTGTTAGTGGAGAGGCATCTCATCTATGTACAATAAGCATGAAATATTTACACACCGAGTCATACACTCAAAATGCAAAGTATGCACTTCAAATATACGCTCAATTACAAGTGCATGCGTACATGTCACCGAGTCCACTAAACATAATCCATATATCTTTGAGGCGGTCGTCTTGTCCTCGCAGGTAGCTCCCGGCGTGGAGGGGGTTCTGGAGAGGGTGGAGAAGAGACAGGCTGTTGTGGTGTCTCTTGCGATGCTACACAAGGGCTGCACAGAACACTAGGCACTGCACTTAGGGGGGAACCTGGGGGCACTGCACTGAGGGGGGGTACCGGGTAGCACTGCCGATTGCCCACTCCCGCAACGCACAGCTGACTGGTTTGAAGGCTGCGCTGGCTCACCGTGAACACTTGGCGTTGGGACGACTGGCTGAGGCTGGGCGGCCTGTGCAGCAAGCTTGCTTAGCTTGGACGAGTTACACGTTCGTCCATCATCAAGACAGAACGAGGCTGGCCCTCGTTCCACTACCTTCCGAGGACAGCTGAAGGAAAGGTCTCCTTTAAAAGAGACTGTCGGTTTCTTAACACGAACCATGTCCCCAACTGCTATGTTTGGTTTCTTGGCTGCACGACGGAAGTCGGTGTACCTCTTGCTGTACTTTTGCCTCCGTGTGACTCTCTTCCGAAGTTGGCCAAGTTCTTTAGCAGGGTCCGTGAAGAATGATGGGGATGGGTGCCCAATGATGTCAAGTCGTGTTCGGGGTAGTCGTCCATGGAGGAGCAAGGCTGGTGCGACTCCCGTGGTTGCGTGAGGTGTGCACCGATAGACACCCAAGTACTCCAGTGCTGCTTGTCGAAGAGGCCGATGTTCTAGCGAAGCAACTTGTACAAAGTCCTTGAAAACACGATTAAACCTCTCAACAAGCCCATTGGCTTGGGGGTAATACACTGAAGAATGTGTCAACCGGATGCCACGCTCGTCTAAGAAGTGTGCAAATTCTCGTGAAGCAAATTGGGGCCCATTGTCACTGACTATCTCGTCAGGGTAGGGTCTCCCTCTCGGGAAAAGATCGACAACAAGAAGTTAGTGACTGATCTGGTAGATACCTCGCTGCAGAATTGTACTACGGGCCACTTAGAAAAATATTCAACCAGTGTGATCGCGAATCTGCAATCTTGAGGAGCTCTTTCTATTGGGCCAACAATGTCTATGGCAATTTTTTGCCATGGGCGCTCTGGAAATGGAACGGGTTGCAGAGGAGCAGGTGCCATTTTCACACTCTTGTCTGCCTTCTGACAGACGCTGCAGTTTTGGATTGCGACTTCTGTTTGCCGATCCATGCCCGGCCACCAAAACCGTTCTCGAAGTCTGGCTTTCGTCCTGACGATGCCAGGATTAGCTTCATGAGCTGTGGAGATGACTTGATGCGTAAGGGACTGTGGCACTACGAGTCGCTCTCCACGCAGGAGTAAGTTGTCGACCACTGACAACTCGTTGCGCAGCATGAAGTACGGTTGCAGTTGGTTTGGGACGAGCTTGTGCGGGGGCCATGACGGCGTAGCGTATTCCTTGACTTTTGCCAGAGTGGCGTCGTCACTGGTGGACTGCTCGATCTGGTCCTTCGCGATGCACAGCGGCTCGACAAGGAAGACAACTTCTGTGGAGTTGTCTTCAGGTTGTGGTGTGCATTCCGGGTTACCTACCACTGGTAGACGTGACAGCGCGTCTGCTACCTTGTTTTCAGAGCCATTGCGGTATTCCACGGAGTAGTTATAGCGGAGCAGTCGTTCAGCCTACCTTGCGATGCGAAAAGGGCGTCGCCCTGTTCCCTTGTTAGACAGCAATGTTACCAACGCCTGGTGATCAGTTTGAAGAGTGAAAGGTCGTCCCCACAAGTAAACATGCCACTTCTCGCATGCCCACATGCAAGATAATGCTTCACGCTCGCTGGCGGAGTACTTCCTTTTTGCATTAGATGGGGTCCGCGAGGCAAACGCAATGGTGCGAGTTTCCTGTCCATCCACTTGCTGCAAAACCGCACCTAGCCCGTATGCAGAAGCATCAGTTGCAACAATAACTGGAAGGGCTGGGTCAAACATGTGCAACACCTTGTGGGAGGCCAGAAGAGTCTTCACTCTTTCAAAACTTGCTTGGGCAGCTGTGTCCCACTCAAAAAGTGCGTCTTTGCGCAGCAGTCGACGCATGGGTTCCACTTCTTCGGCTAGCCTCGGAATGAACTTTGCGTAGTACTCCACTAAGCCTAAGAATGAACGGAGCATGCCTGGTTCTGTGGGCGCGGCTGCGTGGACGATTGCATCGACTTTGGCTTGAAGGGGTGCTATGCCTTCAGCGCTGACACGATGACCAAGGAAAGAGAGTTCTGTTGCATTGAAAACACATTTCTCGTGAAGTTTCAGACCTGCTTTCGCGATGCGATGCAGAACTTCTTCCAGGTTCTCCAGATGTTCTGTCTCCGTCTTCCCGAAGACAATGATGTCGTCTATGTAACAAAGAACACCATGGCAGCCTTGCAGGATCCTTGTCATGAGCTGCTGAAAGGCTGCAGGGGCCGACGCCAATCCAAAGCAGACCCGTTTAAACCGGAAAAGGCCCTCGTGCGTAACAAACGCTGTGAGATCCCTGCTGTCTGGGTGCAGCAGAACTTGGTGGTACGCAGAGGCAAGATCTAGCTTTGAGAAGTGGCGGGCTCCGTTTAAGGCATGCAGCAGCTCTTCGGTGTGAGGCAGCGGGAAGTTGTCGACCACGGTGGCTTTGTTCGGCTCCCTCAGGTCAACACAAAGACGAATGCTGTCATCTCTCTTCAGGGCTGCGACGATGGGAGAAACCATTCGGAGGCATCGATCCTTTTGATGACGTCGGCGGAGAGCAGGGCCTGTAGTTGGTTGCTTACTGGTTGGCGTAATGAGAATCGAAGGCGTCTCAACTTCTGGGCGACTGGGGAGACTGCCTCTTTCATCTTCACCTTGTGTTGAAAACCTTTGACAAGGCCCAGGCCTGGAGTAAACAGGTGAGAAAACCTGGCCCACAGTAGTGCAGGCATGCCAAACTTTGGCTCACTCTGTGGCTGCTTTAAGATAGCGCCTTGCGGTGGAATGCGCTGTTGTGCGTCTGAGCTCGTTGCAGGCAGCGTTGATGTTGCGTGGGCGGGCGTTTGCTGAACGACCGTGTGCAAAGAACGTAGCTCTGTGCCTGAAATTTGAAGATCCAGGGCTTGCACAGCATCTAATCCCAAAAGGGAGGTCCGCGTTACATAAAGCGGTATGATGGCTGTTCGTGCCTTGAACGACAGCTTTGCTTCAAACAGGCCAAGCACAGGAATCTTCTGGCGTGAAAAATCAAGAAGTGTGATGCTGGGGGTACTGAGTTTCACTTTATCTTGAAAAAGGCTTCGAAAGTGACCTTCCCCAATTATTGACACTGCTGAGCCTGTGTCGATGAGAAACGAGACTTCAGCTTCTTGGCGGGTTTGTTCGCGAAGTCTGGCTATTTCTACCGCTCGGTCGAATGTCAACGCGTCGCCTTCGAGCAGCAGTCTTTCCCTGAGTTGCGGGCAAGTAACTCCGGCAACGAACTGTTCGCACAAGTTATCATCCGCGGTAGCGTCGAAATTACACGGGGCTGCCAGTTCACGGAGCGCCAAAGCAAATTCGGCAACAGACTCACCGGAAAGTTATCGACGCTCACGAAAATGATAACGTTCGACTCGAACGTTGACGGTGGCGGTGAATTACTTTGCCAGTGTGTCAACGGTAACGTCGTACGGGTCCGGACGGCTTGAGGCAGGGGCGTGCGTGGCAGGCGTCTGTTCCTTCGTCAGCTTGTCGTCGGTGGCGGGTGGTGAAAGCGGCGGCTGGGGTGGGGGCGGTGCCGGCAGGGCGTCGAAAATCCTTTGACCCTCGGGGCCCAGGCAGTGAAGCAGGAGCGCGCGACGTCGGGTTGCTGACCACTCGTCGGCGCCGGACGCGAGCACGAAGTTATGGAACAAGCGAAACCAGCGGTGCCAAGGGATCGCTGGCGTGCCCGGAGTCTCGACGAGCGGCGGCGGCGGCGATATCCCGGTGGCCATCCTCGTCGCCAATGTGGTGTTGCGGTGCGGTGGGCCGCTATCTCGGAAGGAACAAACACATGAACGCCGCTCTGGGCTACCGACGATTGCCAATGTTTATTGGACAGCACACATATATATACACGACATAACAGATAACAACGCCATCTCTGATGGAGTCACTGAACCAATCCGAATATACAACAGCCACTAAATAATCTAGTGGCTTTACTTGGCAGTGCGACGCTCTTCCTGGTAAGTCGCTTCCTCCTCGGGCATCCAGACTTTCTTTGGTCTTTCTATAAACCTTTTCATCCGTTAATCTTTAATAAGATCAGAGCATGTTCTGGGCTGTGTTGCGCATGCGCAGTTTCATTTTCCTGTCGACTGCGCCAATTGTAGGCCCGCAAGCACAGCCCGCTGGCAAAATGGAAGCTCCCAGGACGAAGAAAATAAAAAGGTCTATAACAGCAGCACGTACGTACAGATTAGAGGAGGCGAGAGGTCTGTCGCCGCGCCGGCTGTTCAAAGCTTTTACTCGCCTGCGACGTCACGGCCAAGCTCTGCCTTCACACTTGTCGTCCGGGGCTCGGAGAGAGGAGAGCGGCGCGCGCACATGCCGCGGACTTAGCCTAACGCGCGTGGGGTGCGAGGAGGTTACGTGGCTCGGTGCTTTCGCAGGTAACTGGCGTTGGTGGTTGCTAGGCAACGCGAGGCGGCGCACAGCCGGGCAGAGTTTTCTGGTAACGCTCCACAGCGGAACCAAAAGCTTAAACAACTCCACTGTTAAAAGACCAGATCGGTCTCTAAACAAGCAGGAGAAAAAAAATACTGGTTGATTCCTCTGTTATAGGAATCAACAAAACACGAAAGTGAAATGTGCAGCGAAATCTGAGCTGACCATGATTTTCGAGGCGGCGGCTGTCTTGTTGGGTGTGCTTGGCGAGCGACGTCCTGCCGGCGGGTCGCTTCGGCAAAGGTGTACTAGCGTCATTTTCGTAACGAATATGACGTCAGTAATATCTTCGTGTATCCAGACATAAAACACTTTCGTGTTAAAATATAAAACCCGAAAACGAACAACCGTAAGTATAACGCAGTATTTAGTACTAAAGGTTGCTTCTTCGCAAGAAGACTCTGTGTGCAGAGGTGCACCCTTTACAGGCCGCTTGCTTCGTTGTTCTGGCGTCGCTTCCGTAACGGATATGACGTCATCAAAACCTTCGTGTATCCCGGAATAAAACATTTTAGTGTTGAAAAAACAGAGAGGATGGAACAAACACGGCTGAAACCACGAAAATGGTTCCAACATGTCAAATAGTTATTCTAGAAAAGTGTAAGGTAACTGCTTCAGCATTTTTCCTAATTTCGGCTCGGAAGAAGTTAAAAAAGAACCAGGTGCAGTACTGAATATTTTAGGTATACGTCGTGTACTGTAACACCTTCAGAATATCGTGTGCGAACTCTTAGCACATTAAAGGGACCCAGAAAAGCTTTGCGAAGGTGGCAGTCAAATGCATTCAGGTGGTAGAACACATAACGGGGGATTTTTGAACCAAGTGTGAGCCCCATACGTTGTACGGATAATTTGTAAACAATTTTTGAAGATAGCCTTTCTCATCCGATGAGCGCGACGCCGCAGCGAGCCGATCGCTGCTGACGCAACGGCGATCGCGGCTGATGCAACGATGAGGCGCCCCTGATTCGCCCAATCGCCGGCGAGGTCGGCCGCCTGCGACGTCACCGCCATTGACTTCCGGCTGCTCTTCCTGCTTCTTGCGCGATCCCGAGTAGGCGTAAAGTACCGGATTTCTGCAGCGAGGTTCCGATACGAGCGCTCCACGTCCTCTGGATCTGGATAAAGATGAGTTATCCGTGCCACGTCGTTGGCTGCAAAGCGAGCGACTGGAGTGGCGTCAAAATGAGGCAAGATACGGACAATTGCAGACTGTGCAAAGGCAAAGGCGGGTCCGCAGCGATTGACGCGTGCCTAGGCGCAGGAATGTAGCTAGCGCAGAACGGAAGTCGAGCGTCGCGATGTCACATGGCTATTCCCAGTGTTTCCAGCTGCTTAGAAAGAAGCAGAGAGGGAGGAGGAACAAATCGGCAAGGGGGGAGAGGTGCATTGAATTGCTTCTGGCGCAGCTAATACTGAATGTAGATAAATAATTCCAACGGTATTGCATCGCTATATCGGTGCTACGCGACAATCCAGGCCTTTTGTAACTTTCACAAAAGGCTTTTCTGGGTCCCTTTAAAGCGCTCCAGAATTCTGTAATAATTGAAGTAATATAAGCCGTCATACCATTTAGGAGTATGCCTCGATTGTGTGAAACGGCACACGTAAATCTCACCTTCTTTCTTTATGCACAAAAGAAGGAAAGAAAGCAGGAACAATACTAGAGCGGCGTGACCGTTGCGTGTTTCTTCATTCACGGGCGACTCGCGATACGAGGATGAGCACTAGCCGTCCCCGTAAAATAATATTGCCTACGAGGCATCAAGGCGCACACGCAATGGTTTAAAATAGCTCTGCGTGTCTCCGTTATTTGAGTCGCACAGACGTCTACCCGACTCTGCCAAACATAGCATCCGTAGCAACGTTTTTAGGTTCTTTGAAATATATATCGCTTTCTGACTTCGCTTTCGTAAGACCTGAATTGTTTGCCTTTGGAAGCTCGTGTTTCGTTTCGTCCCGCACTCGCCACGGGAGTCGATAGACGGATAGTTTCTAAAGGCGGAAAGACGAACTATGACCGAGGGGATGGGTAGAAGAGATGCGAATGTTCATTGTTCGAAAAATTTGGGCAGGAAATGAAAAAAAAAAAAAAATTGGTCTCATATCTATTCTTTTTGTTGCAAATGTCGACAAAAGACGATAGTCTTTGTGAGTGCCTCCTGTTGCTTTCCCGCTCACTTCTCATGCTGTTCCTCTTCCGTCGCGCTCCTCCCAAGTAAACACACTGAAGGTTTGCTCAAGTCAATAGGCAGTTTTAGCATATCGTTACCGTGTTTACGCTACCGTTTACCGTGTTTGCAGGAGTAGGCAGCGCAGCGCCAGAGTTACCGCGAACGGTAACTTACCGGCACAGGCTTCACCGTCGCCAGCGCTTCCGGTAACACGGTAAACGGTAACGCAAACACGGTAACGATATGCTAAAACTGCCTAATTTAAATTTACCGCGTTCCACTGCTACAGGCCGGGTTTCTCGATGCCAGCGTTGCAGTACGGCGGAGACACGCGTAAATCGAGGCGCCCTACTTCAACGTTTATAGAACCACATTTCCTTACTCCACGTGCGTTCCAAGCAGAATGTGGAGCCTATCTAGTGGAACCTTTTGTTGTTGTTGCAGTGTGATTTCTTAAATGCCGCCAGGAGCGCGAGCAACAGCAGGCGAAGATTTTCTGAAGTAGATGTAGTATATCATTTGCTATCACAAAAACAAGGCATCCATAAATTTTTTAGTAAAGGAACACTGGAAACATCAAATATGTATTGATGCTCCGCCTTAGTTTGCGTAACGTCTTGTTCTTGTTCAACAATGTTGACATGTATGAACATTGACCCCGGACTTAGACGTTTAGATTTGGCTGTGAGTAATAAGACTATTGCGCAGATTTTGTTTCACTTTGGCCGGGAAAAAAGTGAAACATAATCTGCGTTTCACTTTAACCGGACAATAAAGAGAAAAAAAACTTTGGCCGGGCGGCTGAATCGAGTCACAGACAGACAGACAGACAAACAGACATGCAGACAGACCAAAATTTCTGGGCATAAGTAGCCCAAGAAAGACTACCGTCTTTAAAAATTGGCGCAGCCTGCAGTGTGGTGCAAGGCTGGAGAAACAGCAGAGCTGGCGTCCCCTCTCCCATCGTCAAAGACTCGGCTGTTGCACCTAACATAGACTTCCGAACTTGCCGCTGAAAGTTATCCATGACTGGCAGGCCCGGGTCGTTTGTCCGCAAACTTTCACATCTCCGCCAAAGTGGACCGCGTCAGCACGCGCTAGAACCGACGGTCAGTCAATTTGAAAGCCAACGCTACGAACAACCCAAAGAAAATACTGCCGAGCGCCCGGAGTGCGATGATGGCTCACTCGGATAGACGCCGGTTTCATAACGCGAGGGACCCATGTTCGATTCTCACGAAGGGAAGCAATTTTCTTTCCAATTTCAGGTTTTTTTGTTCGCGTTGGGCAATTTACGGCCGGGTTAAACAACGCCACTGTTCAAAGCTGCGTATTTAGCATGCTCCTAAAATGAATCAATTCGCAATAGGCTACCCTTGTAGTCTTGCAATAATCTACCCTTGTAATCTACGCCATTTTAGAACAAACGGCGCAGCAAGGACTAAACAGGAAAGCAGTGAAAGCGCCCTGCCCTTCTATTGGCCTGTATCCCACAGGAGGGATACAGGCCGAGACGCTTTCAGTTCGGTGTTTCCGGTCCCATCTTAGCGATGTTTGCTTTACCAAACAAACCAAGGAAGCCGAGGCGCTAGCTGTGGCGCTGGCCCTCACGCAGACGGAAGCCACGGTGGTCGTAACTGACTCACAGGAAGCGTGCAGGAACTCCATGTCAGGCTGGTTGGCACCAGCAACGCACCGCATGCTTTCAACCAAACCCCCCCATAGAAAAGTAAGGATTGTGTGGAGCGCGCATATGCCTCCATTGCGGGCAACGAATGTGCCCACCAAAAGGACCGAGAACTTGCTGACCAGGCCTCAGGGGACGTGGAGAAGCCTACACCTATTGGAACGTGCAGGCTTCTTGTAAGATGCCTACACCGCTTGTAACACAAACCTCTTGAGGTCGCAAAAAACAACACTCAGACTTCTACAAAAAAAAGAGGCCACGTATCTGCTCCTTTTGTTTCAAATGTCGACGCAAGACGATAGTAGACTGGCGCCCCTGGCAAGTGAATGCATCCCTTCTGTTTCCCGCTCACCTCTCCAGTCTCGTTCCTTCCAAGATAACACGCGACAGGTTTGCACAAGTCAATTAAATTTACCGCGTTCCACTGCTCCAATTCAGGTGCCTCGATGCCAGCGCTGCCGAACGGCGAAGACGTGCGTGAATCGAAGCATCCGACTACAACGTTCATAGAACCACGTTGCCCTACTCCACGAGCGTTCCAAGCGGAACGCAAAACCTATATAGTGGAACCTTTTGTTGCTGTTTCCATTTGATTTTTTAACTGGAATGTGTTTTATTCCGTGATTCCCGAATATTTCACTTACGTCATATCCGTCACGGAAGTGACGCCAGTACAACGAAGCAAGCGCCCTGCAAAGGGTGCACCCCTGCAAACAGGATCTTCTTGCGGGGAAGCAACCTTTAGTACAAAATACGTTATACTTCGTGTTGTTCCTTTTCGTGTTTTATATTTTAACACGTAAGTGTTTATGCCGGGACACACCAAGATTTGACTGGCGTCATAGCCGTCACGGAAATGACGCCGGTACACCTTTGCCGAAGCGACCCGCCAGAAGCACGTCGCTCGCCAAGCACACCCACAAGACAGCCGCCGACCCGCATATCATTCTCAGCTGCAGATTTCGCTGTACATTTCACTTCCGTGTTTTACCGATTCCTATGACAGAAGAATCAACCACAGTTTTTTTTAAATTCCTCCAGGTAGCGCGGGCAACAGTAGGCGAGGTTTTTTGCAGTTGATTTAGTATTTTATTTGCTATCGCAAAAAGCAGAAACCCGTAATTTTTTTTAATAAAGGAACACTGCATGCAAACGTCACTCATATGTTGATTTTCTGCCTTATATTTGCGTAATGTCTTGTTCTTGTTCAACAATGTTGAGAGAGAGAGAGAGAGAGAGAGAGAGAGAGAGAGAGAGAGAGAGAGAGAGAGAGAGAGAGAGAGAGAGAGAGAGAGAGAGAGAGAGAGAGAGAGAGAGAGAGAGAGAGAGAGATCACTTTAGTGAGCCTTAACCGCGTTTACGGGAGCGGTGTGGTCGTCGGTTTGAGGCCGGCGGCGACGTTCTCAGCACGGGTGACCAGTCCAGACGTATCTGGACCTCTGGGTCCGAGCGCTCCCTCCCACTGCTCGTCATTAACTGTGGAGGGAAAGAGATCTTCAGTGCAGGCCCACATAGAGTGGACCAGTGTGGCTAGGTCCCCACAGAGTTGACAGTTTCGCGAGGGGAATTGCGAGGGGTGAATGCGATGCAGTAGTGGTCGGCAGGCCAAAGAGTTTGTCTGCAGGAGTCGCCATAAGCACTCCTGATGGTTGGTTAGTTCAGGGTGGGCAGTAGGGCATCGACGGCGAGAGAGGCGGTAATGCATAGTTATATCATGGTACGTGATTAATTGATCCCTGGCTTACCTGGAGCCGCAACATCGTCACCGGGTACAAATCAGGAACTAATGAATAGAGCTTGCTCTTTATATATATCAACAATGTTGACAAGTATGAACATTAACACCGGACTTAGACGTTCAGAATTGGCTGCGAGTATATAAGACTATTGCGCAGATGCACTTTCACTTTGGCAGGCTGGCTGAATCGAGTGACAGACAGACACAGACAGACAGACAGAAATTTGCCCGTTCAAGTAGCCCAAGAAAGACTATCGTCTATAAAACATCTTCCCGCACCCAATTAGGCTACACCAGATACCCCCCACCCAACATCCAGCAGAATGCAAATACTACATGCCAACAGCTTCAGATGCACTCAGACATACTGTCATAGAATGTAGGAAAAGCAAGCGCGTACCATCTCTTCCCCGCACCCTCAACCCTCTACTAGAGAGCAGGGGGAGACTCTACTGTCCAGCCCTTGAATCTCGGACCAGCTCCTACACCGCGATAGCAGCCGATGCTATATAGGACGGCACATGGATTCCTGTGAAAAAGGAACCACTCCTACAAGACCACGATAAATGCTCTCGATAAAAATGGTTAGCACCCCACTCCAAAGAAGGGGGGGGGGGGGTTTGAGGGTTCGAATCCCCTCCGAAATTTGTTCCAGGCTGCGTGTGAGCCAGGCTTAGTGCTCCTTTCGGCAAATCTCCTTCTTCCGATAACCTATGACAGCCTCCAAGAAAAAAATTCTGGCTACGGTCGTTCTTTCAAGCCATTAATGCAATCTAGAAGTCCTAATCTAGTCCAAATAAACAGCTGCCTGTTATGTCTGCAATGGTGTGTACAAGTAAGCTGGGCGTCACGGCCAGCATGCGCTTCGTATGCACTACTTCTATCGCTTAATTTATCCTCCCGCGTGTTTCTTTAACCTGGAAAGAAGCGCCATGCGGGAGTTCACGCTGAAGGGGCATCGGCTGCCACCGCCGGCACGCCAGAAAGCCAAGCAAACACAGAGGGCCCTAAAAAAATTACCCTCGACAAGCACTCTCAACAAAGAAGCTAGTAAAAATGTAGAAACGGGTTGTATTTACTAACTCTTTACGAACTTTAGGGCCCACTAAGTATGGAACCTAAATGCTATCGTTACTAGTCTAGACCATGGACAGTGTAACTGCTGCTTGATACTAACATTCACTGATAGTAACAAAATTCTACGACTTATTCAACATAATAACTGCAGCACTTTTCCCACTCCAAATCACGATTAAAAAGTTTTTGCAAACCCACATGCACTTGTATGCGCTCACATTAAAATGCATAATTCTAAAATTTTCGCTAAAATATTTGGTTTTTGCGGCAAGCCAACTGACTCTATCAGATGACTTTCCACTGTTGGCTATAAAAGCAGGCACAGCAGATGTATTACTAGTGTAACTAAGTTATAATCGCTCTCCTAGTGTTCTTTTGTTGGTTTTCTTCCTCGATTTATTTGTTGCCGAAGTCTTATATGTCGTCGTACGTGCGCGCTGCAGAGCCGATCCACATTGTTATGCGTAGCTTTTTTACTAGGTTATGGGCAGTTAGTAAACGCAGTAAGTACCTAGAGCATACTGTGACAAGTGCCTTCTTAGCGTTCTGTTAGTAAGTGCAACGACCTTTTTTGAAGAGTGAGCGACTGAAGTTCGTTTTTGTAAGGAATGTGCCGCGTTTGTGGGCGAATATCTTGTATAGTAACTTAATCTCACGTAATTTCCGTAATGAAATGTTGCATCTCAATTCGCGTGATTTTTTTTTCTCCACCTTCGCAAATATCTGTTTGTTGCTAATGTCGGCACGCCTTCTGTTGGAAGAGTGGCCATTTCATTCTTCGTTCGTATTTCTTTATTTTTTATGCCAAGAAGCCACACGTAGCACTGAAGCGGGGAAAAGGACAAAGGGCGGTGGCCCACACACAGAAAACAAACGGTACGTGAAGCATACCGAGTGTTTTGAAAAAGAGAGAAGAAAGAGAGCTGAGCTCGCAGGAAGCAACATTTTTGAAAACGCTAAAGAGCCGTATACCGTGATCTATGCGTGCAGCATTTAAGGCATATGACAAGGTATACATGCATAGCCGAACACAGTGCGCGATAAAGTAAAGACTTCATACGGAAGAAGAAAGGGGAAAGAAATAAACCACGAGGAACACGTAAGAGCGCACGAATATGGAGAAAAAAGAAAAGGAGGGGTTGTGGAAGAAGGGAGGGCCCGAGAAATAAAGCTTGCAAGGGTTAAGGCTCGGGCGAGTTGGTGCATGATTACAAAGACTCGGAATACCGCAACACAGACCAAACACAAGAAGAAGAAAGGGACAACCACGAGCGCTGACTTTCAACTGGCTTTATTTTTCGGCATGTCACATATATATGCTGACAGTCAAGAAATACAAGAAAAGCAGAAATAACACGAAAGCTGGAGATAATCAAACCACGCTGCCCCGACGCCATGTGCCACAAACACGTGCTGAACTATAAGTGGGACAGAAAATTAATCTCCTAGAAAATTATTATCTCTTTACCTCTTATCTCTTTATTATCTAAAATTATCTCTTAGAAAACCACAGAAAATAATCTAATTCTTCTTGTGTTTGGTCTATGTTGCGCTGTTCCCCTCTTTGCAGTCGGAGAAACTCGTTTAGAAGTCGCCGAGTCGGTTTTCACTGACGATTTACTTTATTTCTGCAACATTAAATATTGCATACCAATCCAAAAAATATTGCAGGAAAACAAAATACAAACCTTCCCTTGAAACTGTTTCCACAACCGACGAAGACAACAAATACTAGGCCGCCGGAAAGCAGGGTGAACAAATTCGCAGGTGATTACAGGACGTGTCTTGCGATTTCACTGCAACTCTGGTTGCGTACGACTAACGTTTAAATTTACTTCCAAATGCCACCGAGCTGCGCAACAAATTTGTGTGGCGATACCGCGTCAAACACCGCACACGAACACGATGACGACCATTACAGTGGTTTACATTTAATTTCTTAGCATGCCATCTGCGTCGATAAAGACTGTGGTGGCATGCAGTTACGATGATTGTGTTGGCGACTTATTGCTCACGCCGTCACAAAAATGACGTCACTTTTATGATGATTGACATAATAGCTATAATGGTTGACAATTAGCTTCTCCAACCAGAGTACAGTCAACTGTTTAGCCCAGGACAATCCCTTACGTACACAACACATCACGATCATCATCATCGTCGTCGTCGTCATTATCATCATTTAACCTCTTAGTCTGCCACGTCAGAGTAGGTGATGATTGCCTGTACGGTAACGACGGAACCAGCGAGGTACCCTGGGATCATTTGACATCCACAGCGCATGAACATCGAGCACCAGAAATATCGCTACCATTTTCCAGGAAAGATGCTTCTGTCCTTGCATCTAGCGTGGCATGAAACATGCAGCGTGCAACTAGCTGGGCTGACGTATCACGTCATTACGCGCCGCTGTCTTCCATTGGTCCAAACTGCAAATTCAAAATGCCACCAGGACTCTCCAAGCGGGTAGAAGTAATTCTACGTCGCATGCGGTTTAATGTCGCATACACGCGCAATTTCCGCTGTAAGATGAAACCAACTACGTCGCCACACGTGCTTTACTGGCTACAAAAGCTCTGATCGTGTACCTGCAAACATGAGCGTCGGCAGGATTTTTTTTTTTTTTTGAGGGGGGTAATCCCGCTGTATTGAGCGGAAAGAGGGGGAGGACGAGGGGGCGGGCAATTGGTCTGGGGCGGCTTGGGGAGGAAGGGGTGCAAGGGCCCATATTGCACCCCCCTGCCCACGCCCATGCCTGCAACACACAGGCCTAGACCAGTCTCTGTGCGCATCAACTTCTTCATCATCATCCCCATCATCTTTATCACGCCATCATCTGGCGTAGCAAGTTAGGCTTTTAGCGCGGCTGATATCGCCCGACTTCATTAAAGATCATCCCCCTCTCTCTCGCTCTCGACGAGAGAGAGATAGAGAGAGATAGAGAGAGAAAGTACGAGAGGTGAGCCTGGATCCACCCCACTCAACTCAATCATTTCGATCAGTCAGCATGTGCAATCAATCAATCAATCAATCAATCAATCAATCAATCAATCAATCAATCAATCAATCAATCAATCAATCAATCAATCAATCAATCAATCAATCAATCAATTTATAGAGCTCAAGTGTTAAAGGGGTCGACTAGAAGAAATCTGTGGGTGTACTCAGACTCCTGTGTGTGTACTCTGAAGCTTAACAAGATTTTACGTGTACCCGCAAAGTAATACGACCTCGCGGTGGTGCACTGGCCGACGCTTTGTGAGAATCTGCGCTGCTTTCGCAAGCATGATATTCCGTGGTTGCTGCAGACAAACCCTTGGTATGTTATAAGGGGTGAAGCACCTTAGGGGCTCGGGCTGTCGGCGTCTCCTGTCGACTCATGCACTCACGGTGCTAAACACCAGGCACTCGTTTTCCAACGCCTCACGCTAGCTAGAATGTTACGCGTAATGAGATAACACACACGGGGACACTCTTTTTCCAACGCCTCGAGCTAGAACGTTTCATCTCCGCGGGGAAAAAGGCTTACTAAAAGAACACACCGTGACACTGGTTTTCCAACGCCTCGAGCTAGAACGCATGCTGCTGCGTGTGACACGAAGACAACTTACGACCAGTGGTGGTGGTGGTAACACGCAAATATTACACGAGATACAAAGAGGCCATGTCACGCTTTAGCGAATTTTGGTGTCTAGGGGAGAGGGGTTACGTAGCGGGAGTTGGGGAAAAAAGTATGATACATACAAATAGGGTACGAAACTAAAAGAAATGGTAGAGGCCAGATGTCTCGAGGAAGTTTCGTAGAGCGGTGAGCGGTCGCCGTTCTTCGCTCTGATTGAAACGACTTGGATAAAGCCAATCATTGAGGCTGGGTGGGCCTGTCAGTCCTACGTTTTTGAAGGCTTGTTGTCGACAGTCGGCAAAGCGAGGGCATTCCCACAGGATGTGTGCAATGTCGTTATTGGCTGAGCACCATGAACACTCGGGATCATCTAGACTGCCGTATACCTTGTAGCGCGAACGTGTGGTGTTCTTACCAATCCAGCTTCTAATCCTGTGAACGATAGAGTTCACTAGCATTGGCCCATTTCCTGGGCCAATGCTAGGCAATGTCTGAACGCTTCACACCTAGAGCCGCTCGTAGTTGCGACTCCTTTCCACCTTGCGGCGGGTATAGAATTCTGAGCTCGAAGTTGGTGAAGGCTCCTTCGCTGTGTTTCCACACTTCTAATCCGTCTGCTCGTCCTGAGATGCAGGTGATGGCACTATGACCGAAGGAAGCTCAGGAGAATGTCCATGCTCAGACGAGAAGGGGTGAGCCCGGTTAATGCAGCTTTTCCCAGTTGGTGATTCCCTTGCGGATTGTTGCGCAAGTGCGTGGGCCTTGTCATTGCCTGAGATTCCCGCATGAGCCGGTATCCAGAAAAACGTCACAAGACGTCCGCGGGTCCGCAGGCGTGCTGACTCGTTGCCGGTGTCTCTCATTTCATTGCTTGGATGGAATGAACATGTTGATAACCTCCATTCAAAGTTGTCATCCGCAATTGGAGTCCTTGCACGTATGCGACGCATTCTCCCTACAAAGGTAAAAATCATGATTTACAATGCATTGGTATCATCTCTGCTGCATTACTGCAGCATAGTGTGGTGTACTACTGGTGTCACAAATTTACGCAAGCTGTATGTACTGCAGAAAAGAGCCATACGTCATATTGCTACCGTGCATTATACTTCTTCAACAAAACACCTGTTTCCACTGTACGAAATTCTTCCTGTGTTTTGTTTGTATGATTATCGGTTAATGTTGTGCTACAAAGCTTTCGTTAAGTATGGTACCGATACCATAATAAAACTTGCTAAGCTAAAAGGCAACACAAGTGTTCGCATAACAAGGCACAAAGAAATGTTTGCTGTACCCACACCTAGAACAACTTATGATGAACAATCTCTGTCTTACAAACTACCTTCTTTGCTAAATTTATTAAACCATGAAGATTTTGATCCGTCATATAATCCAAATTATCTCATCAAACGCTTCGCCCAGCTCATTTCATCCTGGGAATAGTACAAACCGTGAACTTTATTCCCTTTTCTTTTAGATTGCTGCTTTTAGTGTTCACGTCACTTCATGACTATGCCTATGAAATTTTCTGTACTGTTGTTGCGTTATGTCACAAAGTTTTGTATTACTTGATGTTATGTAACATTTGTCAATTTATTTGCATTCACTGTTCCTGATTGATCATCATGCTGCTGTTTTGCTGACCTGTAATGGGGTCGGGACCTCGTCAAGCTGTTTGATTGATTGATTGAGATCCGGTTCAACGCAACAGAGGGCGCCATAATGCACCGCCTCAGCAGGCGCGCGATTGCTCCTCCCACCGGCGCTTCTCCGGCGTCCAATCAGCGCGCGCCGGGTGGCAAAAGAGAGACTTACTACATTGGAATACACTTATACACTGCATGCTTCATCCCTTCCCAGGTTTCACGTTAGTGGAGATGGCTCGGGATTTTTTTTTTTTTTTTGTCACGCTAAGTTTGTTGTAGCACATTTTTATCATTTTAATTGTAGTCGCTACTGTCGCCAGCGCGTTTCAGCATCATGAGCAGTGGAGAAAGCCCGATTTTTTTTTAAACTTCATTCCGCCCTTTTGCAATGTTCAACTTTATGCCCCCTCACTTGGACGCCGTGAGCACGATCATTTCCTTGTGGGAGTTCGTGCGAGCGGCAGACCTGACCGGACGACTCTGACGGCCGCCCCACTCCCTTTCCATTCTCCCCTCTTCCCCAACTAGGCTACCAAGCCCCCCGTATCATTAATAAAGTTTCATTCATTCATGCGCTTTAAACCTTTCAAACCGCGCTTTCGACGTCAGGGCTTTTTGCCTGGATACACGTACAACGCAAAACAAAGCAGGGGATGAGAAAAGGACAACAAATAAAATCTTGTTTTTAACGTGAAAACTTGGGCGAGTTGGTGATGCACGTTGAACCACAGCGTTTTCTATCCTTTTCTCAGTATTTGTCTCGTTTCGCGTTGTAAGCATAATAGAATGCCGACTAGCCAGCACCCTCGTGGTCCTATGTTTTCATAACACTTGGGGTTTTCAAGTTGCCGGAAACAATCAGGAGTCGAAATGCGACAATTACCGCGAACAGAAGCAAAAAAAAAACAGCGTTGTTTTTCCTCTTCGACGTGGTTATCTGCCACCCCAACAAGGTCGAAGCGCCATTTCAAGTCAAGGCCAACGACAGCCGTGAAAGATCCGACAAGCAGCGCGCACTGGGCCGCTCTATTTATGCTCCAGTAATCAGCGCTGATTCATCAGAGACCCTGCACGGCCGACACGCTCCGTGTGATTGCCTGCGCGATATGGCGAGGTGCATATCTCGTGCCCGACAGCAATCAAGGCCTCGACGAAAGAGGCCCGCTTCTGTCCGCGCTTACGTAGCATTTAAATGATTCTCCGCAAAGCATTGCCGATAGCGACGAGCACTGGATCGCCTAGAGTGCTGTTTGGGAAGGGTGACCACTACGTCGGTCAGTGCAAGCGAGCAAGAAATGGTTTTCTTGCTCGCTTATCGAACATACGTGGCGCGTGAATATACATGTGGCGCGTGAAATGGAATATTTATAACACAAAATACAAATTAATTGGTACATATGGGCTCTTCGTTGACTGCACGCAAAACAACCACAGGGGCGAGAGACAGGCATTTTGAAACCTTGGACGCTCGCGATGGTGCCATTCCGTTCCAGAAAATGCAAGCCTGCATGCATTCCAGCATGCACCCAGCGTCAATATAGTTGTTCGCTTGAAACATTCGTTGTGGTCTCTTTGGACAACTGCTTAAATGAACTTAGCTGTTAGGCCTCAGTGCCCCCCCCACCCTTTCCCCGCATTTTTACCCAGCGGTAGAATCAAGGGTTTTTGCGCGAACGGCCTGGGTTAGAGCCCCAGGCGCGCTCAATTTTTTTCCCAAACGAACTGTAAAGTGTGCTTCTAGCTCAATTCTACGCGCTATTTCGCAAAAAGGGTGGCTTGGTACCTTTTAGGTAAGGGGCTTGCACCTTTCTTGGCACGGAATGTCGCCTCGCGGTAACAGCAGTTCACGCGCGAACGGGGTATAGACGTAAGCTTGGGGTGCTCAACTTTTCCGAAACATTTAGGATGCTTTCTATAACTGTAAATTAATTTGGAGATATGTTGTAGCGCACATGCAGAGATTACTTCCACTGCATTCAGAGAGAGAGAGAGAGAGAGAGAGAGAGAGAGATCTTTAAGGAGGAGGAGGAGGACTCTAGGTCATGCATTTTAGCAGCGCTGTATGCTATGCCCATTATACTCTTTGCCGCGCATTTCAGTGGAGTCGCGAATCCAGTCGGCGCAATTATTACATAAGCACGTTCTTATTGTTAGTGGCAGACAGACTTGACGTAGCTCAAACTGGAATAACGAATTTACTGTTTTACTGTATAAAGTTGATGGGGGGGAGGCCCATTGACGGCAATCGAAAAAAACCACTTGGCGGCGCATGATTGTATAGGTAAAATTGCAGGCAGTCTTATTACTGTCAAGCGGATGCCCTTTTAGTAATTTAATACGTTCCACGTATGCTTTGCCGAGCCGATTCTCCTCGACAAGCCTGTGTTACTCGGCGATAATTACGTCCCACGCCTCGCTTTGTCACAAAAGTTAAAAAAGGCCTAGTGGCACGTAGCGGCTTTGTTGTGCAGAGGAGTGCACTGATTGACTGCAGCGGAATGGGGCCTCTTGCAAGTGGTACATGATAAAAAAAAAACTGGCTCCAGTACCGACCTGGAAGCCGCGCAGTGAGAATCTCAGAGGATCGTCCAAACAATGCTTCCAGGATTGTCAATGTCCGCTGAAAAGACTGCATGAAGCACGTTGCAGGACGTTGAAAGGTCCTCGAGGTATTTCATCATCATCATTGTCGCCGTCCCGAGCGCTTCCGGGTGGGAAGTGCTCCATACCTTTTTCCTGTTCCACTAACGCATTGTACCACGTCACCTTACGGGAGTCCCAAGGTATTCCGAAAGCTCAGCGCACATCAAGGAACCCCGTCCGGTACAAATTAATCCCTAACCTTCCACTGTGGCGCGCTTCATACTACCGCACGCGAAGCGTCGGTGCGTAAAACCCAGCCGGAAAATCCCACAGGAAGACCTCCTCCGGTAGACCCAACCTAATAAGAAACAATGCGCCGAGAGGTGCGGCCGCCAGAGGCGAACATTGGAATAAAGGTCACGGGTGGTAGGTAGAGCAGTGCACACGAGTACGCACGGTCACACAATGCGCGAATTCCTGCCGCCTAGACGCCGCGATAGGGAGGAAGAATAGCGCGAGAGAGTAGCAAGCAACGAAAAAAAAAAAAAGAAAAGACAGGAAGGTGCTGGAGTGGTTCCAGGAAAATGTCATGATCGTCATCCTTCCGGCGAGCATTTAAAAAGGCGGCATCCGGAAGCGACATTTTCTTCGTCGTAATGGTGCTGGAAACAGGAGCGCGCCTCCGTCGGGTCAGCTCTCGAATCCGTCTGCCTCGGCGCCGTCTGCCACCGTCGACGCCGTCTCGGGTCCACCGAGCAACTCGGCGATCCGCTGGCGAGCACGGCGCAATATATACGCCTCGCCCGGCGCCCGGGGACCGCGCAAAGGAGGAAAGCGCCGTAGGCAGCAACAAAAACAAACCCGTTTCAGGGATTTCCCGGCCCAAAAAGACGATCTCGGGCCACGATAGCGGCGCGAAACATAAAAAGGCCATCGCGAAAGCAGTCCGCGAGGAGGAGGTCCTCTCCTACGGGGAAACTGGTTCTCGCCGGCGAAGGTGACGCGGGGCGCTCCGCTCAGTTCTGCGCCGCGGCGGCCCCGCGGTTTGCGGCTTCATTCGTGAATCATGGGCGTCGCCAGAGCCGCCACTACCCCTGTGTTTCCACAGTCCCTCACCCCTCCCCTCGGCTCGCCCCTCACCGCTACTCTCTTGTCCTACCTGAATGCGCTTGACAGACGCGCGCGCCTTGCTTTGCATGCGTTTCTGCTTTCAAAAGAAACGCCAGGGCACGTACGGCGGCGCGTGCGAGCACCATTTCGCGGTTATGCTCCTCTTGGCAAATGTTTCGGTCGCAATCCTGGAAAAAGTTAACGCTACTGCACCTACAACTCACCGGCGTTCTTCCCTGATCAGAGATAATCATCGCAAAACCTCTAAATGAATAAATAATAAGGAGCGTTTTTTTTTGGTATTGAGGGAGTTTGTTCGTAGAGGCGAAATCCTAATGCTGAGCCCAAGAACGCGGTTTCGTTTTTCGGTCGCGGCGGCCGCTTTTCTGATGGAGGCGAAAAGCGAAAACGCCCGTGTGTTCGAGATTTCAGCTCACGTTAAGCATGGTCAAAATTAATCCGCAGCTCTCCTCTACGGCGTGCCTCATCGCCTGTGTAGCGTCGGCGCGTGAAACCCCACAATCAATCAATATAGTCCTAAAAGAATCCAGTGTAAAAAACTGTACGTAAATGCTTAGATCAATAAAAGTGGACGAAAATTGCCTCGGGAAAACAAAGATTGGTTTCCATCCGTATGTGAATTCTGAATGCGCGTGCGCGCATCACACACACACACACACACACACACACACACACACACACACACACACACACACACACACACACACACACACACACACACACACACACACACACACACACACACACACACACACACACACACACACACAGACGCACGCACACACACGCACGCACACACGCACGCACACACACACACACGCACGCACACACAGACGCACGCACACACACGCACGCACACACACGCACGCACACACGCACGCACACACACACACACGCACGCACACACACACACGCACGCACACACGCACGCACACACACGCACACACACACACACACGCACAGCAGGCCGGGGGCTGGCTTGCGACGCCTGCCCCTCCGCTGCCAATCAACCGAAACGTTGTATATAGAGCGTAAGTGTAGCTGGGCGCATCGGTGACTGCGAAGATGCGTGCGTGCACATGTGCGTTGGGAAGTGTCCTCGCGGCAAGCAGGAAGAGAGAAGACGCGGAAAGTCGGCGATCGAGCGGACCGCCACTTTCCGCCATGTGGGCACGTCGTGGCCACTGCCAACTCGAACAAGCGCGCGAGAGTGCGCGAACGCCGGGCCGTGGACAGCGTGATTTGCCCCAGCCCGGCAACTTTTCCGCCTAGAAGTGTACATCCTGACTCGGAGGCCGGTTGCCTATGAAAATGATACGGAGTTCCGAGACATTCTCCAGAAAAAAAGTGACTGCCTGCCTCCCGGAGCATTCAGACATGAATCCCATATGGGATATACTGTGCAATCAGCCATTTTCTAGAAAGCTCCGTCGGTCGCTAACTGATCAAATGAGCAAGACACCCATTCTTTCAAAATAAGTACGCGAAAACCAGCAACGACACATTCCTGAGCTGTAAATTCTAATGTCCTAAATGCTTGGAAGGCCACCGCAAAACATTTTCGGTGCGTTCTCATGGATGAAGTGCAAGGCACTTTGCTAGCAAAATTCTTGTTTCCCTTTCTCAAAAGGTTTGTCGCTCGCGATACTAGATGGGAATGGTTTCGTGAGCTAAACCGATACGCCAGAGGAGGCGTAACCAGAATATATAGGCAGCTGCTATATCCAGTTTTCGTTGCATCTTACCCGGCTAGTACCATTAGAAAAATGGTGCATATACATTAAGGAGGAGGAGAAGCTCATCTGCTGGACACGGGAAAAAAAAGGGGGGTGGGGGTGGAAGAAGGGTGAATGAAGCGTCGGTGCAAAGCTACGCCAATTAGTTAATTGGTATTTGTAAAAAGTGGAGGCGCGGTGGTCTAGAAAGCAAAGAGCCACAAGAAACTCAGAGAGAGAGAGAGAGAGAGAGAGAGAGAGAGAGAGAGAGAGAGAGAGAATTCTTTATGAGACCGAAGAGGTCAGCCCTGCATAATGCTGGGCTTGCTACTTCAGATGGTTGGTGAACATGGGATGAAAGTTAAATGAAAGTTAAATGAAAGTTAAACCGAGTATAAGGCCATGCCTCTTGGTTCATTTTGAGACTTTGCGGGTACTTCTCTCGAATCCAGGATCGATCGAGGGAGAGCGCGCGCGGTATCAGTTCGCAGCAGCCGTCGTCCTTCAGGAAGAAAACGCTGGGGGCCGAATGGCAGGAAAGCGAAAAGGGAACTGCATACAGGGCGCCAGTGTTCGGAAGAGAAGGAGGAGGAGGAAGCACGATTAGAGAGGCACGTAGAGCGGTGGGCAGGCACCCCGGGCGAGAACGGCGCTATATTTAGCTCCGCGTTGGCGACGACGCCTGCACCGAGTTATATCGCGAAACAGATGGCCGGTCTTTGAACTTATATGCAACAGGTCTACAAGCCCAGTAAACCTCGTTAGAACGAAATCGGTTTACTGAGATTCTCACTCTATGCGAAGTTTTTACCCTCCAGGGAGCGCAAATTGTGTACGCGCCTTTCGCGAATATGCGCTTATAACGAAATGAGATTACTGTGCTGAGGGCTTCGTTATAACGACAATGTATCAACGTATAGGATGTAGACGAACAGCGTGAATAGGCTACGATCGGCTTTATATGGTTGAACTCGGATTTTACGTAAGCTATTGCTGTAAATTTGGTTTGATTAAATTTCATACTAATCCAACAAAATCTGACTGCCTAAACCAATAACGTTGATGTGTTTTTTTTTTTTTTTCATTTAACGAATGGCATTTCCACTGTTTACAGCGTTTAGGCTCACCGGCTGGGTGAAACATGTTTATTTAAATTTCCTTTTGTCGGAAAGAATGAACGGACATTGGCCAACACTATATACTAATAAAACGCTACGTCCAAAATATCATAATGACACTTAGGATGAGCTTTGAGGAGACGAAAAAAGTAAGAAAATAAGAGGAGTTAGCGGCAGTACACTGTAATCGCTACAGCGCATGCACTTAAGGGGATAGGTCCGCGGGCTCACCCACGAGTGCACCCCCCCACGCACCATTCACGAGTGAGTGATGAGTGAGCCTCAGCATCGTTTCGGTCTGGCGAGTGCGAGTGAGAGCGAGGGCCACTCGCGGTGAGTGGGGATCATCACTCGCGGGGAATCCCGCTCACAACTCGCGGAGTTCGAATGAACTCGCGAGTGGTGAGCGAATGCACTCGCAGCTCGCAAGTGCTGGACCACGTTTGCCACTCACGAGTGACAAGTGCACTCGAGCTGCTCGCGCGATGTGCGGGCTCAGAGCGTTTAGCACCACACTTACGCAAGTACTCACTGTTGGCTATTTGCCGCAGGAGCCGTTCGCTGTGGTGGCTGTTTGTTGGCACAGATGGCGCGATGTCATTTACCTTGGGAATTATGTCGCCATTACTCCTATTATGGGGCGCGATGGAATAAACTCTTCAGTGGCGTGTTGATTTAGGATTGCGATTTGGAATGACGTCTGACGCCGCAATGTGCTGATACTTTTCCGTGTCATGACTCATGGAGGGACTGTTTTGCGCATTCATGCCGAATGATGTTTCGGGATTGTAGCGTTTTGTGTCGGAACTAGTGTCGGTAACATCGTTGCAACAAAGCGAATGCACTTCGCTATCGCTGCGCGCTGCGGTGGAAGCATTAGGAAGCACCGCGATATAGTGTCGTAGTTCCTCAGGAACTACAACACTAATTACTGCGTACACGCCGTGTACGCAGTAATTTGCTTGCAGAAGGTGTCAATATATAGGCTGTCCTAAAGCGGGAATTGCGAGTGCCCGTACTCGTTGGAAAATGCTTAGCAGAGATTCGCGGATTCGCGTATCATAATGTTGAAATGGTTCGGATGGGCGGATGGCGTGTTGTGGAAGAAGTAGTCCATTTTCAAGGCTTTGGCGTCTTAAATGTATCAGTATTTGTCATTACTCGTTACGGTGGCGCCCTGTTATGATACTTCGCTTTCACGTCGATTTGGCGTCACACATCCTTTACAACAGTTACGGTGCTTGCCTTGAGGCATGTGATTTGCTGCGGTCCCTGTTTGACAGACTTGAAAATGTCAGCGCTGGTGTGTCATTGCCAAATGCTCCAATTTTTTTTTTTTGCGTTGCGTTATGTTGCATGCATGTTGCATTGATGCCCACACGTCAATGTGCGTACCTTTCACAACGTGCAACAAACGAAGTAGCTGCCTTCCCAAGGAATAATTTAGCATTAAAAGGAAAGCTTTCTTAGTGCGACCGACGGCGTCCTGTCAAATAACTAATGCATTTCCCGATAGACCGGTTGGTCGACCGAAAAAGATCTGATAAGATTGTAGGCCAGGAAAACAGGCCACTGAAAAGCCCGGTGGTCGGGGCCAGGGGCGAGGGTGCTCATCGCACAAACTCAGTTTGTCGTCAGCTTTGTCTGCGCGAGAAAAGACCACCGCCAATAAAACGCTTTCTTCACAACAGAGAATGGCAGACGGCTTCTAAATTGGACCACTTTTAAAGCGAAAGCTTTCTTGGTGGGAGTGGGACCGATGCCGTCATGTCAAACTAATGCCTTTCCCCATTTACCGGTTGGTCGACCGAAAAGCTCTGATAAGACCTCTGAACGCATGGCGCGTGCGTGAAACCGACTTTACATTCTATCGAAACGGTTACTTGAAAATCCGGGAAAAGGGACGGTTATAGATAAGACAATATACAATAATCATGAAGAATCAGTATAATAGTAAGTATACATTTACCTGATAAACCACGTACCGGTATCCATTTTGCGTTTACTTAGTGCGCGAAAAATCGTCTCATGGGTTTTTGTTTCGTTGGCGATTTCGCTCTCGAAAGGTTTGCCGATCGATTAGACGCACTTTCAGCGAAGGCTAGGCGCACTCTTAGCTTTTGCGCTTCTCTCAACTTTCTTTAGAAAGAGATGGTGATTTTATTTGTCATTATGACTCGCCGACTGCGCCCCTCCTTTCGTGGAGATTGACAAGAATCGTGCGTTATGTGTGACTCTTCATTCGCCTTATCGAGTCGGGGAGCACGAATCGCTACTGGTGCGTGTAGTTTCTGAAATATATATTTCATATCTTCACATTATTTTTCTCATTCCACTTATTGGTGTTATTTTTGTATCGGTCTCAATGTGTCTGCATTGACGACTTACGCAAAATGAAATGATTCTTGTGGTTTACAAACATCAAGCGAAGTTGAGGTGCCGCAAAGAAAGAAGCAAAATGAGTGGGAGTGCGAATACGTATTAGTGGCCGTTGTGAGTTGTGAGGGTGAGCGGAGGCTGTAAGAGCTGAACGCCGGTGCGGGTGTGGGTGGGGTGGGGTGTGAGTGCGGGTGTAAGTGGAGGATTCGAGTGGTGAACGTGAATGTGAGTGTGAGAAGCGAATGCGAGTGGTGAGCGTGAGCGCGAGTGAGTACGAGTGAGTGCGTGGGGAAATTTTTTTTTTTTTTGAGTGAGTGTAAGTTAGTGGCGTCCAGTTCTGCCGAGGTATGCTTCAGGGTGCTTCAGGGCATCTATCGACCAGATTTACGGGAAATCCCTGAGGAGCAGTAAGTTTCTGCGAATGAAAATTTGACATCCACCTCAATGCAGCCGTACGGCTATAAAGTAAAGCTGTGAAGCTTCCTCAGAAACTTCGCTGTGGAAGAAAAACTCGTCCTGGTCCAGGATTCGAACCCGGGACCACCGCTTAAAGGAGCCATGAAGAGAAAATGCAAGTTGGTTTTATTCGAAAGATTTCGTGTTTTATAGTGCCCCCAGCACTTGTCCGGATACAAACGGTGCTTTATTCACTGAGAAATTAAACAATTTAGGTTAAAATTTTGATTTTCCCGCTCAATCGTGCGTTTTCGTGGTCCCAAGTGACATCACAGGAACCGACCGCTCTGCAGCCTAGAGTACCTTCATTGACGCATCCGCCGTACAGGGTAGAGACACGTATACGCTGGCGCCGCCATATTCGGTTGCTCGCTCTCCGCCGAAGCAAGTCATTGTGTCGAAACCGCGCTAAAATTATCGCCGCAACGCGGTTTACTGAAGAAGTTTGAATCATATTGTCTGTTTCGCGTTGCTAGGTCTCGTGGGAAACGAAAGAGAGAGAGAAACAACATCTTTATTTGGCCTGCGAAAAGGGTTACCTACTACCGCCGGCCTCCTGGGGGGGGGGGAGGCAGCGGGTTCGGCCGCTGGCGCTCGATGGCCGCTAGCGCGAGCTGAACGACCTCTCGCTGTAGATTATAGTCCGTGCTGGTTACCGCACTTTCCAGGCGCGGGGGTAGCGGATCCGCGGTTGAGTCCGTTGGTTGGCATTCCCAGAGCATGTGCTTCATGGTAGCTCGGTCGCCGCCGCACACCGCACACGCGTCTGTCTGGTATATCTCAGGGCACACGTGTTTTGCGAACACTGGCGTCCATATCGCGCGCACCTGTAGTTGGCGTATCAGCACTGCCTCTCCTCGGGTGAGATTTCGGTGCGGTGGACGAAAAGAATAACGCGTTGAGCCCGTTGGCCCAATTGCGGCGGCACGGGACCGTTCAAAGGTTGTCTCCACTCTGTACAGCGGTGTTGGAAGGAAATAGGCGGCCGCGGTGAAGAGGGGTATAAGTGGGGCTGTGACCATACTCCCTCCGCAAATGGCCATGCTTCACTGCGCAGCACACGAAGTGAGAAAGCCAGTTAACAAAAATACGGCTAGCTTACGCCCAATTTCCCTAAAGTCGGCTTCATCCCTAAACACAGCTGCATTGCTGAGAAGAGATCCTTTCAGGGGCAGTTCAAAACACCAAAATAAGGAGGCCCTAAAATTTTTTATTTTATTTTTAATGAATTTAGTCCCGGAGGCGTTCGTTCCCCACGCCAAGTTCTCGTTCCACACGGACGCCAGAACTGGAGGGAGTAGACATGTATAACAGCGCTTTTAAAAGCTGTGTGCACGCAGAATGTGTGTTTGGTGTACTCGCCATTGTATGCCACAAACCGGACTTCTCGATCCCCCGTTTAGCAGCATTTCTCCAGAACAACAACTTTGTTTACGGGAACAATTATAAATGCGGTTTGCATCGGGATCTGTAAACACGCAGGAGAGTACGGCGGAGCGGGGCTACATCGATTACACGAGGAAGCAGTTGACGACAGCAGCTTGAATAGGAACAGTGTTCAGTACTGCAGGACAGACTTAGAAATTCACGCTGGCGGTTCGCCTTCCTCGATTTAGTGCCCTGATCTAACTAAAGTTTAATCGAACTAAAGGAAAAGAAGAAAGCGTTCCCGTGCACCTGCAGAAGAGAGCGGAGCACACCAAACACTTCGGCACGCGAAAGGAAACTGTTGGGGGTAGAGGAAACAGGTCAGCTTCCCTCTACCCCTCAATTGGATCTGTAGAGCCACTGGACTAGAGCCACTGGATGCTTCTTTATTTATTTATTTATTTATTTATTTATTTATTTATTTATTTATTTATTTATTTATTTATTTATTTATTTATTTATTTATTTATTTATTTCGTGGCTCTAGCATAAACGGCCTTCCCATGCTACACGGAATGAAGTGGGCAAGCGTGCGGCACTTCGCACCCGCGTCCTTTATTTGCCCTTTTGGACTGCCCATGAACTGCCGAAAACTGGTCTGTGCGGGCAAATATAGAGACCGAGTGTTTCTAGTGGGAAAAGAACTCATGTTCTGAGCGGCGATTGCTCTATCAATTATTCCTCATAGATAAATGATTTCTTATAGCTTGCGATAGGAGCCCACACGGTAAGACCATAGGTGTCCGTAACACGTATGCCAGCAGCAGCAAAGGGAGATTAGGAGCATGCAATAGGAATGACAAATGTGCAGGCAAGCGCGCGTCTCGCACCATTTGTTGGAGTTAAAATGTTACTTCAAATAAAAAAATGAAGGAAAACACTAACGCGTAAGACTTGGAGGTAGCGAAGCTGTACGCAACCTTCACGACGATCACGACGGTTTAAGTCCACGATTGCAGCCGATTTGCTTCTGCTTCGCTGCCGCAACGACCTTTACTCCATCACTGTTACTATGTGTGTGACCTTCCCTAATTTTTTTGGCAGTGATAATCATTGGACATCGCCTTGGAGTTGCGTACGGACGTGTCTTTCTCGTACCGAGCGAGTGCTTCCACGATTACAACGAACGCTGGAGCTGTTTTTTTTTTTTTGCGCTATCTTGGCCAATCTCTCAATTGGGTACGCGTGGCTTGTAAACGTGCGCCGATGACACTGGCCGGTCGCCGCGAGGCACGTCACACGAGCGCTCGACATTTCCTTGGTTTTTAGATGCGACGCTGAGAGCATCTCTTGTCGGCGGCCCTGTCCTTCCTGCGTGCGTCCGTCGTCGTCGTCGTCCGCACTCTCCTCCGCTCACCCCCTCTCCTCTCCGATAGCGAACACTCTCTCGCGAGGGGCATTGGATTAGATTCGATTGGCTTGGCTTGGCTTGGCTTGGATTGGATTAAAGTGGATTGTGTTGGATTGTGTTGCGTCATAGCCGCGGCAGACGCACTGGCGCCGGCGCGTGCCCAGGTGAGAGCGAACACTCTCTCTCAACATCTGCGGGTGTGCGGCCCAGCGCGCTCTCACTCCGCCGGTGGGCGGCGCTGCGCGCGGTGCTGCGCATGTGCAGTACAGTCAAATCCGTTTATAGCGAACTGCAATATGCACCGCGATTTGTTCGATATATCCAATAGTTCGATATAGCCGAACCCGCCTATAACGAGCTTATTGTTATGAGTTCGCATTGCGCGGTAACCCCCCCCCCCCCCCTCCTCAACTCCACCATCCCCGCATGCAGAAGCGAACACTGTAAAGTAGCCATTAACCAAAATAATCCATATTAATAAAGCTTCTTTCCGCCTTAACTACCTACTTTGCAAAAAAAGCGGGGATTTTTGTTTTCACTTTCGTTTTGGCGGCGACAACTAGCATACCATTCTCTACACGAAACATTGTTTGCAGCAGTACGAGTCTGCGTTCTCCAAAATCGAAGAAGCATTGGCGGAGCACATCGACTGCGGAAAGCGCCTCACTATAAGCATCGGTCGGCTTACACTCGCGACATCATCGGCAACGTTGGCGAGCTGCACAGTTCACCGATGCTGCTGTCTTGGTCCGGACTCGCTGACTGGGCGCGTTCCGTCGTAAGTCCCACGCGTCGGAAATAGTTACGGAAAGTGTCGGCCGTCACGTCGCTCCGTGCAAGGCGCAATGTCCCAGTCGCGGCTCTTGCTCCGTGGTCGCGGCCAATCCACATCTCAATCGCCGCTCCGAGACCATGCATTTCGGCGGCCATTGTAGGCGCGCGGAGTTCGATATAACGGATGTGAACTTCGTTATAAGGAATATGTTTCCCATGTATTTCCGTAACTGAAATATTTTTGTTCGATATATAGCATAATTCGCTCTATCCGGGTTCGTTATAGCCGGGTTTGACTGTACTCTCTCTTTCTCCGCGGTCTCCTCTCCTTCGGGCGCGTTGCGCATATAACCGGTGTGCCGCTCTCCGGCGGCCTTTCGGTCGATGGTTGCTCTCCGCTTGCGCTTGAACCCCCCCTCAGCGTCGCATCACACCAGGGTTCCCGCGAGGGGAGGTGGGCATAATTTTTTAAAGACGATAGTCTTTCTTGGGCTACTTAAACCCAGAAATTTTGGTCTGTCTGTCTGTATGTCTGTCTGTCTGTCTGTCTGTGACTCGATTCAGCCACCCGGCCAAATTAAAATTGATATTGCGCAATAGTCTTATATACTCACAGCCACATGTAAACGTCTAAGCCCGGTTTATATGTTCATACTTGTCAACTTTGTTGAACAAGAAGAAGACATTACGCAAATATAAGACAAGAAATTAGTACACAAGGGATATTTACAGTGTTCCTTTATTAAAAAAAATTCACGGATGCTTGGTTTTTCGATAGCAAATTATATTCTACATCTACTGCAGAAAACCGCCGCCTCCTGGCGGCATATGAAAAATCACGCGGCAACAGCAACGAAAGGTTCCACTAGCTAGGTTCCATGTTCTGCTTGGAACGCACGTGGAGCACGGCCACGCGGCTCTATAAACCTTTTAGTCGGCCGCCTCCATTCACGCGCGTCTCCCCCGTACTGCAGCGCTGGCATCGAGGAACCCGGCCTGTAGCAGTGGAACGCGGTAAATTCAAATCGCCTTGCGCAAACCTTTAGTGTATTTACCTTGGAATGAGCGCGACGGAACAGGAACAGCATGAGAGGTGAGCGGGAAAGCAAAAGCAAAGGGGGGCATTTCCTCGGCGAATGTCTACAAAGACTATTGTCTTTTGACGACATTTGCAACGAAAGGAGCAGATACGCGGCCAATTTTTTTTAGATGCGACGGCATCTCATTCACTCGCCTTGTCCCTCCATACGGCGTTATTGTTGTCCGTCCACACCCCTCCCCCATTCTCCTTGCCGCGCGAGCTGCGCTCTCCACCGCTCACCCCCTCTCCTCTCCGATAGCGAACACTCTCTCGCGAGGGGCACTGGATTGGATTCGATTGGCTTGGCTTGGCTTGAATTGGATTTGGATTGGATTGGATAGGATTTGGATTGGATTAAAGTGGATTGTGTTGGATTGTGTTGCGTCATAGCCGCGGCAGGGGGCTCACGGCACGTTTCACGCGATGGGAGAATCAACCTAACGGAAACAACAACGGAACCCCCTATGCGTCGCATATACACAGGGGTTCCCGCGAGGGGAGGTGGGAGTAATTTTTTTGAGCGTTCCCTGGATGCCCACCCCCTACTAACCTACAACGACATTCTCACCCATTATAAGTTGTCTCGTCGCACCTTCCCAACACCTCACCCCTCTCTAACAAAGGCTGACGAAATCACTCTCCGCCAACTGCAAACCCGGACCTTCGCTCACAATACCCTATGTCATTTGATCTTCCCCACCTCTCACTCACCGCAGTGCAAGTTTTGTCCCGAAAGAGGTACCCTTTACCACATCGTATGGGAATGCTCCCACGCACCTGGCCTACCTCCCAATCCCCACCCTTCCCCTTCACAGTGGGCGGCGCAGCTGTTCAGCTCTGAACCCGGCTCCCAGCTTACCTGGTGAGGCGAGCCCGGATGGCCAGCTAGAGCCAGGGACTCCTGGACTAAGGAGTTCCCCCACTGGTCTGCCTCCACACACGGAGTCAGATTGGGCCTCAATAAAAGTTTATTCCTCCTCCTGAGCGTTTATTTTGCCACAGGGCATAGATGAGGGGTGTTGCGGAAGAACGGAGTCGTTAGCCGCCGCAACGAAAGAATTACTGTATTTGAATCACACTGAATTGCAGCTCACTACGTTCATGGTGTCCGAAAGTTGTTGTTGTTGTTGTTGATCCTGATAATTAATGGCGCATACCCAATCAGGGGATCGGCCAAACATCAGAGGATTGTAAAAATGAAAGTTCCTCTTCTTTCTCATCTTCTTTTTTCCCTAGCGACCTCGGGCCATGTCCTCTTCTTCCTCTCGGTTACTTTGCTATGTACGACGCAATAAATTCAACAAGGGGTATGGGTTGATGACGAGGAAAGTTTGTTAGATGAACATGAGAATGTTCGCTTCGCGTATAAAGTCTAGGAGGGAACGATGATGGGGCCCACATATCCATGTGTTGTATGCGGATGCGTCGTCTACGCGGAAGCCCGTCGCCGCAAGATGTCGCAGTCTCGTAGGACGCAAAGCGAGGCAAGAATTCTCCGTCACAGGCCGCTCGGGACCTATTTCGGCGACTCTCCGCCAGGTGCAAACGTCGTAGAGCACTGCACGGGCCCGGGCCGGCCCAAAAGCCGGGCCCGACCCGGCCCGTGGGCCGGGCCGGGCCGCCCGAAGTCGATTATCGGCGGGCCTGGGCCGGGCCCGGGCTCAGTGCCGCGGGCCCGGGCTGGGCTCGGGCTCAGTACCGCGGGCCCGGGCCGGGCTCGGGCTCGACGCCACGGGCCCGGGCCGGGCTCGGGCATGAATTCATAGGCCCGGCCGTTAATAGTTCCGACGTGAAGTGCAGAAAAGAGCATAAAATTGAATATTCTGAGTATACTTTTACGGGCTTTTTGATGTTAGTTGTACACACTGTTTTAAAAACGTGTTTTGCTAGGTCTGATAGTCACTATACTGTAACTTTAATGACATTTCATCTACTGCATCAAGATTTTATATTTTGGTGTATAAGATATCAAAGATACGCGTGTTACAAGGAATGCCCTAGCGGGGAAGGAATTAATTAAGCCACCCTGGAGCTGTGCACCTATGTCTATGTGCGTGTATTTTAGATGTCGAACCAATCTAAATGCGGCTGCCGTGGCTGGAAATCAAACTCGCGTGCTAGAGAAGCGCCACCGCTTAACAACCACTCCAGGGAAAATATTTCAACGCACGCACATATTCGTGGATTCAAATGGAGAGCAGAAAATTTCATGAACACAAACTTGGGACCGAAACAACCACATGAAGTTGCCAAGAGTCTGGTCATCAAAGGTGATGGTGTCTCTCGCGTAAGAATACGAGCTATTATTACGCCCATGTGGCGTGAACTGCAGGCGGTGTGAGCTAAGCTACGTGTACTTTTAAACCCTTATTTTTTGCGTTGCAATTCAGGGCGTGCTTGTACAGACTAGATGCTCCGTCTGATTTCCCGCTACGAAGACACTCGACCAAATATAATAAACAAATTTTCTTCGACGTTAAGACCAGGCCTGGTCACACACATGCGGGCCCTCCCTAGGCTCAAAAAAAAAGACCGTGCCCGGGTTGGGCGTGGGCTTGAGACGACGGGCTTGGGCCGGGCCTGGGATTGAGACGACGGGCCCGGGCCGGGCCTGGGCTAGGCTCACTTAAGAATGCCCGGGCCCGGGCCGGGCCCGGGCTCGGTGTTACGGGCCCGGGTCGGGCTCGGGCTTCACAAAGCGGGCTCGGGCCGGGCTCGGGCCTTAAAATCAGGCCCGTGCAGTGCTCTAAAACGTCGTTTGCTACAGAGCAACTTTAAAGGACGGTAGCTAGTGTGCTATGTGCTTATGCAAGGCTTATGATTTCGCCATAGTGATTTAAAGAGCATAAACCACTTGTTTGGATCAAATTCGGGCAAAAAAAATTTTACGTCCAGTTGGCCCACACGACCAGAGGTCGGCGAACTCACTCATGAGTCCACTCACTCAGACTCATTTGGACTCAAACTCACGCGCGAGTTTGAGTTTGAGTGAGCGCGAGGCTAGTGTGGCATGGTGAGTTTGAGCTTGAGTGAGTTTGAGCCGAGTGAGCCCGACTGAGTTTGAGTCCGATTGAGTTTGAGTACGCCTGAGACCTAGTGAGTTCTGAGTGCATTCTGAGTTCTGAGTACATTTCGAGTTTGAGTGCATTTTGAGTTTGAGTACATTTTGAGTTTGAGTCCATTTTCAGTTTTGAGTACATTTTGAGTTTGAGTACATTTTGAGTTCTGGATCCATTTTGAGTTTGAGTACATTTTCAGTTCTGCGTCCGAGTAAGTTCTGAGTTTTGCGCTCAATGTGAGTTTGAGTTTGAGTGAGCGCAGATGTGCTGCTCAGCATTGAGTCTGAGTTTGAGTGAGTGGTGATTCGAAAAAAAAAATTGTGAGTGAGTTTGAGTGAGCCGCGCCAACTTTGCCGAGGTATGCACACGACTGTCTTGTTCGTTCCTTCTTGTGTTGGCGTTTTTGCGCTTTTAAGCCCATTTCACTCATGAAAGCAGAGCAGTTTGTTAACATCAGCCTGACACACAGTAGGAGGAATGCGAATAGCATCACATTGACAGTCTTATCACAGATGACTTCTTTCGTTTTTTTTTTCACCTTTTACGTACGCGACCTCGATAGGACGTTGTTAGGCTACGTTTTATGAGGACTGCCTAATTAGTCGCCAATTTATTGCGACAGTTCCCACGTACAGAACCTGCACGCGCTGTTTCGCGGCTTTAGTTGCTAAAAACGGCGTCACGGGGTAGGTATTAAATGAGTTTACGACCATTTCATCCTCCCCCTTTCTCAAACCACATCCCCGAAAAAGGGGACTGAATAACTAATTAGCTATACTACGAGGTTTCACGAAACAACTCGCACGGAGTACTAATTACTCGTACATTTATAGAAGGCTCATGAAAGGAGAAGCCACGTACCTATCCGCCTCCGGACGCTTTAGAATAATCGTTTGCCCAATTCAGTGTCGTATTTCATGGCGGAATGCTAATCTAGTGGCGTTAATAATAAGTTCTATTCATTGCAGGCGTTGCATGACCTAACAAATGCACTGGACACGGGTGTTCAAATCACCACACCTAATTATGTCGCAGTCATATAAGTCGTCTCCCGGACTATAACGTGCCCGCAATAATTTCGATTCATTCCATCCTCATAATCCGAGTCGTCCTTTCGCATCGTTGCTGGGAACAGTTCTGCACACGAGACGCACCAGGAAAATCAAGCGTCAGGGTGCTCTGAAACTGTCACGGCTCTTGTCACGATCCAACTAGCATCGCAGGATGAGTACAGCATTCACTCTCGGGACTTGACTGGGACGCCACTTCCCACGCACGCACGTTGGAAGTGCGGATAACCGCAGCACTGATTGGCCTGTTTTATGTTCTCTGAATTTTATCGTGGGTGCGCTTGGTTCAAAGTATTGTGAACTGAGATATTCTAGTTCACTATAGTTCCAAGCAGATATTCCGGTATGGGAATACCTATCGTCATCGTCATGACCCTCTCCGGTAGTTAGTGAGGAGCAAAGTAAGCTTGAGAAGGATCGGAATCTCAATGTTCACGAAAGCGGAAGTCAGATATACACGGGGGCATCTGGAACGGCCACCTATACAAATCTCGTTTCTAGCATCAAACTGAACATTTGTGCTGAAGGCAATCCAGCTTGGCATGCTCGGAGTACTGGACTGAGTGACCGACACACATCATTTTGATGCGCCTTCATTTCGATCGCTGTGCGAGGCAAACGTTCGGCACGAGTCGGCGTCGCAGAAGGACCACAAGCCGCAACGCCAGCTGACAAAAAAAAAAAAAAAAAAAAAAGACAACGTCAATTTTTATTTATGTATCACCGTCCAGTAAAACACTTTGGCATTGAAGGAATATCATGCCATTAAGCCCCGTCTTTCAAAACACTAAGCGCACTCCGAAATAGTAAAGCGTGTAAAAACAAGGATGCAAAAGTACGAGGCAATCCAAGCAATGTAAGAACGTATAAATCGCAGAAATAGCGCTGTTTTGGCGCTCGTTGTACTCATTGCTTTATAATGTCTTGCGAAATTTCGACCATTTGGTTCGAATAAAAACATATTCCTTAAATCAGTAACAACAGTTTCTGTAAGTTGCATATGCAACATGGCGATGCTGCAGTAACGCATTTGAAAGCGATTAACACCTATGCAACCCAGACGAGAACACGCAGGTCAAGCACGGCTAAACACGGGCTGTTCCCGTGTTCCACGTAGAGCGATGTCGAGGGCGTGTCCTGTCTCAGGAGGCCACGGTGCAGTTAGAGGCGGTGGCCATGGGACTCGATGCAGGGCAGCCGAAGGCTCGCTTGAAGGCGTCCATATGGAGGAGCGGGAAATTGACACGCTCTTCAGGCGGTAGTTCGAAGCGTTCCTCGAAGACCCTGGCACGGTAGCTGTCGTCGCTCGCCTCGCAGTTGTCGAGCGCGTAGTACACGAAGAAAATCTGGTCCGAGCTCATGTGCGGAAGCAGAGAGAACCGGAAGTCCGAGCGCCACACGCGCTTCACGGTCAGCATCTCCTGCAATGCACGCCACGTAGTGGGAAGTCGCATATGAACCGAGCTAGTCCCGCTTAAACTAAGCCGAGGGGCCATTAAAGCAAAATACAACTGCGTTCAGTGTGAAAAAAAAAAAAAATCTAGACCTCGGTAGCTGATTCAGCTCCATTACAGCCACGAAAGACGTTTTCTTTTGTCGAAAAACAAAATAAGCAAACAAGTAGTGAACTTTTAAATTTCGCTCTATAGTGACGTGTTATAGGCCAGCACTAAAATATTTTTGTAACTGGCTAGGGAGTCGCCACTGCATCGTATTTCAAAATCTCGATTATTTGTTTGAAGTTGGCGATAACAGGGGTACTGCTGTTATCAGGACGGAAGAGCCTTTATTACTTAAGCGGACTTCGTCTTTAAGCACTCGCGGGCCCGCCACGCACCAACGTTCAAGAAACTTTACCATCCCTTCCTAGGAAAAGTTGAGAGAAGCGCGCGAAAGTTTTCTGACATCAATACGGCGTCAAAAGTGCGCCAAAACCTTCGCTAAAAGTGCGCCAAAACCTTCGCTGAAACTGCAGCCCAACTGATCGTCAAACCTTCGAAGACCCACATCGCAAAGAAGAACGAACCTATGCGATGATTTTTCGCGCACTAAGTAGTCGCATCTACCAACGATCTAAACGCATACGGATAAGTGGTTTACGAGAAATGTACACTATTGTGGTCTTTCTTTTTCATGGTCGATGTCTATTCAAAACCGTTACTTTTTCGTGATTTTAGCGTTTTGACACAATGGAATCCCGATTGCACGCACGCGCCGTGTGTCTGGAGATCTTATCAGAGCTTTTCGGCAGAGCAACCGATCTATGGAGAAATGCATTAGTCTTTTTGTGACAGTACGCCATAAGAAAGCTTTCTCTTTAAGAGCCAATGGTGAGCCGGTGTACGATTTTTGCGTTTACAGCCCTGCCCAACAAAATCGCGAAGTTTTACCTTCTGGCGTCGATCTTTTGTAGCGTGAGCTACACTGGCCGAGGTTGAGCAGTTTCGCGTGGCTCCTGGAGAGCCGTGCTGTGCATGCGCGAGGAGCAGTGCCATCTCACGGCGCAGAGCTGGCGCGCCAGAGCCGCACCGCCACTGCGACTGGACTGGACTGGACATGATTGAATTGGATTGGATTGGATTGGATTGGAAATCGTTTTAGCAGCAGTAAGCATCATAATCAGCGAATCCTAGACAACCAGGAAACCAAAGAATAACCAGCTGAACCTTAGCTCACGCTACGTAACCAGCTGAATCTTAGCTAACGCTATAGGTATATATCCTGGCATATAGCCGAGCTAAGCCACTGCTAATTTTTTCAAAGCGCGCCCCTCTTGTGCCATCGTGCAATGCTGTGCCCCTTCGACTCGCAGTACCGAATTGTCCGCCCACTACCGGGACGCGATCCGGCGCTTGATTTTCCCGTACATTCCTATGGGGAGTTAATTGTTTCCTTGACTTTAGTACCTGCGGGTACATACGGGTACATGCAAAAGTTCAAAAGGACGGGGAGTGGGGCTAGTTTCGTATTTTTCATACTGAATTGCGCCACGTATGCAAAGACAAATGGGACGCTACAACAGGACTGGGAAGAGGCGCCTCACCCCAGTCCTGTTGGCGTCCCATTTGTCTTTGTACACGTGGCGCAATTCAATGTGAAACATACGAAACTCCGAAGAACCACATTTCTCAACAAACGAACATTGTTCATATTTTTTTTTTTACATTTGAATATATATTGATGCTGTGCGTAAATAGCACGGGCGAAAAAAAAAAAAAGGCTGAAAGAAGGGTAGGGGGAGATACAGCACTAGAAAATTTCTGGGGATGTTCTGACAGCCCTCGAAAGTCCTTGGCAGCCCAAGGACTGACCGCGGACTGTCCAAGACTGGCAAATCGAAGAATCCCGCTGATTCGCGGCGCCTCTGTTGCCGTAGAAACTATCATAGCGGTACCTGTGCGCCCACCCTGCAGGCAGTGAGATTCTTTCTTTTAGCACTGTGATGTTAGGCCCCCTGGACAAACCCTTCTATTCCTATTTACGATCAATACTAAACGTTTTCCGTCCATCCAAGCACTGTGATCTTAACTAAGCATACAGCGACCCTGAATATACCAGTAAACCGCCAAACCGCGACCGCCCACTGACAAGCTTATAAAAAGCCCCTTCATACGCAGTGAGATCAAATGCATAGAAACCACTCGCTCGCAGCCCCGTGTCCATTGCCTCCATAACGACTGTCTCTGTTGCAGCAAGCGATACGCATCTTTGCGTGCTTTCGCGAGCATCGTGCAAAGCCTCTCTTACATTTCGCTCTAAAATAACGACTTGATTTCACCCTTTATACGCGAGATAAGTGAGTCCGAGTATGATACACTTCATAGGCTGAATTAGCGAATAATTTGCTTTGATTAAAGTCAGCACTGTTGATCGAGAACTGTAATCTTGGCGAGCCGGCACTCTGTTTTTGTTTGCACACGCGTAGAATGAAGAAAGCGCGGGCCGAGGGTGCACCACAAAGCCGAACACGTGCACACGCTACACATTTCAGCTTGTCTTAAAAGAAAAAAATTCACACATCTCCACGAAGTGAATCACGACGGGTGGGCGAAGCACTGGGGATCGTTCTTACCGTAAATCACCCGTGACATTGCCCACTCGCGCATGTAAATGAGTGACAACGCGTGTGTACAGTATACACAATTCCAATCCAATCGAATCCATTTCAATCCAATTTAATCAAATCCAATCCAATCAATTTCAATCCAAATCCAATCCATTTCAATTCAATCCAATCCAATGCCCCTCGCGCATGCGCAACATTACACGGACGCCAAGCCCGGGACAGAGCGAGGTCCTATAAGGTGCTTCGCCCCTATACTGCATGTCCTGGGCATGTCATTTGCTCGCGATACTGTTTATCCGCTGAAGCTATACTGAAGTGTCACGAATTGATCGGCCCATCAATAAGCGTCTGAATGAAGTGTTTAGTTTTAAGAGACAGGTGATGTGGCAATCCTGCTTCAATCTTCAGTCACACTACAGCAAGCACTACTTAAAGGGGCGATGAAGACAAAATACAAATTTGTTTTATTCCAAACATTTCCTGTTCTATAGTGTCTTCAGCGCTTGTCCGGAAGCAAACGATGCTTTATTCACAGCGAAATGAATAAATTTAAGCTAAAATATTGATTCTCCCGCCAAAGCGTGTGTTTGAACGACGTTTGCAATGATATCACAAGAACAGGTCTTTCAGCTAAACTTGATGTGCAGCGGAGACTTTACTGTTAGTCAACCTACCTGGCGCCACCACACCGCGGCTAGCCGTTTTCTGCCTTTGGTCTGTTTTTGACCGTATTTAAACCTGGATTTTTTTTGTTCATGGAGGAAATCTTTTCGTGAAACATAGTGCTTGCTCGACAATTATGGTCACGTAAGACACCGTCGCTTGCGTCAATCGGCAAGTGTCGTCTGAGGCAAGAGCAGTGCGCATCGGTACTCCTATGTTTACGTATGCTTTCGTACCTCCCACCATTCTTACTGCTTTAAATAGAATGGGCCCTAAATTTAAGCGCTAATAGCTCGTTCGGCAAGCTTATAAGCTCTGCCTATTTCGCGTTTGCTTTTGCCGGCCTCCGTCAGTCGCAGGGCTGGCTGGTATGACATCATAGGTTCTGTTGCGGGAAATTAGCTAGTTAGTCGCATAGCCATTCCGTTTTTTCCAAATTATGTAGCTTACTTGAGCGAATTTTACGTTAAAGTTGTGTCAGCATGATTCTAACGAGGCAATCTTCTGAATGAACCAAACGTGCATTTTGTCTTCGTCGCCCCTTTAAGGGCTTGCGACGAGGAGCAACCCTTATCTCGCTTACGGCAGTAGAAATAATGCGACGCAAAATTCAAATTTACGGAATAATTCTAACTGCTGTTTCATATCTGTGTCTGGAATAGGAACCGCCTAGCTTATGTTTTTTCTCACCGCCAGTGCCCCAACCCCCCGACCCGCTTTTTTAGTGCGTAGATTTTTTTGCTGAACTTCTCAAAAACCAAGAAATAGGGAGAATAAAAAAATCACAAAAATGATTTGATAAAATCAAAAATATGTGACTTGTACACCCCCCCCCCCCCAACCGAATAATACAAAAACAAGTTTGTAAACGAACGTTCGAAATACGAATAGAAAAGTAGCGAAAATGGCGAACCATGCAACGCCCTAAAGAGCAGCTTATGATAGACGGGATGTTTGCAATATCCGCTTCTCTTAGGGTAAACCGCTCGTTTAAGGTCCCTTCCCACTTCTCCTCTTCACTACCTGCATGTCCACAAAAATGCATATTTGGGGGAAGTAACACCTGTAATATTTATAATAGCGCAAATAGAGAATTCGTCGAACAGAATTTGGAAAAAACTAAAAATAAGAAAAATAGAAGAAATAAATACAAAAATGATATGACGAAATAAAGAATATGCTCTTATAAATCTATTCCAAAAACACAAGTCTAAACAAAAAAAAATTCCGGAAAAGAACGTTCGAAATGCGAGTAAAAAAATATTGACAATGACGAAACCGTGTAACTCCATGCATTTCCAGAAAAATGCATAACTGGCGGAAGTAACACATTCAATCGTTATAATATAGAGTAAATAGAGGTCGAACAGAATTTGAAAAATAGTAAAGAGAAACATTTCGAAAAAATGATCGGAGGATATCAAGAATATGCTTCTCATACATCCACTCCAGAAACCGAAGTCTAAACGAAAAAAGGCCGCAAAAAGAACGTTCAAAACACTATTACAAAAATAGCGAAAACCGGCGAACACTACATCTGTGGAAACATACATAACTGGCGAAGTAAATGCACTTAATCGCTATATTTTTGTTATAGGCGAAAATAACTTTTTTACTTTACTTTTCTTTACTTTTTTTTAATTTTCACTTTTTTACTTTAGTTTTACGCAAAGTGACACGTCTTTTGTACCCTTTCTTGTCTTGCCACACCTGCTTGGGCTTTGTAAAGCCTGCAATAATAAATAAATAAATAAATAAATAAATACTTGGAAACAAAAATACCCAGCGTCTTTGGTTACTCATACCCAAATGTGGCTGTAAAGAACTCGCACTCTGGACTAGCGACATAAGAATGCTACGCATTAGTAGTGTTACGAATCGGCCAGCGCCGCAGTACTTCCCCGCATCACTCCTCGGCTGTGCGGCGAAGCCACTGTGCGCCTTTGAAAACACGCGCCACCATGTCAGTGACAAGTTGCGACAAGCCGCGTCAGACGCTTTGCTCTCGGCGCATTTCAAAACTTCGGCGGCTGGCGGCGAGGCTCGTCTGCACGCTCTTCAGGGACACAGAGGCCCCGTCGATCGCAACGGAGTCCTCCTCTCTCCCCTCTCTCGGACTCAACGTGCGCGGAGGCTACCGACGACTAACGAACACTGGAAAGAGCGTTGTGTGTGTCTGTGACGTTCGTGGCGTGTTGACGCTTGTTGCGTTTGACCGTTATCGCTTTTGGGTATAAATAGAGCTGCCCAAGCGTTGTAACTCATTCCTGTTTGAGCAGCGAATCGATGTTGTCGCTCTGCTCGAGTCCTGTATTGTAACCTCGCCCGTCGGGGCATTGTTCTTTGGCTTCGGCTCACCTCTCGCTATGAAGTAAACAGTTACGTTAGCCTACGGCTTCTAGACTTCTTCATGGCTGCAACGGCGGCTGGCCGCTCGCATCATACACGCTACCACTCGTATGTTGGAGGCTACGGAGCTCGGATCGGGTGCCCCCGCCCGGTCGCAGCAGTAGGCAATGCTCTGAATTACTACTCCTGGAATCCATAAAAAATACAGCCTCCATTACATCGACTTCACGGGTTGAGCTTCACCGCGTAACGCGCGAGTGCCCAGGAAGCTAGCTAGCCACGTCGACATGAAACAGGGACACCTCGCTCAGCCCAGCTGCACGCAGCGCGCGCAGTATGCATTGAACTACCGATAAGTGCACCGAAAGACGACTATCGCAAAACTATTACCACTACTTTTGATAGTCAGTGCTACTGCAATATTGATAAAGGGGTAGGGGTGGAAATGTCCTTTCAGGGCCCCCTTCACGGTGAGTTAGCCACGTGCTCTGTGGGTGGATTGTTTACAGCACGCAGCTCGCACAGGTCACCTGAGCGCACCTTCAATCTTAGGGCACGCATGTGAGCGTAAGCGGAAGGGGCGCCTACCTGGAACGCCCAGAAGGCCTGCATGAGCGCCACAGTCTGCTCAAGGAGGGAGAAAGCGGCCGCGGAGAGGTCGCTCAAGCCTCGCATAAAACTGCTCTTGAGGCTGTCCGGCACCCGGCGGTACTCGTCAACGAGGCACCTGGTGGTGTTCCGCAGCCGGAGGTCGTAGCCCTCCGTGAAGAGGAGCGGCGCGTCGCTCGCGCCGTCCGAGCGCCGACCGCTGAACACGAAGTCGTTGTACAGGGCCGCCACCAGGGCGCGCATTGTGCGCACCCCGAAGCGCGCAATGTGGAGTGCGAACAGCGAGCCGTTGGTGGGCACGGACACGTTCATCATGGACGCCGGCACGAACAGGCTGTTTCGCTGGACGTCGTAGCGCGGCGAGGCGTCGAAAATGTTCGCCGAGAAAGCGAGGTCCGCCGCGCTTCCTGCAAGAGGCGCGATCTTCTCGGCGAATCGCGCCTCGTGGAGAGCCCGCAGGTATGCGAAGGCACTTGTAGGGACGCGGTCGAGGCGGGCCCGGACTCTTTCCTCGTACTTGCTGTACATGGCATCGTTCATGATCCAGCTGGGGTAAAAGTGCTGGATCCGGCTCGTCGAAAGCTTGTGGTTGGCCAAATGCAAATCGGCCGGGTCAGCGGAGCTGTAGCGGGGCTCGCGGAACCAGGATAGTCGGGCCAGCCCCGACTGAAACCTCTGTTCAATTTGGGAAGACCAGGCGCGCGCCACGACGTCGAAGCTAGTGTTTCGAATCCGCCGGAAAAAGGCTCGGGTGTACATTGCCGGCAGCACGTGGCTCACTTCCCAGGAACAAATGCCGCGCCGAGTGGTTTCTCCAGTGTTGACGTATCCGCGCGTTACAAGAGCGCGCACCTGTTCCAATGACGGGAGGGAGACGAAGGTTGCGAAGTGGAGCAAAACGCGGTAGCCCAAGTAGTTCAGCAGCCCGCCACTCGTGAGAGCATTGGGTGCGCGCAGATTCGCGAAAAACGAGGGGGACTTGACAAGGATGCCGGTGCTGTCTTCGACTATGTTGTGGCCGGCTAGCACAGAGCTAAGCATTGACTTCACCCGTGAGCCCATCTCTCCGAGAGGCGTCACACGATAGTTTTCGGGGCCGAGTACGCGTACAGATGGCGGCGCAGCGAGGTCGCTTATGGTGAACATGGTTTCTAAAATAGCGTCAGCTATTTCTTTGGCGTCAATTCTGCGCGTCACCTCCTCAACGCTCGTAGCGACGAGGTTCCGGAGGTCCTGGCCCTTGTTGGGACGGTGCAACACACTGGGTTCATCCAACCCTAGGATCAACTCACGCCGCTTTTCCGGGTGGACGTCCACGGAGAGCGTGGCAAGTGGCTCCAGGTTCAGTTTCCGGGCGAGCTCCCCAGCGGCGTGCCAAGGGTCGGGAAGAAAAGTTCTGGCGCGGCTGTCCACTGGCCACGAGATGCCGAGGATTTCGTTGATCATGCGCAGTGCGGCGGCCGCCGACTTCTCACGATGCTCATCCCAATCTACGCACGCGGAGAACAGCGTCCGCGCGACCTTAACGTCATTGTTGTAGTCGTCTGCGATGTATTCTTCGGTGAGGGCTTGGATTTGTGCAGCCAACAGGGAGGTGGTCGACACCGCGGAACCGGCGTAGCGCTGCGCCCAGAGGCTCCTGGAATTAGCGCAAACATTTTCGTAGAAGTTTTCACAAGGGTTGTCTTTCAAGGAGCTGAACAAGTACCGAGCTTCTTTGTCGCAGTGTTCAGTGGCGCAGAAGTAAATATCCATAGGTTGGTGTGTGTCTGGGCGAGCTGTTGTGCCACGCGGGAAGGTGGGTCTATGTGTGAAAATATCGGGGTTGTAGGTTGGGGGAGGTCCAGTTGCACGTGAGGGTGAAAATGTCGTCTGCGACAGTGACGACGTGGTATGGATGTAGAACCAGTTGTGATGATACTCGCTCAAAAATATCAGCAGGATAATCCATCCGGCGCATACAAATGCAGTGGTCACGCCCAGCCTGCTCTCTGGGAACAAGGACCGTGTACTGTCCTTGTAGCACCATAGTTTTGCGTCCTGTTTGTAAGGAACCGTGACGACAGCAGTTAGCTGGGCTTCTCGCTCAGGCGTTTGAAGGAAAAGCCTAGAAACGTCTGACTGGAAGGAAGCAACCTTTTTTTCAGATGTCTTCTCATGGGCCCAACTTTCGTCAGCACCAGTGTCCTCCTCGAGTGCAACATCACCAGCGCCATGCGCACTGAGATCACTGTGGCGCACCTCAATGCCAGAAATCTCCCCAAAACTAGCACGTTTTTGAAGCGCTTTTACAAGGCTAAGCTTTCTAACGAGATCGCTCCTGTCACTGTCCATACGTAAAGCCGCGTCATCTTCTGCTTGGTCATCAAGCAGCACTGTCGCTGCGTTGGGCACTTCTTCAGCGTCCTGCTTCATATCTACAATTCGTAGTGGTTCGGCTAGATTGTCATGCATTCGTAGCGACCCGTGTCTGGACGTTGGCTGCGCTTCGACGGGAAGCTTGACAGACTCTCGTTCTGACTGGGCGGATTCCCTCCGTAGCAAGTTGCCGGAATCTCTGCGAGGTTGGCGTTTTTCTTCAGCTGCTACGGATGAACGCCTTCGCTCTGTTGTTGCTGTTAACCCGGCACCTGCTGCCGTTTCACTCGCGCTGCTCCTTCGTCTGTTTGCACCTGTGCTGGCATCGGCCGATGGTCGCCATGGTTTGCTTTCCAAGGCTGTGCTGGGCTTGCGGTGTCCCACGCTGTCTTTACGAGAACCACGCCTTTTGGAAGAACCACCTACATCTTCGCTCCCTGCATCCGAAGGGTTAATGTTCAGTAAGGCGTCGGAAAGTTTCGTAGTCGCTATAAGGTTGTCACCCTTCTCTAGGTCATTGACGTTGCGCACAGCCTCCGCGCTTGGCGCGAGAGCAGTCGATCTCTGTAGGGAGGCCTCCTCGTGCCCTTTTTCCTCTGCCAAACTGCTGCGCCTCCGTTCTGCCCTGGAAAGCTTTCTTTTGCGTTTCTCCGCGGGTTTTTGGTGGGTCGCTTTTTTCTCGGAGAAGCCATTAGCGTTCGACAGCTTCCTGCTTTCTATTGAGCTAGGCCGAGATGTCTGAGACGCGCTTGTCATGCTTTGGGCGCTTCTGGGCGTGAGATAAGTGTCGGACGCTTCGGATTCTTCTTTCGCGCACGTGGAGCACGGTGACAAAAAAGAGAGCGGTGATGGACATTTGCATACGCTGGGTAGCGATGGCGGGCAGCACTTTTGAGGTTCCGTCCATGCACGCGGCGTTGCAGTTGATTGATCCATGGATATCCCAGTGGACTTGTCGCATACAGTGACCACGTTGCGTTTTCTCCAGGTGTCCGTCACAATAAAGCCTTCGTGTTTGCCCTTTCCCTGGCTTGTTTCATGCTTTCTTCGTTCTCCTTTCATGCTTTCTTCTGGTTCATCATCATCGTCATTCAAAGCAACAGTCATCTTTGTCGAGGCTTCGTCTAAAAGGGCTCTTGTAGAAGAGCTCATTCCTTCGTCGTCTGGTTCAACATTCCCACGAACGAACATGCTCCCTCTGCGCCGAATACCAGGTTTTTTTTGCGTTGTTTCCGCCTCAGCATAGCCGAAGCGTGTTCGGGGTCGGCCGTCTGGCTTAAAAGCTTCGCCTACTGATTCAGCCTCAGTAGGTTTAATAGTGGCCTTCTGAGCAGCTCCCAACGACAATGGCTGTCTCATGATGGAACGGTTCTCTTCAAAGGACAAAATCTCCGCGCTTCGCTCGGAAGTGGCATCCTTGGAAGAAAGTGGCTTCGTGACTGGCAACTGGCTCTTAAGAATTGATCTACCCTGCCAACGGCCTTCCAGGGGAGGTCGGTCATAAATCCCATTGTCCGTGTATTGACCCTCCATGGCAATTTTAAGGGCGCCGTCCGATGCCCTTTTGAGAACCCGCGCGGCCTCTAAAGTACCCCTGGCTTGTCTAGTGACAGCGTCGGCTCGGCCCGACAGCTCCAGTGCTGCGGCAGTGAGGGGAGAGAGGCGCCTTTCCTGGTACGGCGGTGGTGCCTCCGGCGTGTAGGGAGGCCACTCGTCGTATTGTTGGCGAGTAGCGTACGGTGGTATTACCTCTGGCGGCATCCTTGCCGAGTACACGTTCATCGGCGCAGACTGAACCGCCCGCAAAAACGCTTCGCTGGCTGGTTCAGCGTAGTACACAATCTGGCCTGCAGACCAGTTGTCATAGGGCTTCTGCGGTGGCCACGCGAATGCAGCATTGTTGCTGGTCGGTGACTTCCAGCGGCCATATGGCGCTCCGAGAGGGTCGTCGCGTAAACCACGCCCTCTGGGAAGTTCCCTGTCGTCTGTGTCGTCCAAGCGTAGTAATCTTTCCAAGTCTGGGATCTGCCTGAAGGAATCTACTGCGTCGAGCTGTTCTACCTCGCCCAGCTTGTCTCGTAGAGGCCTCACCGGTGTCTCCTTCGTGGATGGCAGCGTGCCAGGCCGGTAGCTCGCGCTCTTGGACTTGGACAATGACTTGCGGGATATCCTCGCAAGACTAGCTCTACGAAGCTCGGAGGATGACGTATCTAAATCCGGGCTGCTTCTGATGTGGGTTCGGGCGGGTGTGCGTTTAACTTCATCCGTTTTCTTGCGTGAAAGTTTTGTGCTAGTACGCCTGACCTTACCGCCCTTCGAACTCTCGCCTGAATAGCTAAAATCTGACGAGGTATCCATGTCCGCTTCTACAGGAGCGTTCTTCTTCCTCCGGCTTCTCCAGTCAGCCTCTTCCGCATCCAGGGCTTCCTCATCAACATCTGTGCCAGCGTCCTCTGTTATCGGCTCGTGCATGTCGCAGCAGCGGCCGCAGCACTTTGTACAACAGCAGGTGCCTGTAATGTAGGGCTGCTGCGGCCGCGGGAGGCGGCCGATGAGCGGACCCGCCGTGTCCACGAGCTGGCGCTCGTGGTCGCCGACTTTTTCGCGCAGCCGGCCCAACTCGCTGACCAGCATCTCGTAGAAGACTTCGAATCCGGGCTCCCTTTCCGCCACTTGAGGATGCGCCATGTCCGGAGACCAGGCGACGTCCGTCTCGCGGTCCCCGAGCTGGAACTCCGTGGCGTGCAGGTTGTCGTCTAAGCCTTCGGCCTCGTCGGCGCTGAATTTGTCCTTGCCCTTCTTCTTCCTGTCCTTCTTCTCACGGCGCTTGTCCCTCCTTTCCTTCTTGCGGGCTTTCTTGGCGTGTTTGCGCTTGGCCTTTGGCAACTCGGCACTCGTTGGATCGTCCATGACGTCGACTTTGGCCGGAGGGGCCAAACACCGGGCTTCCGGGGAGAGCTACTTTCGGTGCGGGGGGCACCGGGAACCGAGGATGGCTCTTCTGGTTGAGACGGTCGGGGTGGGCGAAGCAGCGGCCGTAAGCGGTGCTCGAGGCTACGCGTGATCGCGATGCAGCGCGTGCTTTCGTTTTCTTCTTCTTGGAAGCATGGCTTCAGTTTAGGCTTGGCAGCCACACCGCTACTTCTACTTCACTCGGGGCTGTCATTTTATACGTGTAACCACATTTTTCGTAGTTCTCTGCCGTGTGAAGAGATCTTTTTTAATTAGTGCGAAATAATTTTCTATAGGTACACGTAGATGTTTAATTGCTTTCGCAATAACGCAACAAATAAGGCAAGGTGTGGGAAATTGTAAATTTTGTTCAAATACTTTAGAAGGGCAAGACGATCGCACTGCTTTTTTCGAGAAGCGAGTTCTGGTCAGCCCACGATGCCTCCTTCACCAATCAGGATTGCGCCTCATCTCCCTTACAAAACGGCCGGTCGATTCCTAGTTTAGCACTTCTGCGGCCACGGTGAGCGAAAAAGCACGTGTTTCCTCGTTCAACTCGTATACAGAACAATCACACAACCATCCGGAACGGGCCCCGCTTCGGATTCCCAAGGGTGGCAATTCCCTTAGATAAATAGGCAAAAGCCACGCTGTGTGAGCATCTCCCGAGAAACCGCTGAAAGAACGCATTTACGAATCGCTGACGCGGTGATCGACCCCTTTCACAGTCAAGCACCGCAAAAAACACAATTAAAAGTTGTTCACCTCGCATACAGATCGATCGATCGATCGATCGACCAATCAATCAATCAATCAATCAATCAATCAATCAATCAATCAATCAATCAATCAATCAATCAATCAATCAATCAATCAATCAATCAATCAATCAATCAATCAATCAATCAATCAATCAATCAATCAACATTTAAACTTCTACATGAAACATTGCAGGCGGCGAGATAAAAAAAATCTGCAGAAATTCAGTGATTGCCTATACTAATGCGTAGCATTCTTATTTTGCTTGGCTCAAGTGTGAGTGCTTTACAGCCAAATTTCTTGGTTTCTCTAAATCATGCCCGTCCAATATATCTATTTACGCTATTATAAGGATTTTAGGTGTAACTTCCCCGAAATCTGCGTTATTGTGGAAATACAAAGGATTACACGGTCCGCCATTTCCCGTATTTTTTTTTTAAATATCTTTCTTACTTTTTAAAGTTTTTCAAGATTTCCTTCGACAAATTATCTCCATTTACGCTAGTATAACGACTACAGGTGGAACTTGCGCGATATCTGCATTTTTGTGGAAATGCAGGGCGTTACACTGTTCTGGCTGTGGGGTACTCGGCAAAGAATGCTACGCATTAAAACAGCGCCAAAGCAACGCTTGACCAGCGTCGCCACACGTATACAAGTGGTTCGCAAACAGTAAAAGATCGTGCACCCCTCCGCCTAACGACGACCACGGTTGAACGCGAAGCTTTTTGGTGACGAAGTTTTCCAAACCACTCCAACCATTTCGAAATGCAACATTTTTTTTATTGCCTGGTTTTGGCCAAAGACAACACAAAACGAACATACAACCACGGGCTTACAACAAAACAAAAGTCAATAGCACATAAACTGCAAGTGCGTCAGGTTTAAAAGGCGGACGCCTCACCACGCTCTCTAGTTCACTCACCCACTCTCTACTATTTGGCGGACATTCTCACAGAAATACATCTCTCCCTGACCTTCCATCGATGTCACTGTAGCGAGTGGCGATTCGAGCCCTCCATATACTGTGCAAGACCACTAGCATTATGACGTCATAGTGCACACCGTCGTCCGCCTCTACCGCTAAAAATTTTGCATCTTGTTTTTTTTTTTTTTTGCGATAAGTAGCTAGTGACCTACTTATCACCTGTAGAAACCCCATTTGCTTCAGCGTGCGGCAGTTGTTTAATTAGAGGCATTTTCAATGCGGCCAGTCGCAGTTTCGGTTTCATCGGGTGCCTCGAAGCGATGGATTTTGTGTGAACAAAGCTGACCACGTGACCGTCGGAGGGATATCACAGAGCAGAGCTGCCGTAGCACTGTCGAATCCGCCTCGCCGGCAGTTTCTGCGAATGACCCCACGTACTGATCTCGACAGCCGCTTAATTAAAAAGCGACCGTGGACGTGACGCAGGCGCTGCGAGTGCAAATGCTGCCGCGGCTAAAGAACGACGCGCGATGCTCGAGACAGTGGGTGGCAAGACGCGCGCTGGGAGCAGCCCATAGAGATAATATACTGACTCGAGCAGCCGGCCGGTCTGCCTACAGGTCCGCCTACAAATGTGTTCGGCTTAGCACTGCGGCGGATATTCGATTGCCGCTCTCGTAAGCGGTGCAGATGACAATTTTTAATGCAACCCGCCATCGCATCATTAACTCCTTTCTTATATAAGCTGCCATGGTTGGGACTTGGGTACAATTTCGTGCAGCGGTAACAAGCTATTACTGGAGCTACCTGCTGCGGCCTGCGCCACTTCGCGGCTGTGGCCGCCGCCTGCACAGCGACCGTGCGGCTCGCTCAATGGGTTTTTCGTGTCTCTGGCGCGTTTTCGCGTCCAATGTAAATAAAAAGTAATAACAACAGCGTGCCTGGAATCGCTGTAGAGCTTTGGTCGCGGCCAGCTGCCCGATGAGCCGACGAAATCACGGCGCCTCCGCCGCCAACGATCGGGTCGTTCGTTCTCGAGAGAAGCCCCGCCCTCCGATTGGAGCGGCGAGCCGGGCGAGCCGGCGAAAAACGCCGGCACTGCGAAAGCGGGAAACACAAACTCGTGACGTGTTTGGATGTTTATTTACAAAGTACCCACGGAATGTCGATTGCGCGTGGTCCTCTGCTGGCTGCTCGGTTGCGTTTCGCACACTTTCAAATTGATTTTAAATATGTTCTAGGCTGTATTCGACGCTGATATCTTGCAGATGATGTATGTGTGTTCACACCAATCTATCTCCGAAGTTAACTCGCCTTCAAACTTTTGTGTCAGTAACCCTTTAAGAGTATCCTGTAGTGCATCCCACAAGAATAACTCGTCCCAACAATCCAAAAATACGTGCTCAATGGCATCTGGCTTTTTGCACACGAAACAGTCAGGACCCCACGGCACAAATATCCCCTTTTCAATCATCCATGTTACCGATGCCACTGATACTGATATTACCGATATCGATATGACCTGGCACTGGCATTTTTTAACGGACTTTTTTACCCTGGCCCCCAACACGGTATAAGAACCTGTACAGCGGGATCGGTAATACAGTATCTACAAGATCATTATACAGTTTCTTTCTTGACACACCTGATAGGCAATCCAGAGAGAAACAAGCACACAGGAATCTTGCGGCATCTACAACTTCACGTAGATAACCATGAATACCACTGGGGCAGACACAGACGAAACAACAAATTGGGACAGGGGTGCACCCTGTCGCACTTGACACATCATGCACAAAAAGAAACTGATTCGCAAGTAAAAAAAAAAGTCGAACTGAAGCAATTGGATAGACACCGGCTTCATAACGCAAGGAACCCAGGATCGATTCCGGCCACCGCAAGCGTTTTTTTCTTTCGCTTCCCCGACGGTGGGGATTCGCCACGAGAATGCTGACGCAGCCAGACGAGCTTCGCTTCGGATCCCGCTTGATGCCTCCCAATCAGCGAATCTGCATTAGCGCTGACTAAACGACCACTAACACCGAAAGAGAGAGAGAGAGAGAGAGAAACATTTAATGAGCTCAAATGTGAGAGTGGAACCCAAGTCCGGGAATACATGCGTTGCCCCCGCCGTCTTGGCCCGTGCCACCAGGAGTCTGGTCCTCCGGTTGACAGCTGGTCAACAGTGTCTCCCACAGCTCAGGAAAGGAACGGGTAGAGAGGGCTGGTAGGGCTGGGTTGTGAGCGCATTCCACAATTATGCGCTGGAGGGTACCTAGCTGTGGACAAAATTTGCATAGAGCGGCGTACTGTGTGGGAAACAATAAATTCATTCGAACCGGGTGAACGTACGTCCCTGCTTGTAATTGTCGAAGTGTTATTTCTTGAGTTTTGCTGAGGGATGGGTGAGGGCACGGGAATTTTTGTCTGGTGGTCCAGTAACATTGAGTAATTTCCTGATAGGTGAGAAGTGGCGTCGGAGCTGCGGTGACCTCTGGGGCTCGGTGGGCCAGTCCGCGAGCCTATTGGTGGGCGAAGTTGTTGCCCGTTACAGAGGCATGGGCAGGCGTCCAAACGATCGCCACTCGGTGAGATGGACGGTATCGCTGAAGTACCCGTAGGGTCGTTGGTGCCACCCTCTCTGAAAGGAAACTGCGGCAGGCTGCTTGAGAGTCTGTGATGATGACTCTGCTGGTGCACTGGATGAGGGCTAAGGCAATGGCGAGTTCTTCGGCGTCTCGAGGGGATGTCGTACGTAGCGCCAGACTTTAAGACGACTAATACGATACCACCACCATAATAATAATAATAATAATAATCATCATCTGCCTATCTACGCCCACTGCAGGGCATAGATAATTATTCTCCAATTATCCCGGTCCTGTGCTAACTGCGACCAATTTATCCCCGAAAACTTCTTGATCTCATCTGCCCATCTAACTTTCTGCCGCCCCCTGCAACGCTTGCATTCTCTAGGCATCCACTCTGTTACCTCAATTACCAACGGTTATCTTGCCTTAGCATTACATGCCCTGCCCACGTCCATTTCTTCTTCTTAATTTCTACTAATAAGTCCTTAACACGCGTTTGTTCACTGACCCACTCCGCTTTCTTCCTGTCCCTTAATGTTACACCTATAATCTTCCGTTTCATTGCACGCTGAGTCGTCCTCAATTTAAGTTGAACCCTCTTAGTGAGCCTCCAAGTTTCTGCCCTGTAGGTGAGTACCGGTAAGATGCAGCTGTCATACACTTTCTTTTTCAGGGACAATGGTAGGCTGCCATTCATTATCTGAGAATGCCTGCCGTATACACTCCACCCCATTCTTATCCTTCGAATTATCTCTGCCTCATGGTTGGGATCCGGGGTCACAACTTGGCCTAAGTAGATATATTCGCTTACTATTTCCACGGCCTCGCCACCTATCTCAAACCGCTGTGCTTTCCATAGGTTATTGATCATTACTTTAGTTTTCTGCATATTAATTTTCAGGCCCACGGTTCTACTCTGTTTGTCCAGTGCGGTAAGCATGCTTTGCAATTCCTCCCCCGAGTTACTTAACAAGGCAACGTCATCAGCAAATCTGAGGTTACTCAGGTATTCTCCATTAACCCTTACTCCCACCTGTTCCCAATCCAATGCGCTGAATACTTCATGTAAACATGCTGTGAATAACATTGGGGAGATTGTGTATCCTTGTCTGACACCCTTCCTTATAGGTATTTTACTGCTCTCCTTATGGAGGATGATGGTAGCTGTGAACCAATTGTGGATATCCTCTAGTATTTTTACATAATGCTCATCTACCCCCTGGTTCCGTAATGCCGGAATGACTGCTGAGGTTTCGACCAAGTCAAATGCTTTTTCATAATCTATGAAGGCTATATATAGGGGTTCAGTATACTCAGCGCACTTCTCTATCACCTGATTGATCGTGTGAATATGGTCCATTGTTGAATAGCATTTACGGAACCCTGCTTGTTCTTTAGGTTGACTGAAATCTAAGGTTGCAGAAATTCTGTTAGCCATTACCTTGGTAAGTACATTGTAGACGACTGACAGTAAGCTGATCGGACTGTAATTTTTCAGGTCCTTCATGTCACCTTTCTTATGGATTAGGATGATGTTCGCGTTCTTCCAAGATTCCGGTACACTTGCGGTCATTAGGCATTGCGTATACAGGTTTGCCAGTTTTTCAAGTACAATTTATCCGCCATCCTTCAAGAGGTCTGCTGTTATCTGATCCTCACCAGGTGCTTTGCCCCCTTTCATTTCTTTCAAAGCCTTCCTCACTTCTTCTGTCGTTACTGGTGGGATGTCTATCTCCTCTGAACTACTTTCTCGTTCGGCATTATCCTGGATATCCCGGCTACTGTACAGATACTGTACAGACACCAAAGTGAGACAAATCGGACCTCGAAAGCCCAGATTGTCGGCCACGGGAAACAGCCAGCACGCAGCGCCCGCTAGGCCTACTTTGTAGGCCTAGCTCTTTGGAACAACAACCGAGCCACCGCCGTGTGACCATGTGCGACTCATGTATCACAGCCCGCATCCCAGATCACCGACATGGAATTCGACCAGCTCGGAGGACGCACCATTCACCCTGACAAGCCGTCGATCCAGCGCATAAAATAAAAACGCAAGCCAACCAACGTCCCGGCCGCGCAAACAAGCCCGATTGCCCATGTGCACCGACCACCTGCCACGCCGCCCACCAAGACGGCGGCCCGTGATCCGCCACCAAGACTCCCAACAAGCAACTACACGATCATCTACCGACAACGCGGGGGGCTCAACCTCGCTAGGATGACCACCGCACCACTCACCGAAGCTTTTGCAGCCAAATGTGAGCTCGACCTGCCGTCCTTCTATAAGAAAGTTACCCTCCTTGTGCCACCGACTTAGAATGTGATCGTCGCAAGTACGCCCGCCCTTGACCTTGCCATCACTCTGAGCAACACACAACGCTTCAGATCTTAACAGTGCTTTGCGAATTTGCCACATATATGAAGCCCCCACCCGGCGCCTGCCGGGGTGTCATCCACGGTCTGGAAGCCACCATTACCGACTCAAACCTCCACGACTATCTTCTAGGAAATCAGCCGGGCCTCACCCACGCACGATTCATGGGTCACACCCTCTCGGTGCTTCTGACTTTCCAAGTTAACCACGTGCCCTTCTACGTAAAGGTGGGCAGCGTCCTCCTCCGTTGCCGACCATTTTGCCGGTGTGTGCAAGTTTGCCGCGTGTGTGGTGAACTTGGCCTTCGCATGGACGTGTGTCTCCAACCTGAGGACTCCAAGTGTCCAGACTGCGGCCAGTCCTCTCCAGCCAAGGACCACGCGTGCCAACCAAAGTGCAAACTGTGCTCCCAACCGCTCACCACAGCGGGCAAGGACTGCCCGTGCCGCTTCCTGCCAACCGTGCCGACCGACAAGAAAAGCCCTCTCGCCGACAACCAGGTAAGCTGGTCAGCTGTAGCTGCGCGCTCCTCTGCCGCTCACTCCTCCTTCCAACGCGACACGCCCAATTTCCCCCCACTCCCTACCTCGTCTCACTCACTCCCACTCTCACTCCCCGTCCCACAACCATTCCGCGATCTCATCAAACAACTGCAGGAACCAAACGCTAAACTTCTTAGCCAACATCTCCCTCTTAGGCCTTCCGGCACAACTTGCACAGATACCTGACATACATCACGCTCTATATACTGATGATTTATCTCTATATACTATTTATATTTATATATAATATTTATATATATACTATTTATCTCTTATGTGCCCCATCTAAATCTGCCCTCCTCGTTCTCCGAAACAGGACCCGAGGACGACCACCGAACCCGACACCCAACCCCACAATATACATCGGCGGCCGCTTCGCAGTTGCCGCCCTACCCGAATGCGAACTCTCTACCCTCTGTCTTAATTAAAATTGTCTCTCAGTATTTCCCGCTATTCTCGTTCTTAGTATTGGAAGTAGGGCCGGTTCCTTTCCTCTTAGAGATGCCTGATGACTGCTGCCCGTATGGGGAGTGGGTGGCTCACTGGTGGGTCAGCAGTTGGCACCAAGAGAACATAAGACGTCCGCCGAAACCTGGGTTACCTCCGGTAAGTGATCCCGAAGGCCCTTCCTTTGGAGATAAGTGATTCAGGTGTACATAGTAATCGACAGATATTCCAAGGTACAGCTTACCATTTCTGTCGGACAAGATCACCGGTTCCCGAAACCGAGAACAGACGAGGAGGATTAGTACCTGAGTTCAGTGAGGCGTCCCCTTGATGATCGGGTGATCTGGCGGGTGTTCGTCGAGCGGCTGGTTTCGAAATGGGTCTGGAGGAATAGTGTCGCCACTCCTTTGAGGGTGCTCCCTGTCTTCGATGGTCGGGGCTTAGCTAGTACGGAACCTACTGTGGGGTCCACCAAATTCTAATTGGCTGTCTGATGCCCATCCTGAGCAATCAGGCCTTTTATAGGAGTCAGACTTCGAAGAATTAGATAAAAAATATCGCTGTCCCCATTCCCATCCAAACTCCCATAGCCCATTCCTATTCACCAATTTCCCTACCCCTCCATCCCAACCCCTCCGGCTACTTTCCCAGGGGAGTCTCCCCGGGCCCGCTCTCCTGGCTGTGGTGTCGCTGAGTAGCTCTTTCCTCCTTTTATTTATTTCCACTTCGGTGGTTAAAAACATCTTTTGCCCCTCGGCCAATTCTTTTATATTATTATTGGGTTAAGCCTGCGATACTTAGTGGTGCGGGCAGACGCAGTTATTTTATGTTATTTTACTTCGCCTCAACCTATATTTCTATCCCCTCCTTTTATATCCCCTTCCCCTCCCCCCACGGGCCTGATAAAGTGTCGGCACCCCACGCCAGACAAAACTAGAGTATATAATACCCCGTTTTCTTAATAAAACCCCAGTCACATTCGACATAATTCTTCCTTTTACCTCGCTGATCAGACTTGAACGAAATATAAAGCGACATTTTTTCGCTTAAATTGTCTAGAAGGGTGCGCTTTTTTTTTATGAGATCAATTTATGTGCTATGTGTTCAGTTTCCTGCTTCTGTATTACACTCGATGTTCTCTATGTTGGCTTTCTACTGCCGGAAGACATAGCTCGTGCAGTGTTATCGCAGGACTTGACAGAACAATTGCAGGCCGTCCAGCGGTTCGAGGTGGCTCTTGCCCGACAAACGCGTGGGGCTGAGCCGACTGGAGACCAGGGGTATACCCCCCACAGGTCGACAGCGGGCCGGCCTAGCGGGAGTCGGGGAGGCAACACCCCGAAGACGCCTTAACTACGTCGGGTGGCGGGCGACCCTGCGTGGTCCTCCCCGCTACCTCCGCCGGACATTCTCAATAAAGTTTACTTCTCTCTCTCTCTCTCGTTCTTTTTTCTTCTTTTTGTAGCGTAAGCTATACTGGCCGAGGTTGAGCAGTTTCGTGTGGACCCTGAAGAGACGTGCTGTGCAATCGCGAGGAGCATTGGATTGGATTCGATTGGATTGGATTGGAAATCCAATCCAATTGGGGTACGGGTGTGTAGAAAATTGGGTCTGCACATTCGCCGGTCTGCGCATTCCAGAGGAGTGACGTCATAGCCGCGGCAGACGTACTGGCGCCGGCGCCTGCCCAGATGTGCGCCTCCGTTGCGCAGTAGCCAAGTCTGACGCTGCGCCGGAGCCGCTTGATAGCCGTGCTGCGCATGCGCGAGGAGCAGTGACTGGACTGGACTGGACTGGACTGGACTGGATTGGATTGGATTGGATTGCTGAAACTTAGCACACGCTATGTATATCCTGGCATAGCCGAGCTAAGCCACTGCTAATTTTTTTTCCATCACCATTGCTAGTGATGGCTTTTTGTAGTCATTGTATAACGTCGTTCCTTTTGACATTTCTCTCTCTCTCTCTCTCTCTCTCTCTCTCTCTCTCTCTCTCTCTTGTTCTGCTCTCGTCATCAACACTGTGCAATGCCGACTGTAGGGGTAGTAGGCCGCTGTTAGGCAGAGTACACCTGCCTTTTGCCTCTGTATACCAGGCTACTTCTGTCTGAATAAAACCCAACTTCAACTTTAAGTTCCAACTGCGTATGCGAACTAATTTGCCTTGCAGCTAATACCAGTTATATCATTAATGTATATATTAAAAAGGAAGCTGGATTAACGGGAACATTTATGCTCAATTTTTCGTACGATAGTGGCCAAGGCACTGCGCTACCGAGCCCAAGGACGCGGGTTCGATACCGGCCGCGGTGGCCCCTTTTCTGATGGAGGCGCGAGAAGCGAGAACGCCCGTGTGCCCAAATTTCGGTGCATGTCAAACAGCCCCGTGGTCAAAATTAAACCCGAGCTCTCCACTACGGCGCTACTCACAGCCCAAGTGTGGCTGCGGCGTGTTAAATGTCATAATAAAAGGAACTCTAATTTTGCGTTCGAAAGAATTGGTACTATATAACGAAAGAGTACGATGACAAGTCAATGGTGCGTTCAAATGCTCGCACGCACAGATGGACACCAGTCTGTGTGTGTGTGTATGTGCGTTAGAGAAAGAGAGAGGGAAGGGAGAGGGGAGAGTGTGTCTGTAAGCTATAGTTAACCTATAGGGCGAAGTTAACCTATAACAGAGACACCTAGCTTGCTGTGCCAGACGGAGGAGGAAATCGCCCACAAAAGCGATGAACATGATGATGATGATGATGATGATGTGCAAGCACGCTTAGAGTTGTTTAGACACATTGGTATGCCATGGCTGCTTCTGTGATCTAGCCCAAAAGCCAGAACGCCCGTGTGCTGCAGGTGGCCAAAGTTAACCCGGGTCCCTCCACTACAGCGCGCCCCCTAGGTGAAACTTCAGAGCACCCATAATTCAGTCCAACTCAAAGCGGCCAAGGATGAACGCGGCAGCCTGCTGAGCACGCGACACGCCGCCGTCAGCGAGTGCGTGTCGCGTGCTCAGCAACCTACCCCGTCCGTCCCTTTTATCTCGTGTCCACTCGAGTTTTGTCCGGGCGGCAGGCACTGTTGGTGCCTCGTGTGGCAGACCTATACACAGCTGCACGCGCCTGCGACAAAGTGCATGAAAATAATAGTAACAACAAATAAATATCGCAGAAACTCCAGAGTTGGAATCGTGGATATTGCGTAAGCATGGAGTTAATCCCAGTACATGCCCCTTGACGTATGTTTGCTTTGGAGGCCCTAGGTCCCTGGACCTTTCATTAAACCGCCTTTTATTAAATAAAGGGGGCCTTTTATTGATAAAAAAGCATGCTTAAGAGTACGGCCTGCCTTTTGAAGGCACGCCAGCGCCACGGGGTGACGCTGTATGTTTGTTTAGTAACGCGCTTCTTCAGTGCTTCACCGTCTTCTCGCCATCGATCAGAGCCAGGCATCCTGCACTGTACAGCGGCCTCTGTGAGCGCACAGTTTTTTTAAAGCGAAAGCTTTCTTAGTGGGACCTATGGCGTCCTGTCAAAAAACTAATGCATTTCCCGATAGACCGGTTGGTCGACCGAAAAGCCCTGATAAGACCTAAGGACTCACGGCTACCCCACCCAGGTTCGAGTCCTGCCGGTGCTGGTGATTTCTTTTCTTTATGTTGCGTTTGGCGAAACGCCGGAATCAACGAATTGCTAAACTGTTTCGCTGTTAAAAAATCACTGTAAATGGCCAGACGCGTGATAAGAAGGGCTGTAAACAACTCAATCAGCACGGTGAAGTTCACGTAAATTGGATTTTATGAACAGAGACAGGACGAGCACGCGAGCATCGCTTGTCCTGCGTGGTTTTGTAAGTGTACATCAGCTTTTCGTGCTCCACAACGCACAGATTTTGTAGCGTGAGCTACACTGGCCGAGGTTGAGCAGTTTCGCGTGGCTCCTGGGGAGCTGTGCTGCGCATGCGCGAGGAGCAGTGACGTTTTGTAGAGTGAGCTAGACTGGCCGAGGTTGAGCAGTTTCGCGTGGCTCCTGGAGAGCCGTGCTGCGCATGCGCGAGGAGCAGTGACGTCATACGGCACACAGAACGTTGTTCGCTGCCCGGCGTCTCTCACACACCCCTCGCGCCCAGCGTCTTCGCAGACCTCCGTTCCGCACGTGGCGGCCCGGTCCACTTGATGATCATGCGAGGGCTGGCCGGGTGTGGAACCGGTTGCTCGTGCGTCGCAGCAACACCGGCGTGCGCCTGTGGAAACGGCTTAGCTGTGGGGCGATTGGTGACGCTGCGCCGGAGCTGCTTGATATATATATATATACACGTGTCACATAATGCGCATACCGTACGTGTGTGTGTCATTGAAGCAGCAGAATAAGCATGATAATCAAGTTAATTCTAGACAACCAGAAAAGCTAAGAATAACCAGCTGAACCTTAGCTCATGCTACGTATATCCTGGCGTAGCCGAGCTAAGCCACTGCTATTTTTTTGTTTGTTTGTTGAAGAAACAGACACAAAAGTGCGACTCATTTTGCCAACGTTGCTCAACACCAAGTCCACGCTGACAGGGCGCACAAGGTACCAAGCTTTACTTCTGGAAACAGGAAAACTACGATAAAAATTTACATCTTAAAGAGCGTGGTAGCACCTGTGTGAAAAGAACAGCGGCCAAGACTAAACACTTACAACTCCACCGGTGATGATGAGCAACGTGCGTGCCCTGCTTTCACTCCGCAACACTTTCTCACGGCACTGGTCGCACCCCCCTCGAGAGAAGAGCGCCTGCGCGAAGGGAGGAGAGGGGCGAGGGCTTATCGCGACAATTACGAGCATAATGGCGCCCCCAAACAAAACCGCGGGCAAGGAAAACAACGGCGAGGGCGTTACGGGGCGCTAAAAGCGGTGGCAGGAGGCAGGCAGGAGCTGCGCACGTAAACGAAGAGGCGAGGATTGACACGCACGGCCGACCGATTGTTTAGCTCGCCCGGAGTGTTGCGAGTGCTGAATGCATACGCGGTGTCGGTAGAACAAAGGAACGCGGCGGCAGCGGGGGAGAGCGGCGCGCCTGCGTGCAAACAGGATTCCGGCGCTGGGGAGGGAAGCGCGCGGCAGATGCGCTTTCCGCGGGTGCGGAGATTCGCTCCCGTGTTTTATCGTACATGCAGAGGCGAGCCATAAAAGCGACGCGCTACTTGCATACAGATCGGTTGCACGACTTCACCACTAAACAATACAAACGATCCGCGAGGCCCCATTCTCAACTTCGCCTTAGCGTCGCCGTAACAAAATGGTGCCCGAAAGACCCTTCCCGGTTGTCTGTCAGCCCTCGCGACGACACCGAAAGCCCATTAGAAAAGGCTGCTGGGAAGAGAGACGCGCCGTCAACTAAGAAATGTCGGGACTGGGGAATATCACACGTATGCGTCTGAGCAAAAAATGCCACCAGCGAGAAGCTAGGCGCTCATTCGACACGAAGTAAAGGAGCTTTTGCGATACCATTTTTGCTCTTTCGCAGGAGTCAAGGACCACCATGGGCGTCGGCAGAGGGGTGCAAAAGGGGCATTCGCCACCCCTCCCAACCCACTCCAGCATTTTAACCCTACCCCCCCATGCCCTCTTACTTCGCGATACAATGGATTTGCCCCTCTCAAGACACAGTCGAACCTCATTATAAGGAAGTGGTATTGGGACAGCAAATTAGTTCGTCATATCCGATATTCGTCGTGACAGTAGAGGTAAAAATCGGCTCTAAAAAACTAAAATCTGGCTCGCATAAAAATATTTGATACAAAAATGCATTTTTTTAAATCCACTACGAACAAGGTAGCCCTTACCTTTCTCCCTGTTGCATTTTAACCTCAATGAGTACGTGAAATTACAACAGTACAAAGTTCACTTGACAAAACAGGCCTGCGTTCTTATTTTTTCGAGGAAGGATGTGATCTTCGTCTGGTGGCTACTCGCAGGACTGAGTAGGATGAAGGCTTCCACAGTGTCCACAGACAAAAGGGCCTTTGTGCTACTGCAGTTTCGGACGACGGGGATTTTTTTCATGTAGCTTTTCAGACTCCTGGTCAAATATTTCTTCCTGATATACGATATCGCGCGCGGCTCTCACGGTTTCAGTTTCGTTACAAAATAATAAGTATCATTGAAATAAGCGTGACCAACCAAAGTTTGTATTTAGTTTGCTATATCCGATAACTCCCTATATCCGTGTTCGTTATAACGAGGTTCAACTGTAAAATCCCGACAAAGCCCATGAGGGCACCGCCGTCCACACCTTCCAGGCAGTGACGACATTTTAGCCTTGTCGGGCGCACCTACGCGAACGCTGCTGGTATAGATGTCACGTGACATGGCACTTATATCTGGATGGCGCTGCGAGGTGCAGGGTGGGGTTAAGCGAGGTGTAAGAAGATTTCTTTTCTTTTTTTCTTCGCTTTAATGTAATGATGAAGCACTGTTCTTCGCTTCCATGCAAAAAAAAAAAAAAAAAAAAAAAAAGATTGAATGAGATGTTTAACGTATACGGAGGCACCGCAAAGGATGACTTCAGAATCAGCCTAACGAAAAGGCTTTCATTAGGGCGTACCAAAGGTGGTGTGCGATAACGTTCACATACTATGCCTCAGTGCAGGGTCGCACGGGACTTCCTCAGCAGCACAAACGCGCCTCTCAATTCCCCAATCCTACCTGCCTACGTACACAGGCGTGCGTGCGTGCGTGTGTGTGTATGGGGAGGGGGGAGAGGGGGAAGGGCTCGTTGAAATCAAAAAAAGGAAAGCCAACACTCAAAATGCCAAGGGGAACATTGGGGAAGAAGTTCATTCTTCCTGGTGGAAATATAACTTTTGGAATGTTTGAAAGAAAGAAAGCGGAGAAAAATATGCACTCCGGGTGGGACCCGAACCCGCAACCTGCGGGTTACGCGTACGATTTTCTGCCAATTCAGCTTGCAGAAAGGCGGTGCTCTCCGTCACGTTCTGCCGCATTTATGTGAATGTAAGTGGATCCTGCACTTCGGCGTGATAGCAAGCGGCGTTCTGACAACTGTATAAGAGTAAAAGGGGCCTTCTTTTGACCCCAATGCAGCGACACGAACGTCTACGACTCGTAAGGAACAGTACGTAGGTCCTGCCACTAAGTGTGGAACCATTACTAGTGTAGACCGTGCACGTAGTAAGTGCTGCTTGTTTGATACTAACATTCACTGACAGTAACAAGATTCTATGAATTGTTGAACGTAATAACTACAACACTTTTCCCACTCGAAATCACGATTAAAAAGTTTTTGCAAATCCGCATGCTGACTTGTATGTGCTCACACTGAAATGTATAATTGCAAAATTATCGCTAAAGTATTTGATTTTTGCGACAAGCCTACCAACTTATCAAACGACTTTCCGCTGCTGGCTATAAAAGCAAGAAGAGCAAATCTATTTCTAAAGTAACTAAGTTGTACTCGCTCTCCTTGTGCATCCCGTTGGCTTTCTGCTCAATTTCATTGTTGGTTGTTTAAGCGTGGTATGTGCGTGTTCAATGTGTGTATGTCGCGCTGCACGCTGAGCCGATGAACATTGTCACGCGTAGATTTTCACTAGGTTATTCATGGCCAGTTAGTAAGATCCCCTAATTACCTAGTTTATACAAGACAAGTAACTGGTTAGTGTTTTGTTAGTAGGCGCCACGACTCTTTTTCTAAAAGTGCAGTCTTTCAACTTCTCCCCTTTCTTCCAGGCACGTTGTCTAGAAGCAGCTCCGTTAGATGGGAATGTTTGTGAAGACGACTCTGTTTTTACGGCCGACGCCAGACAACAATTTTCGCCCTCCATCAGTTTGTGTTTTGCCGGAAAGCTGAATAAAAGAGGAAAAGATTTTACCGAAAACAGAGACGGCGCATGTAATGCATCGAAATACGGCAACGGTGCACTCCGCATAGAGGCACGGCCAAAAGGTGACGCAAACTGACTGTCACACGCGACTGTTCAACAGGTCAAGGTCACCCCCTCTTTCAATCGCCGCAGCCGTTCGCGACCTGCGCTCTCGGCACGCCATATCGACCCCTACACTCTAATCCTGGTAACCCATAATGTAACTTCTAAACGGAAGTAACCTATAAAATAAAGGTTACAATGGATTCATTTTGATGTTTTCTTTACCCCAGTCCGTTCTAAGGGTTACAAGCGTGAGGTTAAAAACGATTTATAGGTTACAATAATGATTTATAGGTTACATCAACAAAATCTGACATGTAACCTCTACGTTGTAACCTATAAAACGCCCTGTAACCTCTAAGAGATGCTCGTCGCGCCTTCTCTCCCGGCGGCCGTTGATTTCTCCGTTGCATGACGGGATATAGAGAAATGGCGGCGCCGGCAGGCCCGGTGGCCGCGTTTTCGCGCCACTCGAGCCTTTTAACCGCTGTGATACTCCTATGATGAAGCGAGGATTGCTGTTACAAGTCTCATTTGTCGGCGTGAGTCGCGGAGGCTGCGGCGAGCCCATTTGTGACTGGCAGCGCTTCACGGCCCGTTCTTCTACGACCAGCATCAAGTTCGCATGTTGGACCAATGCCCCGGCGCCAGTGAAAGCGAACTCGGTGAGTATATTCCCTTAACGGTTTCCGTGCTTTCATTGGATGTATCTTTTCGCTGGGGACTTTTCAATTTGAAATTGCAGCATTCGAGAGGGATTTTCGTTACCTGACTGGTTGCTTCGCTGGATGTTTTCTGTTGTCCGCGACGGCAATTGAATGAACTCACGGGCTTGCGTTCGTTGCGTCAGGCTAGAGCGGACGATCGGGAAAGCACTGATAACGGCGCCCGTGACCTGCTTTCTGCCCTGTTTGCGCGCCTTCGTCATGTGTTGAGCGTTTTGTTTACGCTGTTCGCTGCATCGGGCGCACTTGACGAGTTATTGGCCCATGTAATTGTCAGGTAGCTCTGTTTGAATAATTGAAATTTTTCCCATTAAAGTCTTATATTATCGCGCTATTCTCTGGGTATTATCATTTTGTTTCAGCCGTCGGGAAATGTTCATTTTTCTCGCTGCATATATTCGGAATGGTGTCTAGTTTATTGGTCTTGTAGTAATATATCCGGATAAACACAAGGTGTGTGCTACAGAAAAGTAGTCCACTTAATGCTGCCCGAAATTTCTAAACCCACTTTTGTCCAGCACAAGCCTCTTTTTTGTGAAAGTTTGCCTTACGGCACAATAAAACGTTTTCGTATGTACAACACTCCTCATTTTTTTCATGCTTTTCCTTGAGTGGGTAAATTTGGTGTTAGACATTTTGAGACAGCGGGCATTTCCACCATGTTAAGTGGTTTATTATTCTCATTCGCACAAATCAGTCGTTTATTTATTCGCGTGGTATTGCAGGGCAAATGATTGTCTCGCGTGATCCTAGTGTAGTGCAGTAAAGCGACTTTACAGAATGGTGGTATGTATGAGCCAGCATGCAGGCTGTTTGATTGTTGTTTTTTGATGATACAGAAATTGTGAAGAATTACACAGAGACAGATGCAGGTGTAAAAATGGGTTCTGCACCCACATCGGATCCTGGCTGTTCAAAAAATATGGTTGCATCTGGCTACCTATGCTATGACTTATCAGCACTACTGTTTTTTCTTGCAGGCAGTGTTCCTTGAGCTGACAACCAGGACTCCCCTGCGTATGACACAAGTTGAAATGAAGTCTGATTTCAGCGGAAACAACGGTATGAAAATGCAATAACTAAAACACATTCATTCAAATATTCTTTGTAAAGATGGCACCCAGGCCTGCACAGACAAAAGTATGATTCACTTGTAAAAATGCGAGGCCTTTCTTCAAGTGTTATGATGTTATCTTTCGTATCTTATTTTGCCTCATGTTTAGTGACTATTTCTATCAGTTCGTTACTACATGAACGTTATGAATTCACATAACGATTTCCTCAGCATGGAGCTTTGTAGTTTTTCAGCAACTCTAGCTATTCTATAAGATGCGTGGTTTTGCAGAGCCAACAAGAAGAACTCTTTTTCTAAAATAGCTCTGTAAGAAATCTCCAGTTGTTAGTGAGTGCTTGTGCTGTGTTCTTTTTTTCGTCTTGTCAAGTTTGAAGTGCTCTTTCATTATGAATGTATACCAACTGCCCAGCTCTAAAGCCTATTACATTTTAACCCAAATAACCCTTCGAGTCATTACAGGTACAGACCTCCTGGGAACGCCACTTGAAGATCGGTGCAAGTTCTAGATGTATCCTCTCCCACAACACACCTGGACGAAGAAAAAATGTAAGTTGGCGATTCCTTTTTACTGATAGCGGAGGAAGAAACCACCGATAAGAACACTTTACTTAAATGAAAAACGTTTCGGCTTCCACGTGGGATCCTTGTTCAAAATGAAACTGCCAGTACAAGGGGGGGGGGGGGGGGGAGGAGGAGGATGTTTAAGTACAGCCAAAAATGTGACGCAGGTGGCGGCATCATCGTGAAAGCACGTTTCCTGGGTTTAGTGCGACGTTCGCTCTGTTGCGTGTACTAGTGATTCCACATGAAGGCGCGGAAACGTTTTTGTTTTCTCTTTTGCAAATGTATGTCAGTTTATCTCGTAGCCCAAAGTTTCTGCCTGTTCTGGGTGAGCATGCAGAAACATTTCGCGAGATAAACTAGAACACGGCACGATTAAAATTCGGGATGGTTGGCCGGTATGACTATAGTGGCTTCGCGTTGTTCTGAACAATGCGGCCAAATTGCTCTGTGTAACGATTGCTGAAATGATGTGAAATTATTAGGAAAGGCCGTAAATCACTCCTCTGGTGTGTCCTTTCATTTCATTCTCTGGTCTCCGTCTTCATTTTCGTGCAATATATTTTTCGTACTTCACATGCCTGTGGTTTGGTGTGAGGGGCTTATGGTTGCACTGGATTTTGTTCTTTTTCTGAAATTTTTCGGTAGATGGCTCTTCAGGTGGGGAAATCCAAGTGACGGCCCCTCACATATATACCCCCATCTGCGGCAGCAGGGAACAAGATGACCGCGGGAAATCTTCAGCGTGCCCTGATTCTGTGCCTGCTTGTGTACTACGTAAATTGCGAAGCTTATCTCTGAATTTTTCCAAGCGCATTTTTTCGTGCAGGAAATTATAGATACCATTTAAAGTTTGTCCAAAAGACAGATTGCAGTCGGCCTAGAAACTTGTTAGTGCTGCATAAAAAACGATAACTTGGCGTGGGACTCACAACTCCGTTGGAACTGTAAAGAGGAACCTAAGAGGGAAGTGTAAAGATGGATTCGTAAGGGCGAGTGAATTCCAAGTGTAATATTAGACTGAGTGAAACGGAGAATGTAAGGAACATAGTCATAAACACTGCTTTGTATGAAAAAGTGAATTTGTAATAAATGTTCTTTCTACTTTCCCGCATTCTGCGTTTTTTCTGTGGGGAACCATGACAACAACACTGTACTGGGAAAGTGCACCCCTGAGAACCATCTTATAAATGTAGCTCAAACTCGAATTCGGCTGAAATTGTTCAATGGCAGTATCCAAACAATTCGGAATGCTTTGCATACATTCGTGCAAATATTGAGGTAAAGAATTTGTATATTTGGCCATGTTTGTGAAGCTGTGCACGCAACATTTATTAAATAGGTTTAATAAGGATATATGAATAAACCGAATTTTACCTGGAAGTGTAAAGCAATATAGGAAACACCAATTCGCCCAGGAATCCGCACTCGTCCAATACTCATTAAGGAACGATAATAACGTTGGGGTGGTTCGCAGCTTTGCTTTTTAATAAATAGCCCACAGGTGTTTCATAATAATAAATGTGAATGTTCAAAACTACCGGTGCGAAACTTCTGGAAATGTGCTCCTGTTAAATGCGCAAATATGTGTGCATGTACTGCAATTCTCTTTTGATAATCATGGCCTAGGTTGTCAGACAAGAATTTTTGGCTTAAGGCTATGTTATCATAACTTTGGCGTCCTTTTGAAGTATGCTATCAAGTGCATCTTTCCACTCAAGCTTGGTTTCACTAAAGCCTAATGTTGTTTAACTAATGCTCAATTTAGCAAAAGACCTATCATGCATGTTTGATACCTGATTCTTAAACGGCACAAAGCTGATGCAAACATCAAATTTAGTTATGCCTGTTTATAGGACTTAAGCGTTGCCAATACTCACGAAGATTTTTGGGTGACAACCTGTGTAACGATTATCGAACAGGTAATGCAATGCATATATATTAAGAGAAAATTTTCAAGCTTTTTGGCACTGCTGTTTTAGGAATTATAAAAGTAATTGCTCTTTTAGCCCCAGCCATTCAAGGGACGAAGAAAAGACACCCGACGCAAAAGTTTAGACGGCGCAATGGACAGCATGGTCGCACATATCTTCCACTAACGCAATGTTTGTTTACCACGCGGGAAAGGCGCCTTGGGGGTGTCGCCACAGCGGCGCCGGCGAAAGCGCGCCTGGCGCGCAACATCACACCTTCCAATTTGTGTGGCCTTGGACGGCGGTAGATGTAACTTATATAAAGGTATACATGCTGAAAGCTGCAAAGTAACCCATAACTGCGTAACCCTTACGTGTATACGTATATAAAGGTTACGAAGATATAGGTTACATTTGTACCTTATAAATTATAGGTTACAAAAATTCGAAAATGTATACCTCTATTAAGGGTTACCCAGCTTAGAGTGTATACTCGATATACACGCGCACGAGGAGCAATTCGCAAACGTAGCAGCGACGTTCTCCCCTCATGAATGTGTCTGCGGACGTGTATATACAGCCTGCTTGTTTGCCTGTCTCATTGTTTGCGTTTTGCGAAGCAACATAGCGACAATAATCGATGTCTTCGCCAAAGTACACGCTTGGAATCAAAATAAATGAGAGTCGAATATTCGGGGAAAACATTAATGCCAGACAATAGCGTATTACCAAGCAAATCGTAACTCTGTCCTGTAGCTGGATTTTTATGTTTACAGTGAAAACGCTTGCGTAACGGCCCGAATCGACGTAGAACTATAGTGAATTGATTGATAATGAGGTTTAACGAGCCGACGCTACACAGGCGATGAGGCGCGCCGCAGTGGAGGGCTGGTGGTGGTGATGGTGGTGGTGGTGGTGGCAAAACGTTTAATGAGCCAAAGGGAAGGGGTAGCTCGCTCGGACTCCCATTGCTCAGGGGAAGCGGAGGGGTGGGGATGTGGGTGTTATGGGCAGGAGAAGACGAGGGGGTAGGTGTTGAGAGGGATGAGACAATGGGGGCAGTCGGGTGGAAAGAGATAAGGGGAAATGTGAGATAGAATGATGCGGTTGTAGTAGGTTTCGGTGTGTAGTCGGCGGAGGATGTAGGCTTGTTGGGCGGTGAGGGAAGGGGGGAGGGGGGAGGGTATGGCCGTCGGGAGTTGGTGTAGTGGGAGAGGGTGGAGTTGTAAGTGGGGTCGAGAGGTGTCAGGGCTGCTGGGTCGGGGGGTGGGGGAGTTATTTGGTCGAGGCTAGGCGAGGGAAGTGCCCGGGTAATGAGTGTGCGGGCTGCGGCGTGGGCCGTCCCTGCCAGGCCGGAGTGGCCGGGGGTCCAGACAATGGAGAGGTCAATGTCTTCAGGGAGGCGTTGAAGGAGGTGAATGGCTGCTGGCGGGGCGAGGCCGGCTTGGTAGAGGCGGCAGGCTTGCTGCGAGTCGGTTATTATGGTCAGTGTTGGGATGTTGGGATCCGTGCCGTAGCGTTTTTCGAGGAATCGGACGCGGGCGTTGCGGCGGCCTTGGTTGTAGAAGGGGTGCATATGCTTGGGGACGGGAGGGACGTGGACGCGTTGACGACTGGAGAGGGGAATACGTTGGGGTACGTGTGGGGTGGCAGGGGCCGTGCGTCCGATGACCTGAAGTACCCGTCGACCGGCCGGTGTGAGGGAGAGTCGGCGCAGGGGGGAAGTGCGTTGGGCTTCCAAGATTTCTGTGAGGGTGTTGTGGAGGCCAAGCTGGAGGAGGCGTGTGTTGGAGGTGTAGATAGGGAGACCTAAGGCTGCTTTGTAGCTCTTGCGGATCAGAGCGTCCAGCTTGTTAGCTTCCTCTGTCTTGAGGTTGAGGTATGTAAGGCGACTGATGAGGAGAGCTTGAACGAGTTTGCAGGAGTCAGATTCTTTGAGGCCGTAGGTGGAGCCGCGGATGCGCCGAATGAGGTGCGTAAGTTGGGTGATTGTTTTGTGGAGCTGTGGGAGAAGAATGGCGCCGGAGCCGTCGTAGTGAAAAGGAACTCCGAGTACCCGAGGACGGTGGTGACTTGGGGGATGGGAGTGCCGTGGATGGTCACTTGTGGGTCCGGGGTGGGTTGTGGGGGGCGGCCGCGGGTGCGGGCTCGGAGAGCGAGAAGGGCTGACTTGTTTGGTTCGACCGTTAGGCCTCTGGGGTGGAGGTAGGCGACGGTGGTGTCGATGGCTTGCAGGAGGGCGTCTTGTTGCGCGCCGCTGGAGCCGCTGGTAGTCCATATAGCGAGGTCATCGGCATAAAGCGCATGGTGGATACCGGGGATGGCATTCAGGAGACTGGGGAGCTGGAGGAGGGTGATGTTAAGGAGTAAGGGGGAAATTACGGAGCCTTGCGGTGTGCCTTTGGCAGGGGTGTGGAAGGTAGGGGATCGGAGAGGGCCGAGCCGGAGGGTGGCAGTGCGGTCCCGCAGGAACGCGGAGACGAATTGGTAAGCGCGGTGGCCGCAACCGGTGTGGTTGAGGTTATCGAAGATGGCTTGGTGCGTAACGTTGTCGAAGGCCCCTTTGGCATCGAGGGTGAGGAGTGTTTTGGGGGTATCACGGCTGAGGTGGTCGAGGAGCTGTTCTTTTATTTGTATAAAGACGTGTTGGGCGGAGAGATGTTTGCGGAAACCGAACATGGTAAAGGGGTACAGGTTACGGTCTTCGAGGTAGGTGGCGAGGCGCTGGTGAACTAGGTGTTCATAGATCTTGCCGAGGCAGGAGGTGAGGGCGATGGGTCTGAGGGTGGTGGCGGAGACGGGTTTGTTGGGCTTGGGGATAAGGGTAATGTCTGAGTGGCGCCACTGTGAGGGGTACGTGCCGGCTTCCCAGTGGCTGCTGTAATACTTAAGGAGGTCTTCAAGGGTGTCGCCGGGCAGGTTGCGGACAGTTCTATAGGTAATGTGGTCTCTGCCCGGGGTGGTGTTGCGGGATCTTTAACGTGCGCCGGAATCTCGACCGCACGGGCTGCTTCGCTTTTCGCCTCCATCAGAAAAGCGGCCGCCGTGGCCGCGTATCGAACCTGCGTACTTGGGCTCAGCAGCACAACGCCTTAGCCACTGAGCCATCGCGGCGGGTATAGCGAATTATAAAACAAGTGGCAATTGGGCGATTTGGTGAGCGATCATAGTTGAACGTTCAGCGCAGCAAGCAATAGTGCCCAGGGTATTCAATCAAGTTACTTCTTACTATTCGGCGCTTCGAGCTTTTATGTATTCTGTTTCAACGTTTGTTTTTAACGGTACTTTTACTAGAGGGCGAAGTACCTTAGGGGCTCGGGCTGTCGGCGTCTCATGTAGTCACGGTACTAAAACACCGGGACACATTTCACGCTACGCCGGATGCTGAAATTTCTCGCGAGGAAATCATACAGGCCATCCGTTCTCAGCGCCGCCAAACTGCACCAGGCGTGGACGCCATCACTAACAAGCTACTGCGACATCTTGACGATATTTGTATTGATAACATCATCACTTTGTTTAACTACCACTGGGAGCGCGGCACTCTTCCCAGCTCGTGGAAACACGCAAACATCTAATACCGAAACACAACAAAACTCCTGCACTCGAACATTTCCGCCCTATTTCGCTCACTTCCTGCCTAGGCAAACTTCAGTTCAGTTCGTCATTTCCGGTGACGTTCAGCTTCGCGTGCCTCCGTTGTATCAGTAGCTTCTTGACGTAGTTTGAATGAGTGAAGGACATAAGGCGCGTTCGTAGCCCATGCTCCCGTCTCGGTTTATAGCGCAGTGGGAAGAGCGCCACGTACCTCCCGTTGCGGCCAGAGAGTCGTGGGATCAAAACCGGGCGCGACTAACTATTTCTTTTTATAGTGGACTGCGCTGACGTCAGCCCAAACGCTGACGGGGCTGAAGAGACGCACATGCGCAGTAGAGTGCAGACGGCGGACAACGACAACGGCAACGAGGGAGGGAGGGACACAGCCCCCAGCATGAGATGCTTCGCATCTAAAATACTTTTAGAACGCGTGTCCTAAATGAAGTGTCACGCACTGCAAGCCAACTACGCAGCAAGATAGGAATGATGATCCTACAAGTGACGTCAAAAGAATCGCAGCGCCGGCCGCTCCAGTGGTGGGTCTCACGGCCAATACATACGAACTTCCTCTAACCGCACCGCTACACTGCGCCTCGGCTCACTGCTCTCACACCTTTTCCCTATGTTCTCTCGCGGCACGCCCCAGGGCGCCGTCCTTTCTCCGCTTCTCTTTAATCAAGCTATGACGCCTCTCGCTCGCGCACTTGAACACACTCATAGTCTTCGATCTGTGATCTATGCTGACGACATCACACTATGGGTGCCCAGCGGTAGTGATGGCACGATCGAAGAGACCATCAATCAAGGAGCCTCTATCGTACACCAGCATGCCCAAGCTGCAGGGCTCTCCTGCTTTGTCCCCAAATCAGAATTACTTATATTACCTATCCGGCGATCCCGGTCCACCTCCCTACACGGTGCAGCTGAATCCACCCACGTCTCAATCGATGGCACCATTATACCCCATGTACCACAGGTCCGCATCCTCGAATTTATCATACACTCAACTGGCAGCAGCACACACACCATCGCCCATCTTCGCACTTACACCACACAGATAACTGGCCTCATCAAACGCATCGCTACACGCAAAAATGGCCTCGTTGAATCTGAGCGCCTTCGCCTCCTTCATAGCTTCCTCATCTCTCACTTCTGCTACCACCTACCGTACGCCACCCTCGCCCTCACACAACAGCAGTCCTTGGACGCTCTTTGAAGACGTACCTATCATGCAGCGCTTCTCTTGCCTACACACGCCTCTACCGAACGACTCCCAGCCCTAGTTCTGCACAACACGGTGACGAAGCTACTCGAAGCGCACCGCACTGCCCAAATCACTCGCATATCCCCAACGCCCATTGGCCGCTGCATTCTTGAACGGGCGCATCTCAACTCACCCGTTCTACTCGATCTTATGGCTACACCATCCCTCTCTCAATCCGCTCCAGCATCCACATCAAACCCCTTCCTCGCAATATGAATCCCACCGTCCACATTGGTCGTCCACCGTCCCCATGGCATCCACATTGGTCGTCGTTTAGCCTTTTCCACACACGTCCTATATGTAGACGCGGCTGAGTATTCGAGCAAACCCGCTTTTGTCATTGCGGTCATAGGAGCACCTGGCACCGACCCGCAGGCTTCAGCCACGGTGCTCACCTCGACTTCAGTCACCACGGGGGAGGCGGCGATTGCCCTCGCTCTTACCCAAACAACCACCCCTCTCGTTATATTATCAGATTCGCAACCCGTCATCTGAAATTACCTCAAGGGCACCATTTCATCACTGGCCCTCCAAATTCTTCGCACTCGACCCTTTTCCGAAAACGTAACGCTGCTGTGGACACCGGCCCACACCGGCCATAGGTGATAATGAGGCTGCCCAAAATCAGGCATGGGCCTGATTTTAAGGCCCGAGCCCGGCCCGAGCCCTTTTTGTGAAGCCCGAGCCCGACCCAGGCCCGTAATACCTACCCCGGGCCCGGCCCGGGCATTCATAAGGGAGCCGGGCCCGGGCCCGGCCCGGGCACGTCGTCTAAAGCCCAGGCCCGGCCAAGGCCCGGTCATTTATTTTTGAGCCTAGGGAGGGCCCGCGTGTGTGTGACAAGGCCTGGTCTTAGACGCTGAAGAAAATTTGGTTATTATATTTGGTTCAGTGCCTTCGTAGCGGGCAGTCAGACGGAGCACATCATGAACTGAAACACAAAAAAATAAGGGTTTAAAAGTGCGCGTAGTTTAGCTTACACCATCTGCAGTTCACGCCACATCGGCGTGAAAGCTCGTATTCTCATATTTTGATGATTAGACTCTTGGCAACTTCACGTGGTTGTCTCGGGCACAAGTGGTATTGCTGAAATTTTTTTGCTCCACATTTGAATACACGAGTATGTACGTGCGTTGAAATATTTTACCTGCTGTGGTTGCTAGCGGTGGTGTTTCTCTATAGCATGCGAGTTTTATTCCCGGGCACGACAGACGCATTTCGACTGGCGCGACATCTAAAACACACTTATACATTGACATAAGTGCACAGCTCCAGGTTGTCTGAATTACCTAATTCCCTCCCCGATAGGCCATTCCTTGAAATCGTATCTTTGGTATGTTATACACCAAATTATAAAATCTTGATGCAGTACACGAAATGTCATTAAAATTACAGTATAGTGACCGACCCGGCAAAACACGTTTTTAAAACAATGCGGACAACTAGCATCAAGAAGCGCGTAAAAATAAACTCAGAATATTTATTTTAATGCTCTTTTCTACACCACGTCGGACCTATGAATTCAAGCCCGAGCCCGGCCCGGGCCCGTGCAGTGCTCTACTGCCCACCACCATGCCCGAGCTCTGACACCCCGGGCAGGCCCTTCTTTTACGCCTGAACGCGGCGTTCCCGACATGTCCCATCCGGTACTGCTCACGCGCACACCGGGACATCACCCAACATTACCGCCTCCTTCGCAGACAACTTCCCCCTCCTCACCCCTCCTTCACAGCCGAGGCTGCCCACACGTGGGGCCTTCTTCAGACGCACTCCTCTCCTCACCGCACTGTATTAGCGCATACGTACCCTCACGTCTTCTCCTCTCCCAACTGTCCCTTGTGTGGCGCGCCGGACACGCTCTATCACTCGCTCTGCGAACGTCCGCTCGACCTCCTCCCTTTCTACCCTCCCCCACCCTCTGGGAACAGGCTCAGGGGTGCTCGGACCGCGAACGCCAAGAACTGGTCACCAGACGAGCCCTCCACGTCACGGCGGCCCTTTGGGACACCGCCACTCCCCCACCCTAAAATCAGAGTTCCAAATAAATTAGTCTCTCTCCTTCTCCCTCTTTTTCCAACGCCTCGCGCTAGCACGCTTCGTGAATCAAAGACACGAGACTTTTACCTCTATCCTCCAACGGTCTCATCTACGTGGGCAAAAACGCCAAAGCGCCAACGCCTAAAACACCGAGGGCTCAGCATCGAAACCGCATTATACACTTCATAACTTCGAAACCGCATCATCTATAAACCACATCGCACACTTATACATTGCCTGCTTCACCTCTGCCCAGGTTTCACGTTAGTGCACACGGCCCTTTTGCTGCAAAGCAGTATATGTCTAACCCCCCAGTTTTCATTCCGGTGTCATCGATTAACTCGGCGCCACTCCGGGGCTCCTCCTCACCACCGCTGACACCTCTTTCACAAGTATTTTCCCCCTAACCTCCACCCATGCCCATCTGGCAAGTTGCGCAGTCGGCATCTAACGGTGGTAGTGCGGTTATCACATGATTGCGGAAAATAAACAGAAACATGGATGGGCCTAAAAAAATGCGCTGACGATTACTAAGTCCCTAATATGAAATTAATGCGCAGCGCGAGCTTCAGTCTTCGTGGTCACGGCGCATTTCTGCTGCGTTTCAGGAAGTGTTCGCGTGATTAGCGATTGACGCCGGCGAGCACTACCCTGCTGCTACCTCGCAGTGCGCCGCCGCCGCCGGCCAGCATGTTGAAATCCTGTTTGAACCTCCCGCGCAAATGTCAGGTGGTTCGGATTAGTCCCGCACAAGAGAGCAGCGAGCATGTTGTATATCGGGTTTGAACCTCCCGCACAAACTTCACGTGGTTTGGATTAGCGGAGAATAAATCAGCGTCTGGGGAAAGTGTCAGGGGGAGGGCGCTCCTTGGTGGCGATACATGAAACATGTGTGAGGGAAAGGCAGTGAGAGAGATGACGCCGTAGCCGCTCGTGTCGTACTCCACTTCACCATTCGCTAGACGCTCCTCTCCATTTTCTTTCTTTCGTGGCTGCTGCGGTCACTCACTTCGTTCGACCTATGAACGTAAAAAAATGCCATATCACGCCGTTCAGTTGGCTGAGACATGAAATAACGTCATTCTTTACAGTTATTACGACAGTTGCGGCAATAGTCTGGACCCGACCGTACACAAACAGTAGGATACGTACGACGCGGGAGGGACATATGCAGTTCCATGCTTATCTGCATAAACAAAGCTTGGATCCGTCAGAGATTAATTCAGCTAATCGGCTAGGAAATATGCTCCATCGCAAATTACGATCAACGTGTTTTGTTTTGTGCACACGTGGACTACATCCAGCTTTGCAGGTCATCCTTCTTCACAGAGTGGAAAGGCACTAATTTTGTTCTTCTAAGTTCCTTACTCCCAGCGCAAGACTGGCCACCAAATGGGAGGGCTGCGCACTTAGAATCTACAAGTCAGACTGCGTCGCACCCCGCTAGCTTAACTTTATCCGAAGGCAGATACATTCGATTGTGAAAGTTTTGAGTCACCATGGTACCCAGGCAAAACTGAATTGTGCTCATTGGTCCGAAAATCGAAGCCGCATGCCGTTACGTCGTATGCCTCTCCTCGTCAACGGGACAGCCAGCGCGCCCAGCAGTGGCATGCGTCGAGAAGCCTTTCGCGGCTGTTTCGTCTCAAGTATTGGCCTGCAGATAAGATGTGTACTTAAAGGAGCCATGAAGACAAAATACAAGTTGGGTTTATTAGAAAGACTGCTTAGTCCCGGGGCCCTATACTCGACTGCACAAATTGCCGGCAATTCAGGCAATTTTCCGGAAGTCTTTTCTGATTGGCTTTCAATTTTGGTCACGTGCTTCCGGTTGACAAAGCGGTTGTGTGTGCTGTCGTCATTTTGACGTTTCATGTCGTCTACGGACACCAGTTCTAACGTTTGCCTTATTTCTCGTTACTAAAGGCGCATAATTCTTGGCCGGCAATGAAAAACCAGACTAAATGCAGCGGACATGACAACGTAAGCCTGTCTTTGCTATTCAACAACAATACTGCTTGTAATACCCACCCCCTCTGTGATTGGCTGAGAAGGCTTGACGTAATTTAAACAGTTGGCGGGAACGATTACGTCATGCATTGGCAACTTCAGCCTGCGTAAAAGTGACGTAATGCTACGTAACAGCTTGAAAATGGCGGCTGTTTTTGTCGCAAAATACAAGCAAAATAGGGCACAATATTGCCCCGGCTTACGGCGCCGCGAAATGTGGGGCAATTTGCAGCAGGCGCAGTTTCGCATGCGCGCTGTTTAAAGCATGTTTCCTACCGAAACAAATTATAGTTTCAACTGCTTCTAAGTCAGCGATCATGGAACATACAAATAACATGCAGTATTTTGCTTTTATGTTTGGAAATGAAATAAAAATTATTTGTTTGGCGTAACCGCAACATAAGAGGCCAGTACAAGCCTCTCCATGACAAAGAGAAACCAATGCATGGCATTTGTCCATACTTGTCCTAGTAAGCTGTTGGGTCACATGATCGAACTCAAGAGAAAAATAACAATGAAAAGTGACTATTTAGTTCATTACAGCGCTGATTGTAGTCGAGCTTGACGAATGAGTGAATCGGCGACATCGGTGCACTCCGCGGTTATCAGGCGTAGCGCTTCGCTGCTCTTATGTGTCATAGAAGCGATGGTTGCGGCCGTTTTTTTCTGTGATCACGCCATAAACTTGTAACATAACAGCAGACGATGGCGTGGCGGCGGTGGCGGCAGGGAAGGTGATAACGCAACAAAGCTTGCATTGAAGCAGAAAGCCCAGCTATGTTAATAACAGTGATTGAAAGAAATAAATAGATACGGTAAAAAAATTGTGTGATGTTCTTTAGCTCGACATCCGCCTTTCGCTCGCTTTTGGGTCAACGTTACTCGATCGCCTTGTGGTGTTGGCGCCAAATTTGACCTCCAGAAATGTGTTTTTCTTGTCAGCCTCAGCTACCGTCTTAATTTTTATAGTACATGCCAAGTGTTTTTATATCTTTCTTGCACAATATTTGATACCTTGGTAGCGATCTTTATGAGTGACTCGTCAAATTACACTGCATGTCGTCATAGCTATAGGTGCAGCACGTCACTGATTGCTTACGTCGTGCTTACGCAAAAAAACATGGGCGAAATGCCGGCAATTTCTGCAGTCGAGAATAGGGCCCCCGATAACAATGATACCAATATCATCGCAATCTTCGAACAAATAACGGAGATATTAAAGAAAACGTGTGACGCAGTCGCGACCCCCTAGCCAATTTCCCGCAACTTTTCTATGACGTCACGGAACATTGTTTGTGCAATTGGCGGCCGCCTAACTGACCTGTCGCGACGACACATGACTGAACATCTGTAATGGGGCATCTGGTTCCATTTGACCGCATCACTTGAATGCTAACGTGTAGTTAACGCACTGAAGTTATGATTTATTGTTGGCCCGTATGGCGTCATTCTTGCTCATAACACGTCACTGTGGCGCAAAATTTGAAAGTTTTTAAATACTTCTTGCTTTTTTTTCGTAAAAAAAAACATCTTCTGGGCCTGTAATGGAGCTGAGTGAGATACTGAATCCTAGTTCTTTCAAATTACACGAAGTTGTATTTTCTCTTCATGGCTCCTTTAAGTACTCTCAACGTTACAATGTCGCCTGCTTATATCTAACACAAAGTTTAAAATTCTCCACCAAAAACGCACCGATTTATGCCCAATATACGTCGGTTAATATGCGTTCTTAACTATACAATTTCTAATTTACATTTTCAGTTCAGCTGTCAGGTACACATAATTAATTAATACCGATTACGTAGTTAATCGGCATTTACAAATACTGTAGTTTATTCCTCTGTCATAGGAATCGGTAAAACACGAAAGTGAAATGTGCAGCGAAATCTGCAGCTGAGCATGGTTTGCGGGTCAGTGGCTGTCTTGTGGGTGTGCTTGGTGAGCGACGTTTTGGCTGGTCGCTTGTCGCTTGGCAAAGGTGTACTGGCGTCATTTCCGTGACGGATATGACATCAGCGAAATATTGGTGTATCGCGGCATAAAACACTTTATTGTTAAAATATCAAACCCGAAAACAAACAACTCCGCAAGAAGACCTTGTGTGCAGGGGTGCACCCTTTACAGGCCGCTTGCGTCGTTGTACTGGCGTCACTTCCGTAATGATGTAAATGAAATCTTGTTGAATCCTCGAATAAAACACTTTCGTGCTAAAAAAAGACGGCGGCCCTATATTTGAAATGCTTTTTGTCGCGAAGAGCGACTGCCCGGGTGCGTTCAAGGTAGCATAAGGCAGGCAAAGCAAGAGAAGTTCCTTTTTTTGCGCGCCCTTTCAAATCCAAATCAAATCACGTCTTTATTTATTTTCCTTTTGTTACAAAGCATGAGCCAATCACAAAAAGCTGCTGTTTCAAGCAGCTTGACGAGGTGGCTGGCCCAGTACTGGCAGCAATGATCGGCGCAGATTTTAACAGAAAAGTAAAGTGACACATACCCTTTCTTTTGCATAACAGGCGCTCTCATCTCTAGCTTGTCCAAAAATCGGAAGAGAAACGACCTCACAAAATTCCAAATTTGACATGATCCCGCAAAGGTAAAGTCGGCGTCCACAAAACATATGCAAAATTCCACTTTAACGTTAACTTTAAACAATTAGGCTGACTAATAGGGAAAACCGATAAAGTAGTGACCCTTCACCAGCCACTTTCTCACCCAGCCGCTACGTCGTCGCAAGGACTAGCGTTTATTCGACCGGTGGCCGCCGACAAAAGCGACCAAGAAACTGTCCACTTGATTGCACCCGTTGAATGAGTGGAAAAGAGCAGTGCCAGTGCAAATATCCATCTCCAGGGGAAAAGAACAGCCAAAGGTGCTACACTAAAAGCTAGTTGATTCGAACTCGGTTAATTCGAACTTCCGGTTAATTCGAACTCACGGCCTCGTCCCGGCACAGCCCTGTATATTTCAATGGGGGAAAACTCCCGATAATTCGAACGCCTCGCTATCTAGGGCGGTTAGTTCGAACTCGGATCCCCTGGTTTTCATCGCCCCTCGCAGAAGAAGTCGGCCCGGAGTGATTACAGCGTGTTTTAAATCCAAGCCAAACCAGATTTACTAGAGGTGCGAAGCAACTAAGCAGAAAACCAACAGCGTGGCGCGCATAGGCTCCTGCAACAGCTTATCTCGGCTCTACGGATGGCGCCGCGCCACGGCGCCTGTGCTCCGGCGCATGCCATTATAATTTACGAAACATTATTTACGAAATCACGTGCCTCAAACGTGTAGTATAGCGCTAATCTGCGCTAACGAGTCCAGAGGTGGCTTTTTTGTGTTCTTCCCGCGCAGTGTGGCGCGATTTCTGTTCATTCAAGCGCCCGCCCGCTAATTCGAACTCCGCTTAATTCGAATTTTATGGTCCCCTTCGAGTTCAAATTAACGAGCTTTTACTGTATTGAGTTATAATCACGACAAATTTGTTATTTCGGTGCTTTCGGGTTTACGTCGAAATCGGACGATCGGCAGGTCTCTTTCAGCGTTGGGGAGCAACATAGTACGCATCGACCACACAGGCACCGCCGTCGCAAATGAACGCTGTTGCACCTATATATGCGACCATGACCGCGCCTTAGTCTGGGACCTTGAACTGGGGAATCGAGCTCGTCGCCACAGCTGGTGCCCTTCCATGCCGACAGCGGTTGCGCCAGCGCCAAGCGGGCACGCTAAGTTGCGAGAGCACCGCGGTTCTGGCGAAACTGACAGGACGCCACCAAAAGACGCCGCCGAGCCTTCACAGAGAAAACACTGCACTAGATAGGAGGCACGTTCCGCAGGTTCCAGTGAAGCAGTAGGTTACATGCTCGAGAATAATTGAGTCCAGGGTGCCTACGAATTGTTCGCTCCCTCCCCGACATTGTAAGCACCCTCATCATATATATATATATATATATATATATATATATATATATATATATATATATATATATATACGACAGAGAAGTCAAACTGAAAAACATAACAACATTTATTCTAACGTTTCGACCGGGGGCCAGTCTTTTTCAAAGGTATTTTTCAATATATATCTCCCATTCCGGCCAACTGCCCTGCACCATCCTTCTGCGGGACGTCATATATATATAATAGCAGTCTTTTCATGCGGGTTTATGATTTTTCATTGAGTGCAATGAAGTACCCGAGCGAAGTTTCATAAATGCTACGGCAGACGTCACCACACGCGGTCCTCTGGAGAACTAGACGAGAATATCAGATTATCTGGAAGGAGGCTCTCCAATGACTCGGTAGACCGACAACCGCTTTCGTAGCGGTCTCACATCTCTTCTTCCTGTCCTTAGTTTATGAGTTGAGCATGGTGCAATCGTTCACATCGCTGTCACTGCGACTGAAGGCCTGAAAATACGCCCTCCTTTATACGTTTATTTATTCGCAAATGTGTTGTACGAAGGAAATGGTGGTGTGCTGCTAATAGTTCCACGGTAGCCGGGCAAAATGAAAAATAGAAATGCGCGACGTGGCTATTTGTACCAATTAACAGCGTTTTTTATTCCACCTCCGGCCGTCTCTGGCAACAGACATGCCGCGTAGTCAATCATAATCACAGAAAAAAAGTGTAATAATAAGAATAACATTTGAGCAGCACGTATGGCGGCAGTGCCGATGCTAACGCAATTTCGAGGCTATTCATGAATTAAATCTTTCACCGTAACACTCCACGACAAAACTGAAAATTTCGTCCGATGGCGAAATAATTTAACCTTACGCGAACGCTCCATAACGGGGAGTATAGCTGTTTGAACAGACAGCGCAAAGACGCGGGCGACAAAACAGAAAAAAGACAGTGCAAGCGCTGACTAGCAACTGGGCGTACTTTATTGCGTTCTGCAATATGTACGAAAACACAGGTGACGTCACAACTTTGCGATAAATGAAAAAAGAGAACGAAAAGGAAAAGGACAGGATAAGAAAACGGTGAAAAACGAACAGTGCACACAGCACTGAGGGCAACATTTTGATGCTGCTGTCTCCGACATGCTCTGTGTAGTCACGTTCCTTCTGTAGCAAAGTAACAGAGGGCTGACCACTATTCCTCCACCGTGGGGCTGACTGACGCACGTGTCGCCTCTTTTCGCTATCATGTAAGCCTCAGAAATTTCACGCGTGCGCGATCCCAAGTAGTGCTTTCTTACCGATTTTCTTATCCTGTCCTTTTCCTTTTCTTTCTCTTTTTTCAGGGGTGAGACAGCCCAAACAGATTTGGGAGCAGTTTTCGGAGCAGCAAAATTTCGATTTTGGAGCAGAAGAATCTCGATTTGGAGCAGTTAGGGACATTAATTAAATCGTCTTGTGAGCTTAAAAAATCATTATTTCAGCAATTTGCAGGGTCAAGTGCACATTTCAATCAGTTTTGAATACACAGAACACTCAAACAGCCTTACCTGAAAGAGTTTTTAAGAGTACCACAAAGTACTAACTGCACTACCTTTTTTCCTAACTGGTGATATTGTGTTGCGCCTGCACGCAACACTGACAACAAAACTGCCGTTAACATTAGAGAGTTTTAGCAGTCCGTCTTTTCTGTTGATTACTTTGTTACCGGGTTGACCGGACCGGTCTGCGCCTGCGCGCGCGGAAGGGCGAGGAGGCGCGGACAAGGCGAAGGCAGGTTGAAATTGAAATTGAAATTTATTCCGCAACAATAAAATGTTACGAACAATAAAATGTTACGGTTCGCGGAACTAATCCCCCTACGGCTACGAATGCCCAAGTGCCCAGACGAGTCCCGATGAGCACGGTAACTACGTACACGACGGAACAGACGGACTGCTAAAACTCTTATCAAATTTAAGGGCTCCCCAATCGTGGCGTTTTTTTTGCTGTTTTAATGCTAACATTATTATTTTTGTAATCCCAGGCAGCGCTGTACGAACGACTGTAGTCACGGCAACAGTTGAGCAGCTCCGAGCTAACGGTCGCATAGCCCAATCAGCCTACCCGTTTCAGTCCCCGGGGTGCAGGTTCACCCTATGGTCATTTGAGTAGCGTTAATGTTTAGCCACCTAGATTTTGGCATTAAATTTCACTTTGCATACATCAAGTGTTATAGTCGCGTTATATGGCAACCGTGTAGTCCTGCAGCTATTGGGCGCTGCCTGAACAGGTCGCGGCGCCGCAGCACAGCTCGCAACTTTCGTGTCGACCATTCCATCCCCGAGGCTCGCGATCGCGCTTCGAAGCACAGCAACACCTCAGCATTTTACAACAGCACAACAAGCCAAAAAATTCACTTCACGAACCCGATTATAGACGCGCGCACCGCGTTTCGCACTGAAGGACAAACCACGCCGAAGTCGTAGGCCCCACATTTCAATGAACTTTTTTTCGAGCCGCCCAACTTCCCCTAATCTGGCACCAATCTCAAACCATATCCCCGCGTTAACGTCACTGTTCAGAGCTACAACAGATAGAATGAATAGACTGAAACCCAGCTGATAGCGTAAAATAAACCAGGGAAAATATCGGCGATACGCACTGAGCGCGTTGGTAGCAGCCAGATCAGGTGGCGGCCTTGTTTGTTGCCGCAGACATGCCTAATCGAGAAGGCCGTTTCACCGAACCCGGACGGAAAGCGAATCGAGTTTTAGAAGCTATCGCTTGCTTCATTTCAGTCTTTCTATTTGTGCCATTTCTGTGTTTGCGATTGACCGACGATAAAAGCGGTGACCGGGATGCGGGAGGCTTTTGTCCCCGCCGAAACTGACATAAGCATCAAAATCCGTGCCGTTGAGGCTCTTCTGGAGCAGTTTGGCGCAATTTTCGCCATTTTCGTGCTTTTGGAGCAGCTTGGTGCAGGAAAATGGAATTGTATCAGAAAGGCGCAATATGCGCAGCTGTCTCACCCCTGTTTTTTGATTGATCGCAAATGTGTGGCGTCACCTGTGTTTTCGTGTATATTTCAGAACGCAAAAATTACGTCCACCTCCCCTCGCGGGAACCCTGGTGTGATGCGACGCTGAGGGGGGTTCAAGCGCAAGCGGAGAGCAACCGTCGACCGAAAGGCCGCCGGGGAGCGGCACACCGGTTATATGCGCAGCGCGCCCGAAGGAGAGGAGACCGCGGAGAGAGAGAGTACTGCACATGCGCAGCACCGCGCGCAGCGCCGCCCACCGGCGGAGTGAGAGCGCGCTGGGACGCTCACGCTCTCACCTGGGCACGCACCGGCGCCAGTGCGTCTGCCGCGGCTATGACGCAACACAATCCAACACCATCCACTTTAATCCAATCCAAGCCAAGCCAAGCCAATCGAATCCAATCCAATCCCCCTCGCGAGAGAGTGTTCGCTATCGGAGAGGAGAGCGGGAGAGTGGCTGCGGACAACAACGGACGCACGCGAACAACGGACGCACGCAGGAAGGACAGGGCCGCCGACAAGAGATGCTCTGAGCGTCGCATCTAATAAAATACGCCCATTTGCTAGTAAGCGCTTGTATTGTCTTCTTTTCCGTTTTGTCGCCCGCGTCTTGCGCTGTTTGTTTAAACGATGTATAGCCAACAAACCCAAGCCTTACTGACCCGCGCACGCATTTCGAATCAATCAATGAATAAAAAAATTGGCTGAAGATTACGATAGTCCATGCGTCTCACGAAGTCGTCGCTTCATCAGCGGACGCACGACGTCGCGCGCTATCCTCTGGTGTTAGCTCGTAGCGCGTCGCCGCCGTGATGCACGTCTCGCAAAGCACCCTCGGCACGGGCGGGCTTCTAAAATTTCGCCAAGAAGGTGGTCAGATTTGCAACATAGCTACTATAGTAAAAAAAAAAAAAAGAGTCGGACAGCTGCGCAATTGAGATGGGAAGATTGAAAAAAACGTCGCAGCTGGTGGTCTTAAACTTGGATTTTCTTAGGCCTCCCCATCTTATCGGTACACCGGACAGTCCAGTGATGCCAAGTTCTCGCTAAGCAACCCGCCAAATTTTCGAGCCACATAGCCCAATGTCTCCACACAGAAATAGCCCAAATAGCCAAATTAGAAAATTCACACTATTTCAAACGTTTATTCAGATGCGTGCAGTTTGTCAGATGTCGAGTGTTAATGGAATGAGTGGAAGTTATACAACAAAACAACACTCGTTTGTAGCACAAACAGTTGAACTATTGCGGTGGTGTTGAATCGCTCCAAAACGATCTCGTATAGTGCGAAATCCCTACAACACTTGCCGTTTCTCGTGACTCCAAACTTTACATGAAGGATGTTCTCCAACGCAAGGATCTTTTCCCAATATTTTTTGTATGTCCGCACATACTTGGCCCATTTGCCCATGGCGTCGCAGAGCCCACGCGGCTACTTGGTCAGCGGCGTTGGTTAAACTAGGTACTCAGAGACACAAAGGGGTGCTGCGTTCCAGCTGGTTTATTTTCCGAGCGCCCAAGCTATTTCATAATCTAAATGTATCAGAAAAAACCCTAAAAAACTGTGGTTGATTTCTCTGTCATAGAAATCCGTAAAACACGAAAGTGAATTGTGCAGCGAAATCTGCAGCTGAGCATGATTTGCGGGTCGGCGGCTGTCTTGTGGGTGTGCTTGGCGAGTGGCGTGCTGCTGCCGCGTCGGTTCTGCAAAGGTGTACTGGCGTCATTTTCGTGACGGATATGACGTCAGTGAAATCTTAGTTCATACCGGCATAAAACACTGTTAAAATATTGAACCCGAAAACGAACAACCCTAAGTATAACGTACTCTTAGTTCTAAAGGTTGCTTCCCCGCCAGCAGACCCTGTGTGCAGGGGTGCATTCTTTACAGGCCGCTTGCTCCGTTGTACTGGCGTCACTTCGGTGACGGATATGACGTCAGCGAAAACTTTGTGTATCCGGGAATAAAACACATTCGTGTTAAAAGAGACAGAATTTCAAACGTTGGATAGTAGCGATTTTGCGGAGTTAGAAGTTGTAAAAAGCCGTCGAGAAGTTGTCTCTTAACACACTGACAGAGAAGGTGTGCTGATAGTTTTTTTCCCTCGCTTACGTAGTATTGATTGATTTCTTGGAACAGCGCAAAGGGACGAGGACGAGGCGAGGACGGGACACAGCTGCCTCCTCGCCTCGTACTCGTCCCTTTGCGTGGTTCCAAGAATGCTATACCAACACTCCCAAGCTTATACCTTAATTGATTGATTGATTATGAGGCTTAACGCTCCGACGCTACACTGGCGATGAGGCGCGCCGTAGTGGAGGGCTCCGGATTAATTTTGGCCACCTGGGGATCTCTAAAGTGCGCCGAAATCTCGAACACACGGGCGTTTTTGCTTTTTGCCTCCATCATAAAAGCGGCCGCCGCGGTCGGGAAGCGAATCGCTTATGTTAGGCTCTCTCTCTCTCTCTCTCTCTCTCTTATCTGACGCTCTTACAATACTTTGCTTTCCAAGCTTTGGCATACACCCGCAGTCGGTGCCATCGGCCTTGTCAATGGATACAAAAAAAAAAAAAGATCAAAATTTCCGTACCTTTTTAAAACTTACTCAGTTTAATCACCACTATCAATCATTTAAAATTTCATATCTTCTTAGGCTTTTTTCTTTTACGTTTAGAGTATAAAATTGGTATGATGAGAGTATTCAATTGCGACTGGTTTGTTTACTTCGTTTGCGAGTCAGCCTAAAAGTGCACATGGCACTATGTTGGCTATTTTGAAACGTAGTGTTTTAATATTGTTTACCTCCCACTTTTCCTCACACTTCTTGGCCCAGCAAAACTTGGCCTAGCGCCGAGTTTTCAGCGACGCCAGGCACAGCTGGAACTCAAACAGCTCCGCTGTTGAAAATGCACCGACCGTTTGGCTGCGTCGACCACGGAATATCCCTCCTTGAAACGGGTTTGCACGCAAATATTTGGCAAGCTTCAGAGTACGCACACAGTATTATGAGTGCGACAACCGCTAGCATCCTGCAGGTGGTCGACCGTGCGAGTGCTCGCGCTCCAAGATTGGTTGATTCATAGGTTGCTCGAACATGTCCCGGCATGCATCGCAATCGGCAGCGTCTGTAACAACGCGCGCTGCAGCAGCAACACATTCCTCCTTATCACGCGTGTTGTTCAATGCACTAGTACGGGTATGCATCACAATGCATGACGGTGTAGGCGCGAAGATTGCGAAGGTGCTGTTGACAGTTCCCGCTGTAAAACTCACAAGCGTGCACTCAATGTGATACAACTTTCAGCGACTGCTGTTAGCGTTCAGCGAACATTACTTGTGACATTAGCGAGAGCCTACTGAGTGCAAGTTGGTTCGACGCACTTGAAAAAAGGTAAAGGCGTAAAAACACCGACAAGAGGCAAAACAAGCGCGGCAGACCGCACTTTTTCTGTCGTGTCTATTTCTCCTCTCGTACGCGTCCTTTCTTTCGCGCCTTTATCATTTTCATGTATTTCTGACAACGTGCAATGCAGTCCTCCAGCCGGTGCTGGATGGTTCGGGGATGGTTCGCGTGCTCTCTCTCTTGGTGGTGGGCGCAGGGACGGGACGACGGCTGGTCAGCTCGTCGTGTGGGTCTTCACTTCCGCTTCGTTCAGAGGGCGGCGGCCGCGCGAACCTAAGCACTGGTGCACGAGTACCCGTGCAGGTGTGAGCATGTTTTGCGTACTCAGAATGGCGCCGCACACCATAATAAACAGACCACAGTTGCGTCACCATACAGCTAGCGAAATTCACCAACGAATCGAACGCGTACAAGCACGCTGAACTTATACCGACCGCGTACTAAGCCAACTTCATTAAGCAGGCCCCGACTACTCCCGGACGGCGTAACCAACAACGCACACCCGGCCAGCACGCTCCCCGACGGCCTTCACGTGCTCGTCAACTGCATTTGTTAGGCCTGCGCAAACGTGAGCTGCGCTGGCGACAAGTTAAAAACAACAAGTGGCACGAGGCCGGCTGCGTCTGTTTGCGGGCGACCTCAATTTTCAACCCCCTCCGCTGAAAATCGATGGCCGCTGGCCTTCCTTATCGGGCGAAACGATCCTCGCTACCGTTCCCGACCGAGACTGACGTCTTCACGAGAAAAAGCTACCGTAACGGAGGCACTTCCGTGCAGATAAAAAAAAAAAAAGAAAAAGAAAATAATGCTCTTTCGTTCTGATCGCGGCCGAGGAATGAACCCGATTACGCATTCTAGCGGCGTGGCAATCTTGGCAAACCAACGGCAGTGAAGCTGGAGGCACAAGTGTGTGTAGTCAAATGTGGAAATAAATGATGGGCGCCATACGTACTGTCAACTTTCTCGGTTCTGCCATCTTTTTATCGATCTGGTCTACCACTGCACTCTACGCACGCTTTTTTTTTTTTTTCAGCCTTAGAGTACCCTGCTGGTACTGAACGTCTGCTTGCTATGTACAATGTGAAGATAAATCAACTGCTGTAACGGAGTACATGCGTCATTTGGATCGCTTCACGATGCGATGAACCCCATATGCAGACAGCTACAGCACAATCCCCATTCTCTGAAACATTTTCCCGACATAGAAGTATACGGTCGGCTGCGCTTGAGGCTTGATCACAGACAAAATGCCGGGTTTTGATCAATGCCGCAGTTATAATAGTATTGAAAGCAAAGGCCTGCTGAACGCTGAGTTCAGTACTTTGCTAGGACCCTTGATGTCGATGGTTGGATGGAATATCGAGTGGTCAGGTAGCATAATACATAAGATGAAATGCAGGTCACCGACCAAGTAAAAAAATAACCTCTAACCCTTACCTCTAACCCAAAAGCAGGCATCTGAAACCTCACATAAAGCAAAGCAAAGCAGCGCGACATGCAGTATGGTAGAATACGAGACACACTTTCCATCCAAGCAGTACCATTTCAAGACGAAATCAATGCTGAGGTGATGAGAGTTGGCTTGGTCAATTTAACGTTCCAGAGATTTGAACCAAACACCAAATTTCTGCTGACAATTTCGTATCGGACAAGCGCACATACATAAGGATGGTACCAAGCTAACATGCACCAGACTGTAGGGAAAAATAAGCACTTTTTTGGAAATGCCCCCTCGTTCTTTGTAAACTGTACCGTTAAACCTCGTCAACAGGAACTCCTAGGAGACAGAAAATTTGTTCATAGTAACTCTAGTTAGAACCTAGCAGGGGTGCATGCGGCAATACAGCATACTAAGTACCAATGTTAAAAAAATAAAAATAAACGTGCAATAAAGTAGGCCCAAGTGATCCTTCTAAGAGTGCAATGTCAATAATTCATTTTGTGCAAGTATATTATATGCAAAGAACAGTTCAAAATGGGAAACCACAGAAGTAGACGTGCACTTCTGCTCTACGAGATGTGGTGCGCGGTTAGCACCAACTGCATAAGGACACAGCCTATAATATTATCCAAGAATAGCAAGAATAGCCGTACAGGCACACAAGCCAATACGGGCCGACGGGTTTGCGATGCTACGGTGGCTGGTGATGCATCAAAATTTGGCATTTCAATTACAATTGCACACACAAAAAAACAGTCTGTGCACATGGGCAATCTTGTTTGAATTGAGGCACATGTTTAGTTTGAGTAGGGGAGTTTTCCTTATTCAAATAGCCATAGGCAGAAAGTTTTCATTTTCCCGATGGTGGTGGGGGAGGGGCTGCCCCTCTCTCTCTCTCTCTCTCTCAATATATATATATATATATATATATATATATATATATATATATATATATATATATATATATATATATATATATATATATATATATATATATATATATATATATAGAGAGAGAGAGAGAGAGAGAGAGAGAGAGAGAGTTTGGAAATGAGGGGCTCGTTAGTAAATACAAAAAGAAAGGCCGGCAGTCTACAACGCCAAAGAAGGCATAGGTAAATGGTTAGACTATTTTTTACCGCTAGTGACGTTACATTATTATTATTATTATAATTACGTGAGAAAGAAAGAAAAACACGCGCCCAGAGTCGGGAACGAACCCACGCCCTTCGATTAGATCTCGAATGCCTTACCAATTCGGCTATCTGGGCGACTGTGTTCTTCACTTTCTGGGGTATTTATATTTACTACAACTGTATCTGACGCTTGAGGGTGGTAGCCAGGGCCACTCAGACTACACGGGGAGAAGGGGACCTTCTTTTCAACCCCCGGGGCGTGACGCAAACGTCTACAGCCGTGTCATAAGCGGGTAACTGGCGGGAAACCCTCTTATGCTACCTTGGCATCAAGGCTGCCAGAACCGAGGCCCTCGCTAAGCTTTCGCACGATAATAGGGTTTGGAAATGAGGGTCTTTCTCACGTAATAATAATAATAATAATAATAATGTAACGTCACTAACGGTAAAAAATAGTCTAACCATATCCCTATGCCTTCTTTGGCGTTGTAGACTGCCGGCATTTCTTTCTGTATATATATATATATATATATACATATATATATATATATATATATATATATATATATATATATATATATATATATATATATATATATATATATAGCGCTTCACTAGCAGCCCATAATTATAATAAGATGACGAAATGTACCTGTCATTATCACCATCATGCATTTATGATATGGCGAGATTTTGGCGCATTAAACACCATAATCTGAATCAGATTTTGAGTGAATGCGGCTTAGCCTCATTTTCAGTACCAAATGAGTTATTTATGACCTCACATGCAAGTGACCATGTCTTCACACCTAAGTAATGTAGATTATTAGAACAACTTCTTTTCTAGGAGTCCTCAGGATTGCCCACTGAGCAGTAACACTGATACACAGAACACTCACGTGTATTTGATAAGCTACTGATAAAAAACTCAGCCAAATGGGTCACTGAAGACTGCAACCTCTTTCATGCTCATAAAAGCACGCAAAGCAATTTAAGGCGAGATGAACGTACAGCAACATCTTTATTCTCTGAGCTATCCCTAACATTAGACAATGATGGTTAATAGTCTTCGTTGTTCTCTTTAAAAATATAATCTATCCCTCTGAGTATATTTAAATGCATTTTGTGTGTACATAGCGTTGGCAGTCAAAGGTTAAAAAATGAAAGGAAAATACGGATGACGCAACCGCCGCTGGTGCTTCTGCGGCGCTTGTCCTCCTATGGTAAGGATTTGAAGGAATAAGTGGAAAGCATGAAAGTAAGCCATGCACATCTGCGCCAACAATGATGCAGTAACCTTTTAGCCACAATAGAATTTTAACTCAAAAGGTACAGGCAACTAAAAAAACCTAAACTGGTAATGGCACTGGCGATGGAACTTCGGGGAGTATGGGTTGGGGAAGGTGGCTCTGCCCTTCCGGGAAATCTCGTAGGGGGCTCGGGCCGAGCCACCCCGCAGTCGGCGCCTATGCAAGTAATTGCCTTTGCAGGGACCAATAGGCCAGTTCAAATTATGCAACTTCCAATTAAAGAGGTTCAGCCGTATGAACAAGGTTAAATATAAATAATTGACTTTTTAGTCATTTGTTCAATGTTTTAAACATAAAAAGTGGTAGGTTTTCAGTACCGCCACGCGCAAGAACGGCGGCGGAAACCGGTCCTCGCCCTCTCCCACGCGGGAGCACGGGAGGATTACCGCGTTTTAAAGCGAAGCTTTACTACTTTCATCCAGCAATTTCGCGGGGGATGCGCGAAGTGACCTTTTGACTGGAGGCGCACACACCCGGCGCCACACCCCTCGAAGCGCATCGCGTGATTCGCCGGGCCCTCTGTCGGCGCTGCGACCAAACCCGCAGCCTCCCGTGCATGCGGCTCTGGGTTGTCTCGGGCAACGTGACTCGTCTCGCGCCCGGCGAAGAGGAACGCCGCGTTGTACGCACCCGAACGGTTTTGAGGCATGTTCTCGACAATATAGCTAATTCAAAGGTTAACAAGCGAAAGCAAGACTCAACCAGACTAAGCCACTTTGCATATCCAAGGTTAGCCGAGCTATTTCAGTCGCTCTTCCTGCTCGTCTACTGACCACAACTGTCTCGTACTGAACTGCTTCTTGGCGAGTGCCCGGGTCGCCCGGGTCACCTCGCAGCTGACCGGGCCCGGCACCTATCCTTGTGCGGCATAGGAACGTTGCCGCGAAAGGGCGTTTCGCGGCGCGCGCTTATTGCCGCAAGTGAGGATGTACCTTTATGAAACAGCGAAGATGGCCGCACAACTGCAAAAATACCACACACCGCAAGTTGAAAAGGCCCCTACAACACTTCAACACCCAAAACACTTAAAAACATTACCAATAAACGCATCCAGACCATATGTTAGGTAACCACGGAATAACCGAGCTCTGTTCTCCACACTAGAGAAACTCGCTCAATTTTCTCTTCCTGCATTCCTCTAAGTCTGAGCATTCTTCCTGTGTTTATGTGATCTGGCACAAAAAGATTTTTCTGGCCAGTTCCTTTCTAGTTGCAGCAATAAAAAACATTCGATAGCAAGTTCAAAGGGCACTGCAATCAAAGTAAAGCAGCCAACAAAGAGGAGTTTAGCTACTGTGACGCCAACATAACTGAAGCTTTTGCAGTGCTTCGAGAAAAGAAGGAAAGGGAGCACTCAGCAATGCTGCTGTAGGGTTCCACTAGGATTTGAGCCACAACTGTTTCTAAAGCTATAAAAAAAAGCTGTGCAAGGGCTGGTATGCTCAAAACATTTGCATTGGGTGTTCTAAAACGTTAGAGACCATTTATTGTCCCCTAGTGCTTGAACTACCGTATTTACACGCGTAATGATCGCACTTTTTTCCCCCAGAAACTTCGATGCAAATTTAGGGTGCGTTCATTACGCGGGGTAAATTTTTCGCGAAAAACTTTTGAGCACAGAAAAGGCAAGCAAGTTGAGGGTCAAAATTTTTACGGTATAGGTCTCATGAACATAATAAAAATTACAAATAAAAACATAAGAAACTTCCGCACACCACCGCCAGCCGCTTTGCAAAGTGACGCAAAATGCAGTGTTTTCATGAATTACGAAACGCGGCGAAACGAGTTTGCTGCGAGGTGACAACGGGGAGACTATAAGTGGCTGCCGCTGTCACAGTGCGGGACATCAAAACAGACATGGGGGCCGACGCAGCAAGCTGAGCGCATTTTTTTCTTTGTCTTGTGAGTACATGATGTGCATTTAGTGAGACTACCTCAACAATATTGAACGCATGCTTGCCGATATCGCTGTCTGCAGCAATAACGTAGCCATGTCCGCTTTGAAAGGGAAGGAAATAGAGGTAAGCACGATCATCAGCTAGACGTGGCACACATGCCACATACTGCTGCGGCAAGTTCAGGGTGCGTTCATTGCGCGGGATATTAAAAAAAAAAAAATGGAATTTTGACGACAAACTTCAGGGGTGCGATCATTATGCGAGTAAATACGGTAGTTAATTTTTTTACCTAATTATTTCGCCTAGAAAAGACTGATTTCTTTCTAACAACTCTCCACACTTGTTGAAATTTTCTTGGCCTTATCTAGGTCGACCTTACATCTTGAGAATAAATTACGTGCCCCACGGGGCTAAGAACCCAGTGTTGTGAGCAGCAGATGGACCGAATTCCAGAACGCAACTTTTGCGCGGAAGCGTGCCAAAAGGAGAAATAAAACAAAAATAGGTGCGATCCCATCTAGAGCTCTGCGCGGGCCCGGGCTCGATGCCGTGGGCCCGGGCCGGGCTTGAATTCATAGGCCCGGCCCCTAATAGTTCCGATGCAAAGTGTATAATATAGCATTAAAATGAATATTCTGAGTTTATTTTTACACGCTTCTTGATGTTAGCTGTACGAAATGTTTTAAAAACGTGTTTTGCTAGGTCTGATAGTCACTATACTGTAATTTTAACATTTTATGTACTGCCTCAAGATTTTATATTTCGGTGTATAACATACCAGACACGATTACAAGGAATGCCCTAGCGGGGAACGAATTAATTCACACAACCTGGAGCTGTGTACCTATATCTATGTACATGTGTCTTTTATACTTCGCACCAATGGAAATGCGGCGGCCGTGGCCAGGAATCAAACCCGTGTGCTTGAGAAACACCACCACTTAGCAACCACTGCAGGTAAAATATTTCAATGCACGCACCTACTCGTGGATTCGAATGCGGAGCAAGAAATTTCAGCAATACCAGCTTGTGCCCGAGACAACCACGTTAAGTTGCCAAGAGTCTAGTCATCAATATGTGAGAAGAATACGAGCTTCCACGCCGATGTGGCATGAACTGCAGACGGTGTAAGCTAAATTACGTGCACTTTTAAACCCTTATTTTTTGCGTTTCAGTTAGTGACGTGCTTGTACAGACTAGATGCTCCGTCTGATTGCCCCCTACGAATACACTGAACCAAATATAATAAACAAATCTTCTTCAGCGTCTAAAACTGGGCCTGGTCACACACACAAGGGCCCTCCCTAGGCTCAAAAATAAATGTCCGGGCTGGGCCGGGCCCGGGGCAGGCTCACTTAAGAATGCCCGGGCCGGGCCTGGGCTAGGTGTTACGGGCCCGGGTCAGGCTCGGGCCTTAAAATCAGGCCCGTGCAGTGCTCTAATCCCATCAAGGCTTCATCAAAGCTATCAGTCTGCTTGGTGTTTGTCAGACTTCAAAGTAGCCTGCACCGTATTTTAATGGAGAAGTGTTTTAACATTAAGTGTACCGCCAGTTCCTCCGTTGGGCTCAGTGCAGTTGGCAACGCAAGTACACCAACAAGGCCAAAGTGCAGGGGCGCACAATGCCAGTGAAAGCCATAAAGACAAAATACAAGTTGGGTTTATTAGAAAGACTGCTTAGTCCCGATAACAATGATACCAATATCATCGCAATCTTCGAACAAATAACGGAGGTATTAAAGAAAACGTGTGAAGCAGTTGCGAACCCCTAGCCAATTTCCCGCAACTTTTCTACGTCGCGGAACCTTGTTTGTGTGATTGGCGGCCGCCTAACTGACCTGCCGCGACGCCACATGACTGGACGTCTGTAATGGGGCCTCTAGTTCCATTTGACTGCATCACTTGAATGCCAACGTGCAGTTAACACACTGAAAATTGTTTTATTGTTGGCCCGTATGACGTCATTCTTGCTCATAACACGTCACTGTGGCGCAAAATTTGAAAGTTTTTAAATACTTCTTGCTTTTTTTTAGTTAAAAAAACATCCTTTGTGGCTGTAATGGAGCCGAGTGAGATACTAAATCCTAGTTCTTTCAAATTGCAGGAAGTTGTATTTTCTCTTCATGGCTCCTTTAAGTGGTTGCAGAAATTGTAACCATAGAGCTATTTAGGCTTTTGGTTCTGTCACAGAGCGTTACTAGACCGCGCGCACGAGTGTGCGCCTCATGAGGAGCTCCCGGCGTTGGCCAGCTCGACTTGCTCAACAACACTCTGCCCAGCGTTCGTGGTGCGATCCCCCTCACCAGTTCACGTGTGCTCGCGCTTCAAGTGGGAAAGCTAACCTAAAGACACCGAATTCGCCAAGCCAGTTGCCGCGGTTTCTAGCGCGTGCTAACGTGGTCCACTTTGGGAGAGATGTGAAAGGTTGCAGAAAAAACGATCCGGGCCGGCCAGTCACGGAGAGCTTTCAGTGGCAAGTTCGGAAATCCACATTAGTTAAACAGCCAGGTCTCCGACAAAGGGAGAGAAGCCGCCGCCAGCTCTGCTGTTTCTCCAGCCTTGCACCAGCAGTGCAAGCTGCGCCATGTTCTTTTTTTAAACTCTTGGTGGGTGCCACCTGGAAGACCATGCAGAGAGAGACACTGACCACCGATATTTAAGGCAAAGGTAAACAAGGCATTTTAAAACAAAGTGAAGATGATCGTTTTTATTTTCTCTGTGTGACATGGCGACACTTTACTGATGGAATGGGGGTGTAATAAATGACATGTATAACAACAGCAGCAGCTGCAGCAGCAGGAGGGCAACGTCTTGTCGCACTGCTGCACGCTTTTTAAAGAGCCGGGCCACGCTGACTTGCATATGGGGCCAGTTGACACATGTGGTCCACCCCGAGGAACTTGCGTACAGTACAAAGTGTGTGTGTGTGTGTGCGTTCCCCAGCGATGGTACGCGGTGCAATGAAGAGATGAGGGAGATCTTGTACTCTTACAGAAAACAGCCAGGCATTGCGCCAGCCACGTAGAGAGACACTTCAGTCGTCGCACAACTCGAGACACGCCACTGCCAGCCTTCCCAGCATGGAAAGAGCCTCTTGCAACGACTGCCCATTAAACAGCATTCTTCTTCTTCTTTTTTTTTTTTTTTTTTTCGAGAAAGGGATGCGGCTTCTAGGCCGACAGCAAACTGCAAAGACTGCACACCAAAAATCAGCAAAGGTAATCTCTCCAAATGAACCCAACTGCATTTTACTGGCAACAAGTTGAAAGCTTGTACAAGCTATAATAAATGCATTAAGCATAAGGAAAGAAGAATGTGTAAATAGGGCTACTAAAAAAAAAAAAAAGTGTTTTCCCAAGCTTCTAGACCCAACCAGTCAGACGCGTAGCATCGTCTTACTAAGGCTTCTAATGTTTTTGAGTCCATCGGTTAGGGTCAGATGCACAGCATCGTCGTACAGTTTCTTGCCCAAATCCATCAGATGCGCAGCATCATCGTAAGGCATAAGCACGCAACAAAGATCTACCAGCAATGCTTTCAACAGCTGAAAATGCGAAATTCATTGAACAGTTGGACTTGTGACAGCGCAGAAGGAATTCATCTTAACAACAATAATAGTAATAACCTAAAGAAAAAAAGAGAGAATAAACCAGAGCTATTTTTTAACAGCTTAATGCTTTAACTTTACGCTCTTCTCAGCTTAAGAAGACAATAGAAAAGCCCTAGCGACTGCAAAGCAAGAGGGGAAAAAAGCGTTTAATTATGGTTCAACTATTTTTAGCAGCTGAATGCGTTACGTTTACTACACCTTGTGAGTGCAACAAGACAACGCAGGAGCATTAGTCAATGTAAAGAAGCAGAAATTGAAACAAATTACGTTCGGGTTCAGGCTTTTCGGAAGCGAAGCTGCCGAGCGGCAGAACCATACTCTCGTCATGTAGCATTAAAGCTCATACAAATCTAAACAACCCGAAAAAGTAATCGCTAATTGCATTCTCAGTAACCACGTGGCCAGGCAAAATAGACGAAAATGTAGTTTGGGAGAGGGAAAAAAAAAAAAAAAGTCTACCAAGGAAAGTGCCAATCTGTAAGGAGAAAGACGCCCGCATTCCCTTTAGAGGACCAGTGGCGGTGTGCTCCCACCGTACACCACCCCAGCTGCCTGCTCCAGGGCTGTGAATGGCCAGAGGAGAGGCAGCTTGCGGAGGAGTTGTCTGGCTCAGCCCCGAGCTGTGCGCACGGCCTGCAATGCCTGCGAGCGCCTCCCTCCCTGCGCCTGTCTGTGTGGTGGTGGTGGTTGCCCGACTGGCACGTGTTGTGGCGTCCCCTCGCTGCTTCACAGCCGAGTCCGGATGTAGACTGCCGATGCGTCGTGTTCCGCATAGCCGTGCTTCTTGGCGTGCTTGAACACCTGGGGGAGAGCAGAGAGAGAGGAGAGAATAGGTGAGGCACGACACGCATGAGGACGTCACAATGCGAAATTTCCAGCCGCCGGAGTTTCCAGCTGGATTATGGAACCGGAAATTTCTTCCAGCTGGAAAGCAAATTTCTAGCTGGGATATTTCCCAGCTGGAAGAGATTTCCAGTTCCATAATCCAGCTGGAAATGGAAACCTTTTTCACCTGGGATTGCAGCATCAACAGAAGATATCAACCAGTCACTAGCTTAGACTGACTCACAGAAACTATCTGCTCCTGTGTGAGCAATAAACAGGCCATGACAGCAGACACTTGAGTTGTAGATTGACGAACAGAGAGACATATCCACAACAAGGAGAGAGAGAGAGAGAGAGAGAGAGAGAGAGAGAGAGAGAGAGAGAGAGGGAAAAAAAAAAAAAAAACGGCCATCTTTATTAACGTGAAACCTGATGGGGCGGCGAAGCATGCAGTGTACAAGTGTGTTTTTGCCAACGGAGATGGAACCGCTGGGGGGCAGAGAGGTATGCAGCTTTGCTGTAAAAGTCACTTGTCGTTGAAGCACAGAGCGTTCCAGCGCGAGGCGTAAACGAGTGTCCCGGTGTGTTTTTAGCACGCGTTACACTCTAGCGCAAGGCGTAAATGAGTTTCCCGGTGTTTTAGTACCGTGACTACATGAGACGAATGACGATTACGAAGATGACGACAGGAGACCCCAACAGCCCCAGCCCCTAAAAGCGCGTACAGAAAGGGTGCATACAGAAAGCCCTGCCGCGAGCTGCCAGCAGCAGTGGCTGCGGTGGTGCTGCGTGTGCTCCACTGTCAACCCAGCAGCTCAGGTGGTGTCAGCTCACAGCGCTGACACCACCAGCTCCCTTTCTCTCTGCCTGATGCGTCTCGATGCATCCCATCACTGCTTGTATGCATTAAAAATGGAGTGTGATGCAAGTGCAGGGCTAAGTAGGTGGTAGAAGAGGATGGAGTGGGAAGGACAGTGGCAGAGTGCCCATACCAGTGCACAATAAAAGCAGCGACACACATTTGCTCAAGGGAGCAAATGCGGCCACCGAGATGGTTGGAGCGTCCAGCACCACGGTTGGCACGGCGTGCGAGAGGCGTGCAAGAAACGCCGTGCCGTGGACTCCTGAAGCCAGAGCAAGGCATGCATTATGTCCCTCTTACAAACCTGCAGCTAAATATATTGCGTGATAAAACTAGCCTATGCATTATCAATGCCGTTAGGACCGGCAATTTAACAGTGCCATGCCCGCCGAGTTGCTAAATATACATTTGCAAATGCAGTGCAACTGCAAAATGCAACTTCAATAATCCAAATTTATGGGTAATTTAAACCGTACGATTTGGTCCGACCAAGTTGCATACTAACTTGAATGCAAGTGGCCTCTTCCACGGATAATTCGAGCAACGCATTACTGCCACAATGGCTTCGCAGCTCGTACATGGCCAGAAAAATGCACCCACAAGAGGCTGCGTCGCCTCCGAAAAGGAGAAGAGAAACAGACAGAGGAGTTAAATCAGCAAAAAGCAATCTAAAACCCTTATGGCGGATGTTTCAAAAGTTTCTTTGCGGACCATGCCGATGTGAACACGAGTTCAGGAGGCAGGGCAGGCTGACAGATGGCATGATTTCTGAGGTTAGAAGCGTAGAACCTGCTGCTGCCAGTGACCACACAGGGGGGACGCAGCACCAGTATAGCCATCGCTCTGAAGTACCGTATTTACTTGCACAATTTTTTCCCACCCCCCAGAAAATTCAGCATGAATTTGGGGGGAGAGTTCATTACGTACGAAAAAGTCGCAACATGAATTCTTAAAAGTTGAAATTTCATACAATAAAGATGATAAGAGAAGCGTTGTCAAAGCTTTACCTTTCCGTAAAATTGATGTAGGTAATTATGTAATCAAATGTCTTTTTTATTCCCTACCATTGGTGTTCTTTAAATGGAACAGATGATTGGCTACATGAGCACTGCTTGGAGCACCAAAAATGAATTAGGGCACACTTTCCAGCTTTTGGAGCAGGTTGTTTCGGACCACTTTAATTGTCTTGTGTAAGAACTACTACTCAGAAAGAAAAAAAGTTTTTAGCTGGTTTTTCAAAAAACTTATTTCAAGCACGGAAACACCAGTTCAAGAGAACAAGCTATGTACAAGCAAAACAAAAGCCTAGTTATCAGCATTATAGGTTTCGGACTTCTTTTTCTGCAAACAGTGTAATTTTGACAAAGGTTCTAAGAACTTCCTCTGGCCCTCCTTCAGAAGACCCTGGCCACTTTGCAAATCAGTGAAGCATTTTTTGCTCATGCCTCTCGAGATGAGATCAGCATTGCTCGACATCGTCTTCGCTGAATCGATTCCAACCTGTAATTCTTGCTGTGTTCCGGCCTTGCTTGTAGCATTACAATCACCTGGCTTTGATTTCTTGTTGTGCGATTATTCCAATGCTTGGCCTTCAAGTTGCTGCATCGGACGTTTCCGTGAGCCCTTCACGGCTCTGATGAGCTCTCCACTCAGGGCCCTGCTGCTGCAATGCGGCCAAATCTTTCTGAGAACGACATCGTAGACCGAAGGCCGTTGACCCTTGAAATGGAGAAACTAGTTTGGTCCCGAAGCACACGCCTAGTTTCACTGAAGCCCCTCTCTACATCTGTGTTTCCATGCGAGAGGCTTAACAGCACTCTTACAAGTGCTCCCAGTAATGGGTACCTTAGGGCCCCATCACCTAGCTTCAGCTCAAAGACCTGCCAGAAGTCGTCCAGTCGATCAAAAGGGCTGTATCCATCCATGGAAGAGGACACCTAGTGAGGTGCAATTATTGAGGAAGCTCTAAGCCAAGTTCCTCATGGATGCAGCAGAACCTTCTACACTGAAGAGGCTTGCTGATGCAGCTTATATTTTAAAAATGGAAGCCTAGAGAGCAGGTATCCAGTGACCTTTAGACTCCTTGCTCCTACTCAAAACTTTCTTTTCATGCGGTGCCCAGTCAGCGAGGGCAGCTGCAGTATCTGCGTTAATTTCAATGCGCTTCCTCCAGTTGGATGGTAGATGAATTTCAAGAAGGTCTCCGGACTTTTCTCGGCAGACTTCTCGGCACAAAAAACGTCCAAGGAACTTCTTCATCAAAACTTCCATCTCAGAAAAGAGGATGTGTTGCAGTGGCTCTGTTTTTTGGACCAAAAACTTAAAGGACAAGTAAGTACAGTTGCGCAAGAAAAGTGAGTTCGACAGAAAAGCTTTATCTGTAAGAAATAGATTCAGGCGGTTATAGAGCACACCACCACGAGCATATCGACCTGACAGCATTCCTTTTTTCATAGCGTTTCGTACTAATATATACTAGAGGAAAATCTAGAGCTGCAATCGTGGGCCGTTGTGGGTGCCGCCATTGCAGCTGTAGCGACACCATGGCCATCATCATGAGCGCCACAATCATCATCAGCGGTGCTTGCCCGGTGGCGTCAGCAGTGACACGCGCCACAGATCGAACACGACCGAGCGCCTGGGCGGCTGCATGTCTGCACCACTCCCACTCCTGGCCGGGCTTACGCTCTCTCCAATAAAATGTAGGAGGCCACCGCACCCTACCGAGACTGCTTCCTACACAGCTATACTAGGGTACCACGAGGGTATCGACCGGACAGCACCACTTCTTTCATAGAGTTTCGTACTAATATATACTAGAGGAAAATCTAAAGCTGCAATCGCGGGCCATTGTGGGTGCCGCCATTGCAGCTATACTCGGGTACAAGTTAAGAACGGCAATGGGAGTTGCAGAGGTGCCTCATCACTGCATGGCGCAAGTGATGTGTTACAGGGAATATTTTGAACATGGCACGAGTCGTTCCTGTGATTTTTTGGACTTAATATGCTTATAAACTACCGCAGCAATAACAAACAACATACGTGAGAAAAGGCAGACGATATCACGCATTCATAGCAATCTCTTTTCAAAATGCGCGCGCCCCTTGACGTCCAGGTCCGTGGCTTAGGTGGAGTGATACCCTACACGAGCTGTTGCCGTTCTTAACTTGTTCCCGAGTATAGCAACGTTGCTCACCTACTTGGCTCGGCTTCTTTTTCGTCTCAAAGCCAAAATTAAAGGGACCCTGAAAAGCTTTGTGAAGGTGGCAATCAAATGCATTCAGGTGGTAGAACACATAACAGGGGATTTTTGAGCCAAGTGTGAGCCCCATACGTTGTACGGATAATAGTAAACAATTTTTGAAGATCGCCTTTTTCAGCCGATGAGCGCGAACTCAGTGAGCCGACCGCGGCTGACGCAACAGTGAAGGCGCAAGGCGCCTCCCGATTCGCCCAATCGCTGGCGGCGTCACTGCCATTGGCTTCCGGCTGCTCTTCCTCCTTCCTGCGCGATCTCGAGGCAAAGGCGAGTCCGCAGCGATTGACGCATGCCTAGGCGCAGGAATGTAAGTAGCGCAGAAGGGTCATTTCAGATAAGATCGAACAAAGCATGGCTGGTCGACCTCTTCAATTCGCTTGAAATTTTTTTACCTCATTCCCGCATGTATGTAATGTGTGGATTCACAAATATTTCCGGCGGAAAAAATTTTGGCCGACTGAAAAATAATTTGGAACCCACCCGCGTGGACCCCGGCTGCTACCTGCCCATGCGTCGCGGCCAAATTTAGCGACATCTAGAAAAAAATATACTAATCAGGCGGGAATGGTATATGCTTAATCTACACCTGGTGTACATTTCGCACCCAAAATATCGTTGGCTAGAAAAACATATTTTTTGTAATAAATTTCCAAATCTTGCTCAGAGCGCATTTTGTTGTGTACTTTGCGGGCCAGTATTATCGTAAGTAATGGAGCTAGAGCGTTCAAATTTGAGTGAGGGCTGCTCCTGGCAAGCACAAATAAGGGCCGTAAATATCGTGTCTGTGCACATTACAGTTAAAAAGTAAATGGCGCACAAGTGTGAAGAAAAAACTAAAACACTCCGAGTTCAGAGGCTTATTAAAAAAAAAAAAAAACTTCTTCGATTTTGCTGAAATTCTCCCCAGATGTTAACCTGTGAATGTACTTCCATGATCATTAAAAACATGTTGCATCATTTTGTTCCTGACGCGCCTAAGCGTGAGAAAAAAGCCTGGTCGGCCAGGTCTTCACAAGATCCTGAGACACGAAACAGTGAGAGCAACTTCCAGTGAATGTGCAGACATTTGATAATTTTTTGTACCAAAGGCAAACGATTACTTATTGATAGTACAGTCGAACCCCGCAACAATGAACGCCGCTTCAACGAAATTTCCGCTTCAACGAAATATTTCCAATTCCCCGTCAGCCAGCCATAGAAGTCCATGCAACAAAGTCCTCGCCACAACGAACCATTTGTCAGGCTTGCTTTCGCTTCAACGAAATTTTCGATGATTTGGGCTGGGTTTGAACAATTATTTTACAATAAAATAAGCATAGCACCAGCTATCTGTAACTTTTTATACATTCAGGACGCTTAGTTTCACCGAAAACATGCGCGGTGCAACCACACCGCAAAAAAAAAAAAAAAAAAAAAAAAAAACCATAGGCGGACGCCATTGTTTGATGGTGATAACGATGTGGCTGGCCGTCTTTACCAGAGTTACTCTGGTCTTTACATGAGGCGCAGGCCCGGTTCGCCAAGCCGGAGCTACAGCCAATCCGTATCCAGTTGAAATCGCACAAATGTGCTCCGCTGCTGGCGCGGCGCCGTCATGTATGCGTTGTGAGCAGCTGTCCTTGCCGTTTTCCTTCTAACATTCTTAATAGCCAAGAGCAAAAATCATGTTTGCATTTGGTCTTGAAGCCAAGTCATCCTATCTTAGTCATGAGCGCGCAGTTGTGTTAAATGCAAGCGCGCGCGTCTAACCTGCCAAGGTTTAGTAGCTGCCGCGCCGTGTCAGATGATAAGATAACGGCACTGCTCCTGCTACAAGTGAGAGGGGGGCTTCCGACGGCCTAGCAGCTATCTGCAAGTAATCAGCTCGGTGGACACGCCTTGTTGTACAGCAATACGTTTTGCGCCTGCATATCTTCACCCCCCTCCGTAACGCGTTCTTTGGGTGCAGTGAAAGAACAGATAACCATTGGTATGTTCGTTATCCGAATAAACATGACGTTATTGCGCGTCACTCCTTTTTCTAAACATTGTATTATGCTGCCAATGATGCGGAAGCATACGGGGCTATTTTTCTGGCCTTTCCGTGGTGTGTTGCGGCAGATTTCGCCTCAACGAATTTTCGCTTCAACGAAATTTTTCGCACGTCCCGTCAATTTCGTTGTAGCGGGATTCGACTGTATTAGAGAGAATTCAGAAGCAAAACTGAAATTTTTATGTGAATTTTGGACGAAAATAAACAATCTGCGCACCGCTAAACGAGTACTCTTCGGAGAAAAAATGGAGAAACTCCAGATTCACGCGCATTAAAAAAAAAAAAAAAAAAAAAAAAAACACACATGCTTCTTCGAGTTTTATGAAGCTTTCCACAGATATTTTCCTCTAAACGTACTTGTGTGAGCCCTAGAAATATCGTGCGTCATTCTAAGCACAGCGCGGATACAGTCGTGCGGTGGCGAAACCGCTGCAATGTATGGTGGTGAAACGCGCAATTTGAAGGTCTTCGGGTCTATTTTTATAGCTTCCTCTAGATTTCCCCAACCGCGGTCACTCTTTGTCTTACATTATCAACGCTCTTTTTTTGTGCGCACTGCTGCCGTGATGCGCTATATTTGGTTCATTTATCAGCTATTTGACAAGGTGCACGCAGTCTTGTTTTTTAACTCGCCTGGACGTAACTTTCGTTCGCCTGAAATCAAAGGTTCAACGGAAGCCCGTCCGGTCGGCAGCACACATGGCAAGTATTAAAAACGGACATCGGCCACACACGACCCCGGCGCGGGTAACGTCTCCAGGTAGCCCGCCCCTTTTCGGTCCTTCTGCGGACACACTGGTTCAATTACCGAATTAGCGACCAAACAGGAAGGCAAACGCCCTTGAGCCCGGTGGGATCCGGGACGACACATGTGGGATCTTCATTTTTTTGTTTGAGTCGAGTATTTTTTGGTCTTTTTCAACCGTATGCGGCGGCGGGGACTTGACTGACAGAAAGAGCGAAAGAGGGCCTGGAAGAAAAGGGGCTGCATGCGTTCGAATGGTTACAAGTTTTCAGTTCTGTCACACTGGGAGAGTGCCTTGCGCTGCCTCCTCACTATTTGACTACGGTCGCATTTTAATCTTCATTTCATCACTTTTTATTATTCCTTTTGGGTATTCTGATTTTATTATTCTTTTTGTATATATTTAGCTTGTTACTCAGTCTCTTTTGTCATAGTTTTGTGGTTGCAAGCGATGACGTCTGCCATGACTCTGCGCATGCCTGCTTGGCTTTAGAAAAAATCAGGCTGTGGGTAGACGACAATGACCTACTGTACTCCAAGGTGACTTATGTGAGTGATGGAGCTGCCAGTCACTTTAAAAACAGGTACCAGCTTCATGAGTTGCGAAAGAGCGACGTGCCTGAAACGCAATGGATATTCTCCGCAACAGGGCACGGAAAAAATGCCTGCGACGGAGTTGGGGGAATCGTCAAACACCAGGCGACACTTTACAACCCAAGAGAACCACTAAGAACTGCGATTCAGACGACAAAAGACATGGTTACTGTGCTGTCTGAGAAGATCAAGGGCGTTCACTTCATATACCTCGAGGAGAACGAAGTTTCCAGCTATCGCGAAACAAAAAAGGAAGAATGGCGCACAGTGCGTGCCTTTCCCGGCATACAGTCCTGGCACATGTGGCGTTTAAGGAAGTCATCAGAAGCAGATATATGCAAACTATGTGCAGCGCGGACTGTTTGTGCCCCTTTGAGGAAACTGTGAACATTGATTCAGCAAGCAACGTGTAAATAAACAGCTAGTAGCTGCACGGTATTATGGGGTGCCGATGGAACGCTGTCATTTCAAACGTTGACTTCCTTAATGTCACTTGGCTACTTTATTCTCCTTATCTCAGAAGATATCCTGCCCTTTCTACAAAATAAATAAGGGAAATCTGCAGAAAGTCACAATCGTCGTTTTATGTCTCAGCTCCTTGTGACGAGCATGCTTGACAAGGCTCTTTTGCTTTTCAGTGATCAAAATGATGCGAGTTTTTTTAATGGCTCATGCAATTAAATCAGGAGGAAAATATCCGTGGAAAGCTTTATAAAACTTGAAGAAGTGTTTTTTTTTTTTGCGCGTGAATCTGGAGTTCCTCCGTTTTTTCTTCGAAGAGTACACGTTTAGCGGTGCGCAGATTGTTTATTTTCGTTCCAAAATTCACAAATAAGCCTTTGAACTCGGAGTGTTTTAGTTTTTTCTACACACTTGTGCGCCATTTACTTTTTAGCCGTAGTGTGCACAGACACGATATTTACGGCCCTTATTGGTGCTTGCCAGGAGCAGCCCTCACTCAAATTTGAACGCTCTAGCTCCATTACTTACGATAATACTGGCCCACAAAGTACACAACAAAATGCGCTCTGCGCAAGATTTGGAAATTTATTACAAAAAATATGTTTTTCTAGCCAACGATATTTTGGGCGCGAAATGTACACCAGGCGTAGATTAAGCATAAAAATTACCATTCCCGCCTGATTAGTATATTTTTTGCTAGACGTCGCTAAATTTGGCCGCGGCGCATGGGCAGGTAGCGGCCGGGGTCCACGCGGGTGGGTTCAAAATTTTTTCCGCCGAAAATATTTGTGAATCCGCACATTACATACATGGGGGAATGAGGTAAAAAAATTTCAAGCAAATTGAAGAGGTCGACCAGGCATGCTTTGTTTGATCTTATCTGAAATGACCCAGAACAGAAGTCGAGCGTCGCGATGTCACATGGCTATTCCCAGTGTTTCCAGCTGCTTTGAAGGAAGCAGAGAGGGAGGAGGAGTCGATCGGCAAGTGGGGAGAGGTGCATTTAATTGCTTCTGGCGCAGCTAATACTGAATGTAGATAAATAATTCCAACGGCATTGCATCGCTATAGTGGTGCTACGCGACAATACAGGCCTTTTGTAACTTTTACAGAAGGCTTTTCTGGGTCCCTTTAACAACAACAAAAAAAAAAAAAAAAAGGGTAACATCTTTTTCTAGTCCATCTTTCATGAAGCTTCTAATAACCCCTGACAAATAATTTTTTTTTGGAGCTTCAATTTTATAACAAAATCAATATGAGCAATCTTTTACAGCAGTATTATTGTTTTCTTGCAGCCTGTTCATGCGCCATGCCAGGGACAAGTGGAATACATGACAGAATGCTTGCTGAAGCACGGCTCCCCTGATTTCCCTCTGGTATATATTAGTATGAAACTCTATGCTTCTCTCACTGCTGGAAGCTGTTGAATGAGCCAGTCAAGAGCCGGGCTAAGTGTCAGTCTACGCGAGCTCACGTGCTAAAGAGAAACATTTCCAGGTAGGCTGAGGGCATTCTTGCAGACTTTCAGACACTCACTTTGAGATGCAGAGTTTCTCAGGAAGCATTACGGGGACGTGCTCCTCCAAACAACTTTTTTTTTAATAATGAAGTTAGGAGGCTGAAATTTTCACAGCTTATAGAGATTGAGCTCCTCTGGTCATATATGTAATCAGATTTTGAATAGCTGCTCCGGATAAAATGTTACGCAGCATGACTTTCAGAAAAATGGCTTTTTTGTGCACACTTTTTTTTATAGTAAAAATTTTTTCTGAAACTTTTAAAATAGCCTAGGTGGTTCCTTATGAACTGCAGAGTGCACAAATCTACCTAAGAAAGCCTCATCATCATTTTCCTCACCACGAAAAAAAAAATGACTGGTAGTGTGCCTTTTTTTGTTCTGTATATTTTTGTTTTATGACCGCCAGAAATATCTAAGGACACAAATTGCATAATGAACAAGATTTGTGCACTCTACGTGTTATAATGAACATTTGTGCAAAATTTCATCCTGATACGACAACTTTAACTGGGAAAATAAGTGTGCACAAACTCAGAAAACGGACAAAAACAACAAGCTGAGAAAAACGCAATTGAAAGTTTATTTCTTTGGCAGATTCAGAAATTCTTGCTCGAACAACATGAAATTTGGTGGGGATACAGTCTGAAATGTCCACATTGAGGTACTAAAACTAGAATGCTCCTGCTGCATAAGTTGCACCCTCACGGTTTTTGCTGGGGTAGTCCTTGGTGTGGGACCGTTTCACTAGGCTGCGGCAATGGGGCTAGCCTTAGCAGTCAGCTTTGCACACATCTGCCTGATCCTCCGCTGGTCACTTGCATTGCTTAGTCTGACCAGTTCTTCTGAAGGGAAGATTCCCAGTTCTTGGAGAACTTGCTCAAAGCTAGTGTGGCCTCTGTTGAACCACAACCCTGTGAGGGCAGTGGCAGTCTCCACTACAGTGAACTGCAGGTTGTACGATAGCGTCCTGTGCCAGATGCGCAGTGCTGCTTCCGTCTCCATGGCATGGGATGAGCAGTCAACATTTTTTTCACACACAAGAGGCCTGAAAGGCTTGCCACACTTCCTCCTCTTGCTCATCAAGCTTTTGGTGGCGGCTACAAGTACAAGTAGTTTGACAGCACCTCAAAATCCAGGCAGAGACCAGTGTCAAGAGAAATGGCAGTGCTGTTGTGTCTCGTGTCTTTGCTTCTGCCAAGTACCATCAAAAATCACACTGAGGTCAGTCTGACCAGCTTGCAACGCAGTTACTTGCCTTGCTTCAGCAAGGTTGTCAGAGACGCCTTTTGTGGCCGCAACATGAACTTTCTTGGCAGTGTTGTAGAACGTCTTTTGATGCTGTGGTTTTGGTAGACCAAGAATGGCACAAAACCTGCATAGCTGATCGTGTCCGATGCCAACCGCGCGTGCAGCGAGTACCGCTTTCACATTGACGGCGAAACTATCCCGGGGAGGCCGCGAACCGGAACTGCAGAGTTCCGGTTTGCGGCCTCCGCGACCGACGGCGGCAGCGCGCTGCGACGAGTAAACAGAAGAAATCACTCCCGAAGCCACTCCCGCAGGGCACTTCTCGTTTTTGCACTTCAGTTCCAGTACCGATGCGAGGCCCTTCCGCTTGTTCGCAACCTCGACTACGACGAGTTCGCACTTCCCGCACGTCGCGCACACGGCGGCACTCAAGGTCAGTCAGAGCGCCGACTCCACAGATAACTGCACCGCTCCCGTGGCTGGCTGTCTCCTCACCTTGGAAGGCTGCCGACTTCTTCTCCGATGCGCTTATAAAGTCGATATCTTCGCTGATAAAATCAGCCCCGCCTGGTAGAGCCGCGCTTGCAACGCTTGAAGGCCCGGCGCCGTTAGGCCTCACGGTGCCGGTCGTGCCGGCATTGGCCGTGGTCGTCACAATGCTGCGCCGCTTGCGCTTTCCTTTGTACCGGCATGAAGTACGCTGCTTCCGGCGACAAAAGTCACGCTTCTCCTCACCGTTCACGATTAAAAACACACAATAAGGAAATAGAAAAGATAGCGCGAAGTAGCGAACGGAACGACGCGGGCGATGGCGGCTCACAAGCGGCAAGAGCCAATGGCGGTCCCGCTTTCGCGTCACGTGATTTAAATGCCCAGTGGGAGCTCGCAAAACAAGTGGGAAGAAACATTTTTTTTATTTTTTTTACGCGGAGATACGAAGCTGGCGAGCGGCTCAATAGAGAGAAGAAGGCTTGATCTACCTCTCTCAAGTGACCAAAATGGCGGCGAGCCACGCTGCCGTGCGGAATAAATTCTCAAACCTGGCCGAAATTTGGCTTGATTGCGCGATTTCTTGGGTCACCGCGAGTCATTCAGACACATTTTTCACTAAATTCTCGTTCGTATTTCGTTTTCATTTTTTTACCCATGAAAGAAGGATAGTCAAAGATGCTATTGCAAGGGAAAACAAAAAATCGGTATATTTCGAAAAAACCGCGTTTTTTCGACCCGCGTGTCCCCTTAAGTGTCCACAAGTTCTGCTTCTACGTCACTGCCCAATGAAGCTAGTGCATGCCCAAAGGCATTGTGCACTTTGTGCATTCAACATTCCCCAATATCGAGAAGGGCAGGGCTGCCATGGATTTTCAGCCATCTCTTTAGGCTCTTCATTACATAAGGCCCATCGCTGTAAAAAACCCAACAGGTTGTCTTTTGAAAGGTCTTCACATCATTGAGGAGAACGTCTGCTCTTGTTGATTGCAAATATTCACCAACAACTCTTTTTGTTGGTCAGAACAGTATCTCACAAGCACATCAAGATGTGGGCAGCGCTGTTTTGGAGCTGGTGCCTCATCAATGTGGATTGTGAAAAAGTGTGAAAAAGACTCCGGGTGTATTCAACTCCTGGACTACAATGTCCTTAACAAAAGGGAAGGGCCCAATACACCAGACACCATGTAAGAAACTTTCTTTCTGCTGCACTACTAGTTTTTGGCAATCTGCGAGTCAGTGAACATTAGTGGAAAAATAGCACAAGAAAAATGGCAGTATTACATTTAATTTCATTTTCGTTCCCTGGAGAAACCGCCATTATTACCCTGCGCCTGGTTTGGAACAGAAGTAGAGCAGGATGACCCCCTTGGCACAGCTTGAGCAATTGGCGCGCAGTGATGCCACCACCTCCCATGCTCTCCTGCTAAGCATTCTTTTTTCCCTCCTTACCACCGATGTTCCCGGGGCTGCTGCACGTTTCGCTTCTTCTGGAAATGCTTCCAGAGAAAGCAAAGGTGTGCTGCTTCCTGCCAGTGTTCTATGGAGAGGCCCTTCATGAAGCTGCACTATGATCGGTATTCTGCTGGGTGTGGCTGCGCAGTAGATGGTCCGCCCCTTTTATTAGGCTAAATAGGAGCGCACCGGTGGTCAGGAAAACCCACGTTAGAACCAGTCCTGTGCTACATGCGGTCATGTTACACGTGGCCTGCACTGTTCTACGTGGCCTGCACTGTGGCCTGCACTGATTCTACACATGATTTTTTGGATAATATTAGCAGCACCAACTCCGAGGACGACTTTTCGTCTTTGGATTTCAGCACTGAAAATGACAGGCCACCAAACCGCCCCAGTACCTGATACCCCTGTTCAACACAAGCCTCAGAAATTGCAAAAGTACTAAGTTCCTCAAGCATTTTTTGCAGGTGTTCCGCAGACTGAGGGAGAGATTTCGTAACGCTTATGCACGGGCAAATCGATTTCAAGGGTCTCCTCCAATGGAGGCTCGAGTGGAGGAAGGACTCGAAATACCAGGGTTTGTCTTCTGCAAATTAAAAATACCTCCAGTATTCTCTGTTCGTCCTTAATCCCCCTCAAGCTTCCAGATTGACACCCTACAGACATGCTGTATTGGGGCCAAAATTACGCAGAAGGCCTGTGGTATCCTAGTGCGCAAGGGGAAGCGGCAGACATTCATAAGCCCCTCGAACAGACGCAGCTGTGCTGAAGCACATGCTGCCATTGGTGAACCCCTGCCATAACACAAACGCCCAGTGCATGTGGTAAACAGTATCCTCGGCCACTGCGGCTGCCACAAGGGAGCGGCAGCAGCGAGTGCCCACCTCGTTGGCGGCGGCCGTGACGGGCAGGGGCTGCTCCAGCTGGTCCCCGATGCTGATGGCCAGGCACAGGTCCTTCTGCAAGTGCTGCAGGGGCATGCTGGTGGCAAAGGTGCCCTCGATGATGGCTGCAACGAGCAAGGGAAACCACCACCAATCTTCCTCCAACCGCCACCAAGCCATGGCACAAACGTGCCAAGCAGTTTGAAGCTGCCACAAAGTGTATTAAAAGTACACGGGCACTATCCTGATTCAGCTTACACTTTTTCAGCCAGTTCACAATTAGTTCGGCGCAAGTGCAGAACTGGTGCTGCACTTTTTTCATTTGCTCAGAGGTAAAACAGGGTACATGGGCATGGGAGCAGTCCTGGAAGCAGACAAAATTGCCTTTTGTACCAGGCCTGGTGCAGCCAGAAAGGCCGCTGGCACAGGCTGCTGTGCCAGCCACCCGCCAATTAAGGTTAATCTCGTTATCTACTGTATTAGACATTCTACTACCGTATTTACTCGCGTAATGAATACACTTTTTTCCCCATAATACAGAAGCGAAGAAGTTGGGGGTGCGTTTATTATGCGGGGCAATTTTCTGGAAACCTTTTTGGAGTGACGAAAAAAGGACGCATCGAGAGAAAAAAAAAAAAAAAAAAAAAAAAAAAAAAAAAAAGCATTAGATAACATACCTTTCGTGTATATATACGTGACACAATTGGTAAACAGCGTTTTTATTGAACTACACTTCTTCGTTTGTCAAGGTTTCACTTAGCCAATTTCGAAATGCCTAACGGCAGTGCGGTTCCCATACTCTAGATCCTTTAGCTTAAAACTGGCCGTGTAACTGGCATTTCGGCCCATCGCCGACTGCAAAGTGCACGACGAGCAGAAAAGGAAGTAAGTAACAACAACACAATCACGAAGAAAAGTAAGGCTAGATGCTCACCCGACTGAGCCGACTGAGCGTCGTTGTGATTGGCATTCCCACAACACCGCGCCGGAGTGTTTGTTCGTTTTTACTCCGACAAACGGCTCTAGGTTCCATGCGGTGTCATCATCAGTGGGAGCAAGTGAACCGGGAAAGCTACAGTACGGCCATTCGTGGGGCTGCACGGTTGAAAAGTTGTGGGTGCGTTTATTACGTGGGGACAAAAATAAGGCTAATTTGGCGACCTAAGTTCGGGGTGCGTTCATTATGCGAGTGCGTTCGTTACACGAGCAAATACGGTATGCACTAGGACCTACTCCAAACCAGAAACGCAGTTCTTGCACTACACCTGGAAGTTTACAATATGCGGAGTTTTCTACCTTGGGCCCCAGCGAGTGCCCTGCGTTATCACAGTTCAAAGAGTCATGCATAGAGTCGAAGGGGAGCAGATAACAGGCCTTACTTTGTGTCTGGTAGACGGCAGCGTTACGCGAACTCATGGTGGAATTTTGCAAAAGAAGGCGTTTGCTTGCATTTTTTCTATCAAACAGTGGTTTCAGTGCGTGCAAAGAGGAACGTATCTTTGTCTTCGTTTGTCATGGGGTTGTGAGAGTTGACGAATGTACGCCATTGATTACGTAACGAGAGCTTGTTAGAATGTACGATTAATGCTGCCCCATTCCTTACATAAGCAAAGCTAACCTCAACGTTCGCAAGCTAAAATGAGTAGTTATTTCACAACACAGGCAAACCGAATTAGAAAGCGAGGGCAAAGCATCCAATACCCCTTTTGTTTAGTACATGTAGCTACGCTTGTAAAAAATTTTCGACCAACTATAAGTTCACTTTCAATAAACTGCAACCTTGTATACGAATCTGTTTGCGGTGTGACACAAAAACACTTCAATCACTTTCGGCCATTTCCCATAGATTGTGGCGCAGCGGCTGGCACCGGCAAACAAATAAATCCAAGGTTCGGCAAGAGCACGCGGCCTTACAGCTAAGCAAAAGCCAACTGCCATAGGCGCTCCTAGCTCTGATGAAACCGAAACCAGAGTCGCATTGAAAACGAAAACATAATGTTTCAGCCAAGTTTTCGGGAATGTGGCATCATGGCAGTCATATCTCGCTGCTCAGTTCGGGCTCTGCAGCCCAGGATGGCGCTGAAAAACGAGTTTGGCGCAATACGCAATAGGGGTGGTTCAGGGCAGGAAAACGGGTTTGACGTCAATGGCACAAATGGCGCAGCTGTTCCACCCGTCTGCTTCTGAACCTCCTTTCTTGGGAGCGCAGGGAAGGCTGTGAACTTATCCTGCATTCTCCACACCGTTGGCAAATAGAAGATAAACACATGCAGGCACTACATGCTGCACTCAACAACTGAGTAGGCAAGTGCGGCCAAACCGAAGACACCTCCTTTCTCCAGCTTGATCACAGGATTACCGTATTTACCCGATTCTAACGCGCCCCCGATTCCAACGCGCACCCGCTTTTCCTGGCAAAAAAACGAAAAAACTTGCACCTCCGATTGTAACGCACACGGGACTTTGTGACCCAGACAAACGAATGCTAGAGAAACGGGCGATTTATTTCCCGAAGTAATCTCACTCATCTCACTCCTCGTCGCTCTCCGCTGACAACAGCTCGGCCTCGGTGCCTTCAAGTGCGTTCGCGATGCCACACTTTTGAACGAACGTTCAACCATGGTCTATGGGATCGTGGCCCACGCATCGCACGCCCATCCCGAGAGCTTCTCCAGAGATGCACGCTTCAGCCGACCGCTCGTTTTGAACGCGTGGGAGCCGCTGCTGCCATTGCTGTTATCAAGCGCGCAAGTGAAACGATTGGACGATTTGTGGGAACTCCGATAGAAAAGCCTAGGCGCCTAGGCTTGCTGCGTCCGAAAAATCGTTGCTAAAAGCTTTGGCGCCATCCTGAGATGGCGATGGCGATGGGTGGGACGAAATCCCCGCTGCTACGGCAGTTTCGGTTTTGTATCCGATTCTAACGCGCATGCGATTTTTCGGCCTATTTTTTCGGAAAAAAAGTGCGCGTTAGAATCGGGTAAATACGGTAGTGCCTCTGCAGACTGCAGTGGTGGAGGCACTGAAGGGCTGGGGGAGAAGAGGGTACAAAGGGTGCCACCAGTCAGCAGTGCGTGTAGCGCACCGCTGGGCAAACTTTGCTCCTGACACAGCCAAAAAAGCCTGCTTCCCACTCATTATAGTTCATGGCCCCTTTTTCAATTATAACAAGTATTCAATTATAAGTATCAAGATTGGTTAAAGATTCATCTCTCCCTGTACATGCTGCAATAAGCCAGTATATCAAAAGATCATACAATGAAAGCTTGTTAATTTGAACTTCAATAATTCAAATCTAGCATAATTTGAACAGTAAGGTTCGGTCTGGCCAAACTCTATAGAAGACTACGTATAAACTAAGGCCGTTAATTCAAACACGAGTACGTTCCACCACGGTTAATCTGAACACCAGCAGCTTCATGCTAGAGGCACGTGGGCAAGCAATGCTCCCAGTACTCACACACGATGTTCCAATGCCTCAGGAAAGGAGGGTTTAGCTACTCAGAACAGAGAAGCTAAATTGGGCAAAAACAATCTTAAACCCCCATGGAGGTTGTTTCGGCAAGCGTTATCTTTGTGGGCTACGTTGATGCGTGTCCGTATGCCATGGTGTGTGGTGCGGTGGCAGACCAGGACATTTCTCAAGTCAGCAGCGCTGATCTGTCGCCACCCGTGACGAGGAGGAAAAGGTGGACAAAGTATCAGTGCGGTTGTAGTCAAGGCCGGGATGAATGCTGCCTGTCTCTTCTTCAGTTTTCAAGAAAATCGAAAGGAGGCCTTATGAAACATAAGCTTGTTGAAACAAAAAGTGCTGGACCTCACCTTCAAGGTCAAAAGGAAGCCTGTAATCTCGAACTTTTGCTAGTACCATTGTTATTCTTCACTTCCATTAGTTCAACCTTCCATTAATTTGAACTGAGATGGCTCCTCCTTGCAGTTTCAATTCGTGAGCTTTTACTGGGTACCAACCCTGGCCCTTCTGGCTGACCAGCTGGGAGTTGAGGTCGCCCAGCTCGAGGATCTCGAGCAAGTCCTTCTGGGAGAGCTCAGCGCGGTCGCACAGCGCCATGGCCTCCGCCAGGCCTGCCAGCGTCGTGCCCAGCAGCATGCTCAGGATGAGGCTCATCTTGCAGCCGTTGCCCACCTCCCCTGTGGGCAGGAGGAGGAGGGCAGGGAGAAACAGAAGTAAGCGCCAGTAATCGTAGTTCGAAAGCATTGGACATGGCAGAGACAAGCTTTGGTATATTCATACCGAATCATACTCACGTAGGGAAAAGAGGCCAGCGATTTGCCACACAGTTTTTATTCGCACGCGTGTACGCAGAAGGGAAGGGCAGCCAGGTAATCTACAGCCGGTCAGGCTCTCACATAAAATTCAGTCCAACACAATTAAAACAGATCTGGGCAATGCATCTGTCACTTGAGAACTTTGCAATTCAAATAGCATAGAAAATGCTTTAAGGGAAGATGCAGGCCATAAAAGCAACTTTTCCCCTTGTTTCTGTTTGTATTATCATTTCGAACATTGAGGTTTGGCAGTGGAAAAATTTGAGCGAAGATTCTAACCAGAAGTTGGAGAAATGCACCTTACTTGCACCAACCTCAAAAAGCTGGTGTTATTTCCATTTGTGTATCTCAAGGCAGCCGTGCTGCCTGCCGTCTACAGCCACTCAAGGGAGTAGAGTTGGCCAAGCCCTCTCATGAACACAATGATAGGAGCGCGCAAAAGAAGAACAGAGAGCATGAAAGCTTTTCGTTGGGCACCCAACCATGGTGTTTGAATCGTGTGGGATGTGACTTGGTACTGTAGGCAATGCAGTGCCCACTTTATTGCTTATATGCGAGACAAATACCACTGGAAAGCGTCTACGGGTCTAATGAATCTGACTTAACATGCATCAGAGGCCGGCGGCAATGAAAAACAACCTGCCGCTTAAAAGGCCTCACTGCAGCATTAGCGACAACAAGATGGACGCTGCCGCAAACTTTGCCCCCACTTCTCTGGGTACAGTTATTTAAAAACAAAAGAAGGCGAGTCAGCGATCGCCATGCCCATATAGTGCTGTGCGACCTGGACGTGTTGACAGCACTTCTGGCTGATGCAACCAAAAATGATAGGCACCTATAACAAAATGAACATAACTACTGCCCAGCCTGCACATCAAAATTTGGACAGTAAAAAAGTGGGCAAAAAAAAAAAAAAAAAAAAACCCTTCATTTTGCTATCACATATACAAAAATTGTTTCTGTGGCAAGAAGTTTGAAGTAACGTTAACTAACCTTAAACTGCAGTTACAATGTTAATGCGGCTTGCAGTGACAAAAGCGTTTACAATATGTACGGCAGGTTCAGTGAACCATGCACTAAACTGGCTACTAAGCAATCCCGGGGTTTTCCCAACACTAGAAGCCAAAAAGGCCCGGCACTACTGATGTAAGCACTGCGCTTTGACAGAGTGCAACCCACCTAGGTAGAAGGCATGCCTGCCAATAGCCTCGAAGCAGCTGGCACAGTCATTGAACAGTGACCGGTTTCCGGCAGCAAGGATGATCAGCGTGCCTTCTTCGGCGGGCTTCTTGGAGCCGGACACAGGCGCTTCCAGATACCGGCCGCCCCTCAACAGGATTGCCTGGAAATGAGGAAACCAATCCAGTGAGTGAATGGTGTTTTGCCCACAGGCAGGAAGAATACACTTCCCAAGCACGCCTGGAGTCGTACACAGTGAGGGCTACAGTGTGTTTAGGTAAACTTCAAGAACAGCAAGATTGCTGCGTTAGGACTAGCCTCCATTCAGTAATCATGTGTTCACTGCAGAGGCTACAGACCACCCACAGAGTCGATCTCAACCTCAAGACAAATAGGTTGTAATGCAGATTCACTTTTACACAATGTAAGCAGTATTGATGTTGAAACTGAGCATCTTAACTACAGATCAAGCATCTATACAGTTCACGGCAGTCTTCTGGTGGAGGAAGTTAGGACTTTGGGACACTATTGTGCTGCAAATTTCAGGGAAGCTTTTGGCCAGAATGCCCTCGTCAAAGGACCGTGCTTGGTGCAGTGTGGGTGGCGGAAAACCCACACAAATCCCTCTGATGCCTTGCAAAGCCATTTTCACATTAGGCAGCTGTTTTGACACCTTTCCCCAGTTGCCAAGGTTGTATCGAAGCCGGAGTGCTCACACAACTGCAGACTCCCGTTCCAACTTAACCCCAAGGATGCGAGAGATTTAGGGGCTGCGAATGTGCACCCTATGCCATCTTTAGGTGAAAAGTCTAACAAAGCTGCGTGTAACAAAGCAAATTTTTGTGGAACTAGTGAAGCAGCAGCTTTACCACTGAACACGTGGTTATGACTATGCTTGCAATACATTTTCCACACAAGTTTGCGATAGGCACAACAAACGTTCAGCCTTAATGGTTTCGTACTTAGAAGATCCGCAAAAAATGGATAGAAGGTACGGCTGTCAATGCACTCACTGCCCCAGATGAGAGAACAGTTTTTGTCTGCACTCAGTTGAACCGTGCTTACTTCTGATATGTCCTGCGATGTCTCTGGGTCTATCGATGTCATCTCAACGTAGCCCTTGTTGTCGCTGATTCCTTGCAAGACTCCACAGTTCCCAAACACCATCTAAGTGAAGAAAGAAAGAACACGCTTAGCATCAAATACCAGTGCTGCACTTTCTATAATGTGCAAAGTTTTTGTATTGACTTGCTAAACGTAAAATGTCAAAAAACAGAAAATACGCAGTGTAAGTAGGGTTGTTCGTTTTTGGTTTATATATTTTTTGAAATCAAAGGGAGGGGGTTTAAAGATTGGGTGCTACAGAAAATCGGGGAGAAATTGAGTTATGTTGTAAAGCCATTCTGAAATTGTTTTTTTTTTAAAAATTAAATCTACAGATGTACTATGTAATAATACACTATGTTTTATCGGTAGGTACTACAAGCTCCTTATTTCTAATGCGCTAAGATTGGTGTTTGTTTCGAGCTAGTAATCTGGAGGACATCGAGGTTTTCTAGCAAATACTCTCAGCAATATGGTGTTTCTTTGGAAATGAATCAGTAATGATGACAGTAAAGAGCATTGATGACTATTAAGAAATTAAACATTTTACTTCCACAAAGCTGGCCATCGATTTTTCTACCCATCCTTGTTTACATACATTATCATCTGCGCGCACAATATGTCCGCCTCCATTCGAGACCTGTCCAATCGGTGAACATATCTCAGCTGGGAGAAAGTCCTCGTGACATCACTGCCTCAATCTGCTAGGCACAACAATGCCACTGGAGCACCTGCCAGCCTGGGGTAGTGAGCGAGCGGCAGAGTCATGCTAATACTCAATGAGCTCTAACGCTGTGTTTGTGGGGCTTGCTAGTTTTAGGTTCTGGTTGAGAACGGCGGACCTTCAGCCCGCAATTGTGCAGATTGCTACTTTGAAAAGGTTCACCCACGGAGAAATCGAGTTAAAATCAAATCTCCTGAAACATGTCTGGGGTGTATATATTTGGTCAAATCGGGCTTCACTTGAAAATGAACAACTCTAAGTACAGTCAAACCTCGATGTAATGAACTTTAATGTAACGAACCACGGAATTTTTTTTGTAACTTCAAGTTTACGCATACCATAATGCCGCGAACCATACCTTGGGTTTGTTTATTTGTGTTTTGCTTTTACCGCCCGGCTGCGCCGGTCTGTGTTATCTCTGCGCCAAGGGAAGCGCGTGTTCCATTCTTTCTTTCTGTGCCGCATGTGTTATCTGTTGTGATAGGGAGAGCATTCCGATCTAACGTGAACAGCCCAGAATAATCTTCTTGGATCTACTATGTTCTCGATGCGAATCGACGTTTCGAGAACCACGCGCGCCAAAAGATAAAAAGCCTGCAGTGCGGACGCCGGGGCATTCGATTCGACGTCACCGCTGCTTCGCCGCCTCTGTATTCTTTTGAGTTGTTAGGGGAGCACAAGTTCGCTCCAATAAACGTGTTTGTCATTCAACACCACTGCATCGTCCTTGTCTTCGTGACATCTGGTGGAGGTGCTGGGTACGCACCCTTCATGCCCACTACAACCTCGAAAAGCCGCCAAGCCAGTCCAACAAGAGCCAGCCCCCGCCTGCAAGATTTACCGCCCGAGTTCGGTCTTCTGCCAGAAGGGCCCAAGAGAAGGAACGCTGCAACCAACACCATGGTGCAAGAAACAACGTCGCCAATCATCCTGCAGCAGCCCCGAGAACCGCCATCGTTCCGGGGAGCCCCCGCTGAAGACCCCGAAGAATGGTTGGAGAAGTTGGAGCGCGTCCGCATCTTCAACAGGTGGGACGATGAAGAAACGTTCCGGCATGTCTTCTTTTACTTAGAAGATGCTGCTCGAACTTGGTTCGAGAACCATGAGAGCTCTTTGACCGACTGGACTCAATTCAAGAGGGAGTTCCTTAAGACCTTCACTACCGTGGTGAGAAAAGAGCGAGCCGCGCTTTTGCTTGAAACTCGAACGCAGCACCCCAACGAAGGAGTCGTGATTTTCGTTGAGGAGATGAAGCGACTTTTTCGTCGTGCGGACCCTGAAATGACCGAGGAAAAGAAGCTCAGGTTTCTAATGCGAGGAGTGAAGCAAGAGCTTTTTGCTTGTCTAGTCCGTAACCCTCCGAAGACAGTGGCCGAATTCGCGTCTGAGGCGGCCGTGATGGAGAAGACGCTAGAAATTCGAACCAGGCAGTACGACCGCCCCGTCAACGCGCTGTTCTCGGAGACCATCGGTGCTGCAAATGGAAGCTCCGATACATTGCGAGAGACCATCCGAGCAGTGGTCAGGGAGGAGCTTCGGAAGCTTTTTCCAACGACGCCGCAACCTCAAGTGGCTTCCCTGACCGACGTAATCCGAGAAGAAGTCCAAAACGCACTGGGAACTTCTACGCCGTCGGAAGCACCCCGCGAACCACAAGCCATGACCTACTCCTCGGCTGTTCGTCAACCCCGCCCTGCTCCAACCCGTCGTCAAGAGGCTGAGCCATACCGCCGTCCAACGCCGCCCGCCCGACGCCCTGTAGACCAATACCAGACGCCAAGGAAGACCGACGTGTGGCGAACGCCCGACAATCGCCCGCTGTGCTACCACTGCGGAGAGGCCGACCACATCTACCGTCGCTGTCCCTACAAGAGGCTCGGTTTGCGAGGGTTCTCCGTCGACGCCCCACGCCCCCGATACGGCCAGCGCCCTGCTGAGATCGAAGAATACCTCTCCAACACCAACCGAGGACCAGCCCGCTTCAACCGTTCACCGTCGCCCTACCCGTCTCAGTCACCAAACCGCCGCAGCACTGCTGACTTCTCACGTGGAAAGTCCCCCAGCCCACGCGGGGGAAACTAAAAGCAGCAACTTCGGGAGGTAAAGTTGCACAACGGCGGAAAAATGAAAACCCTCCAACGACGCAGCGACTAGCTGAAGACCATCATTCACGACATGCCCTCATCCCGACGACCCGACCTAGCCCTAACGAGACTCCTGAACACGACGACAGCTACACGGCGCGACGCGTACCCGACCTGACCAAGACGTCCGTTGAGAAGACGACGACAACGACGATGCACAGTGCCCGACCATCAACACGTACAAGCAGAGATACGACGCCCCGACGAACCCGCAACTCGAGGACGACTGCATCTGACGTCAAGGTGTCCATCGACGGCTTTGACGTAGTCGCCCTCGTAGACACGGGAGCTGACTATTCGGTAATGAGCGGACCATTTGCGTCTAAACTGAAGAAAGTTATGACCAGATGGGACGGTCCGCACATACGCACAGCAGGAGGCCACCTCGTGACGCCAAGTGGAACGTGCACATCGCGCGTCACCATAGACGGCACAACGTACCCTGCGGCGTTCGTCGTTCTGCCTAACTGCTCCCGCGACGTGATTCTCGGAATGGACTTTTTGACGGACAACGGCGCAATAATTGATCTGCAGACCAAGTCGATAACATTTTCCTCCAATCACTCCACGACGCCGCAGCCGAACCCCGATCACCGTGCTGCTGTCAGGATCGCCGACGATCACATCACCCTGCCACCCCGCGCAAGCTTGATGATCGCCGTCTACTGTGAGGATGCTGCTTCTGACATCGACGCTATCGTAGAGAGTGATCGAAGGTTGCTTCTCGACCGCGGTGTCTCCGTCGCAAGAGGCATTGCGCACTTTAAGCAACGCCAATCTCACGTTTTGGTCACTAATTTCACCGAAGAGTACCAGCATTTAAACAAGGGAGCTGCAATTGCGTTCCTCGAAGAAACGCAAGAAGCAAGTGATGTGATCGCAGTCGCCGACTTTGAACGCACACCCGTAGAAACATTCAAGCTCCCGCAGCCATTCGACGTGAATCCGGCGCTACCGCAAGAACAACGGAAAAAATTATTGGCTTTGCTGCGTCGCTATAGCGAATGTTTTTCGTCGAGCGCAAAACTACGTCAGACCCCTCTAGCCAAGCACCGAATAATAACCGAAGATGGAGCCCGACCTACCCGACAGTCACCGTACCGCGTCTCTTCACACGAACGGGAAGCCATCCGGACTCAAGTCGACGACATGCTGAGCGATGACATTATACAGCCATCGAAAAGCCCCTGGGCTGCGCCCGTCGTACTCGTAAAGAAAAAAGACGGCACATTAAGGTTTTGCGTTGACTACCGGCGACTGAACAAAATCACGAAAAAGGACGTGTACCCCCTCCCCCGAATCGACGACGCCCTCGACCACCTCTGCCACGCGAAGTACTTCTCATCGATGGACCTGAAGACCGGCTACTGGCAAATTGAAGTGGACGAGAGAGACCGAGAGAAGACTGCATTTATAACCCCAGACGGCCTATACGAGTTCAAGGTGATGCCGTTTGGGCTGTGCACAGCACCAGCGACATTTCAAAGAGTCATGGACACTGTGCTAGCTGGCCTTAAGTGGCACACCTGCCTCGTATACCTCGACGACGTAGTGGTATTCGCCCGGACTTTCGACGAACACCTTGCAAGGTTGGAGTCTGTACTCGAGGCCATTCGTACGTCGGGGTTGACGCTGAAGCCTGAAAAGTGCCGTTTCGCATACGGGGAACTCAAGTTCTTGGGCCACGTCGTCAACGCCGCGGGAGTCCTACCTGACCCGGCAAAAACTTCAGCTATCGCGAACTTCCCTAGGCCGAAAGACAAGAAGGGCGTGCGGAGATTTCTCGGGCTGTGCGCATACTACCGGCGCTTCGTCGCAAACTTCGCACGCATTGCAGAGCCACTCACGCGCTTGACGAAAGATAGCACCCCTTTCAGCTGGGAAAACGACCAAGAAAAAGCATTCGGCGAGCTGCAAAAACGCCTGCAAAGCCCGCCCGTGCTCGCTCATTTCGACGGAAATGCCGAAACGGAAATGCATACGGACGCCAGTGATATAGGCTTGGGTGCCGTCCTTGTCCAAAAGCAAAGCGGCTGCGAAAGGGTAATCGCCTATGCTAGCCGTGGTCTGTCGAAGGAGGAGAAAAACTATTCTGCCTCTGAGAAAGAGTGCCTGGCTATTATATGGGCGATTTCAAAATTTCGCCCATACGTGTATGGAAGGCCATTCAAGGTTGTAACAGACCACCATGCGCTGTGTTGGCTCGCCAATTTGAAGGACCCCTCTGGCCGTCTTGGGCGGTGGAGCTTGCGCCTGCAGGAGTTCGACGTTACAGTCGTTTATAAATCCGGCAGGAAACACTCCGACGCCGACTGCCTGTCCCGCGCCCCCGTCGACCCACCACCAGAAGACTCTGATGAAGACAGCGCGTTCTTCGGGATCGTGACGGAGAGCGACCTAGCCGCCCAGCAGCGTGCCGACCCCGACTTACGCGTCATAATCGAGTACCTCGAGGGATGCGACGTTGCCGTTCCTAGGACCTTCAAACGCAGCTTACCAGCATTCAGCCTGAGAAACTCCGTCCTTGTGAAGAAGAATTTCAGCCCCGGAACAAGAGCGAATTACCTTCTCGTCATCCCCGCGGACCTTCGTGACGAAATTTTGGAAGCGTGCCACGACGACCCGTCTTCCGGACATCTGGGCACAGCCCGCACTATCGGAAAAATCAAGGCGAGGTACTACTGGCCCGGCCTTACCTCTGACGTCACCCACTACGTCCGGAGCTGCCGTGACTGCCAGCGACGAAAAACGCCGCCGACAAGACCCGCCGGACTTCTGCAACCGATCGCCGTCCCATCGAGACCATTTCAACAGATTGGAATGGACCTTTTAGGCCCGTTCCCTACGTCACGATCACAGAACAAGTGGATTGTCGTAGCGACAGACTACATGACGCGCTACGCAGAGACCGCCGCTCTTCCGAGGGGGACTGCACAAGAAGTGGCGAAGTTCTTTATAAGCCAGGTTGTGCTGCGACATGGAGCCCCGGAAGTCCTAATCACAGACCGCGGAACGGCATTTACTGCGGAGCTGATGCAAGGAGTATTACGCTACAGCAACACGGATCACCGAAGAACGACGGCGTACCACCCCCAAACGAACGGACTAACAGAACGTCTGAACAAGACAATCGCAGATATGCTGTCAATGTACGTTGACGTTGAACATAAGACTTGGGACGAAGTGCTCCCGTATGTCACGTTTGCGTACAACACGGCTATCCAGGAGACGACACAGCTGATGCCGTTCGAGCTTGTCTACGGTAGAAGGCCGACTACGATGCTCGACGCCATGCTTCCGCACGTGGAAGACGACGACCTCAACGCCGACGTCCACGGATATCTTCAACGTGCGGAGGAGGCCCGCCAGCTCGCTCGAGTTCGTATAACGAACCAGCAGCTGGTGGATGCGGGCCGCTACAACCTCCGACGCCGAGACGCCGAGTACCAACCAGGGGATCGTGTGTGGGTTTGGACTCCCATCCGACGACGCGGACTCAGTGAGAAGCTCCTGCGAAGGTATTTCGGACCATACCGGATTCTACGACGTGTTAGCCAACTTACCTACGAAGTGATCCCCGATGGTGACTCCGGCACATCACGACGACGCACGCGGCCTGAAGTCGTCCACGTGGTTCGCTTAAAACCTTTCTACGGACGATGACGAACTTTTATTTTCATTTGTTCGGACTGTCGCTTATGTTAGCATCGGGTCGATGCACTCTTAGAGGGGGGGGGTAATGCCGCGAACCATACCTTGGGTTTGTTTATTTGTGTTTTGCTTTTACCGCCCGGCTGCGCCGGTCTGTGTTATCTCTGCGCCAAGGGAAGCGCGTGTTCCATTCTTTCTTTCTGTGCCGCATGTGTTATCTGTTGTGATAGGGAGAGCATTCCGATCTAACGTGAACAGCCCAGAATAATCTTCTTGGATCTACTATGTTCTCGATGCGAATCGACGTTTCGAGAACCACGCGCGCCAAAAGATAAAAAGCCTGCAGTGCGGACGCCGGGGCATTCGATTCGACGTCACCGCTGCTTCGCCGCCTCTGTATTCTTTTGAGTTGTTAGGGGAGCACAAGTTCGCTCCAATAAACGTGTTTGTCATTCAACACCACTGCATCGTCCTTGTCTTCGTGACAATATTCACCCTCTGTGTAACGAAGTCCCGTTCGCTGAAATTTAAATGTAACGGTTTCGTGGACAACTAACTAGGCACGGAACTTTTGTTGTAGAAGTAGATTTTGGTAGACGCAAACGCCGAAACAGGGCCTTGATAAAACGCAAACGGCGACACAGGCTGCCCAATGATGTGGATGCAGCGAGCCATGGAGTCCGCAAACGGGCTCCTTGCCTACAAACAACGTCACTAGACCTGTTCCAGTTGTAAAACTCCGCCTGAAAGCTGCACGTGAACGTGACCCAACGTGACCCCTGTTCGTTTACGCACGTGTGGTGGCACTGCTGCCACGGTCAGGCCGATCGGCCGGCTTGGCGGGCGCTTCGTCATGCAGCACTCCGCAGTAACCGGGATGCGAAGGGGATGTTTTCGAGTTGATTGTGCCATAATGCCTGGTTTAAGCTGATGAGGCAGGTTCAATATATATATTTACGTGCTTGACGTAAGAATATTTCTGCACTGTCTTAGTGGGCTGTCTACACAGTGCAACGCCAGCAAGGTGGTGCGGACGAGCCAGTTTGGCTGCTGCACGGCCATCCTTGTTCCTACAATGCTTACAATGCTTAGGAGGGGCAAGCAAAGCCACAGCAGGCATGGTACGCAAACTCACGAGAATATTAAGGGTCCTCTAAACAAAAACGCCGCTAAGATGAGCGAAGCATCGATAACTGACGCTAGATACCCGCAAGAACTCTTGCCACAACTACACCGTACAGTCACACAACTTATTCATCTCATCAAGCGAATTTGCATCCATCAGCACGGTCTTTTTGTGAGCAAGACACCTGCCGCCTCATACAAGCCATTCTCATCGGCCACATCACGTACGGCACCCCATATGTACAGCTAAAGCCTCAAGAACACTCCAAGATTGATGCGCTCATCCGTCGGGCGTACAAAATCGGCCTCGGTCTTCCTGCCTTCACACCCACCCAGAAGCTACTGCAGTTAGGAGTGCATAACACTCTTGCTGAACTCCTGGAAGCACAGCAGGTAAACCAACTCTCCCGCCTGGCCCTGACATCTACCGGCAGAACGGTCCTCCGATCTCTGGATCGACCAAACCCTCCACCAGCAGAGCCACTCCAGCATCTCCCGCAACCTATACGTAGCTTCATCAGAGTAACCCCCATACCGCACCACATGCACCCAGAGTACAACAAGGGCCGCCATCAAGCTCGGGTCAATTACCCCAACAGACGTTATTCTGGCCAACCAGACAGCAGATACACCGACATCGCGCACTGCATTTTCACATCTCGTGCCACCCTGGCAGTCACGGATTCTACAGGTGCTATGCTCACCTCGGCCACCTTACCTAACACCACAACCGCAACAGCAGAAGCAACCGCCATAGCCCTGGCAGCCACCACCACGACAAGTACGGGCCACCTCACCATCTTAACAGACTCTCAGCAGGCCTGCCGCTACTATCTTCTTGGCCGCATTCCATATACCAGGCTCTCAAGATACTTGAATCCCTCTAGACTCCCCCAACCATCCAGATAGTGTGGACACCTGGGCATGCCTTCCTACCAGGGAATGAGGAGGCACATGCCGCTGCCCGTGAACTCATTTTCCGGGATTCCCGTCCAAGGACAGACGACTTGGCATCCGCACCATGCCTCCACCCTCTGCCGCTCAGATACACCGACCTGCTTGCCCACTACCGCCACACTCGTTTCCACTACCCCCCTCCCCACCCATCGCTCACTACAGCAGAGGCCCGGACGTGGCGCCGGCTACAGACAGGCACATACTTCAACTGTACCGTACTGTCGCACATCTCCCCGCCCCCCACATTCTCCTACTTCTGCCATTCCTGCTACCTCCCAGCCACAACAGCCCACCTTGTATGGTTCTGCCCGCACCATCTTGATCCCCTCCCTTCCCCATCCCCTGAGCGGTGGGAACGTGCACTGACCAGCCTGCACCCGAGCTGCGGAAGCGCGCGGCTTCCTGAACTGAGGACGCCACCCACCTTCTTTTTTTTTGCTCAATAAAACGTTTTACCTCCTCCAACTTCAGCCGAAATTGTATATCTTAAATTTTTGAGACTTCACACTTCATCAGGCACAAATTTATGTCTGCGAGGTGTTGGTTCGCAATGCAGCCTTCTGCCGTTTACAGAACGTGAATGGACTGTTTTCAGAACAATTGAGTCAGAATTTCAGGATTTCAGCTGGTGCGGCACGCTCGGACTTATATTTTAAGTGCGAATGCACTTCTTACGCTACCCTGAGTCACGCTTCTGCCGCCGTCCGTCTTCAGCCGCAGGTGTTATCGCGCGCGCGCCTCCTCGCCCTTAGCAACGGCACGGAGCGGAGGGGAGAGCGTGCGTAGCAACGGCGCCATGACGTAGTTCGCCACGTGACGTCGCGCGCTCTCGCCTCCTCTCCCCTTCCGCTCGCCGTGACGTCACGCGCTCTCGCCTCCTCTCCCCTTCCGTTTGCGCGCTCTCGCCTCCGTCTCCCCTTCGCTCGCCTGCCGTTTGCGCGTTCTCGCCTCCCTCTCCCCCTTCGCTGGCCTGCCGTTGCGCGTTCTCGCCTCCTCTCCCCTTTCACTCGCCTGCCATTGCGCGCTCTCGCCTTCTCTCCCGCTTCGTTCGCCTGCCGTCGCGCTGCGCGAGGGTTTAAAGGCGAGGCTGTCGCGGCCCGAACGTGATCACGTGGGGGTGTTAATGTAACTAACGGGCAAATGCCACCAAATTTCAACAAACTCCCCCTCATAGCATCACCCGTGCATTCGCACTTCCCCATGCTCCCCTTCGGGGAAATGTGGGGGAATTTTTTGGTGCATGGTGTGTGAAACTTTCTGTGCCAAAGTGGAATCTGTGTGTTGGGCAGCGGTTCACGCTGATGCCCGCATAGACAATTAGGCTCCCGCAGAAACAGAAACAGCGCGCCAGCCATGTATGTGCGCCCCGTTTTCGTTTGCAGGAACCGCTTCACGTGGTCAGCACTTCATTTTAACCGCGAATTTCAATGTAGCAAAATTTACAAGTAACTAAGTAAATTACGAATTTTACCGACTTCGTTACACCGAGGTTCACTGTATAACTGATTGAAACTTTTCCCGTGTTTTGCGAAATGACATCACTGCATAAAACCAAAGAATGTTGTCACCCCTGAGCATCTCTGGGCAACAGCAACCAAAAATTTTTTTTAGGTTATTGGAATTTATATAATCTGAAGCCAGCAATTTGTGGGCAGTTTTCCTTCCCTTGGCACACACAAACTACTGTTAGCTTAAAGTAAAGTGAACTAGGTAAGAAACGAAAAGTTGCCAATATCTATACTTTCATGTGGCCAATTCTGTGACATGTCCGCTTTACTCCCCTTCCAACTAAATTTACGCTAAACTCACTTCCAGGTTTGCACAGGGCTTAGCCAACAACAGTTTGTGATGGAACAAAAGTCCCAGAAATGTAGAGTCCTAACATGCCACTGTGCATAGGCTAAGAGGGGCTAAAACAGGTGATACGGACAGTTCGGTTCATTGGTGCATGTTGGTTAGGAAGAGTACAGCTCATAAGGTGACAAGTGAAGCAAACAGTAACTGTTTGTTTTCTGCTTCATTCACATCACCTTTTGTGATGTCATCATGCTTAACAACAAAATAAGCTACAAATTCATTCGGAATGCCAATAAGTTAACTTAAAAGAGGAAAATGAGCTGAAAATACACTTACTTCTTTGGCTGCCAGCGAATTGGAGACGCAACAGAAGGTTATGTCGCAATCTTGGACGACATCCGCCGGTGTTAACCCCTTCAGAGCACCAGCTTTGACAAAGTCTCGACACTGCAAACAGAAAAGAAGTGCGACACAAAACAGTTAAAACAAATTATAAGTCGTTAGACCACCACGAAAGAATTATAAATTAACTTGTCAGCAATTTGGCTGTAATGCAACCTATAATCAGCTCACGCATGCACACACACACACATATGCACATAAAAAAGAAGTTAAAAAAAAAAAAAGAAGCATTTAGATTACGTATTTGTTTTTATGCGAACCTGAGAGAGAAATGAAGAAACGAAAGCGTAGCACTAAAAGAATAATTAAAAAAAAATCCTGCTTTTTTTCCCTACGAACCCACTGAACCCGTTTGAAACGGAATGGTGCTCGGGAACCAAACCCGAAACATCCCGGTTCAACACCCTGGTATGCAGCAAACCTAGCCAAGAATTGTTTTTGCTTTCATAGGGCTTTGCATGGAGCCCTCCTCGAAATGCAAACATAATTTTTACAGCGAAGCAATCTATGGCTAGATCGTAGGATTTGTTTGCAAGTCAGCAGACTATGCATTGGAGCAAAGCCAACTTACTTGCAAATGCTCTGTAGCTCTTAATCAGATGGAGACAACTCAGCAAAAAATCGTACTGCGATCGGCCACTAAGAGTACTCTGTCAAATTAAATGTACTTGTCACAATTGTTTCGTGTCTTGCACTTGTGTGGTACAGATTGGGGGATAATGACAGTCTTACTTCTGCACTGCTCTTTCCGTTGCGCCACCCCCCCCCCCCCCTTCCCCCGCCCCGGCGGTTAGCGGTTATCACTAGGACGGCTAAGAGCCTGGCTACACCCTGAACGCACCGTCGTACGCAGAGGGGAGGGAGGACACGAGAGGATCGCCCACTCGCGCACGTACGCCCCATCCTGGGAGAATCCCAGATTGCGCCAACAGGGCCCCTCATGACGACGCCGGGCAGTTGTTGCCGCGCGGCAGCAGCTTCATCAGGCGGCGAAAGGGCCGACCCGAAAAGAAAAGCCGGCGCCACCGACTCCATTAACTTCGCCTCCCTCCTTGGCCCGCGTCCAACGTGCTCGCGCGTCGCAAGCGAATAACAGCCCAAGCGCGGGCTGCCCTTAGCTGCCGCGCACTACGCGATAACGCCGACCGCACTACGGGTCCCGCATCGTGCTCACGTGCCGGAACAGCCGCCCCAAACTCCGTGCTTGGTCAACGTTAAAATGACCGCAATCACCGAACACGGAGTGCCGTCAACATACGGGAGAAGCAGGCTTTAGGTGCGGAGTACCTTAGAATCACACAATGTCCGTCCGCGTCCGTGCGCATAGCAATTACAATCGCAAAAAATCACACAGGAACCGGTAGCATTCGAACCTATGTCTCGTAGACCAGACAGAGTTAGTGTCAGTCGTCTTACCCATTGGGCTACGACCCTGAGTCAATCGGCTTGCTCCCTCGCCTGTAACGGTGCGGGAGTACCTTAGGACCTCCCAATGTCCGTCCGCGTCCATCCGTGCGCACACCACCATCAAGCGAAATTCGATTTGAGCCTCGAGTTGCAGTTTCATTTATAGAATAATCAAGGTGCAACTCACGGCTCAAATCGGGTGTCACTCAGGGCGCAACGATGTCATTTCGAGTCCCAGTACTCCGCACCCTCGCCATCATCCAAGGAGTGGAGATGCTGCCATTAAAAAACACGACTGTAGCTCGTGCTTTATCGGACCTGCCCCTAACCAAGTTCTACGATGTTCGACTGTTTAAATAACACAACCGTAGAAAGTTTTACATCAGCAGGTATCCTGGATAGCCATCAGCCGCAGCCTTATTACAAGTAACACGAAGCCCGAAATAAGGGCATTCCGGCATTATCGCAGTAACCAAGAAGCGGACAGCCTCTTGTTTGTCCGCAAGGTAAAACCGTAGTCTTTCCAAATTTTATCAGGGCAGTTAACACAAAAGTACGCTAAACACGTACGTACAAGCACTCGGTGTGTTTACTTTTGCCCTCGCTTGGACGGCGCCCCGATCAATCGTGATTTGTGTATTGCAGTCGTTGGGCTTCGCTGCCCAACCACGTTTGCAGCGCAGGTTGGGGGGTCAATGTTTCTCTTATCAGATTGGCAGCCCCACAGCATTCGCTACAAAGTTGGCTTTGCTGCAAAACGTATTCCCCTGACAAACGAAAAAAAAAAAAAAAAAAAGGCCGTTGACAGCTTCGCTGTGAAAGATGAACGCCGGATTGACCCAAGCCACTTGTACGAAAATAGTTTTAGCAGTCCGTCTGTTCCGTCGTTTACGTAGTTACCGTTTGACCGGGACCCGACTGCGCCAGCGCGCGCGGGAAGGGCGAGAAGGCGCACCCCATCGTGACGAATGCACGGGCATGGTGAGGGCCGGCACGGGGAACTAATCCCCCCTACACTGCCTTACCCTTTGTTGAATATTTGCTGAATAAACATTATGCTTTGCGTCCGCCTTCCGAGTACCGCCGCGAAAAAGAAGTGTGTGTGTGGAGGGGGGGGTCATTTTTGATTTTTCGAATCTAAGCACCCTCCCCCCTTTTCACTTTAGGCATCACGATCGCGGGGGAAAAAGAGGGCGCTCAAACTCGAGTAAATACGACACACCCACGCAAACACACACACACACATACACGCACGCTAGTGCTCAAGCGGCGCAGAATTAGGAATGTCTGTAATTTACAGTGCATAAATAAACTTACTGATATATTACGCTTTCATGACGACTAGGTCAAATGAGCACACCTCTCGGAGTGGCAAAGGAAACTTCGGCTAAAGCGGCCATCAATCAGTAAGTTCAATCAAACCAACAACAACGGGCATAAAATCACGAAGTCGCGGGCAACGCAAGCGCTGCACCAGCAGGTGCGCCCGCAGGCCCAGCAGCAGCTGCTCTTACGCCGCGGGAAACAATCCCCAATCCGCCCCGCTGTCAACTCAGCTGTTCCTGCGCGCCTGTCACTTCCAGAGGCTTGTTTCCGGTTGAACAGGGCCCCGCACTCTACACCTACCCCGAGCTTCCAGAGGCAGCGTGCCCACAAGGACGACCCCAGGGTCGTCCATTCCGCCTACAAGCAAGCAGCTTTTTAACACAAACCAGTTTTTTTTTTTCGCGTTGGCCCAGGAAGGCGCTTCATTCAATCTACATAAACGTTCGAAGGCGGATGACTTCCCGTCAAGCCTTGTAGAGGAATCCGCAGAATGGAGCATCAAAAGTGGTCAACAAGGCACATGTTTACGTTGTACGTCAAGTGGCATTGCAAGACGGAAGGCCTGAAACGTGAGAAAAAAACACGGGCTTGATGCGCATGAGCACAGCTTTGGGCAAAGCAACCTTTACATAACAAAACGGAGCTAACGCTTTTGTTTACTCTGCATTCTCTTTCCCCAAATCTCTCGATTTCGCCAACTGTTCCACCCCCCCCAATATTTTTCATGAACCTACAACGCATTCGCGCGTTTCCGTTTCTTTCGAAATTCCATGCCGGCCGCCCACTGATCAGCGTGCAGTCGACATTGCGGAAGTGTCAGCCATCTCTCAGCAGGCTATTATGACACGGGGGAAGCTGGCCATAGCGGCTGAGTTCATCTTACAAATATAGTTCCACAAAGTGCGCCACCGCTGGCCGTCAAAGTGGGCACACAATGCGAGACAATGCAAGTGACGACGAATAAATGCTCGTTACGTCGTTTAAATGTGTCAGGTTCCCTTCGATCTTTCAATGTCTGGTGTCTCAATTAAATTGTTTACACTGGTTTCCTGAATTTCATTGTAAACGCACACAATCGTGGCCGCGTTTACGACAGCCCAACTCACACGGAAAGCACGCTCAGAGATAGCACAGCATGCGCAGAGGCAGCTCTGGTTAAACGAACAAGTTCTGCCCTACCGTAGTTGTTTGACACAAGCGCGACCAAACCCCGTCCCAATCATGCCACACACCCAACCGAAGAATCCCCGGATTAGAGAGACGCTGCACATTTATAAAACGACGCGCCAATCGAATTGCGGCCTCGAAGGCTGTCGCGGGGCTTTCCCGAGCAAACAAACTCTGCTGCGCACTTCTCCACCCAGTAAGCTGCCAGGCCTCACGGACGATGCACGGGGTGCGCGCGCAAGCGAAGAGAAGTTCGTTTAGGCCGCGATCACTTCGCGCAGCTGGAAGCGCGCTGTCACATGTGACGCGACAGACTCTACATGCTAAACCAACTTCCACAGACGCGCTGTCAAGCTGTTGAGGAAACAACAGCAGCTCGACAGTGCAGCAGCGCTCACCACTCTCGCCGCGCCCTTTCTGCCCCGCCGAAGCACTGTTTTCCGAGTTTAGCTATGTACCAACGAGCCCGCATTGACACACATCTTTTCTAAACACGAGCGCCAGATTACGTGCGAGCGCTGTCACGAATAATTGTACCGCGGCGGAACACGACTATAAAGAGGCGGAGCTAACATTGAGAAATCAATCGATTCCAGGTGAACTGCTCCGCCGAAGAGTTGGAAGTTTCAGTGCGCTGCGACGCCGACAGGCGGCGCCAGCGTCCCCCAAACAGCCTTGTCCCAGAATGCGGCGGCCGCCCTTGCTACCCTTGCGACACGACGACGCCGCTAAAAGGGAGCGCACGGAACGCTATGGGGCCGCGTCGATAGTCGCTTCACGGACGACACAAAAACGAAGGGCCGTTTGCCGAGGGCGGAACCCGATAAGCTCGCTCCATCACACAAAAACCCGTTACGCAACATGGAATGACTGCTTATCGCAGATCTCTTTCGCGGAATGCACTCTCGGGTAACAGGCCAGAGCCTTCGCGACCATCCGTCAGTACGGCTCCTCACGATCAGCACTTCATGCGGAGCGACTTCCAAGCGCTCCGCAGTTAAGATACCGCTATCGACACCGACATTAGGCGAGCGACCTTGCTGATGGCCGAACATGGCGGCTGAGGATACGGACTTTTGTTGCAGCTGTTTGCAGTTACAAGTGCTCTCCCTCGCTTCAGTAATGTGAATCTCGAATTCAGAAACTAGTTGGGTTGAGTAAATCATGCAACTTGACTAAGGCCAGAATTTCGTGGATTATATGTCAACAACTCCTGCTTCTGCTCATTTTCGTAGTTCCTGGTCTTCGTCGCGTCTCTTGATGCGCACTTTTGACCCTGTCGCTAACGTGCATGAAGTAAAAACCCGCCATCGACTATTTCGGGGCCTGGTACCGGCAAGCCCATACGTGGAAAGCATCTCGACGGGGGTGACGGGCTAGCCAAGGCGGCTCGTAACGTGCAATCAATGCACGCTATCTCAAAGGAGCCATCAACGCGGGTGAGGGACTAGACAAGGCCTTTCATATCGTGCAATCAGTGCAGGCTATCTCAAAGGGGCCCAAGCTACCCACCGGATAACATTTCCGTAAGTTACCCTTCTGGGGCGGTATTCTCGTAACTGTCTCTTTTGAAAACGTCCATTTCATCGTGACGTACTTCCGGTTAAGCAGTGGACGTTGGCAGCATGGAGCAAAGTTAGCAGTAGGTTTGCCGCGCTTGCGTTACGTCACTTCCGGTTGTTGGCTTTTAGCCAATCAGTGCTCGCCAAAAGGGACACTTTTGAAAGGGACGCAAAAGGGACAAAACCCGAGAATACCGCCCCTGGGGCGGTATTCTCGTAACTGTCCCTTTTGAAAACGTCCCTTTTGCGTCCCTTTCATCGTGACGTAACTTCCGGTTAAGAGAGGGACGTTGGCAGCATGGAGGAAGGTTGGCAGTAGGTTTGCCGCGCTTGCGTTACGTCACTTCCGGCTGTTGGCTTTTAGCCAATCAGGACTCGCCAAAAAGGACACTTTGAAAGGGACGCAAAAGGGACAAAACTCGAGAATACCGCCCCTGGTACGTGCTACGTTGGAATGCGCACTACGCGAACACAGCCGCACCGCAGTTGCGCACGACTGACGGCCATAATTATCGGAATGCAGATAAAGAGAACGAGAGCGAGAGAATGCAATGGGAGCTTAAAAGTGTCGTGGTGAAGATCCCAATGCATGGCAGACAGGGCGCACGCTCGGCTGTTTTGCAGTGAAAGCGAGAGAGAAGAGAGAGGATTTACCGCTTGCTCGGCGGTTGGTCGTGTGTACAGAAGATACGGCATTAATTACGTGAAGCAGGCGCTGTTTCTGAAGTTCAGGGAACGCTTGCCGCCCGACAGCGAACAATCTTATCGTCCACACTTCCGCCCCAAACTACGGCAGTTGCCAACGGCATTAAAATGTAGAAAGAAGTAGCACATCAGGCATGCTGTTTCGCAGATGCTACACAGTTGCTTTGAGCTCTCGAAGGCTGTACGTCTTGTCCGCACTCCATTACTTAAGAGCCCCGCCCCTATAAACCTTGCGGTGACGGAGGCGCGAGACACCTTTCATGGTCCTACACTGTATCTAGAAGCAGGGCTAGAAGTTTGTTTGCAAGCGCTAGGCGCCGCCTTTACACTAATATTTGTCCGATAAACGTGTTCTGCTTCTTCACTGAAAGCTTGCACGACGGTGATTCCGAAATTTCTCGTGCCTATTTTGAAGTTGAAGAAAACCAAAGCTAAACGAAAAAAAAGTTTCACTGTGAAGTGAACAAATTGGAATCGCTGCCAATATACCAAAAAACGTAATATAAGACTAACATGGTAGGCCACAATTGGCACTGGTTGACAAGTTACTTCGCAGTTCGAAAATTTATTCAAAATAGACTTCAAGAAGTTGATAACGAGTGGCCGTGCACTGTTCTTTTCGTGCATGAACAAACAAGTTGAGCATCTTGGAGCCACAAAAAAAATGTAACAGAGGTCCAACACAGCGACACGCAGTGACTAGAGACTTGCGTATGAAGTTATGTACTCTACAGCACTGAGAAGGGTGGAATTATACTCGCGTACAAGAACGGCAATAGCTCATGTAGTGTTAGATGTCAACACGCCCCCCCCCCCTGAAACGAGATTGCAATTAATGCGTAACATCATGTTCTTTTTCACACCTAGTCCTCTTAGCAGTCGCTGCAGGAATATAAAATCAGATTGAATGCCAGAAATCACGGAAGCGACTCGTGTCACGTTCAAAATACTCGCAGCAGTAAGGCACTTTTTGGGCCACGCGGAGAAACGGCCGGCTGAGGTGATGAGGCGCAGAGTAAAATGTGTTTTGAGAGGACGTTGAGAGCAATGGATCAACGTAGGTGGGCAGCTAAGGTTTTTAGCTACCTATACTTGAAAAGCGTGTGCACGCAGTGGTTAAGGGAGACTAGAAGGCTAACGATGAAATACGGAAAGAACAGTGGAGAATCCAAAACAGCCAAGGTAACCAAAGGAGAGGCCAGGCAGATAGAAACGGATAAATGGAGAGCAAAAATGGGAGCTAAAACGTCGTTAGAGATGTACAGGGCGGAGGAATCGGGCATCAGAAAGAAAAATTGCTTCCCTACTACGCCGGGGTCCCAAAGGAGCTCCCCGCCCAGTAACGCCTCGGCGCTCAGGCGCAAGCAGTAGTGCTCAGAAGGGCTACGTCCGTGGCGATATTCCGCCTGCATAGGAAGGAACATGCGATCCCAATCTCCGAGGCAGACGAGGAGGAGGACTCCGTTCTAGAGCTTCCGAGAAGCGCGACTTCCCGTTACCGTTGTGTTGCAGGGATGTGACGTCGTCGGCGCTGTTTACGCGTTCGGGGCGCACCTATTGATGTCGCCTTCTGTACAGCTGCGCGTTTGTTTGCGATCGCGGCGCGCGCAGCAGCGAGTGAGAGCCGTGAGCGCACGTGCCTCTCTGCATTCACGTGCTGTGATGCGCGCAGTGCTCCGTTCTCACCCGCGAAGACGACGCATGCTTTGGAGCACGAGCCGAATTGTTCACAGTTTGTTGCTCTCACGGCGAAGACGAGTGCCGTTCATAGCAACCCGAGGAAGGGGAGATTGGACAATCGCATTACGTTCGAGTAATCGCACGGGCAATGTTTGCTCTCCTCAGGGTGTCTAGCAAATCCCCTAATTCAATTTCCCTGACTTTTCCAGGTTTTCCATGACCATTTTAGTTGAAATTCCCTGACCGATACATCACGCGTCATTTTGTGGAAATGGTCCGTGAAGCATATATAAAGCGTAGAGAAAATGCATTCTATCATAAGGAAAAGCACATTTGTTGCAAGTGCCCTAATTCTCAAAATGCGCTTTGAATAACTTCAGTTTGTTCAGTTTGAGGTTTGCTTGCATTCAGTTACGGCTTCAGAGTTTATTTCATCTTGCGGGATAGAATCTTCAAGTTGCGTATCAGTGAGCACCTTTTGCTTTTTTTTCTTGATTGTCTTGGCTTGACATGGAACGTGAACCGCATGGTGCGTTTTTGCACGCGATTCGGGTGCGTCGGCGTTGCGCGTGCGATTTTTTGACGCCCGCGTAGACGATTCGCGTACGCGGCGCTTCTGCCGCTCAGAAAATGACGCGCGTCGCGCGCGGCAGTGGGAGGAGCCTGACGACTTGTGCCAATGGGGAGCCGCGCGCCTCATGGCGGCAGTTTCGAAGTTCTCGAGACAGCCGGCTGGCTCCGCCAGAGATGTTTCGGCTTATTATCCCGGCAGGTATTGCATGGGTGCTTTCAGTAGCCGCACGGATGATGTTTTATAGTACCATTTTCGCCCACATTATAAGCTCCTTCACCTCACAAGCAACTTCGTGTGCGCCTTGTGCGACATTTAAAGGGACACTGAAGTGATATGTAAACATTGCGGGATTACTAGCGCAAATTGTAGTCCGGAGTCCCCAGGCCATGTTTCGACCACTCTAGGCGCGTTTACGCGATTTTATTTAGTAGAAAAACTAATTCGAAAACGCTGTCCTCCTCTCTTTACGCTCGCCCATTTTCTGTGGCGTTTTCGTGTGACGTCAGGAGGGGATGAGCTGGCAATTGGCTGCGCCACGGCTGCGCTACTGCACGGCTCCCCGGCCGACAGAGTCAGTCGGCCCAGCGTTTCGTCCGCCGGCCACCGGCGGGTCGTCGCAATCAAGGAGGTTAAAAAAAAATTGCTTGGTCGCAATTCGTTCGCTTAGTTGAAACGAAGCCACGACACGTTTGTGAATGGAAGAATGTGCCTTTCTTTACTTGGTTTGTTTGTACACTCTATCTAGCTCCAAGTCAAGGTCGCTTCACACAAGCGCTGCACATGCGACGCTTCGCTGACTGGTACGCCAGTAGGAAAATATAAGGCCTGTTGAAGGCGGGAGAAGAGTCAGCGAAGTCAATATAGGTACTAAGCAAATAAAATCAACTGATATTTTTACCGTACAGCGTAAAACTAGGGCGCGGGAAGCACTTTTTTGCGCTGGGCGAACAAGCACAGCGGTCAGCAGCACGACTACGCATCTGCGAACGCTTTTCCGTCTACGAAATGCAATTGCTAGACGTGAGCTACTGTGGAAACTCGGGCGACGCTTACTGCACGATCGCAGTACAACAAATAGTCACCTAAGCGGCTTGAAATGCCAAAACTAAATAAAAGTGTAAACCGGTTGTACAATATATACCCTATATTAGCACGGCTATCGCGTCCTGCTCCGTAGCTTAGCAGTCTGAGGCGCTAGGAATTCACTGCAAATGTTTTGCGAGTCACGAGTTCGAATCCCCGCGGGTACGTGCTTTTTTTTTTTTTTGTAAGTTAACTATTTTGTTTTCCGCCGATGTTTTCTATATTGAGTTCACCTTTTTTGGGGCCGCAACGTTCATGGCTACACGAACTAGTTCACAAAACGCGCGCAGGCTGGCACTGGCGCGCTAGCGAGTTCTCGTTGGCGTGCTGTTGCCATAAGCACCGACTGCTTGCAGGCAGTGGGCACAGGCCAGAATGAACAGACCCTTGGCCTGGTGCGAACACGCTTTTTACGATACAGGCATGAGGGAGGCAAGCTCCAAATATGGGGGAAAAGCGCATGACATTTGGGCGTCTGCGGGTACGCGGAGGGCGTTCATGCACTGCGTAGGTCTCGGCTAGTGAATGCTACGACTACAAGCCGTCCTGGGAGGCTTATCTTGTGCATTTTACAGCCGACAACATGGCAGAAGCGCGGTACGATGATTACTGAGATATTGAGAATGCCCATCCAACAAAGCCATTGGTTATGTTTTACAGAACCGAAACCGAAACCGAAACTTGTGTGATTGCTAACCTTGGGCATCGTCCAATCACGGCGCCCCTCCTCTCAACGTCACAGCCTTAGTTGGTGCGGCCGCCGCAAACCGCGCATGGTAGTTTTTCTTCTTTCGCGCTTTGTAAAATAATTACCGATTTGTCAACCGGATTAACGATGAAAAGTGTGCTAATTTGAGCCAGTCTACGCAGTGCAAGCAAAAAACGGGAGCTTGACAAATTCACTTCAGTGTCCCTTTAAGAGAGCGCTTAGAAGCGGTCGCTCGAGCTCCCGTCACCACTTCGCGGTCGAAGCCGCCGCCATGTTGCCGCCACCGCCAGCACCACGCGCAGCGTGCGGGTGGTGCCGCGGCAGCGTACGCGCGCCTGTTAGGTGCGCGGCGCGTTTTCGCGAGCAGAAAACGCCCCATGCGGTTCACTGGGTTCGCGCTAAACCATGCCATGTTCCTTTTTGATTATGTAATTCTGGCTCCTGATGTCAAAGAAAGAAGTTCTTTCAAGATTAGCCCCCAAAAAGCGCTGCCTTTTAAAATTCGCTGAAAAAAAAAAAGCCCGTTGTGCGTGCGATTTGGGCACCACCTACATCGTCCCTCTGCGCAAATGCAGTTCTCTGAATGCACCCAGCAACCTAAGCCAGCTGCGAGCTGCGTGAACCGCAAGGCGAGTTTCTGCACGCGATTCATGCGCGGTATTTTCACGGCCACGTCGACGATTTCGTGCCTGCGGTGGCTCCTTCCCTGCACAAGCAACTGCGTTTGTGCCTTGAGTAGCATTTCAAAAAGCGGTTGGAAGCGGTCGTTGGAGCTACCGCACTACTTCGCGGCCGGCGCTGCCGCCATGTTGCCGGCGCCTGCCGCTCGGCACGCACCGTGGTGGTGGCAGTGGTGGTTTCCGCGGCGGCGTCAGCGCGCCTCAGGCGTGGGCGCCGCGTTTTCGCTTGCAGAAAAACCAGAAAACGTTTCATGCGGTTCACGCTGTCGTCGCACGCGAACGTGTTGCGTTTGGTAACTTATGGGAGCCTCCAACACTGTTTTCCCCTATTTTAAGATTGTGTGGGCAGGCCCCGAAGTTGTTTTTCCTGACTGGTACTACTTGACTGAAAAATTCCCTGACAATTTCCTGACTTTTCCCGGTGGCTCAAAATTCCCTGACTTTTCCCTGTTTTCCCGGTTTTCCCGGTCGCTAGACACCCTGTCTCCTGTACATGCAACGACCATGCTCAAAATGGGGGTTTACAGCACCCAAGATACAACACCTGAGCTATGAGGTGCGCCGCACGTGAGAACCGCGGATTATTTGGGACCAACTGAGCTTCCTAGGCGTTCCTTCGAAACCTCCAGGCGTTGCGACATGGAATACGCGACCCCGTGCTCAACAAGGTGACGAGAGCGGTGGCTGGCTTCGTCACACAAGCTTAAAAAAAAAAAAAAAAATCTTAGCGAAAACGACGCCTACGACCGCAAACACCGCTCTCGCCAAGGACATAGAACCATCCGCCGCGTACACTGGTCCCAAGACGCCTTGTGCGGGTGCCCGCTTCCTGACGAGCCTGTAACGACGGAAATTTTCCCCGCTCTCTTGCAAGGTGAAGGAATCAGACCGAAGCCTGCAACCAGGAAGGCATTTTCATTTCATAGTTCGCTGCAATGGGTCATGTCCAAAGCCGTTTGCACCATGCGAGTTGAAAACACCGGTAAAATACATACCAGAATGAAGACCAGAACACGTTTACAAGTTCAATTTTTTCCCCCGACCCCTATAGTGAAAATTCACTTGAACGAACTTCATGGGACCTCAGGAAAAAGTTTGTTGAAGCTGAAGTTCACTCAACTGAAATAAGTATGTTGCAACTCGCTACCACAAGCTAAAGGAAACATCGGAATGTTCCTGGATCGTAAATCCTTTTAGCCATGTGGCAACGGCCTCGTCGACTTTAGTGAAATACTGAGAGCACAATCTTTTGCGCGCGGGGCCGAGCTGCACACTTTCCGATGCGGCTGTAAAAAGCCTGCTGTAGGCTTATTTTGTATGCAAGGACCCTCAAACGAAGTGCTGGGTACAGCAAACGTTTAATATATTTTAATATATTTAAATATAATATATATTAAATATATTGTATTAAATATAATATTTAAATATAATAAATATGTAATATATTAAACAGCAAACGTTTAATATATTTAAATTCACTCTAAAACAGTACTTTATTGCTCGTTCTGGAGAAAGGGACCCACCGCTAGCGCCACTAACCATGACGTCATACCACGTTAGCGACTCGAGTGACGTCAACGCGAATCCCAGTTACCTGTTTGGTCGGATCAGCAAGCGAGTGCGAACCCCGTCTACTGCGCTACGAAGCACCTCCTCTGTTGCCTGGCTACTGTTGTGTTATGAACTACCGTCCAAGCAAATTCGGGGACCCTGTAAGCTTTCCCAAGTTCCCCCGAGACAAGCACAGAGAGGCAGCTTGCTGCGACTCAAAATTCCAGAGCGGTTCCAGGCACTCAACCTTTATTGCTTTTTACTACACTGGACGCGAAAACGCGCCGCGCAGACAGGCGCACTGAGGGAATCTGCATGGTCGCTGCGCGGGCGGCGGCCGCGAAGTAGCTCGAGCGATAGCTTGTTACCGCTGCACTAAATGGGTCGCAAGTCCCAAACAAAGCTGCACATACGAGAAAGGAGGTAATGATGAGATGGCGAATTGCATTAAAAATCATCACCTGCACCGCTTACGAGAGCGGCAATAGAATATCCGCCGCAGTATTACGCCTGACATCTGTAGGCGGACCTGTAGGCAGACGGGCCGGCTGCTCCCAGCGCGCGTTTCCCGTGCATTGCCTCGCGCGTCGTTCTCTAGCCGCGACAGCAATTAGCACTCGCAGCGCCTGCATCACGCCCACGGCCGCTTTTCGGACGGCTGACGAGATCGGTAAGTAGGGGATTTGGGAGAGACTGCCGCCGACGTGGAATCGGCAGCGTGAAACAGCAGCTCTGCTCTTCGGTACAACTTGGTTACTGCAAACAGTGATATCCGTCCGACAGTCGCATTCTCCGTGTGAGCGAAGGAGCTGGCCGAGCGGAAGTCCGCCTGCGGTGACGTCACGACCTCCCTCGGATTTCTTCGCTAAAATGCCGCCTTGTGCGAAATACCGCTTAAAGGGGCCCTGAAAGGCATTTTGAGCACACTAAATGAACTAGCGCAACCGTTAGATTGGGTCGTCAACGTCCTCTGTGCCAAGTATTACTTTTTTACGCGCAGCGGAAAGCTCACACTTTTGTTGCAAAATTTGTCGTTTTTTTCTCACCCTTTCCTTCGTGTTTTTGGACGCCGCCATCTTCACATGTCTACATCATCGATTCCCAGATGTTCGTCATGAGCTAGACATCCTGCTATTGGGCGGCTTTTTCACGCACTTCCGGCAAAGAGATGAGTCGTCTGCTCAGCGTCGGCTCGCCGGCTGATCTGCCAGCGGAGTGCCGGAGTGCTTGGGCATTTTACGACAAACGAAACAAGTGTAAAACAAACGCTTAACCGTTTGTATTGAATGCAACACGGCCATAACACGACATAGATATTCTCTTACCTGAGTACGTTCCATAAAGAAAGCGTTCAAGCCCCGCGGCACTTCTTTCGTGCAATCGCAGAGAACGCCCTGAGCCGAATGCCCGGGTTTGACGCATACATTTTATTCAGCTTCAAAACAATCCAGAGATGCGTTTCTAACGAATACAACGTCACAAGATGCGTTGAAAGTCTGAACCCCGATTGACAGAGGATGGGTTGCCTCCTGCCCGTCGTAAATTCGGTACTCACTTCGGTACTCACGGTACTTCGAAGTCACTTACCTCTGGCGCACAAGCCGATGGCTTTTAGCCACGCACACTGCACATACCCCATGCGAGGTTGAGTCGTACGTCGCTCGAGAAAGATTATCCAGACCATGGGAAGAACTATCCACCCGCAGAAGCACAACGTCGCATTTCATCGCGAAACAAAGGCGTCCACAACACACACACCATCGCCTACTGTAATGCCAAACGCATCTCGCACTTCCCAATAGGAGTGGGTGGTACGCCTGCAGTGCCCACATGTCGCGAGGTGGGGCCACAAGCTGAACCGGGATCACGGAACCGTAACTGACTTCTGGAGCGGTTTGTGCCTTGTTGCCAAGGCAACCGATGTTTGAGATTGTCAAAGAAATGGCGCTCGCTCCAGCGCTAGAAGGCTCACAGCCGCGGCGGAGCATGTTTTGCCAACGTTGCCGCTCTCCACCACGCGTCGCCCCAAGCTGAACTGGTCACATGATTGAAGCGTTTTGTGCACGGGTTCTGTATCGGTTCAAAATGTCTTTTTCACATTGCGCCGGCAGGAATTACCACCGCCGCAAAATAAGACCCGGCACCAGCGGGGCCACATCTGATACGGCGCTTTTTGGATAAACAGTGCGCGGTGCATCAAGGGAACGAGCGCACGACCCTCCCCGTGCGGCTGCGAGTTGGCCGCCGATAAAAAGTCATGTGCCGCCAGCAACGTACACCGCGAAAGGGCAAGGCCAGGCCGCCGCATACATGCGGCCAGATTTTTCGTTCGCTTTTCCAGCCTTGAGCGGAGTGCGTGCGGGATTCATGGTGTCAACATGGTGTCAACAAAGCTTGCCCGTAGCAGACGACGGTCTGAGCAGCGCAACAGCGGAAGTACGTCACCGCTGCGGAGCGCAGCATCATGGGAGGCGAGGCTTGCGCGCCGTCAACAGCGGAGAGTAAGTCGAAAGGAGGAGGAAACTCGGAGCGACGATAATGCGCGGTTTTTGATTTACGATTTCTCAGCTAATACTCATCGCTTTAACAAAATTCTTGCGGGAGGAGATTGCAAATACATTGCTTTATTTGGGTGCATGTACATCCATGCATCGGCGGAAGGTATTTCAGGACCCCTTTAAAGGCCAACTGCACTCAAAATTTCAACCTCTTAAAAACGTTATTGTCGTATAGCCCGCCTAAAAACACCGCAAGGTAGAAAATATGACAGCTGAAATGCGCGTATTGCTTTCTATAAAGCAATATGAAACGTTTGCAACAAAGAACGCACAAGCAACATATTTTATGTCTCAAACCCTTTAAGTGAAGCCACCGCTTTGCTGCATTCTACCTGAACGAGTGAATCTAAAGAAACCTTTTCGCTGCAAGAAGCCACTAGCCAGCGCCAATATTTCGCTACAACGAACCTCGCTCCACCAGGACCCTAGCCAGTAACGACGCAAACGAACGCCGCAGCTGCAGCGCCCCACGCAGTCTGTGACTGATAAACGAATAGGACAAGTACTTCGGACCAGTAGTAGCGCCTCAAGTCCCAATTGCACCGCAAGAGCAAGTATACCTGGGATGATTGATTGATTGTGCGGTTTAACGCGCCGACGCAACGCAGGCGCGCCGTAGTGGAGGGCTCCGGATTAATTTTGACCACCTGGGGATCTTTAACGTGCGCCGAAATCTCGTACACACAGGCGTTTTTGCTTTTCGCCTCCATCAGAAAAGCGGCCGCCGCGGCCGGGAATCGAACCCGCGACCTCGTGCTCAGCAGCACAACGCCTTAGCCACTGAGCCACCGCGGCGGGTTATACCTGGGATAAAGCTGCCAAACCAGACAATTACCACGCTAACCGGCTCTAACGATTGCGCTACGCAGGCACTTTCGACGTGGGTTGCATCGCGATACACACGCTGGGACCGAGCTCTGCCGGGATAGTCGCCTGACCACTTGTCTCGACAGAATGACTCATAGTCAGGACGACGAAAAAAAAAAAAATAAAGCAATTCCACGCAATGTGAAAGCTGTCGGAAGTGCAGAACAGTGATTCGCCATAATGGGCTGAAGCGCCGTTATCCGCTCACTGCTGCCGCCAAATGCATTTCAGATTTCTCGCCTTCGCAGTGCTCGCGCGCCCAATGCCTGAAACTGCGCCAGCGGGACTCTGTTCTTTTTGAGCTTGCTTTAATTTCGTATGCTCGAGCTGTTCTGCGTCATTTAGAACGCGCCATCTTTTTTTCTTGCGCGGCCGCTTTTTTCGCTTACTATCGTAAAAACCAATCCAACGAGCGTTCCTAACTAAGTGAACGCGGGGGCTGCGGTTATATACACAGATTTTGCCTGAAATGTACTTGAAGTTTTCTCTGCCAGCGCTTCACGAGGTTCGAACTGTTATGGCTATTTAAACCACGTGGTTTTTCGAAGCCTCAGCGTGACTCACTCACCCCGGTACAGAAGGCTTTACTTGGGTCCGTTATCTCGCTGCGCCGCCTGATTCCGGCAGTCGCATCGACCGTTAGCGAGCTAAGACGACAAGTGCTCTTAAAGAGAGCCAACCGGTGCAACCGGCGGCGTCTACGCATCGCCTCCGACCGGGGCCCGAACTATGTGGTCGCCACCCAAGATCCCGCGATGCCCCGTCACTGAGTCACGCCCGCTGTCTTCGACGCGTCTGGTGCGGTCCCCCTCCGGGCCCCGGCGGGAAATAGAGCGCCACGCGCCCGCAGAATGGCGCGGTGCCACGTTCAACTCAAAGGCAGGAGCTCATGTTGACAGATGGTGACGGAGGCCAAGTTCTTCGAATTGCAGGCGCTCCGAAAGACACGCGTGCGCGCGTGCAGAGAGGGCCTACGAAACTACCACGCACAAACGCACACACGTGGTGGTTTACAGGGCGGTTTACTTTGTGTTTCGGCAGGAGACAGACCTTCGCCACAGGGGCACTCTGAAAGAGGTCCGCCCTGACCCAAGTCCTGAGTAGTAATCGCAACGAACGCGAGCGCGTTCACAAGACTGAAGACAGGCATTGAGCGGGATAAATGAAAACGAAGGCATGGCTGTGCGCGCGTGCGCACGAAATGCGAAAGCGACAGAGGGCACATTTTGGCTCAAACTAAACATTCCAAGGTGGCCCAAGTAATCAATCCGCAGCTAAAGTGTCGCTTGAGCGTGACAAGCCCCAACCCGAGTACACTGTAGCAAACTAGCAGCCAACTTCCCTGTACGAGACACGCACAAATGCGTAAACGTCGCTGCCGTTCACACTACGCGCTCTCTGGACACGACGCCCCACTTGCCACGCAGCCCACGGACGCGAACACGTTCCCTGACCCAATGAGCACCCTTGGGTGCAGTAGCCTTCCCAGCCCAGCGATATCGAGGTTGGTGCCGGGGAGTGTTCTTTATCGCCATTTAGTTCCTCCGAGTGTGCCTCACCCAGAAGAGGTGGATGAATGAGCGAGTTGAAAGGTCAGCCGGCCTCCGGACGAAACAGAGGCCGCGAGGGAACTTTCGCCCAGACCTCCATCCCGTAAGCATTGCGCCACTGCAGGGGCTTCCGCGACCCGACAACGGAACCGTTGGCCACGTTGGCGCAAAAAACTGCTCCGCGCGTCACGGACTGAAGGCACGGTGAGCGACGACGTGCGGAAGAGCGGCGCGGCAAAGTTTTCGAAGTTTCCATTGTGTCTCGTCGTTTTTTTTTTTTTTTTTCCATTGCTGCTCCCTCTCTTGCTTGTTGGTAAAGTGGGCGATGTGAGAGAGTACGCGGCGCTACGTCACACCGCTCTCCCGGCGGGAAATACGTCAACGCAAACACCGACAGAGACAGAGCCCGTCGGCAATCAGGTAGCCCTGCAAGGTCTGGGTTGCCCCCCCAACGACGGACGCGTGTCGGCGCACGGGGGTGTGAGCAGCCGACGCAGGTGCTTCGAGAGCTCGCCCACTCAGCTGTCAAACCAGCACGGATCAGCGAGCAGGCGCGACGAACGCCCTTTCCTCGGGCGCGCGGGGCAATGACATTCAAAGCCGATAATCCACGTGTTTGCTCCTCCAGCGTCGCCGCACTGCGTTGGGCGGCGTTCAGCCGAAACGTGCTCGACTCGCCTCCAGCGAGCTTCACTGCCGGCCACCACCGAGCAACGCACACCCCGTGACAAACGGCCGAGTGAGGAGGTTGTATTACGTGCGCTTGGCCGCGTACGCACAATATGCCGCCACCACAAAGGGCAGCAACTACCCGTGCCACGCATTGCGACACGACGCGCAGGGCCAAATTTTCGCGCGCACAATACGCTAGCGCCAAACATTCACTGGGGCTTTGAAGAGTCCTCGTACTACAATGCTACAACAACAGGTCACAAGGTATTTCTCGTCAACAGACAGCATAGCGTTTTCAGCCTTACGCAAAGTGCTACCGCTCGCTATTCCCTCGCGTCGGTGGAACTGCGCATGCGCAGCACCCAAAGTTGGTTTTGCGTTTAGCGGCCGTAAAACGAGCGCGCGCTATTTCAGCAAAATAGCGTGCGTACGATACCGCCCTTGTGTGTCCCTGTGTTTACAACATGGCGGCAGGTAGAGCGGAGCATGGAGGAAAGAAAAGGAGCGGAGCACCTAAACGTTTTCTTTCATCTGTGTGCAGCAGTTTGCGTCTTATAGAAGAAGTTTTTTGCTCCTCCATCCTTAAATAGCTCCGGTTGTTTGTACTTTGCTATCGTGGTGAGCGAAACTAACGTGGCATCGCTGATTACCCGAACAAAGCTCCTGCAGGCCGGCGTCAGATGCTGTGTGTGTGCTGTTGACGAGTTCCGAGTTCGCTTCACGGTGCAAGGCGACAATGCGCTCCTGTGGGTAAATGTGCTTGCTACGTTCGAAATTAGTAATCACTAGCGGCGACTCAACTCAGTGTGTGCTGATAAAAGCCTTCTGGGTTTTCGCCAGAGTGAAGTGACATGCTGGTCGACTCCGCGAATCGCGTGAAGTGAGTGCGATGATTACGACGGGATGGAGGCAAAAGACCGCATTTTATTTTTGTGCCTCCGCCTCACAGTGCAGTCGTTACGTCGCGTGAGTTCGAAACGGTTTTCTGGATTGTTTTCGAGACGAATAAAATGTATACGTGAAACCCAGTCCTTTGGTTCTGCGCGTTGTGTGCGATCGTCAAAACTAAGCAACATCGGGGTTTCAGTGCTTCTGCTATAGAGTGTGCTTATGTATAAGAATATATCTATCATGTTGTGCACGTTCTGCATTCAATACCAAGGGGAAGGCTTTTGATTCCGCTGGTTGGGTAGTCGCGCAGAATTCTGGGTGCTCACTGCCTGTTCGGCCAGATGAGTGCAGCTTCGCATTCAGTTAATACTAGGTTCGACAGATGGCGCCATAAGCGTTAGCGTGCCGCAAAGCAAAACTGACGAAACGCAGTACTAAAACTCCCCGTGCGGTGCCGACGTAGCGTGCCGCAAAAATTTAACGTTTAACGTACGCAAAGGCACAAAACGCTATACTAAAACTCTTTGACACTTTACGCTACAAAGCGTACCGCCTAAGGAGGACGGTAGGCGGCCTTGCTTCCATTACGATAAACGGGAGGCTGTGCTGCACGTAAACACTGAACCAGGCAACCCAGCTCCGTTATCGCGCACTTACCCAACACCTCCGAGATTGACAGGCCTTCGCACGGAACGATAAGCGCCGTGCGAGTAGGCATATTCCACACTTTCTGTCGATCGCAGTCTTGTATTAGCAGCTATGATCTCAGACGACGACCACGGTGAAAGGCGATAGCGACAAACGGAAACGCGCAATCTAGCCCTTCGCGTGACGCTGATTCCTAGCTATGGGGACCCATTCATCCAGATGGCGTTGACTTAGCTCGGGGCGTCGAGTGGGTATCTACCCGCTGTATTCATCACGGCGCCCATTTTCACGTTCGGGGGGTTGACCAGGAAACGACAAACGCCCTCCAGTTCAACCGGGTGAGCGAACAGCTCTGTTTTCCGAATCTCGTTCAAGGAAACGACAGCTGTGAGGCGAAGCAACACGCACGAATTCTCTGATGCACTGCGCTAAAGCCCGGCAATACACTCATGGAGACATTTCATCGGGTCTGCGCTAACAAAACCCAGTTTTCCTGATACGCTTATCTTCAGGCGTCGATGGAACGACAAATACAGCTTGGCGGCCCAGAAAATGCGCACATGGCGGCCACGAAACTGGGTCTCCCGACGAATTCTTCAAAAATATTGGCGAAACCAAACTACAATGGTAGTTAAACAGAAACCATTCGCAGCTTCACGTAGGCAAAATCGCCGAGCTCCTGAGGATGTCACGTACGCGCAGAAAAACATCGGTGGTTTGGTTCTGAACAACCCAATGCGCTATCAGAGGCTTCGGAATAACCAAGTGATTGACTGCGCTGATTCATACAAAGTCAAAGAGAATCGGCATGCCTTCCGTGTAAATGAAGCGGCCACAGAAGCATGGCGCGGCGTTAGGATGACCTTGTAAAAGACAGTCGCAGGAGCGGAACAGGGAACGGGATCATTCAACAGACTTCGTAGGGCCAACCCGTAGGTCAAGCCGGGACAGCCAAATGATCGCTCGCCACTTTCATCGCAGTACACGCAAGGAAAGTTTCCGATCCGTTTACTTTTGCTCGGCGATATCGACGGCGCGCTGAGCTGTTGCCCGTGACGTCAACGACCCATGCATGAAGGTTTGGCTAGGCTAAGTAAAAACGATTTCAAGCTTTCTACAATGGAGCCCGGATAAATTGAACCCGCCTTCGAACAATTTTTTCCTCCTGCAGTGCAATGCACATTTCGCGTATTAAATCATCGCCTAAATGGCACTGTTTTCCAAGAAATCATTTCAAGTTAGGTTTATTTAGTTTCCACTTATATTTTTATTTGCGTTTCTAATGACTGACAATGTATGTATAAGTATATTTGGATACGAAAAGCGGCACAAGGGGGTGCGTCCTTGGGCGCGCATATGTATAACGCTGTTACTCCAGTGCCTACTGTAATAAAGCGGCCTTAAAGCGAACTCGAAGTCACTGAACGCGAACGGAAGCACGGAGAGTTCGACGTGGGCGAAAGAACAGTTGCAAGCAGCGCCGCGCCAATCCGCCGTCGCCCACTCCGCGAGTAGAGCGAAAGACGGCGGTTCACCGAACCGCCCCTGCCCGTCACACTGGCGCCAGTTACGCCCGACGGGGACACGATTCCATAACGGAAACTGCGAGCGTTGCTTTTCACCGCGGGCAGCGTCGGTTCGAGCAGGGCGACGACGATTGTCGCCGCGGACGGGCCGCCGAATCGATGCCGCCACTGTCGCGCGCAGCCGCTTCGGTGCCTCCTCCGCCAAGCAAACATCGGCAACAGCCACACGTGAACGACCTTTGTATGCGCAACTCCGCCGAGCAGCCATTTACACGGCCGGAGTCGTTAAGTGGCGCGCCTGCACTCGACGATCTGAGGGGCGCAGGAAAAATGGAGCAGCGCTCATGTAGTACGCTCGCCTGGCCTCACACAGCGCGCTACAAAGCGGCCCCCATGCAAAGGGAACGGTCACGCAGCTTTCTTTGGTGTTACCGACTTCTCAATACGACTGATCGGTGAAATTACGCCGTGAGACAAGGAAGAATTCGCACTTTCGTGTTGGGGCAATTGGCAACGCCGCGCGGCAAGCTTTTTATTAGCTTCCAATTTTTAACGGCCTCAATGTTCTAAAAAGCGCACTATGTCACCGAATCACGCTTTAAAAAAATAGCAGTGGCTTAGCTCGGCTATTCCAGGATATACGTAGCGTGAGCTAAGGTTCAGCTGGTTATTCTTAGGTTTCCTGGTTGTCTAGGATTAGCTGATTGTTATGCTTACTGCTGCTAAAACAATTTCCAATCCAATACAATCCAATTTAATCAAATTTAACCCAGTCGCGGCAACGGCTCCGGCGCGCCAGCTGTGCGCCGTGAGACGTCACCGCTCCTCGCGCATGCGCAGCACGGATCTCCAGGAGCCACGCAGAGTAGCTCACGCTACAAAACGCGGTAGCACGCGAAAGGGCCTCGCGATGAACAAGCAAAAAGCTAGTGCGCGTCTAAAATGCACAGCGATTTGCCCGACTCCGTGCGGCTGTCGAAGCGACGACTTCGCATAACTTCGCTCAAAACTTCCATTCCTATTATTATGCATTGTAACGTGTTAGATCAAACTCTGCAGATTCGTAGCACCGCTACTGCGAAAAAGAAAAAAAAGTGTCAGAAAATTTACCCGAATGCGCATGTCAGGACGCGATAGTTTCTGCGCCCATTTGCTTCACCATCGAAGGCTCATTTCACCCACACTCGGCAAAAACGCCTGAAGAGCAGAAGCTTAGCACGCACCCCCGCGCACCTAACAAGGCGCTCAGACATTTCTGAGGGCCACATGACTGGCCAACCCCCCCCAATGAGGAGCACTAAGCCGACACTATCCGCGCGTTTTCGCCCCTGATGGATGGGTGTCCCGCAGGGACTCTGAACTCAACAGCTGAAACGGCACGTCGCGGCACGGTCACTGGAGCAGCTCGCCGTGCGAAGACCGCGGCGGAGCCGTGGATCGATCTGGTGACCTTGGCGGCGCGGCCAGCGGCCGCAACGCCCCCCGCCCCCCGTGCGCCGAGCACGTAGACCACGGGCGGCCGCAGCAACACTGGCCAAACGACGACGCACCTACTCACACCACGGCGAGCGAACACGTTATGTAAAACAAACAAACGAAATCAGGGGCGGTCATTACAACTGATTGCGGAGGAGTGTGACAGATGCAGGTTTAAGACAAAAATTACCCCCCCCCCCCCCCCCCCATGATGGTTGGGTTTAGCGCGCCGACGCAACGCAGACGATGAGGCGCGCCGTAGTGGAGGGCTCCGGACTAATTTAAACCACCTGGGGATCGCCGAAATCTCGTACACACGGGCGTTTTTGTTTTTCGCTTCCATCAGAAAAGCGGCCGCCGCGGCTGGGAATCGAACCCGTGACCTCATGCTCAGCAGCGCAACACCTTAGCGTTGCGCTGCTCTGAATCATCGTGCTCATTTTCGCTGAGGCTTCACAGAGACAACGATGCGTTTTTTTTTCTTTTGGAAATGGAAGTACTATTGTGCTAGCGTAGCAAAAGGGGGAAAAGGAAGATGCACCAGCGCTTGCGGTGGTCACGGATGACGCCGAAAGTGCGAAATCATAACAGGTCGACAGCGGCTTTTGAGTAGCGCGCCTTCATCTGTCAAGCAAGACTGCTGGAAGGCTTTTTCCAGAGCCGCTTCGACCTGGCTCATAGCGATGCGCACGGGCTTGTAATAACACTACGGCGTGCCAAACAAGAAAAAAAAAAAAAAAATCAGGCAGCAATGGCGCGGCAAACAGCTTTCATCAATCCGCGTGTTTGCGCTGGGCGAAAAAACGAGGGCAAAAATGGCAGAGGACGGAAAGCGAGCAGCGGGGCTCGGGTATCCGCAGATAGGGCGAGGCGGCCTCCGGCGGCTAATTCCTGTCGTCCTGTTTATTCCGAGGCGCAGGTACGCAGTAGTTCCGGACGACCGCAGAACCAGCGGCCCGACGCACTTCTGCAACGACAACATCGCCAGCTGTGTGTTTCCAGGCTGCGCAATGACGTTCTCGTCGTTAGGCAAGGTCGCAGCAGCAGAATAATCGCCTTCGAACGACGCCGCCATAAAATGCCCGGGGGGCAGGCTTTCTTTTCCTTCGGCGACTTTCTTTGGCTCCACGGACCTGGAACATTGTGTCGAGATCAACTAGTCGGAGAAAGGAAGTCGCGCTTATTTCGGAGCCTAACACCTCTTTCTTCTTTTTGCACGCTGGCGGTAAAAATATCACGCAACGGTCACAGCCAGCACTATTTAGCAAATGATTACGCGTTAAGTGCGCCTTATCGGTCGTACGCCCTGTCGGTAATCGAAATGGAGCGCCAATCAATAGCGGGAAGCCTGAGGAGACGCGGCTCGGAAACTATGACAGCTCGCGATAAGTAGTCTGCAATTTTACTGAACCCACAATCGCATTTGTTACGACTCGACGGACAAGAGGCGTACGTCACTCTGTTCGAAAAAGTTGAGAGCGGAGTAGACGAGAAGCCATCACATCCTCTCCGACACTCCGAGGCAATCCGCTCCAATCAGCTGCCATTTTTTTACAGCTCCAGCGGTCACGGGACGCCGAACCGCTACAAAGTCGTTCGCTAAGCGACTCTTGTTTGCCCGTCCAGAAGGGTATACAACAGTCCGTGGGTAGCCACGACTGCTCTCGCAATAGAAATTCTATAAGGAAGTAAGCACGGAGCTGCCATGGCGCAGTTATGAGCAAGTCCAAAATCACGAATCAGAGAGACAAGTTCCGCCTTCTCCCGCAATAACGCGACCTTCATTCGACGTCATGTTCCTCGCGAAGCGAACGCCTCCGGTTTTTAAGGTGCCCCGAACGACGACGCAACGCGGGCACCCAGAAGGCGCGGAATGAGCCGCCTTCGAAAAGAGGCATCGTGACGGAAAGCGGAAATCTCGCCTGCGGAGCAGCCCGGACATCCGGGGGAGCCGCTGCCTTCGAGCTCGCTCCAGATAGCACCGGGGGAGGGGGGGGGGGGGGAGAGTCGGAGGGGACGGAAAAAGAAATGCCACAGGAACTGTCGGCGGCCGAAGGTAAACTTGAGAAAGCGGGGTATTTTCAGAAGCGAGGGAGAGGCGGAAGAAGGAGGCAACACACGAAGCCGCCACGGATTGGGTCGCTCCCCTCGGGTTGTTAATACTGCGCGCGCGCATATATCCGCGCAGCTGGTAGCAGTAAGGACGCCGAGCGGCCTACCGAGAAACTCTCTGGGGCCCCACTGACCAACGCACAAACTGGCATCTGCCGGCATAGTCCCCGCCAATTTATCGCCACACATATCATGTTTCGACGTCGATTCCATCGACGACGCTCAAATGGTCGCGAAAAATTTGCCCCATCGCTCCGGATCCAAATTGGATTACGTTAGATTCCGCGCCAGTCCGAGCGCCGCTTCGAAGCCCAAGAAAGTACACACGCAGCCTAAAACGCCGTTTCTCTTAACTCGAAGATACAAGTAAGCCGTGGTTGCTGGATCAATGCAGTGACGCATGCACTGAGGATTGCCCACCGGTCATTGGAAAGTGCGCATGCGTTAAAATTCGCCGAAGCGGTATAAAATAATCCGGAACCCTTCACTACGGAGCGCCTCCCGGTTCAAGTGTAGCCTCGGTGCATTAAACGCCCAAAATCTACATTTGTTGATAGTGCACTTAAAAAAAAGAACGAGAACAATAAAATGGTGGATAAAACAGGCAACGTGACAAAAAACTTGTTCCCGGTTGTTAAAGATATTGGAGATGCTTGCGAAACAAATAACCGTCTGTGCCTGTTATTTTAGCGAGTTTGGCACAAGTCGTTCGTGGTAAAACTGCCTCGTTTCCCGCGAATAGCGTCGCATAAGTGGGGGGACTTAGGAATCGGCAGCAGAAGGATTGCGCGTGCATCCACACGGCACACTGTGCGACATAAAGCGGAAGCAGAAGAGTTTGACTCTATATCCTGGAGCAAAAGGAACCTATCCTGACCGAGAAAAAGAATCGAACACGTGGAGGGAGAGAGAGAGAGACGCGCGCGCACGAGGAAGCAGCGGCATGAAAATGAGAAACAGCACGGCGAGCTTCGCGTGGCACTAAACCGCGCTCTGACTGTTCATCATTCCCATCAAAACATTTCGCAACGCATAAGCCAACTATTGGCGTGCCTTCTGTCGTGACGTGCCCTCGACCAAGAGTTCTTGTGCCGGCGCGGAGACAAATCGGAAGCAGCGACCTCGAGATGCGCAGCGCGCTCGCTGCAGAGCGGCAGTAACCTACTCGAGCGGGAATTTCACATCCCAGGGGACCGATCAGTATACAGTCCCGCCGTGATGACAGCCGCGCTGTTCCGAAGGATACGAATCACATAGAAGTCTGCACCAACTAAGGAATGGAAAATCACGGCTGAAGGCTAGCCACTCATTCAGCGCTTCTCTGCAAAGGGCAAGGAAACACGCTAAAAGTAGGGGTTACTGTAAGGTTCCGTGCTGGGCTCCTGCCTCGGGTTACGGGGCAACTGTCCATGGCGAAATTCCCGCTCCTCTTCCTGGTAAGCACAACCAGCCGCGAAGAATAGAATAGGATCGTTTATTTCGCATCGCAGGGGAGGGGGCATGATGCCAGGCCTGCGAAAAAAGCTGCCGAAAACAGCTTGACGGAGCCGCAGGCTCCCACGTTGGCAGGTGTACAGCGCCTTGAAAACATGTGCAAGCAACTCACTATAACACACACAAAGGTGCTTCCGAACTGAGGATGCTAGTTACTGATCGCGTGTAAATTTTCACGCCTCAGGACAGAAAAGGCACCGCCGCGACAAATAATGTACGCGTATCTGTTTGCTTCGCTGCGGGCGACGTCGACAGGAGGAAGCGGGTCACCCTCCCCTCCTTCCACTCTTCTTCCCTTCCATGCTTCTATCCCTCACATCGCCCCACCCAATTCCCCTCTCCTCCTCCTTCTACACTTCATCCACCATCCTCCGTTTTCTTCCCCTTGTTTCACTCTCCCCTACGTCAGGTCCCGTGATCAACCCGTCAGTAGCGATTTTCGGGTAACGGGACCCACGGGTCTACACCGAAAGGTCACTATAGTTCATATCACAAGCTAGCTGCAGCACTGTGGAGGCTACATTGTTGTCCCCCTCAGGGCGCCTAACTCACCGCGAAGGAAGCGACAAAAGGCGCCGGGGCCGTGCGGTGCCACTTGCCGAGAGGGGAGAAGGGAGTGTCCTTTCAGGGCCCCCTACGGCGAGTTAGACGCCCTCAGTGGGCGTACTATTGATAACAATGTAGCCTCCACAGTGCTGCAGCTAGCTTGTGATATGAACTACAGTTATTTTCGGGTGATGGCACACCACGCCACCCAGCTCTTACGCCGTGCGGTTCAGCGACCGAACAGTGAGCAGGCTCACCAGCAACACTGCTTGGCTGATTCGGGTGACAGGCAGGCCAAAATTTTCGCATTTGGATATCCCGAGAAAAACTGTCGTCCCCAATAGAAACGGCTAGGCACACGCGACAAGTGAGCCGACAACGACTGCGGTTACCGCTGTCTAAACAAAGGGGGTCAGGGAGAGCCGTCGCGAGAAGGATTCCTGCCAACGTTTTCCCGAGTAAGAGCGGCCTCTCAAGTGGGTAACCACGGTTCAGTGACGCCGCTGCCGCTGCATCCGCGCTCAATTACGCATGCATCGACACCTCGCGTCCCACGACTCGGTGTTATATTACCCCCCCTTTTTTTTAGAGGAGCTAGAAGCCAGAGCTCCATTTCTTTTTTTTAAATTCCAGCCCGAGTGCCCGCCCACCCATGCCCTGCGCACCTTGAGAAGGAACTCCAATGGTCTCTCTTTCCACCGCTGTTTTTGGGCCTGTCTTTACTAGAGCAACTGGTTAAGCTAATTCTTACAATGCGATTACAGGGCTCGCTGCTGGGATAGTAAACAATTCTTAAACTGAAGCAAAGCGGAGCCATTTTCCCATGACCTGCCCGTCTACATCTCTTTCCCTTCTACTAAAAGTACTTTGCTAGACACCAAGACTCCGAGTCGTAACTGAGAACAAGAATTACGCAATGATTGAACTCGCGCCCTCTTTTTAGAAGCAGGCCTAAGATCGCGACATCGTCTCCCCCCCTCCCCCAGTAACGCCGTAGAAATAGCCTACGCGGGCGCCCTGAAGCAGTGCTCGTCGAGGGTCCAACAAGTCACCAAAAATTAAGGATGGGTGCATGAGCCCAGACCTATTTGAAGCGCCCTGACTTCGCATTATTTTTGGACACACCTCTCATTAAAGCCCCCCGGGGACAGAGCTTTAAGATGACGCGCAAAGCTCGCGAGGGATGTCTAGCGAACGATACAAGCGGCTTTACCACTCATTTACAGCGCACTGCTGCAAAGTGAATTGAAATTTGGGGGTTTAACACCTGGGCTAGAGGCGCGCCGTAGAGGAAGGCTCCGGATTAATTTTGACCACCTACGGATTTCTTTAAACGTGCGCCGAAATTTCAACACACGGGCATTTTCGCCGCCACCTGAAAATCAGATTGCTTCAAGCGCGGAAGGAAACCTTTAATCGCACAAAAAAAAAGGGGGGGGGGGGGGGAGAGAGAGGCGCTTCTGCAGTAAAGTCACGTTTAGGAAAATACTAGGGCCGCACGCGTCCAGGTACAAAAAGACTTAGCGTAAAGTTCCGCCCAGGAGAAAATCACACCAAGACACGATTTCGCGCTCAGATGCCCTCCCACACTTCATCACGCTCTCGCTAGGCCCCCAAGATTTTCCGAGGAGGAACACATTGAGCGCCGCCTTGGCCCGCCCTTTACACAGGTTATTTACGATCGATGCGGCGCGTTTACAAACACCGACCCTGATTGTCGCCTAGAACCCGACTCGAAGATGACGCTTCGAGATGAGAGACTGTAATACTATTGACTACATGTAGAGATTTGCGCCGAGATAAAATGCTTAGCTTTCCAGCCAACCACTCGACTAAGATGTACTGTTGCGCGACTACAGGACAGTGCGATTTCACCCGGCGATCCCACAAACAGCCTACACGGAAAACGACTCGGCGGCTGAGACAGGGCTCCATACGCGGTCGGAGTGGTTGCATGCTTATAGAAGGTCACATACAGAAAACGCCCCAACCCTCAGCGCACGTTATACACCTGCAGGCGGTCGACATAACTCAGTCATCCATTTCGGTATACAGGCACGGTGCTTCTACGAAACATCTGAACCAGAATAAATAAACACAAACTCTATAGAAAGAAAACGCTAAATAAAAAGTTTTCATAACCAGCCGCCGGTCGAGACGAAACAAACAGATATTCCAAACGAAAAAAAAAAAAAAAAAAGCAAGGCAGAGCTAGAGCAGAGCCTGACTCACTTCCTCAACTTTACTCGCAACCCCATACAACACAAACTGGAAACTACTGTCAGGTTTCTGAAGCGCGGTCATTTTATTTCTTTTTTTTCCCCTGTTTTTTCGATTCTGCAGCTGTGGGCGCTACGTGAGTGCGGGTGCGCATGCGCCGCGAAATTTTGCGGAGCGTCTCTCCCGCGACGACTGGTCGTGTTCTCGAGCCCAGGGATTCCTCCATGATTGGTGGCTACAAGGTCGCCGTCTCTGCTGGACCATCACCGGGCGCACATCGAAAGTGCATCAAAGCCACCGACGTCGTCGGGACCATATTGGGCCGCACTTGGCCGGCTTCCAGTTCTGGGCCGCCCGCCTCAGTACGATGAAGGAAAGAGAAAAAAAGCCCGTGAATGCCTGGAGCGGCCTATAGACGCACACACGACACGAGCCCTCTGTCGCAACATCACCTCTGCGGCACAGATTATGTAAAACACAATAATCGCTGGCGTAGCACCGGCTTACCAGCCACACCCAATCGATGACGACATCAAAAGTGGTTCGGAACCAGTCCCACGTGGCTGCAACGCAGTCCGAGCGCAAATACCGCAATCAGGCGACCTAGTTAATCGGTCCAGTGGACATACCGCACGAACCGAAACGAACGCAGAATACAGAGAACTACAGCATTGCCCAATAAATAGCTCCACACGTCTCGGCCTCGCTCCCCCCCAACCACCATAAAACAGGCTCCGATAAATGGGAGCATCAGAGCGCCAGCATTCCATCGGTCGGCATTTCTGGCGTAGAAAAAAACACGGATATCGGACGCAGTAACCGACCCGAGCCCCGTCAAACCCCATTCACTCCCACCGCCCGGAAAAATACACCGAAAGGCGAAAGACAGCGTCCAGCTGCATAAGCGACAACCATATCACCTGCACCACGTTAAAGATCCCCAGGTGGTCAAAATTAATCCGGAGCCCTCCACTACGGCGCGCCTCATCGCCTTCGTTGCGTCGGCGCGTTAAACCCTACAATCAATCAATCATATCACCTGCACGCTCTCTCTGGCATCGGAGAGCTCCCGACGCTGCTGCGTCAGCAGCGCTCAGTCGAGGGAAGCGGCCAAAGCGCGCTCTCCTCCAGACGCGAGATCTTACAAGCGCCACCTGAATGGCATGGATCAAATAAAGTTCTCTCTCTCTCTCTCTCTCTCTCTCTCTCTCTCTCTCTCCCAAAGTCACACGCCAATCGAGAACGGCCCCTCGACGAGGAAGAAAGTTCGCTTAGAGCTATGCACGACCAACGACGGGTTTTCCCTTTGCAAGCCAGCCGATCGACACGAAACACCGAGGGGCGTCGCGCAGAGCTCATCAACCTGTAAGGTGCAGCAGGGAGGCTCGCGCTGTGGTAAAGCATACAGGCAAAACGCTCGGAGGATCAATAACGGCCGGCGCTTTGCTACATGCATTTGCCCCGACGCAGCGCTTCGCACAGGCTTTTTTCTTGTATAAAGTATCGCTTTCCCTTGCCTCACCCTCGAGCGCCTTCGTACTCGCTACACTATTCTGCTGTAAAAAAAAAAAAAAAGAATGGGGAAAACAGCATTCCCTCGAAAATTCCGAGGCCAGGGCTCTAACGAACCCCCACAGAGCGCCTGTGCACGGCATAGAACGCCCACCTACGTTCAAAGGGCACCCCGCGTATTCCTCGAGCGAAGCTTGATTCGATGCCCTTAAACGAAGATAAGGATGATAAGGGCGTGGGTACACGCACGCACATGTAATTGCTGCGCGCTGTTTAGATGCCGGGCCTCGCGAGAACTATACGCTCGAAGCCCGCGGACGCCGCAGCAGCAGGGGTGAGACAGCTGAATCAGATTTGGGAGCAGTTTATGGAGCAGCGAAATCTAGATTTTGGAGCAGAAGAACGACATTTATTATGTCACTTAAGGAGCGTAAAAAAATCAAATTTTTGGCAACTCTGGGGGGGGGGGGGGCAGAGGTAGGGCACTTTTTAATCGGTTTTGAACGTACATAACAATGAAACAGCCTTTCAATAAAGTTTTTTCTACCAGAGTATCACTAATCCCAGACTCGGCTTTACGCACAAGGGTAGAGTCACGGCAAAAGTTGCGCACAACAAGATGACAGTCGTCGCACCCCACCAGCCCTCCCATTTCCATCCCCAAGGTGCACGTTCAATACTATCGTAATTTGAGTAACGTTGGTATGTTAAGCCACGCCCCATTTGGCATTAAATTTCACTTCAGATAGATGAACCATTATTACTAGCGTGCAACAATTGCCCGTCCCGCTATCGGACGCTGCTTGGACACGGACACGGCGACATGTAGCCTGCGCCGCCACTCCTGTAGTGTCGATCGTCCCATTCCCACCGCTCCCAATCTCGCTGTCAAAGGCAGCAATAACTCGGCGTTTTACAACACCGCAATGAGTCCGAAATGCCACTTCAAGCCCGCACCGCGCCTCACACTCAAGGCCAAAACACGCCGCGGCGAATTCGCGGGCACCACGTTGTTTTGATGAACTCCCTTCTTTCGACTCGCGCAACTTCCCGCAACCGATCAAACGACTAAATGTAAACAAAGCCACCCTCATAAACCAAAACCATTGTAGAAATCGGCGAAGAGCACCCTGCCTGAACCACGAGCAGCTGCTTAGGCCGGTGGTCATGTTTTCCAATCTTCACCACACCAAGATGGCGGCGCCCAGTAATTAGTAGTGTCGTTCCAGAGATACGGCGCTCCGAAAATTGCCGTTTTTTTCATCAACACGCACAAGTAGTTTGTCACCTCAGTACACATAAGTAGTTTTTCTACTGGACTTTGCAATGGTTTTCGATGGGAAAACTTTAAAAACTCACAGAACATAACAATATATGTGACTTTCGAAAAAACGGTCTCGGGGACAATTTTATGCGGGTTTTTTATTGAATGATTAATCAATTAAGCCTTTACAAACAGCATCACCTTGGAGATGCTGGAAAATTATGCCAGCTGTAAGCATTTTTCTCCGCTGAAACTGAAGGGAGCGTTAAAATCCTTGGCTCTCTGACCGTTTTGGAGCAGTTTGGCGCAATTTTTGCAATTTATAAGCTTTTGGAGCAGCCGGGCGCAGAAAAACAAATTTGTATCAAAACTGCGCAATATGCGCAGCCGTCTCACCCCTGCAGCAGTATTATCGCGACCTGCGATATATGTTTTGCCAAACAGCGGTGCTGAAACAATAACTGGAGTCGTTGAACCCGAACTATCACCGACTCGCAAATGCGAATGGCTATCGGTAAAGACGATTTGCGGGGCGCGTTTTCCAGCCAGTGACCTTGAAGCGTCCTCGGGGTAGATTTCGCGGCTACGCAACTTCGTGGGGTCACATGACGATGAGGCGATTGGGACATCGCATCATTTATATAACACAGCCTTTGCCGCGAAGCGTTTTCACGCCTCACACCGACCGCCATGCTATGCTGCCGAAGCTGACTGTATACCGGCGCCGACGAAGACAACGCTTAGCTTCTTAGCAGACCCTTCACGCCGAAGACTGTTTTTTGCCTACAGGGTCCGAGGCTGGGATTGAAGAGCAGGGGCGATAGGACCGACTCCTGCGGGGTGCCCCTGTCTGGGCCGCTGTAAAATTACGAGACGGTGCTTGGGACGATCGAGTGACAACGCCCGCGCTTTTCAACAGCGCTTGGTCTGTGACGAAATGTAGACATTCACATTCAGCTGCTACAATGCGAGGTTGTAGCCAAGAAGGCACCACCCGTGCTCGCTTTCGTTGCAGGGTTCCCTTTCTAGGCGCCCGTGGTCAATGCGCGGCTGCGTAGAGGTTTGCTTGCGCAGCATGTCAGCCAACGATGTGATCACTACGCAAAAATCACGCGACGGCGAGCCACAGCGGCTACCAGCTAACTCGTACCAATATCAGCGGGAATAGCGTATTGCTCAGTCTGAGGCGCTAGCACGACGAACCGGTAACAGTGCCTGCGCGAAGAACAGTTGCATTGCCAATGTCGCTAGAGTCGTCGCAGCACGGTGGACGGCTCCATAAACGGTCCCAACAGCCGCTGTCGGGGACACGCGGCGGGGTAAAGTCAGAAAGGACGAGCGGTTATTTCGCCCGTCCCCATGCGAAGCGGCACCGCGGTCACGTCCCCACCGGGGCCGCGGTGATAAGCGGCGCAGCGAACGAGGAAGAAGCAATGAAATAAGACGACGCCGGGGCGATGACGGCGGAAAAAAAAATTAAAGCACGCAGGGAGGGGAAAAGCAGCACAATCGAACCGACTCTCGTTGGTGAAAGGCAGCGCGGCCCCGTGAGCGCACGTCTCGCGTGCATCTCATTGCTGCTAATCGAGTCCCGCAAGCGAAAGGGTTGAATTTTAATGCTCTGATTTCCCCCTGACAAACTAACGAGGAGCGAGCACGACGGGCTTTCCTTTTCTTCAGTAAAAACACCTGTATTACGAAACAGCGAATTGGTTAAAAAAAAAAAAAAACATGCGTTTCGGGAAATATGCTGGTAGCGATCTATTTCGATGCGCTGCGGCGCTGTCATTGGCATGCTGGCCGGAATTTAACCGCCGAACTCCCTTTCGTGCTAGGGGATTACGCAAAAATGAATCAAAAGTCAGAAGATAGGAAAAAGCGCCATTCTTCGAGACGCTTTCGCCAGCTCTCGGCTGCGGCTGAAAGGAACGCTCGCATCTCCCGCAGCAGGTCACAGCGCGAAGAACCGTTTGGAAGTCGCACACAGCGCAGTGCCGTGTGTCAGCGCGCGCCGTCGAAGGGGGGGGGGGGGGGGACGACGAGTGGCACAGCATGCCAACGAGGGGTTTCTCGGCGGCGTGAAGCACTGCACATCCGCGGGAGAGCTCCGGAACGCACGACCGCGGACGAGGGGGAGGAGGAGGCGGCGGCGCGGCGCTCGAATCGAAAGAGAAAGGCGTCAGAGCAGCCTCCTCGCCCGCCGCCGCCGCCGGATCGGACGGACATGTTGGCACCGCGCGCACAACAGACGGCCGGCAGCAGCGGTCGCTGTGCTCATCTTCCTCGCGTACGCAGCGCGCCCAAAATGATGTTCTCGGCTCGCGGTCGCACTCGTCCACGATGATGCTGAGCCGGTCGACGGTGCGAGGAAAGCGGCCCAGGCTAAAGGGAGCGCCAATGCTCGTCGAACCCGTGACGGTAAGGCCCGCCGCCGGAGCGACCCCTCGGCAACCTCGCTCTCCTTGGCTGCCGCTACTGGCGGGCAATCGGGGCCGCTGGCGTTGCGCGACGCGCGGCTTGCAAGCGCGTCGCACACCGGAACAGCAGGGAAAAGGGGGGCACAACCACGGCAGCCAACAGCGCTTCGCTCGCAATGGGTCCTCGAGAAGGCGGCCGATCGTGGGGGCAGTTTCGCGTAACGAGCGCGCTGCATTTTAGGCCTAGTGTATCGGAGCTTGTCGCCGAGCGGTTCGCAGTGACGGGAGGCGGAAAGAACCAGTTGGCACGCCGCAATTAAAAATAAGAACGGGATAACCGGTGGCGTAATACGGCCGAGAACGCCGGCGGCTCGCCTGTGCGTGCACAATTAGTAAATGACTCGACACATAAGGTGATCCTATCGAAAATCCCGTGATGCATGTATTTACTTCGTTCCAAGTACAGCACAGCTGGTTTCCGTCCAGGTGCCGCGAGAATAAGACTAGAGACGAGTTTTGATCGGGTGGCCCCGTCAGCGTAGGTACGCAAAGCCTCGCACCTAAGCGAACATGCTCTAGGAAACAGATCGAGTCGATAACCGCTCGCCTTGTTAGCTGCGCGCACGGCTGATCGCGCGCGGCTTATTTCTCTCGCAGGTGTGAAAAACAATGCAAAAGAAGTCACCGGCGAGAGGCGCCACTTTCTTCGTCTGCCTCTCGCTGCTGTTACCAAGTGCCATTGGCGGGCAGGCACCGCCGAACTCGGCATCAGTCGGCCCTGTCCGCCAAGATGGCGCGCCCAGCTGCCCCCGAACGTGCGAGTGCCATTCCATGGACCCTCCGGCGGGCGCCCTGCGAGTCCTGTGCACTGGACAGGTCCGCAGGAGTGTGCCCAACGACCTTCCGCCGCAAGTTGCCTCGCTCGATCTGTCCCGGAACAAGATCCGAAGCTTCAACGCCAGCGAGCTGGGCCCCGCGGACTCTACGCATGCAAGTTACCTGACGCAACTCAGTCTGCGCCAGAACCTTATACAAGAGATCAACGTAGATAGCTTCCGGTCGCTAGTCTCCCTCCACACACTGGATGTGAGCGGCAACGCAATCCATGCCATCCATGTAAATAGTTTCGAGGGCCTCCAAGCCCTCTCGGTGTTAAACCTCTCCGGAAACCATTTGGACCAACTGAAACACGAGTGGTTCCAAAGCCTTGCGAACTTGACCGTGCTCGACTTGTCGCACAACAGCATACGCACGCTGAACAACGTTGTGTTCTGGTCGCTGAATCACCTAGTGCACTTGCACCTGGACCACAACAGCATCAGTTCTGTGGGGCTGCTAAGCCTGAAGGGCCTGGACTCCCTGAGGTACCTCAACATTAGCCACAACCACATCCCAACCATACAAGCTGGCACCCTCCGACCAACGCCCGATCTTGATGTGCTGGACATCAGCCACAACCCCATCCTTAGCCTCAGCGAGGCCTTCATGCACGGGCACAATATCCGCCAGCTGTATGCCTCGCATCTCCACAGGCTTTCTCGTCTGTCAAAGGAAGCCCTCGTGGGCCTTGACAGTGTGCAGGAGGTGGTCATGACCAACTGCCCGGCACTGGAAACGGTGGAAAGTGGTGCATTCTCGCCACTCGTTGCTGTTCGCAAGCTGGACTTGCGCTTCAACAACTTCACCACTCTCCCCACAGGGTCGTTCGACTTCCTAGTGCGAATGGAAAGGGTCCAGCTGAACGGAAACCCCTGGTTCTGCGACTGCCGTCTCTACTGGCTCCTGCTGTGGTTGCGTGACAATGTGCGGGCTCACTTGCTGTCACCGTCAGAGACGCTGTGCGCCAAGCCGCTGAACCTCTCAGACATCACGCTGCTGGATGCGGTGGACAAACACATGGTCTGCCGCAACGCCACCGTTGTCCGGCACACCACCCAGGCGCACTTCAGGCTTTTCACTTCGGCTGTGCTCTCGTGCAGTGTCGAAGGTGTGCCCGCCCCTTCCATCACCTGGACCACACCGCACAGGCACCGGTTTAACTGGACCGCCGAGTATGGTGCATCCATCGGAAACTCGTCTCTCGACGGAGCGGCAGTCGCGGGTGGCGAGGCGCCGCGGTTTGTGCTCCTCTCAAACGGAGACCTGCTGGTGCGTGATGTGCAGCGCGGAGACAGTGGACACTATCGATGCACAGCGAGCAATGTCCTCGGCCACCACACCGTGGCCATCCAGCTGACTTTGGACTACGACTTCCTGGTGGACGTGAAAATAACCAGCATACTCGTTGGGTGTGCGACTGCCTTCAGCTTCCTGCTGGTCACGCTGGTGGTCATGGCGGTTAGTGCCATACTGCGAAGGTTCGGAGTGGAGTGCCCGTGCTGCATGGGAGGGGATTCCCCGCGTGCACGCCAGCTCTACCGCATGCTGGAAAGCCTGGAGCAGTACCGCTGCCAGCAACTGGAGCGGCTACGAGAAAACTACACCAGCCAGGTGCAGAAGATCAAGGACAACTGCACGCAGCAGATGGAGAAGATCAGGGAGAGCTACTCCGGCCAGTCCGATCGCTTGCGGGACATCTGCGACTATGGCACAGCGCAGATCACCAGCATACGGGATAACTACTACTCGCAGGTAAGAACCGTCTTGATTGAACAATTTGCAGCACTTGATTTGGGTAGTTTACCGTATGCTCTTCCTCGACAGGCACTTCTTAGGCCAAGCGTGTCAGCGTTCCTTGCTTTAAGATATTTGCCTGTTCTGGTCCGTCTAGGTGCAACGGGTGCGGGACTACGGTGTCAGTCAGATCGACCGGCTGCGGGAGAACTATGTGTTTCAGCGCAACCGGATCCGCAAGTTCAGCGCCCACCACTTGTACAAGCTGCGCGAGAACTACAAGCTGCAGCAGCAGCACCTCAACAAGATTCTGGAGAACCTCAACCTGGAAAGCTGCCGCAGTGTTTGCGCACGGACTGACTCCATCATCTTTGATGCTGTCGATATTGGCCTCATGCCTCCGCACCTCGAGATGCTGCCCCCGCCACCAGCCATGTTGCCGCTCTTCATGGATGAAGACGCGGAGAGCCAGATCTCTGCCTACTACACACCGGACAGCCTGTCCGAAATGTCGCCCGACGAAGTGGTCCTGCAGCCAAACTTTCCGGACCTGGACTGTTTCCCGGACTTTGCCGCCGAGCTTCCCGCCGCCATGGCACCGGACGAGGAAGTGCAGTGTGTGGTAGACGACGCGCAGCCGGGTCCCAGCAGAGTGCCGGCCACAAAAGTGACAGTGCACCTGGACTCCAGCCTACAGGCGGCAACGGCTGCATCCGAAGTGCCGCTCCTGCAGGAGGACAGCTCGCACGAGACTGCCGTGTGATTGCAAAGTCCATAGTACTTAAATACAGGATGAACTGTGTGGTAACACTTGTGGAGTCTCTGGCATATGCAGCCCGGGTTCACTTCTGCAGCTTTGCACTCTCTCTCTGAAACTCGCTAGGAAAATACAGAGATCAAGTACGGAAGTCTAGGCCCTTTTGAAGAGGGGCACTAGTATGCATTGCAGGGATTACTCGGCCAAAAACTGAGCAAAACTCCTTTGGGGGTTGCAGTGGCTGGGCTCTCTAGAAAGGCCCATTCAAGTGCTCCTGCCGAGACAGGCTGCACCATGCCTACAGTCGCATAGGTTGTGAGCTGCATCGCATATTTTCGTACTGGTGTCTTAGAGGAGCGGTACCAACAAAAGTGCTTTCGGTGCAAATGTCTGAACAACATATCATGCAAGAGGAGAGAGAGAGAGAGGGAGAAAGCACACAGACAAGTAATACATGTATCTTCCACAAGGTACCCACCTTCCCCCAACCCCCCAACAGCTGCCGCACACCCGGTTTTTAGACTTAGTCGACAAGTCAAGTTTCTGTGATAGAAGGGATGATGCATCCTTTGCCCTCAGAGGACTGTGGTAGTGCGCATCTGCTGCCTCAACACTTAGCTGCCCCGAAACTCGCACACCCAGGTAGTCCAAATCGCTAGTTCAGGGCTGGTTTGTCAAGCGCATGTTCTTCGTTACTGAAGCCCGAGAAATGGTGGCCGTGCCCGGAGATGAGCTTGTGCCTGTGACGATCACAGAATGCACTGTGCCGACGGGCGCATACATACGTGCACACCATGAAGAGGAGGAATTCTATGGTGCAAGCAACTTTTGTTTTGTACTTTTGTAGGAATTATTGTTTCTGATTGTGTTTACATTATGACATTGTTTAGGGTGTCACCGAATGAATGAGTTTTTTAAGTGTTCCTTTATTTTTTTTTTTCTCTTGAAACAATAAAACTGTACCTGCTTTTCTGATCAAGATAGTTTACCGTATGCTCTTCCTCGACAGGCACTTTTTAGGCCAAGCGTGTCAGCGTTCCCTGCCTTAAGATATTTGCCTGTTCTGGTCCGTCTAGGTGCAACGGGTGCGGGACTACGGTGTCAGTCAGATCGACCGGCTGCGGGAGAACTATGTGTTTCAGCGCAAACCGGGTCCGCAAGTTTTGATCTATGTAACCAGCCGAGACATGAAAACTTCTATTAATGGCGAAGGACAAAGTGTAAGCACAACGATGTATGTGTTAAGACTCTGAAACCTCAATTTTATCGGGAAGCAAATTGTATTTGAATGCAGCCAACTAGCGATGATCACCGATTGCAGTGCTCGTGTGAAATAGCCCTTATGGCATTATATTCAAATAATCACCCAAAAAGCTGATGGTTTAAAATATTGTCTTCAAAGAAAGAGTGGTTAGTAGTACTACCCTTGTCTTCAATGCTGCTCCTGGAGGCTCATTTGACAAGCCATTTGCACAGAATGGTGCATATTAGCGGGTGCACTGCATAGTGCAAAAGCTGTTTTGACCATTAACTGCTGAAGCTCTACGCTGAAAGTTGTGGTGAGGTAAAGCGAAACCACAGATTGGAAAAATGACTGAATAAGGCTTAAAGGGGCCACGCAGACAAAACACAAGTTTGGTTCATTCGAACTTTGAACGTAAACTTTCCTCAAATAAGCTATATAATTAGGAAAACAGGGTATGGCCATGCGACCCACTAGCTCATTTCCTGCAACAGAACCTATGATGTCATATGTGCCCAGCTGTGCAATTGGATGAGGTCGGCAAAAGCAAACACAAATTAGGTAGGGCTTATAAGCTTGCAGAGAACGAGCTATCTGCACTTACATTTAGGGCACGTTCTTTTTATAGCAGTAGTAATGGTGGGGTAAACAGTGGAAATTTCGAAATACATGAAAAATAGAATTAGCGACGCATACTGCTGCTGGTACTGTGTGCACTATGCTTGTTTTAGCTGCACAGCACTGTGGCACTTTGGGGTTGTCTCAGACGACACTGGCCGGTTAGTGTAAGCGACGGTGCCGTATGTGACCTTATTCGGCAAGCGAAACACCATGTTTCACAAAACAATTGTTCTACCTTAACAAAAACAAGCCAGGTACAGATACGGCCAAAAACAAAGCAAAGGCAGAAAATGGCCCTTCGCGGTATGGTGGCGCCACCTAAGTTGACTAATGGTAAACAATGCTTCGCAATCGACTCCAGAGCGATACTTGTGATGTCATTGCAGACGTCGCGAAAACACACGATTTGGCGGGAGAATCAAAATTTTACCTTAAATTGATTAATTTCTCAGTGAATTAAGCATCGTTTGCTTTATCAAATCGTTCGGATAAAACAAACATTTTGTCTGCACGGCCCTTTTAAGGTTGCTGCTGGGACTGTAAGCTGAAGTTGCATTTAAGCCTGCTACATACGCTGAGGCCAGAGTTACTTGACGTAGGAGTTGTGAAACTCCCTACAGGCCCCATGCATCAAAAAGTGACCCTATGATTGGTCCACTGTTCTGGATTTCCCCATACAGTGGCTCCATCTATTGCTGACAAAATAACTATACAACGCGGTTTGCCAAACGACGACCTGGGCGAAAAACGGTATTTGGGTGCTTACGTAAATTTGTTGTGCCGAAGAAGCCCAGCGTGCACAACCACGCAAGCGTTTTATATGCACCTGAACCAAGAGCAGCAAAAAAATGCGTCCGTGTGTCAGCCAAATGCGTTGCTTCCTGCGCATTGTCGTCTGCTGTGCGTCATCGGCGGTCTTCCGGCGGCAAAAAATAAGAGTTAGAAATTCGCTTCGACGGCTTTAGGCAAGCTTTGAAGGAATATTTAAAGCCACTTGATCAGCTACTGGATTAGTTTTGGCATTCAGTGTGATGTAGGCAGAGCCAGAACTGCAAATTTAGTACTTCAGGTTGGACCTATGTTGTGCCGAAGTGCCCCACAAGCGCCATCGGTAGAGGCAGTTGCGCAGACGCAGAAACTATCCCAACAAAAACCGCACTTAAGCGCTGAATAACTTCGGAAAGTACAAAAAAGTATGAACCTTTAAAATGAAATTTTGCGTTAAAGTGTCAGTTTGAATAATTACTGTGTTGTTTGGATAGTGCATGCGGTGGCCGCAGCGGCGTCACCATACGTACGATCCAAATAGGGGGGGTCCAGGTGCGGGCCGTTTTTTGAAGCGGGGTTTCGCAACTGCCTACATCGAAGAGCTCTGCGCTGAGGCAACCTGGCTCTCAGGAAATGCACATGGGAGCTTTGTCCTTATGTTACGTATATTGCAGATGCAAGCTCACATCACGTGTGTTGGTATTCGGCGTTGCCAGATAAGCGCACACATTCCACACACCGACATGGGAAAGCCACGAACTTTCACTGTTGGGTCGCTGCGCAATAAATGACACGGCCTCGCTCTGTTCAAGCCTTGCGTCTATCTTCTGCTGAAACCGTTTGTGTCCACACAAATGGACTACTGATGCCAGCCAGCAGGCAACATAGCGCAAAAGCGTTCATGCTTCACAAGACCTGCGCCAAACACACGGACCGGCACTAAATTTATTGCAAAGCTTCGAACTCAAATTGAGCATTAATTGTGGCAAGGTTATGTATCTTTTTCAGCCAGCTGCTATGCACACAAATGCATACATAAATTGTGTTCTTTTCCCAAGAGCAACCAAGTTCCGAGTAAGATGACACAACTGAGAGAGTTCATGAAGACCCGTACTTGGGGGGAAAAAAAAGCGTGAGAAGCGAGGACAAACACACAAATGATGGGGCGTAGCGTTGTGACGCAGCAACTCATTGCTGCATCATTTGTACCATTTCTGCAGCCGTGTGCATGCCTCAGGGTTGTGCGTATTTTGATGTTCTTCCCGATAAAAACTAGTTGTGAGTTGCTCTACGTATCAACGTGTTTTTCGCCCTCATTTCTCATTTTTTATTTCCCCTTAAACATGATCAATAAATAAGCTGCAGGGAAAATGACACCCGTGTATTCTACTTTCACAGTTCCAGGATCGATGCATTGAATCGTGCAACATTGGAAGCGAAGCATTTTCAACGCAGTTTGATGAGGTTGCATCGTGCAAAGGGAAATTGCACGATTCACACGCCCAAGTTTTTGTTTGCGTGCACTCTCCTTTTACTTTCTCAATTTGTTGGGGGTTATTTGCAACGAACTCAAGATTTGCATACTAGATGAACTTATCATTCCTCTGACGCAAGGGATAGCTAGGACATCTTCCAACTGGAGCCCCATAAATGTGCTTCCCTTGTGTCGTGACTGGCAGGAACTGGTTACCACATAACCACTATGGTGGAGCCCCTCTGCAGTAAATCCAAGATGGCTTTAACAAGTCCTTAACCGACAGACGCTAGACGTATTCCACCTAAACGCATGACACACAGCACACCCCAGTGGATGTCACATTGAAGGACTGCAATTGGGAAAACCGACTGACCTTTCCCCCCCCCCCCCCCCCTGATAAGTGGGCTCTTGTCCTTAGCTTGGTAAAGAGGACAGCAGAAATACTGCACTGCACCTAGCATTCCACAGTGTTGCATTAGCTCCCTGTAATGGTACTCTTCAAATGTTTACCATCCCAAAGTAGCTATGGGCTGGGTTCAGTAATTTACATATTTTGTAAACTCCAACTCGGCTTGAATTTCTCACTGAGAAAGTGCACAAGGAATTGAGGTTGTTTCAAAGGAATTCCGAGAGATTCTACGGTGCTGGCGCAAAAATGGGAATGGTGATGGCATTAAATCACGCCCACCTTCCCCAGTAGTTTTTCAGACTGGCACCGTCAAGATTTGTGGAACCATACATTTGGGCAGACAAATGGAAGCCTCACCATGTGAACCTTTTGAAACTGTTTGCGTCTGCTTTTTTAGTAGTACAGAGGCATGTGGCAACGATTTTTAATTATCACTGCAAACATATTTAATTTCAGGTCTCGGCTGTTAGCAGGTGTAATTATCACCAACCGTCAGGTAGGCAAGACGGCAGCTAACTGCTGTTGAAACTATCAGGGGTGGAACTGGGTACATATGTTTGGGAGCACCCTGGGAGCAGGCAAAATGGCATTCTGGAGCAGCCAGAAAGGGTTTTTGACAGGATGTTGCCAGCCCCTGGCAATTAAATTTAATCTATCTACCATGTGTCAGGCATTCTACCGTGCAATAGAACCTATACCCCAAATCAAGAAAGTTGATCTTGCACATCTGGCAATTCACAGTATGTGGAGTTATTTTATTCATCTTTGGACCCAGCACCTCGTTATCACCGTTCAAAGGGTAAACCTTGCACGCAGAGTCGAAGGGGATCAGATAACAGGCCTCGCTTCGTGTCCGAGAGACGACTGTGTTAGGCAAACTCACGACAACATTCCGTAGAACAAGGTGTTTGCTTGCGTTTTTTCTATCGAACAATGGTTGTTCCAGTGCGTGCAAAGTGTATTCGCCCATCATGGAATGGCGAGAGTTGACAAACGTACGCCGTAGACTACACAATGGGAGCGTTTTGGAAGGCATAATTAAGGCTGTACCATCCTTCACAAATGCAAAGCTAACTTTGAAGTTCACAGGCGAAAATCGAGTAATTACCTCACAACAAATGTAATTAACAAGCGAGGGCAAAGCGTGCAATACGCTGTTCAATACAAGCAGCTACGCTCATCAAAAATGGTCAACTAAACTGAAGTTCACCTCCAATAAACTGCAACCTTTCACGGGAGTGTCATTCTGTTTCCTATCTGTTTTCCATGAGACACCAAAATGTTTTGCTCTTTTTTGGTCATTTCCCATTTATTGTGATGCAGTGGCCGACCCCGCAAATAAATCTAAAGTGAAGGCAAGGAAAACGCGTAGTAGATTAGGCTTGAATCTGGGCCGTAGTACTTGCGGCCTTAGAGCCAAGAAAAAGAGAACTTCCATAGTTTTGAAGCCATAATCGCATTGAAACCGAAAACACGACATTTTAGCCAAGTTTCTGGGCACAGGGCATCATGGCACTGCGGCGCAGGATGGCGCTGATAAACGAGTTAGGCGCAATAAGGGCGGTTGGGCACAGGATGTTGCAGGTGAACAAGTTTGGCGCCCAATGGTGCAAATGGCACGGCTGTTCCAACCCTGAACTATGGTAGCAAAGACGTCGCTGCCTAGCGTAAACCGAAATATTTTTGAAGTTCTTGACAAAAACGAGGAAATGTGTTAAGGCTGACAAGATGCTTTGTTTTGGGCCCACTTCCAATAAAGGACAGCGCCACTGCATGGCCTTGACGAAGATAAAATTTTGAGGCAGAGGCTGAACACTAGGTTGGACAAGAGTCTTGATCAGCATTGCCATGCAGACAAAACACAAGTTTGGTTGATTCGAAAGATTGCCTCGTTAGAATCGTACTGACACCACTCTTAACGCTCACTTCGCTCAAATAAGCTTTATAATCAGGGAAACAGAAAATGGCCATGCGACTTACTAGCTAATTTCCCGCAATAGAACCTATGATGTCATGTGACCAGCTGTGCGACTGGCTGAGGCCAAAGTAAAACACAAATTAGGCATGGCTTATAAGCTTGCTGAACGAGCTATATGCCCTTAAATGTAATGCGTAGTCATTTTACAGCAGTAAGAATGGTGGGGTAAACAATGAAAGTTACGAAAATACGCGTAAACATGGAATTACCGATGCGCTATGCTGTTGGTACTTGGTGCACTACGCTTGTTTTAGCTGCACGGCGTTCGCCGCTTCGGAGTTGTCTCACACGACACTGGCCGAATTGGCATAATCGACGTTGTCTTACATGACTGTGTTTGTCGAATATACCTCATGTTTAACTAAATGATTACTTGTTACTGTAACCAAAAGAAGCCAGTAGCAAGTATGGCCAAAAACAACGGCAGACAACGGTCCGCAGCTGAGTATGGGAGTGCCATCTGGGAGGACTGACCGTACGCAAGGCTGCAGAGCCTAATGATGCACTGGAAGGTCATTTAAATATCCGTCCCCGTGACTTCACAGCAGACGTCACGAAAACACGATTTGGTGGGAGAATCAAAATTTCAACCTAAATTGATTAATCCCTCAGTGAATGCGGCATAGTTTGCTGCCGGACAAGCGCTGGGGGTTATGGAACACGAAACCTTTCGAATAAAGCTATATTTTGTTTGCATGGCCCTTTTAAACAGTGCTTGGATAAAAAGCTGCAGAGTTTCCACTCACAGGGAGTTCTACTACTTCTTTCCATTCAAAAAATTTACACCATCTTCCCGCGAGGGGAACCATGGGGTAGATGCAACGCATTGGGGGTTGCCGTTGCGTTTCCGTTATGTTAGCGATGTCAGCGTGTGGATTGCTGTTGTGTATCCTATTTACGCAGCATGTTCACCTCCGATGCGTCGCATCTACCCCATGGTTCCCCTCGCAGGAAGATGGTGTAAATTTTTAACCGAGCGCAAGCTGCGCGCTAACGCACAGCTGGCACGGCGACGGGAGCGAGCGCAGCCGAGCGCAAGCTGTGCGCTGACATACAGATGGCGCTGCGGCGAGAGCGGCAGAGCGCGCAGCTGCTGCGGCGAGGAGAAATGCGTTGCATCTAAAAGCCTGTTGGAGGCACAAGGTTCTTAGCCTATTTAAACGAACTGCCTTCACCACCTAATGCACACTGCCCTGTGCATGCAGTGCCATTCCCGCTGCCACAGACACTCTGGTAGGACCTTGCAAACGGCAGCAGAAGACAGGGCTTGGATCAGCATATTGCTGGCAGGCCACAAGCCATTAGTCTTTGCTGCACCCTGCTTAGCAGGCAATTGTCCTAATTCGCAGGCACTGCTCCAGAAATGGCCCGACTGAACAACACCCCGTTTTCAGCAAGCACTTCTGCACCCAAAAACAGTTCCCTCCGCCGAGAGGAGGTGGTAGCATGCATGCTTATAGGGTATTAATAAAGGGAAAGTAATTTGATATTGGAAAGTGGTGCACAGAACCTACTACCGTATAAACCGGAATATAGGTCGAGTTTTTTCCCAAAAAAATCCGCACAAAAGTCACCCCCCGTCTTATATAGCGGTCATTGACCGAATGTAAATCGTTGTCTGGCAACAATGTGCAAGCGTAGTCCGTCGCCAATCGCCATCGCCATTCGTGTCGGACTGCTCTCTCGCTCTATCAGGCCTTTATTTGATTTCGCTTTTCTCTAGTTTTTCGTCTTTTACTCGTCTATTACGCGTGCGTGCGTACATTTCTGTACGTCTCTGTTCCGAGATAAGTGGCGGCAGTCGACGCCAGTTTACCACGGCGTTTAAGCTGACGGCGATTGAGTCACCGAGCAGAATGGGAATATGGCGGCGTAACGCCAGTTAGGCGTTTCAGAGAAAAGTGTGAGGTACTGGCGGAGCCAGAAAGCTAAGCTGAGCGCGTGCAACCCCCGAAACCGATTGTTCTGTGGACGTCAAGCGGTACACCCCGAGTTGGAGAACAAAGTGGTGGACTTCGTCCGGGAACTTTGTCCGGGAACTTCGCTCACGATCGCTCCGGAGGCCATGCGCGGACCGGCTCCGCGAACTGTACAATGAGTGGATAGCCGGCGACAACAAAAAGACCTATACGGGCCGGTTGCGACCGTGTCAAGCTGGGTGTCCTTCACTGGGCAGTCGCTGCCCGACGACATGGTTACACGAGCGTTCAGGAAGTGCTCCATCACCAACGCGCCTGATGGCATGGAAGATGACAGTGCGAAGCAGTCATCCTCGGACGACTCTGAGAGCTCGGACGAGTGACTTCGGCAGGCATAGTGAGTGGCAGTGACGGACGGGCGCCGAAAATAAATATAGACATTGTGAGTGCGCTTCTGTGCCGAATTATTTTTTTCGTCAACATTTCCCACCTCAAGGTAGGGGGTCGACCTATATACCGGGTCGACCTATATACCGGGTCGACCTATAATCCGGTTTATACGGTAGCACGACCGTTTGCTTGAAACTTTGAATATGTCAGCAAACGGCTGGCACCCAACAAGCCTGAGGGAGTTCATTTAGGACACGCATGCACGCACACACACACACCCAGACACACTACAGGTACCTAAAGATAGGGTCGGGTGACATTGTGGGTAGTGGAAACCTCACTCCACCCTTGCATCACTGGGATGCCCATGGGTTCCTGGTTGTCTTGCACAGCTTGGAGAAGTTTAAACTTCTTTCTTTCTATTCGAATTCCCTAAGGCTGCCGCGTGCAGCAGCAGTTTTCCAAATATGACACTGCCATACTTGTGCGGCTGGGTCCTTGCAGGCATCACGAATGTTGTCTTGAAATGCCTCAAAGAAGGGGTGGGGGAGCATCTGTCTTGTGCAACCACAGGAATGCTGGAGGTGTATCCCGTTGGGGAAAAAAGGGGCGACGCATTTTGGTCATCTTGTTCCTTGCTGATGCTTCTTACGCTGCAGAACACATCCAGGCACGGGAACAGCTGCACTGCACATGTGCTGGCTCCTCTTGCCCGACGATGCTTCATGAGTATGCACAGGTGAGAACAGAGGCATCATGGGCTGTCGTAGAACGTATGCGTCTTGACGAGCTCACAACTTTGCTGCAAAGCGCAAGCCAGCCAGCTCAAATATACAGCTTGTCATTTATTGATTTGATCCCACTGTAATCATACCTTGTGGCTTTTTCTTCTTTCATTTCTTGCCTTCACTTGCTGTGATCACTGAAGTGAAACTCGGGATGATCGTTTGTCAGCCATACTGACAAGTTTGCCTGTTGCATTTCACCTCTGCAATTTCAGACGCTCTATTCACGCATCCTCCCTCTGCTTTCACTTTTATTTCCTAGCCCCGGCTGCACATTTGCAGGGATACCTACTGCGGCACTGACAGTACCCAAGAATAACAAGGCAGGGTATGCCTACAACTCGGAGCAAAAAAAGTCCCGACACTGCAATGCCGCCTGCCCCTCTTTTAAAGGTATTTGTAAATTTCATAAAACTAGCTACCTCTATCTAAATTACACGGCATTTCAAATGCTTAACGCACAGTCAAACCGCACAACAAACACTGCTTCAACGGAATTTCCACTACAACAAAGTACAGTAATCCCTTGATATAATGAAATTGCTTTTTTCGAAATTTATTCTGGTCCCAACCCAAACGCATGCATTTTGGGCCGCACTACTCAAAGCGCACAAAGAGCTTGACCCGCTTAAGAGCGAAGCGAAAAGCGGAGGCGTTGCCGAGCAGCAGCGAACCAAAGGCGAGCCAGGCTGTCAACATGGCGGGTCAAGGTAAGCTGGTGTTTCCCCTGCGATTTTCTCGAGCTGGTGATGCTCGATTCGCGCCATCCCACTTTAGGCAAACGGTCCAAATGAGTAGTAGGGTCATTGTATTTCGTTGCTAGACATTGGTCAATGGTGTGGACGCAACGGTGCGCAAACACTGACACTAGAACCGTAGAATGAGCAGTGTCGTCGACAATGTGGCACCAAAAAACACAACCTCAGTTTCAAGCCACGGCATTTGCGGCCCTTTTCAGCGCGAAACTCTCATAGGGTTTCATGACACCTGTACGCCCCCTTATTAACTCTTTCACGACGGCGCCATAGGCAATCGGAAGCCGGCGTCCGATGATTTTAGACATCCTGCAAAATCTGAAACCCGCGCTCCACAGACAACTATCGCCATCTGGCGTGTTCATTGGCAACTTCTCTTTCAATTTCGGTTTCGTTTGTTTATGTGTCTCGTGTGGTGCCGGCGTAGCAAGAGAAATTTGAACCGAAGGGGGAGGGGAGGAGGAGGAGGAAAAATGGTGTCGGGTTCGCGCCGCGCTCCGCACAGTCGGACTGCTGTAGCAAGCACTTCGGCAGCTCCTGCTGTCCATTTTTCTGATTCCAGCAGCATTGAGGGGTCAAGCAATGATGTGGGATCTTCAGATTTCAGTTAGGACGACGAAGCTCCGGTTCAGGTGCCTCGCACTTCAACAAGTGCTGGCAGGTAATTTCGTTGTGACACCGCGCTGTATTTATAAACAAAACGTGCTTCTTATCTGACGACTGCGGTTTTGATTTTGTGTTTAGGGTCTTGAGAACGTACGGCCGGGATATTTTGCCAAATGCACCGCGCCGTATCGTGCTATCACCTTCAAGATAACCTGGCGCTCGTGTCAGATTAGCGCTGCAGGGTTCAGGTGCGACGCTTGTCGAGAGCGCTCGATTTTTTTTTTCTTGTTTTTTACCACCGAACTGACAAGAATTTTGTCCGAGGACACAAAAGAGTATACCGTAATTACCCGATTCTAACGCGCATTCAATTTTCCTTAAAAAAAAAAAAAAAAAAAAAAAGAACTTGCACCTCCGATTGTATCACGCACGGAACTGTGTGAGCAAGAAAAACGAATGCGAGAGAAACGGGTGATTTATTTCCCGAAGTAATCTCACTCATCTCACTCCTCGTCGCTCTCCGCTGACCACAACATCTCGTCCTTGGTGCCGTCAAGCACGTTCGCGATGCCACACTTCTGAACTAACGTTCAACCATGGTCAATGGGATCGTGGCCCACGCCTCACACGCCCATCCCGCCAGCTTCTCCAGAGGCGCACGCTTCAGCCGACTGCTCGTTTTGAACGCGTGAGAGCCGCTGCTGCCATTGCTGTTATCAAGCGCGCAAGTGGAACGATTTGACGATTTGTGTGAACGCCGATAGAAAAGCCTAGGCGCCTATGCTTTCTGCGTCCGAAAAATCGTTGCTAAAAGCTTGGGCGCCTCTTGACATAGCGATGGCGATGGGTGGGACGAAATTTCCGCTGTTTCGGTTTCGTATCTGATTCTAACGCGCATGCAATTTTTCGACCCATTTTTCCGGAAAAAAAAGTGCGCGTTAGAATCGGGTAAGTACGGTACTTGGATGTACGTTTTACAGAGACTCCCTCACCCTTGAGTGCCCTCGCGGCGTGGCACAGCCGTCAGTTGCACTAGGTTGACGGGCCCTCAAAAATCCAAAACTTGGTGTACACAGTTGATTTATACCGTATTTACACGATTGTAAGTCGACTCGAATGTAGGTCGACCCCCACAAAATTGCATCTCTCAAAAAAAAAAAAAATGCGAGCGCCGCCTAGAAAATTGTATCACAAAGAGAAGCTCTACCGTCAACCTACACGGCGTCTCTACCCTACCATCAATGATCGATGCTCCCACAAAAGCCGTGCGCTCGCGGTATGCGCGGTAGATGTTAAAAAAGAAAAGCTTTTGTAAAAGCACCCGGAATAACCATGCGCTATGGGTTGAGCGGGAAGAGCACACCCGCTGTGAGATGACAACCATCGAAGCAACCGGCAGCGGCCACAGCCACGCGATACCAAAATAAACAACATGGCGGCTGACGGAAGCGGCCGCGCGCGATTTACTAACCTCCCACCATCGCGTCGGCGTTGCGCGGGCAACTTTTTCACGCCGGCGTCGACGATTCCCCACGCGCGGCAGCTTCTGCTGCTTTGAAGTTCTACCGTTCTACCTCGGTATGACGCGTGACGAGCGCGGCAGTGGGAGCAGCCTGATGACTTGCCCCAGCCGGCTGGCGCTGCCGATGTTAAGGCTTACCACGGTGGCGGATATTTGATTGGCGCTGTCCATAGCGGCGCGGATAATGCTTTATAGTGTCGTTTTGGACCACATTATCAGCTCCTTTCCTGCACAAACGTCTTCGTTTGAGCCTTCAGTGATATCTTAAAGAGCGGTTAAAAGCGGTCGCTGGAGCTACGCGCACCTCTTCGTGGCTGGTGACGCCGCCATGTTGTCGCCGCCGATCACGTAGCGCGCAGCATGCGGGTAGAATTCGCGGCAGCTTCAGCGCGGCGCATTTCCGCGAACAGAAAACGCCCCATGCGGTTCACACTTTAGACCATAACCACGGGAACGAGGGTGCAAAGCTGTCCCCACCTCGTAGCACCCCCGATTTCTCGTTTCTCTTGCCGCTACTAGCGGTAGATGGTTCGACTTCGATTATAAGTCGACCCCCCAACATTGGATTGTCAAATTTGAAAAAAAGGGTCGACCTACAATCGTGTAAATACGGTATATTGAATCATAGCCAAGGAACGTAGGAACAATTTGTATATCTTAAAATACCTGAAATAATTTTTAGTTTCGGTAAAAGTGCCGATTTGTGTTTTTCGGATACTTTTCTTGGGGGCTTTTTTCTGATTACTTGACGAATAAACTGTAAGTAATTGTACCTTTAACAAAACTGCTGGTTTGTGTTTGGAAGAGCAATCTATAAGCTACAATTTCATGCATAGCAATGCTACGTGGGTCCAGTAGCTCAAGAGAAAAAAAATGTTTGGTGGAAGCACCTAAAATCGGCCGTTTTCCCGCCGTAACGGAAGAGTTAAAAAGGCCACTGCTGCTGCCACTTTTTTTTGGACGGCAACCACCCTCATGCAATGTTTGGTCAAATGTGAGCAGGGGTTGCTCGCGCCCGGCAAGAACAGCGGGCCGGTTGCTGGTCTGTACTTAAAACCGGCCGTCATTGGCCGGTTTTTTGGCCTTCGTGCCGTGATTACGTCCGTTTTGGTGTTTTATAAGCGTCCATTCAACGACTAAGACTAAAAATATGTGTCGACAAGCTGCGCAAAGACACGGAAGCAGAGAAAATACACGGGCGAACGCACTGCGTGAGATGAAGGGTGAACTAAGGGAGGAACAAAACAACGAAATGCTGCCGCCGTGGTTAGCAATTATACCGAGCAATAACCAAGCTCTCAATAACTTTCAGTAGAAACGGTATGTTGATTTCTCTCTAAGAAAATACTACAATAAATGGCATTGCATGTCAAAAACATGGTATTTTTTTCAACACAAATGAAATATTCTTTTCCCGTTTTCTTCTTTGCCGTTTTTTTTTTTTTTTCAGGAAAACGTGGCAACCCTACTAACATGGCAAACATAGGAAAACCAACCGAACCATTTTCGTTCAAACGTTTTTATAACCAATCGTATCTTCTAACAAGCTTTTACTGTAGTCTGGCCTAAGCCTGGCCAATCCCCACCTCTCGCTTTTGTACCTTTCATCGCGATTCCTAGTCAGTTTCCAATGAGAATGCCGTGCTAAGAAAGGCACTACAGGACGGGCAGTAGCCGAATTAGAATGTTGTGATCGCAACCTCTGCCCTCTTTTGCCCACGCCTCTGTGTTGACGTCGTGCACAACAACATAAGTTGGTACAGTTGAACCAACTCGCAAGAAGTGTTAGGTGCTAATTATACAGCGACTGGTGATCAATCGAAGTTCCTGCTAGCAATCAGTACACCATTACAGAGCAAATTCAACGACAAAGCAGACGATCCTGTGTGTCCACCGAGGTGGTTTCAATATGCGCATTTGCCAACATCTTTGGTTTTACCCAGCTAGATCTCCCGTGATTGGACAGTGGAGAGCTACAAAGGTGCGGCCAGATGGCTGCTGCTGTTCTTAACTTGTCGCTGAGTGCACACCTGGAACAAACACCTGGCGGCCACCCCATGGTTGGTAACACCGTTCCATGCTGCGGATGCACCCCCCTCCCACCCCCCAGAAAGAAAGGCGCTTTCTTTTTCCAGCTGGCTGCCAAGCTGCCCGATGCAGAGTAGAGGGGCAGACAGACCTTGGAGGGCGTCCGGTTCCAGACAGTGACCTGGTGGCCCGAGTTGAGGAGGTTCTTGACAATGCCCTGGCCCATGTTCCCCAGGCCCAGGAAGCCAAACTTCTTGTTGGACGGGCTGACCCGCTTCTCCCGCAGCACGTCCGATATCCGCTCCACGTCCAGGGGCGGGGTCCCCTGCCGGGGCACCAGGGAAGCAGCAACGAGTGCACTGTGACCCTTTCGCTCCTTCAGTGTTTGCAGTGTCCCGAGCGGGTGTTACGTCAGCAAGTGTGAGAATTATAATAAGAGGCACATAAGTTCTACTTATCTTACTAAGAAGATTCAAGCAAGAGTGCAAACAGACATGCTGCATCCTTGCGGCAACCAAAATGGGCATACTTCTCTCTGATACCTCCAGCATCGCACTGTCAAGCTGCTCAAAAGAATGCAAGGGTTGTCGGTCTTTTTTTTTTTTTCCCCCGCGCTTGGAGCTGAGATAAGGTACTTATGGGAAGTTGGAATCACTGATCTCCACTTATAATTGCTGGATGGCGCTTCGCCGCTGTCGCGGACGGGCGCGCGCACGGCCACCGGAAGTTTAACGGCTCGTCCCGGAAGTCGGGCGTCTGCTACGCTTCTCAACCGCTGATAAGCGTCCCCATCGGCGCATTTTGGCATTTTGTTCTCACTTTATTGCATTTTGGCTATACACATCGCGTTCAGATCGCAACTTATGCTATACCGAAGCATGCGACGTTAATATGAAGCAGAATTTAATTGCGAAGGAGAACAAAAATGTCACTTGGGTCTTGGTTTGAGAACAGACGACGCAGCTAGAACGGGATTTATGCTAGAAAGAAAACAACGTGGGCACGGCGTCAGGCTGTAGCCGAGTTCATGCGCCCGTTCTGTCAAAACATTTGTCAGTAAAGTTGTCACTGCAGAGCCTGCTGCCTGGGGATGGAGCCCATTTGTCCCTTCCTAATACCCTGGTTACACGGGCACAGTTAACCACGCTTAAGCGAACCGCGGTTAGACAAAACCGCAGTTTGCTGCGTTACACGACAGACGAAACTGCGGTTACGTCGCTAAACATGGTTAACGCAAACTGCAGCTTGGCCACCTCAGTTCGGTCACACTAACCGCAGTTTCCGCCGCCGCAGTGCTCCAAATCGCACAAGTCAGTTCAGACTCAAGTGGCCGCGCATCAGCGAAGGCGGGGAAAAAAAAAAAAAAAAAAAAAAAAAAAAAAAAAAAATTCACCTGGGGTTCGGAAGAGACGAAGGTCCCCAAAGATGTCCCCAAGACGCGCTTGCGTTCTTTGCATGGCTCTCGCAATCAGCGCGACTGCCCGTCAGCAGCGGCTCGTTTCCCGATCCGCCCGATCAACTACGACAAAAGCCGTGCTGAATTTGTAAATTCCGCGCGTCGTCCGCCAAAAATGGATATAGCAGGCAATCCTGAAGCGTTTTCAGCACTCGGAAACGATCGGCGCCGCGTCGGCCGTGCCTGCATACACGCCGGCGCGCCTGCCCGCACGGCACGGCTAGCGGCCCGAACCAGCCCAGACCACGGCAGCAACAGCTTATCGCACCGCTGCTCTTCAAAATCAATCTGATCGCGGAAAAGAACTTCCGCATGCGAGAAAATTGATGTTTATCTAGTGCGGTGAAAAACTGTGCTATGGATTGTAATTCGCAGTTGTAGAGATAGCGGCGGTCAAATATCTACCTCGATGCTAAGCCGAAAGTTCCCAACACCGAACAGACCTAAGCAAACCAAGCCGGTTGCGAGCTGTTGGGGAAGCCCCTCTCTTCACCGCACGCGAGTGCGTTGCGTTTGGGTCAGAAGCGACTGCTTTATAGATATTTTTAGATGCGACGCTGAGAGGAGCATCTCTTGCCGGCGGCCCTGTCCTTCCTGCGTCGTCGTCGTCCGCGTCCGCACAGCTGTGTCTCTCCTCCGCTCACCCCCTCTCCTCTCGCCGTGATAGCGCGCCCTCTCCCCCAACATCTGTGGCGCGTGCAGTGCAGCGCGCTCTCTCACTCCGCCGGTGGGTGGCGCTGCGCGCGGCGCAAGCGCACTGTGCGCATGTGCAGCGCCCTCTCTCTCCGCGGTCTCCTCTCCTTCGGGCGCGCTGCGCATATAAGCGGAGTGCCGCGCTCCGGCCGGTTTCTCAGTCGACGGTCGTCCGCGCTACGCTAGCTCTCTTTCTCTCTCTCTCTCTCGCATTACCCGACGATTGCTCACGCAATTCGAGTAATCGACCCAACGGAAATGCACAATGGAACCCCCTTCAGCGTCGCATCACACCAGGGTTCCCAGAGGGGAGGTGGGCGTAATTTTTTTGTCTACATTGCTTCTCTTTTGTTTTTTATCGTGAAGTTAAAAGTGTGGTAATTTATTTTTGTTACGATCACAATCAAGTGACCGCGGTCACCAAACTTGCAATTTCTCGTGTAACAACCAAAACCACAGTTTGCGATAACCGCGGTTCAAGTTTAGTAACCCCGGGTAAACTTAACTGCGGTTACTTTCGCCGTGTAAACTAGTGTATAAGTTTGCCAATGAACGCCGGTATAAATCCAGCTTAGAGCAAGGGAATCTGCGTAACAAGAGCCACAGCTTAACGACACTGATTTGACATTTGCGTTTCGCTGCGTATCACGCACGTCGTACAGAATGTTGTAATACTTCCAAGTGGAACGTCTTCCCAGACGACTTCTCTGGTCCGCTTGTGCAGTTGACGGCGCAACAAGCAGGCATTTTTGGCGGAATGCGCGCAAAACCAGCCCATACGTAGCATGCACTATGCTGGAACGGCGGCCATTTGCCCGACTTCCGGGACGCGCGCTCGAACTTTCGGCGGCCGCGCGCCGGAGAGCTCGAAGCGCCATCCAGCAACTCTAGTGGAGATCAGTGGTTGGAATCCATGACACAGATAACCATGCGCAGGGAAACAGTGTATGCACAGGCAGTTCCCTTTACGAAAACAAAAGTAGCGCTTGTGCCTCTGCTAAGTGTTCACTCTGTCGGGATACGCTTGAGGGGTGCACAACCTACATCCAATTCAAGATTGCATTATCTACAGGGTTTTCCCGATCAATTTAATTAAGACGCTAGCAAATGTAATCCGGTCACCAACCAAATTAATACAGCTGTCAGAACGTTGTTCAGGAGTGTTTTTTTTTGCGAAATTAGGCGCAGCTTTGGGGACTGTTGAGTGTGGTCTGGTGAAAATGTGTTGTTTCTTGAACCACGATGTGGAAAATATGTTATGCGCAGCCTAACAAAGGACATTTACAAACACGCGCAGACCAAGAGAGCGGACCGTTTTGATCTGTTGGTGCCGCGTGCTGTGAGCTGATAGTCTGCGAAAGCACTGTCGATAACTCACGTCAGAAATATAGTCTCTTTGTTGCGTAACAATGGCTTCACAAGTTCCTTTGATAAAAAGACACTACTTAAAAGTGCCCTTTGCAATCAATGAATGTTTTTGTAGTGTTAAGTATTATTTCCAAATTATAATATTGTTTGTTAGAGTCAGAGGTATTGTCTGCTCGCGTAACAATGCGCTGTCAAGTCTGCTGGCGCTAGCAGACGATCAGCACACGGCACCAACGGATCAAACAAGACCGCTTTCCTGGTCTGCGCGTGTTAGTGAGTGTCCATTAGGCTGTGCGCATAAGATATTTTGCACATCGTGAATCAAGAAACATCACATTTTCACCACACCACGCTCAACAAAGTCCGCAAAGCTGCGCTTAATTTTACACAAAACAGTCCTGAACAACCTTCTGACAGCTGGATTACTTGGTTGGCAACCGGATTAAATAAAAAGGCACTTAGATTAAATTGTATGGTGACTGGAATTAATTGAGCGGGAAAACCTGTAGAATTACTCCACTCCTCGATTCATCTACTATCAGCACTGAATTAGCTGGTTTGCAGACAGCCACAACTTCACACGTGTTAACATTTTGCTGTTCCTGTGCTGTTTCCACGCAAAAATAGCACTTCTAAATAATGCCAGGGCCAAGACAACAAGCTCCTGCAATGTGAAAATTGCTGCTCAAGAGCTGCACTGGTGATGCTCCAAGCAGGACGAAAAAGCCAGCACAATGAGTTAGCACGCATGCAGCTAGAGTGATCGATGGCTCAAATGCGGCTACACAGAAGCGACAATTTTCACATCACAAGAAGCGCACTCGCGCAGACACCTGTGTCTGGGTGACACTCTTTGCGTGTCCTGTTTCAGAACAAGGGCAGAGAAATAAGACAGGCGGAGATCTGAACTACAACCCTACTTTGCCTCCAGTAATCAAAATGCGCACCCCCAGTGGATTTCAAACTAGTGGCACTACGCCCGATACCTGTGCTAAGTAAGTTTGCCCATACCTAAGGGGACAAATTGTGGCACCACATGAAAAAGCACAGTATGGTCTAAATAACTCATTATTGCTTCGCAAATTACACTCACCCCTATCTTTCGCACACTGAGATAGTCAGTTTACTTTCGCTTTGTTGCTTAGACTGCCACCAAGGAATGAGGGGCAAGAGTTTGAAGCTCAAAACAACGAAGGCAGGGGCAACCAGAACGCTCAAGCAAAGGACCCCGTGTGGCTGCGCAGCCCAAGGGCAGCAAGGAAAGCTGCTCGTCCACTCACAGGCCTGGAGACGTAGGACGGCCTGAGCAGGCTGGAGGCGAGCTTGGGCGACGACGAGGTGGCATTGGAGAGGCTGTTCAGGGCCGAGGCGCTGCTGTTGTTTGGGGTGAGCGAGGCGGCAGGGGGCGACTTGTCGGCCGCCCTGTTCCTCTTGGCAGGGGCCGAGCTGGTGCTGCTGCTCTCCGACGAGGTTCGCTTGGAGGTCCTCGGTGTCTTCTCCAGAGACTGGAGCGAAAGAGGAGAAGTGCCTGCCTCTGTTGCCGCCACCTCAACCCTGTGCCAGCATCCTCGCTGGAGACACAAATGGCCCCTCTGGCAAACAAGGGAAGCAGGCTGAGACAGCCAAGCTACAGCCCAGCTCTGCTGGTCCAATGGGTTGGTGCACTCGTAAATGCGCAAGCGCACACACTTCCACTCACCATCTCTTGAGAGTGAGTAGTAGGAGGGCAGGACCCTTCCCAGTGCAGCCTCTCATCGGGGACCACTGAATCCGCAGCCCGTGGTTGGCGAGGACACATTGGGACTTATGCGTGAACCACATTTTCCTTGTAACCAGGCATCCAATGCAAACAACCCAATGGGGAGCCAGCATAGTAAACAAACAAAAATGCTTTATGTAGCTACTCTGCTTTGGTACTTTTGTACTCATTTTGCATCTAAGCTGCCAGATGAAAACAATTAGAGGGACATGGAAGTGAATTTGTCAATTTGTTTTTGTTTGCATTGCATAGACTGGCTCATATAAATCGTTTATCCAGTCGATAGAGCAGTACTCAATTTATGAAGCCTGAAAAAAGAAAAATATCATGCGACATTTTCAGCGGCCGCAACAGCAGCAGCGACACGTTGTGATATGATGTGATTGGACGATGTCCAAGATTGGAATTCATATGAGTTTTGGTTTCGGTTCTGTGCTACGACATGCTTGGCATCTGACATTACCGTTGGTTTGGCATTTTAGATACCTCAGGAATTTGCACACCGTGCTTCTGCTTTGTTGTCAGCTGTACAATGCATCAGATAAGCCTGCCAGCATGGCTTAGAATTGTAACGATCGTTATCCGAGGCGTACGCAGTGGTTGAACACCCTCTGCGTGATTGGAGACGCTGAACTGCGAGGCACTTTGCCCCAATTTGCTTAAGTCGTCCTTGTGCCGTAAGAGGCGTGTCCGCACCAGGCTGAGTCGGCTGATTCGGCACTGTGCCCGCAAGCACTCAGAGCTTCGGGCAACAGCACGCCAATGAGAACTCCCCAGTGTGTCAGTCTCAGTCTGCACCTAACCTACGAACTCGCTCGTGGAGCAATAAAGGTTGCAGCGCAATGTACAGAAAACATTATCTAAGTGAAATAATAATAAAAAAAAAAATAAAAAATAAAGAAAAAGGCACCTTCAGGGATCCAAACTTGCTACTCCGACACACTGCACCCAGTGCTTTAGACCACTTGGCCATAGCCACAATGTTGTCAGGGGTGGAAATATAAAGTATGTATATCATATATCCTTTTTAAGTTTCAGCATTCCCAGCAGCTTAGAAGACTATTTTTTGAACAACGCTTGTGCAGTAAGTGTCCCCCAAATTACCATGAATATCCTATCTCTAGTGACTGCATTTTTTAGACAGAAAAAGCAATAGCAAATGTGTGGTCGTGCTGCTGAATGCTGTGCTAGTTCACCGAGCGCAAGAAGTGCTTCCTGCACCTTGGTTTTAAGCTTTATAATAAAAGTTTAGGTTGATTTTAATTTCTTAGTACCTATATAAACTTAGCTGACTCTTCTCTCGCCTTTGATTGCCCTCAACTTTTCTACCAGCATACCAGTCATACATGCATATGCAGCTTACAGCTCCAGTGAAGCTAAGTCAACGACGCATTGCATGTGCGCTTGTGTAGCTACTTTTACTTAATGAACTTTACTAGGCTTTATACAGTCTACAAACTAAAGGCACATCTTCATAGGTCCAAATCATGTCATGGCTTAGTTTCAACTGAGTGAACGAATTGCAACGACCCCCCGGGGGCCTGCCGGCCAACTCTGTTGCAAGGTCGGCAAGCAGCGCAGTAGCGCAGTCAAGCCAAGCCATCTCGAGTAAGTGGCATATGAACCATCACAGGAAACTGGCAAGGAGGATGCAGACAGGAGGACAATACTTTCGAATTGATTTTTCTACTAAACGAAGTTGCTTAAACGCACTGAGTGGTGGAAACATGGCCTAGCTGCTCCAGTCTACAATTTGCACAAGTAATCCCACAATGTTTACAATTAACTTCTGTGCCCCTTTAAGGGTCGCAACTAAGAAAATATGAATCTATTATATTCGTGTATTCCACTGTACTACGAAGCAAGAGGCTGCAAGCGAGGGGCCGCCTGTGCCCGCCACTGCCCCGCTTCTCGGGCGCGGGGCAAACGAAGGAGAGGGCGATCTCTTGTAAACAATAAACGCTCCCCCGATTTCTAGCGTGGGAAACCAGTCGTCTCTACGCCAGCATTGCGTCTGCTCCTTCTTCGCGGCGCTCAGCGCTGCCGCACTGTCTGGGCACCTTTGTAACGTCCTTACTTCCGGGGTTTCCCCTGAGACGACCATAACAGAATCATACTCGGCAACCAGACAAGTAACGGTAGTTGGGTGGCTCCCCTGCTCTGTCATAGAAAATTAGGCTTCCCAACCTTCTCTAATCGCAACAACAGGACAGACCTTCCAAAAGGCGGCACATGAAACACGTGACCTGAAGGCCTGGTCAAGACCCTGACTATACATTTGTGGTTGCTTCTTTTTCCACCACAATATGTCGAAATACCATGTCCACTGCAAGAAGCAGGCAGGTTTGAATGTTTCTCTTTGGTTCGCTGTGCAGTGGGCAAGGCTTTGAATGAGCACACTAGAGCCTAAATACACGCTGAAACCTAAAACTCATAGTACTGCATTTTGCAGCTATTACTGCCTCTACAAGAATAGAGAAAAGTTTGCCGCTTGTTTAAAAGAAAATGCAAGGATTCAACACCAGAGGCACCCTAAAAGCTCCAATTTTACAACGCTAAAGCCGGGAAACACACAATGGCCCGTACGGCCAAACCTGCTGCTCTCTGAACGCCAGTGTGTAATGGTAGGTAACAAGACCAACTGCTTACATCTTTTTTTCTCCGCTTTGGTTCTTTGTCGCCCGTCCCTCGCGGAGTCTTCGACTCTCTTGGTGTGTTGGAATCTCTTGGGGTCTTGGATTCTCTTGGGGTCTTGGATTCCTTTGGTGTTTTGGACTCCTTTGGTGTTTTGGACTCTCTTGGCGTCTTGGACTCCCTGGGTGTTTTGGATTCTCTGGGTGCCTTGCTCTCTCTCTTGGGACTTTTCAGAAGTGTCATGGGTGGCGTGAGTGGTGGGCTGTCGTCGTCATCTGACAAGGCTACCCTTGCAGTGGGAGGGCCCTTAAAAAAGCAGAAGAAGGGAAGCAGACAGTGCAGCCACTGTGACAGTTGATCACCATATTGAACGCCACAAAGGCATACAAACCCACGGCTGCAAAAGGATATGCTCAAAGAGTAAATAGGTCAACAGAGCCGCCTGGTTAAATTTGCTAGCATTTTAACTATTAGCAAGTGCACCTAAGCCTTGCTTCACCTGAACCGTTAGCTATAACTAGTCATACTCAAAGCAGAGTCTGGCAAAGCAAAATGCATTTTGTCTACAATGTTTACCCCGTAAAGAGTGCTCATCACATCTTCATTTGTTCTACCATAACACACGTTCTCCTCAAAAACATGAATGCCTGACAAATACAGCGGAGGCTTTGCAAAACATATTTACCACACAACTGCATCCTTACACCGCTAGGCTGAGAAGGTCTGAAGCAGTGATATAAAAGTATTAACAGTAAATAAATAAATAAATAAATAATAAAAACAACCAAGGAGCCTTTTGCAATGTAATGGGTGGCAACCATCATGGTCCATGCAGTTTAAAGGCTCAAATTCTCTGAAGGGGCTGCCTAAGCAAGCAAATGCAGGGGATACCACAAAAACCAAGCATAAGTTAAACGTACATCTGCAAAAATTGATAAGTGTGGCCTCCATATCTATGAGTGAAGTGGCACCACTCACCACTATTTCGACAAGTAAAAAAATATGAAGTACATAATAATCTACACTAAGGCATTTTTTACACCGCAAACACAAATCGCGGAGAATAAAGACAAAGGGCTCCCATCCCACAAAATATGGTGCCTCTCTAAGGAGAAGAGGCAGTCACCAAGAGGGTCACCAACTCGAACGCTATTTGACATCATGCGTTCCAGGTGACGTTCCAATCCCCGGACTTGTAGCAGCAAGCATGACAATGGACCACCAAAATGTGCACCACAAAGGCGAGGACAGGAAACGATAGACAAAACCGGTACTTTGCCCACCTCTGTGTGTGTGTGTGTGTACAACAAAAAACAGGCATGCAAGAAGAAACACGGAAAGAGAAAAGGCCCTCCCCTGTCAAAGCAGTCTACCCCCGCACAGGAGACTCCTGGCAACAGTACGGGAAGTTCACACGAGCAAAACCACCCAGCCACCTCAGTGATCCCACCAGGGGGCGAGAGAGAGAGATGCCAGAAAGCAGCCGGGGTGCAGCAAGGGGCAGAGCACCGCATGCAGCAGTCCCTGGGGGTCAGACCTCTCGGGCCGGGGTGAATTGTGGTTATGATTAGACTGGCTATTCACCTTGGTCGGTGTGTTCGCTACGGGGCTGACAGAACCGTTAGGGAATATTGTGGAAATCTCCTCATCAATGCTGGGAAGATCAGAGCTCCTGACCGGCTGCTGCAACAGTGCAAAACAACAGGACGACCAAGGGTGAGCCCCCGTCCTGGCGGTCACGCTCTCTTTCGACGTCTTCGCGGGAACGAATCGCAAACCCGCGCTGCACATTTTTTCCTCGTTCCTTACAGTACACTCCCCAAGTTGCCCATATGTTTACATTTTGCTTTCAGTGGCTCTCGAGTAGCATGTAGGGGCAAAACAGCACCTTTCTCAAAAACTTTCATTTCACTTTTGCATTCAACAAGTTCATGAAGGCATGTTTTGATCATTAAAAAGACTGCTTTATCCAATAAAAAACACCAATTTTATTGGAAACTTCAAACAATTAGGGCCATGTTAAAGAAATCATGAACGTGTGTGTGGCTTTCCGGCAATTTCTCCATGACATCACAGAATCTTGTCTGCGTGATTGGCGGCTACCGCCTTATGCCACTGGTAATGACTGGGCGATTATAGAGACGTGTCTAGTACCGTTCGGTCATATCACTCCAAAGCTATCCTGCAGTTAAAACACTTGTTATATGTGTTTATGGCTGGCCCATAGAATGTCACTCTTCCCCATATTACGCCACTGTGGCATTAAATTTGAGTTTTTCAACATTTCCTGCATTTTTCTTTGTTAAGCATCTTTCGTGGCTGCAATGAAGCCTAGTCAGTTACCAAAGGCTTTTGTTTTTTCAAGTCAAGCAAAATTGCATTTTGTCTTCAAGGCCCTATCCATTCTCGCCACACCAGGCAATTAATTTGTCCAGAATAAAACTGCCCACCAGACCCAAGCGCTGCCACAGTGTCGCTGAAGTGCTTCACGAGTTTCTTCATAATATTCTACAGCATAATAGGCGACAGTGACTCTAACCAAGCATTCGCAGTCTAGTACCGTCAATCTAAACAAACGGTTTGGCTAAGGTCTCAAAACAACAAAATGCACATGAAAGCTAAAGGTTACAAAACAATGCTTACGAATGCAGCCATCATAACAAGCCTTGTTTATGGCTATGCAACATTAGGTCTAACCAAGACAAGCAGCACGCTACTTCGCCATCATTTATCTGCGTGCACTGGACGCCAGAAGAACCAACAAAAAATTCTTGGAAAATTTGTTAGTGCAAAAGGAAGACAAGGTTCGGTGCCGTCTTTCCTCTGACATTAACAAAGCCTTCAAAATGTCACGTGCAAGCTAACCCAGCAATGCCGCTTAGACCAGTGCGTGTGCTCCAACTCTCCTCTACTACTCTAAATCAGAAGTGCCCAGGCTTCCTATTTTCTACGTTTGCTCAGCTACCATGATTGGCACCATTTACTTAAGAACTGTGCCACCAAATTGGGTGTAAAAATGACTGATGAAGTGCTTTTGAAGACTAGTCTTTCTTGGCGACTTAAACGCAGAAATTTTGATCTGCCTTTATGTGTGTCTGTGACTTGATTCAGCCACTCAGTCAAAGTGAAACAAAATCTGCGCAATATACCCACAGCCAAATCTAAACGTCAAGTCCGGTGTCAATGTTCATACTTGTCAATACTGTTGAACAAGAACAAGACGTTATGCAAATATAAGGCAGAATATCAATCCATAAGTCATATTTAAATTTTTCCTTTACAAAAAAAAAAAAAAATCATGGATGCTTGATTTTTGCGAAATGAAATACTACATCCACTGCAGGAAAAAATTCACCCTGTCGCCTGCTGTCACCGGCGCCATTGTAGCTTCTGGCAGCATTTTAAGAAATCAAGCGGCAAGTTACGAAAGGTTCAACTAGATAGGTTCAACGTTCTGCTTGGAGCGCACACAGAGTAGGGCAACGTGATTCTATAAACGTTGAAGAAGGGTGCCTCGATTCACGTGCATCTCCGCCGTACGGCAGTGCAGGCATCGAGGCACCCGGCCTAGAGCAGTGGAACGCGGTAAATTTAAATTTACTTGATCAAACCTTTAGCGCATTTACCTTGGGAGGTGCGCGATGCAAGAGGGACAACATGAGAGGTGAGCGGGAAAGCGAAGGGAGGCATTTACTTGGCCAATGTCGATGAAAGACTACCGTCTTTTGTCGACATTTGCAATGAAAGGAGCAGATACGCAACCAATTTTTTTTTTTGCTTTGCGGGTGCGCATGAATCCGTCGAGAAAATTGTTTCACCGCAGACGCTATTTGTGCTCTCTACACTAGCTGGCCAATGCAAGGGTGTAACTCCAAAAACTGTGTCGCACAGGTGCCTATAAAATACAAACACGTTGCCAAATAATTTACCTTTTCGCTGCTGCCAGACAAAATGTTCCCCATTGCACTGAAAACTTAACCAAAGCGAAATCTGATATCAACCACCACGTAGCAACAGTTCACATTCAGTTTAACTTTTTAAATTTTGGCTCCATTCTGTACAGTATACCAAAGTAGGAAGGTAAAATGAGCAAAAAAAAAAAATTGAGAATATTGAGGAAAGTGAGATGTTAATCAGCGGGCTGAGCAGACAGGTTTTCAAAATAGCACAATGAAGGAGTTGCTGCAACTCTCAGAAGTATGCATATCGACAAATGGTGGCTGGCAGAGGTGCAAAACCCTGAAAGTCAACCCCGATAAAAACTTCTGAGACCGATAATCCAGGGTTCTTCAAACGAAAACACACGACAAGTTTTTCAACGAAAGCTCTAAACCACCCTCTGCCGGCAGAGTGCAAGTAATCGACTCTCCCAAATATTTCGTAAATGCATTGAGTATTAATGGCTTTATTGCATACCAAAAGACTGCTCTCTTCTCCTACCACAGGTGCTACATTGGCTCATAATAGTAACAAAATTGGTTGCACTGAAGCCAGAGGACCTCCAGCTTAACTCCTTGAGTGACAATTTTACCTTGATGCTTATCTTCCCCGCCACATGACCGTCTCAAACCACTAAAACTATACTTTCAGACTGACAGAATGTCAGCCACATCTGTTGTGTGTGCAACACTTCCCTCCTATAATCACACCAGCAGATCCTTGCAGCCAACACCCTGCCACCGCAGCGAGCATCACAACCGCATTTGGCTTTAAAGCGTTCCACTGTCAAGTCCTAAGGGCCATATAACCTCCAGATTTATTCTGCAAGTGTTGGTAGTAAAGCGCTGCGCACAACCGTTAACACTTTTTCAGTTGTCGAAAACTGAGCCACGTGCTGTGGCCATGCTTGCCGCTAGAGTTCTTCAATATACAGCTGTTGTAAAGCTCCACCTCTGCTACATTGTAATTGAAGGGCAACTGTGTTGGCACAGCATCTATGAGACAACAACTGTACCTAGCCAAGCATTCACCTTTGTAACCAAACTTCCCTAACAAAACTTACTTTTAAGGTTAGGAAACTCTAAATTAGGAAATGCTTACTATTCTTTTTATGGCGTTTCGTTTATAGATCGCAGCCTAAAGCACCTTAGTACTAACTACATCATTTTCCTGTCAATGGATGGCAGTCCGATCCATTTGCTAATGGTTTGCCCCCAGTATGGAAGAGTTTCGCAACTTCCAATACTAAATAACTCCGCTTGCCAAAGTTCAGTCTGTGAGTACATAGTGGTAAAATTTTCCTTTTCCTGGCTTTGCAGCCCGTCACTATACAGCTACATTTTTTGCGAATGCATCTAAACCAACAGGTAGAGCTCTTGTGGTCACAAAACAAATTGGTTTGCATCGTTCAATAAAATGTTCGGACTGCCTTCTCAGCATTGACGGGAGATCTCCACGCGACAGCACAGGGAAAGCTGTCAACGCACCCAAGCAAGATACGTGCAAATGTTGACAGGCTGCGGCCAAGCCTTGCGACGAGATAGATAACAGAAGAAGAAGATACACCAAGAAAAATACAATAGTGCACAAGCGTGCTACATGCAATGCCAATTAAATTAAGGGTCCCGCCGTCAATGGGATCTGCTGCCGGTGAGCAGACGACGCTGCCCCTCACCACAAGCGCACGAGCTGCTTGATAGCAGAAATATTTGTTCTGAGATACATGAACATGCAGAATGATAGCAGAAATTCAAAAGCAAAGAAAAGCAGCTAACAAACTTCGCAGCGAAAATGCTGACCACATGGCTTGACGCCCGCTTTTAAGTTAAAGATGCCTAAGGCATTCACAAACAGGACCACACGAGGCCAGGAAAACTGGTTTGCACACTTCAGCCAAGTAGAAAAAGGTGACAAGGTATGGGAGCTAGCCAGGCACAAAATACACAGCGGGCACAGAAAAAGAAAACGCGAGACAAAAAGTTAGCGAAAATTAAAGGGACACTGAAGTGAATTTGTCAAGCTCCCGTTTTTGCTTGCACTGTGTAGACTGGCTCAAATTAACACACTATTCATCGTTTATCCGGTTGACAAATAGGTAATTATTTTAAAAAGCGCGAAAGAAGAAAAATTACCATGCGCGGTTTGCGGCGGCCGCACCAACTAAAGGCTGTGACGTCAGGAGGGGGGGGGGCACCGTGATTGGACGATGCCCAAGGGTAGCAATCAAACAAGTTTCGGTTTCGGTTCTGTAAAACAACATGCTTGACATCTGATGGCGTTGTTGGATGGGCATTCTCGATATCTCAGTTATTGCCGTACCGCGCTTCTGCCATGTTGTCCGCTGTCAAATGTCTAAGATAAACCTCCCAGGGCGGCTTGGAATCGTAGAAATCACTAGACGAGGCCTACGCAGTGGATGAACGCCCTCCGCGTCACCGCAGACTCTCAAATGCCATGCGCTTTTCCTGCATATTCGGAGCTTGCCTCACTCATGTTTGTTCGTAAAAAGCTAGTTCGCACCAGGCCAAGGATGTGCTGATTCAGGCCTGGGCCCACTGCCCGCAAGCAGTCGGTGCTTGTGGCAACAGCACGCCAACGAGAACTCGCTAGCGCGTCATTGTCAGTATGCGCGCGTTCTGCGATCTCGCTCGTGGAGCAGTGAACGTTACGGCCCAAAAATGATGAACTCAGTTCAGAAAACATCGGCCGCATACGAAAAAATCAACTTACAAAAAAAAAAAAAAAAAAAAAAAAAAAACATGCACCCTCGGGGATTCGAACTTGCGACTTTCAAAACAGAAATTCCAGCACCTCAGACAACTAGGCCACGAGCCGGCGCTGGCTAGTTTGGATATACAGTCGAACACAGATATATCGAACTCCAAGGGGATCGTGAAATAGTTCGATATATGAAAAATTCGATATAAAAAATATGCGCTCTGAAACCTCACCTATGGCGCACGATCACTTACCGATCGTCGCATTCAAGAATGACAACTAATTCCGCACTCACGACGCAACAGGACGCTTTAATTCCGTGAAAAAAAAATCGCTGATATTGGCCTGCTTCTTCGTCCTGGAAATGAAATTAAAGACGCTGGTCTCGATCTTCTCGAGGCTGCACAACTAGAAAATTCTAGGAGTACGCTGTGCCTTCGCACACCATGCACAACACGCACGCAAAAGAAGAACAGCACGCACGTACCACAAGAAATTTGAAGGTAACAATTCCAAGGCTCCCTGAACGGACTGCCACAAAGCGCTCGCGATGGTAATCTCCGAGAGAAACAGTGATCTCCGAAAGGTGCGGGACAACTCGCCAAACAGAAGCAACAGCAGCAAAATGCAAAAGAAGGAGGAGGCCGTCAGCGCCTTCGTTCTCTCTTCCCTTTCCCGAGACGACATCGGTGGAAGACAGACCCTGAGAGAGAGAAAAAAACTCTTTTCCGGCAAGCCGGGGAACGTACGCAGCCGAAAAAAAAAAGGACGTGCGCAGTAGGGGCGTCCCTACCTCGCACTGTCACATTTTCCGAGCGTTCGGGCTTGTGTGCCTAGAGAGATTTAGCATACCGGGCTCCGTCCGCTAACGCTACGGCGGCCGGTAGCGGGGCCCGACTGGGCACGCGCAAATTCGTTCCGCTAGGGGGGATAAGTTCCGCGAGCCAGTCTTTGCCATGCCCGCGCATTCCTCCAAATCCTCATCAACCTCAATCGGGGGTGCAGCGACCGCCGAAGAGCACCTTCTAGCTCGCGCGGCGTTCGATATACCCAATGTCGGGAAAAATACGGTTCGATATAAACGTACGAATTCCTATACTTTTACACAGAATTTTCAAGGGGATAATTTATGAGTTCGATATAGACAATAATTCGATATACCCGTGTTCGATATATCCGTGTTCGACTGTATAAGGTTTATAATGTATGACCAGTTTACACTTTTATTTATTTTAAGCATTTTAAGTACTTTATGTGACTATTTGTTGTATATCACTCCTGCAGCAAGTGTCCCCCAAACTTCCACAATATCTCACGTCTAGCAATTGCATTTCTTTGACGGAAAAGCGTTCGCAGATGTGCGGTCGTGCTGCTGACCGCTGTGCTTGTTTACCCAGCGCAAAAAGTGCTTCCTGCTCCCTAGTTTTGCGCTGTACGGTAAAAGTTTCAGTTGATTTTATTTTCTTAGTACCTATATTGAGTTCGCTGACTCTTCTCCCGCCTTCAATTGGCCTTAGATTTTCCTACTAGCGTAAAGTCAGCGAAGCGTCGCATGTGCACTTGTGCAGCGCTTGTGTGGAGCGACCCGGACTCTGAGTTTGACACAGTGTACAAACTAACAAAGTAAGGAAAGGCACATTCTTTCATTCACAAAGGTGTTGTGGCTTAGTTTCAATTGAGCGAGGGAATAGCGACGACCCGTCGGCGGCCGGCGGACGAAACGCTGGGCCGACTGACTCGATCGGTAGGTCGGCGAACCGTGCAGTAGCGCAGCCATTTTCCAGCTCATCTCCTGCTGACGTCACACAAAAACGCCACAGAAAATGGGCGAGCGTAAAGAGAGGAGGACAGCATTTTCGAATTGATTTTTCTACTAAATAAATTCGCGTAAACGCGGCCAGAGTGGTCGAAACAATGCCTACGGACTCCGAACTACAATTTGCGCTAGTAATCCCGCAATGTTTACAAATCACTTCAGTGTCCCTTTAACAAGGATAACCACACAAAATCTATCCCTACGAAAAGAAACATGGCAAGCTGAACACTTTTTTTCTGTCTGTTCATAGCTTTTCAAGTTATCTTAGGTGACAAGTTACACACTACTTACAAATAAGCAATTACAGCTGGCGTTACCCCGCCCCCCCTCCCCATCTTTCGGACATTAAAGGAAACATTAATAGCCATGTGGGGCAAAGTCACGATGCTGCCACCAAGTAGACAGATGTGTCACCTAGTGCTCAGGATGAATCTCCCACTTGTCTCTGGCTGCTATGTATTTGTATACTGTCGACAGCAAGAAGAAAGCTTATGCATTCAAGCCCCATAAACCTTTTGAGTGCGCCTGTACATAATGTACAAAATGAAACAAGTGTTCCCGACTGCTGGTTGCAACAACACAAACTGTTCGGCAATGTTTATTATAAACTGCTGTTGGTTTTTTCACGGAAGGCACAAGATGGGACCACAAACGGGAGCCGCCTTTTCAACGGGACAAGATGGAACACTATATAAAACGACGATGCTTGTGACGGTTGCTGCAGGGGGCCACCTCTTCCTTCTTGTTACCACTTTGAACATTGCGGAAGTGGGAGACTTTCCTCTTTGTGCATACTGCATGACGATATCCATTCAAGCAACCAGCGTCACTGCGTCAGGTGCAGCCTGCTTCAAGGCCACACTCTGGGGGCAGTGTGTGGTTTTTAGCCATTGCAGCCCTTCTTGGTCCCTTTTCTATTTCTTTTTTTGTCCATCTTTCACCTGCTGCCGTACTGCACCAGGTCGCAAAGAGGCACAATTGCCATCCGCGCGTGGGCTTTGATTTTGGAAATGCAAAAAATTAGACTGTGGACAGGGGTGGCAAGTATAATCATGCCGAACTGTTAGGAATCAAATACTAACTTTATTAACAAACACCTGTCAATGTCAGTAAGATAAGGAATTGGGCTTCTTGGTTTTGCATGTTCGTAAACTGCGTTTGAGGATACTAAGGGCACACTTTTCCGGGAATACAAACAAAGGATGTGGGCAGCACGGGTGCAAACAACTGATTTATTAGAAGTGAAAAAATGCTTGCTTGGGCATCAAAACATGTAGAAAGGATTTTGTGTACAACTGGAGGCGGGGAAATGAAAGCGCATTTCTTGATAAAAACAAGCGTTAAACGTCGTAGTCTGTTGAATGGCTCTTCATCTTCCTTTATAGAAATGAGCTGCAGCATCTTTCCCCCGAAAAGAACATACAAGCAAAGCACATGTCAAGTGAAAACCGCCAGTCGGCTCACTTGGCATATGAAGCTATTCACTAATAATTTGGGCTCCTCGGCCCTTCCCCATCGAGCCAAGGCCAATACGGTGAAGTTATTTGCGTTTGAAAGATTTCTGCACGAAAGCGCTGCAACTGTCTTCATTGTCTTCAGCTACCACTTCCTACTCCAGTCTTCTAGTCTGTGGCGCTCCCGACAAGAAAAACTTGTGCAGACCTGACAATGTTCATCCCAGTGCAGCGTTCATGTCAAATTTGTTGACATGATAAGTGTTTTCTTGTGCCACTGTCATTTTTCTTTCTTTCTTTCTAGATTTTGTAGCTGAACGGTTCAACCTTAATTCGTTTTTCAGGTAACATACGAAGAAGCCCTGAGAGGAAATACTACAAGCAATTAATTTTTGCCAGTTAACTGCACTGTAAAAAACTAGCCGCTCAAATACTCTGTGCAAGTTTAGCAACGCCTAGACCAGGCGCGAGGCGAAGCACGTCGCGTTCTCAAAGGTCTGGCATGGCCAGATATTTGGCGCTCTCTCCTGCGCGCTTACCGGCCTGTGAATCTGCCGGTGGCCACAGACAACAACGTCGCTGCCGCTGCCTGTTTCCTCGTTAAGATAGATCAGCGCAGTTGCTTCATTAGCCGCAAAAGTTTTTCGGGTGCATGCACTTCCTCCTGGTCACACCAGCAAAATACGCTATCGACGAATACACGATCAAACTTCGTGAGCCCATCAGCCAGATACAAACACGGCTCTCCGCCGTCGTGTGTGCCTAGCGAAGCGGCGATGCAGCTGTGTTTTAGTTTGAAGCTGGCATTAAAAGTAATGTTGCTCTTCTGTAAGATAAAAAGCTGACGTTTGTATGTGTTGCGATGACAGTGTAGCAGTGTTGGGCGATGTACGGTTGGGCCATGTCGACAAGGCGGTCTCGTCAAGTGCGGGGCAGCGCACGCTCGCGCGCCTCCGTGTGTGTGCTTGCCCTCACCCTCGTCAGGCGCTTGGGCGCGCCGACACGAGAACGCATGTAGAACCGAAGCGCGCAAGCGCGTGCATGTGGTTACCGCTTTATGGTTGATTGCAACTTGAGGAAAAAGCAAATAAGGGATTGTTTCAAATGCTCACATCTGGGGTAGTTGAATTCTCCACAGCGAGACCAATTACAACGCCAAGCGTAGAACAATGACTGTGCATACCAATGCTTCTTATACTTTCGCACTCATCTCACTGTTCTGCTTTGAAGAATACAGAACATTCCAAGTTTAGACACCACAAGTTGCAGAGATTTTACAAGAAGTTTTGCAGCTTGGCTATTAACCTCTTCCTACTACAAATATGGAACCTATAAAAACCAACCCTGAGTTGCAGCAACTTTTAGCCTAAATATCAAAACACGAAACTCACAAACACCACCCATTCTCTCCCATGCTATAATTTTTTACAACCACAAAAGCTACAACAAATCAGCTGCAATAAACGAGCAGGTGCACACAACAAATAATTGTTAAGTGGACCATTAATGCTCCTGGCACAAAGACAGAGAAAGGCACAGACGTATCAAGGCTTGCATACATTGGTGGAGTGATAATAAGGGAAAAGCTGGAGTGGAAAAAAAAAAAAAGTAAAAGTGAATGAATGCCAGCAGCAGCCCTGGAGTGGCAGGAATGCCACTTGGTTATGCACAATAGCAGACGGCACCCTTCAAACGCCGACAGTCCTGGGTGTTGCCTGACAAAGCATTATCTTGCTTGTAAGGCATTCTTTCTTTACTTCTATTACTGTGACCGAGGCTACATGTACCGACATAACGATGTTCAACGCTTTTCCTGGCATACACTCGCAACATGAACCTGCAAGGTGGGAGCACACATGCCTATGTGCAAGCACCCCCCCCCCCCCCCCCCCTTACCCAGTGATGTGGTTTCCCGTCCATCCCAATGGCCTTCACACAAGGCGAGGTGCATATAATTTAAAGACTTTTATGTCATATTCGGTTACAGTGAACAGCATGTTGCAGGTCAAATTGAAGTTCTACCGTGCTCCTTTGACTGCATGAACCCACATTTACTACTTATTGTGCAGCATTATTTTGCTTTTCAGAAGGGACTGCCAAAGCAGCTGGCAAAGCAAGAGTTGGTGTGAAAACAAAAATTAAATTAATAAAAGCATTTCACGCATCGGTGTTCCTTAATTAAACTTGCCACAAAGTGCTGGCAGCATAAATTACAGTCCTGTCCTGACCCCTGCCAACAAGTTTTCCAAACTAGGGACTTTTGCAGTTATGAACAATGCTAGACCCCAAGGAAAAAGAAGAGCGTAATGCACATTTAAGCTTAAACTTGGCGTTAGTCAAAAAATGCTGAAATTTTCCTCTTATAGCTGAAGGAAGGCCTCACTTCAGTCCCAGAGTAAGGAACTTTTTCCTGTGTATCATTCCCTTGTACACAATACTAAATAATACTTAATCAGCATGCTAAACCAACCTCCATCGTATAAATATGCAATAGTAAGATTGAGTGCAACGGTAGACAGTGCTTTTACAAGACATGAGGAAGGCGAACTCGCAATTTCAAATTTTGTAAGCTTCAGCTTAAACAAGAGAAGCCCCGCTGAACACAAAAGAGCATGGATTTATGTATTACCCACTTCCCCCACAGAACTCCACGAAATGGCGGTTTGGTTAAATAGCAGTAGCGCATGAATAATGCTACCCAAACTACTGGAAACAACTAACAGCGCGCTTGTTTGAAAGAGCAATTCTCATGCAAACAGTGAAACGTCAGCTCGGTTGATTGATTGCTTACAGATCTTTTTTTTTGTATTGGTGTGATGATGTGTCCCCTCACTACAGAAGCTAATGCATTCGTGTAATGCACTTGTAAGTAGCGCTGCTTTAGCAACAACCTCAAACTATATTTTGTTCATAATGTGCAGTAGCTGTTCTATGCTGTATTCTCCTTTTTGCATTTTTTTCATCAGGATTCCATGCTTGGTTTAGTTCCCCCTAGCTCTTTCTTTACATTCTGCTTAAACCCTACTGCTTCAGGAAGGTGCAGGTTTCCCTCACGTGAATTTGTATGGATACAGTGACATTCCAAGAAAATGTGTTAAATCATTGGCTTCGGCAGACCCCATACATGCCCCACCAGCTTGGGTACGCTCCCCAACAAGGCTCTCCCTTTTCGAGCAATCTGCTTAGCTTCAAAAGGCACTGGCCTCAAATTGATTACGAGGTTTAACGTGCCGACACTACAAAGGCGATGTGTCGCCCTGTAGTGGAGGGCTTCGGATTAAATTTGACCACCTGGGTATCTTTAACAAGCGCCGAGATCTTGAACACATGGGCGTTTTTGCATTTTGAACCCGGGTCCTTGGGCTCAGCAGCACAAAGCCTTAGCCACTGAGCCACCGCGGCGTGTAGCCTTAAAGTTGCCGTAAAGACTTTTCTTTCCTATATAAAATTTCTCTGTCCAGCACATTGCTAATGGCATTTTTTATTCCATTTTGCCCTCCACTTGTTTCTGTCTGCTTTGCCTCCTTTTTATTTATCTTGGTTATCTTTGCTTTTCTAGTGTTCTTCACAAATTTCTTTGTCAGCTTTTTTTTCCCCCAATTGCATGTCTGCAATGTTTATGAACAAGTACTGAATCAGGTTACTGCCCCCTTACATGCATCCACATTTCTTAAACTTTTCTTGAAAATTATTTTACTTTGAATTTCTCAAACTTAAATGACGCCTGTCCATATAGGAGGGTTGCACTCGTCATCCGGTAGAAGCGCTACCGGCGCCACTAACAGCTACATCTTGCAGGGGTGGGACAGCTGAATCAGATTTGGGAGCAGTTTTTGGAGCAGCGAAATCTTGATTTTGGAGCAGAAGAACCTTGATTTGGAGCAGAAGAATGACATTTATTTTATGTCACCTTAGAAGCCTCAAAAATCAAATTTTTGGTAACTCGGGGTGGGGAGAGTGGACTTTTTAATCAATATTGAATGTACATAACACTGGAACAGCCTTTCAATAAAGTTTTTTCTACCAGAGTATCACAAGGTACAAACTGCAATACCTTTATACAAACCATTTTTAAATTCTTAGGCCCTACGCATAGATGGCGTGGAGCTCCACTGAAAATATCGAATTGAAAAACTAAGCAATCGTAAGGCATTTTTGTTAACATGTAAATGCTGAAATTATTATTTTTGTAATCCCAGATTCGACTTTAAGCACACGTGCAGAGCCAAGGCAAAAGCTTGCGCAAAGCGACGTGACAGTCAGCGCACCCCTCCCCTCCACCGCCCCCCACCCCTCCCATTTCAAGCGGAGAGTTGGGCGAGTTGGTTGCTGCTGACTAATGAACTCATACTTCTATAAACTTAGTACAAGACGAAAAAAAAAAAAAGACGAAACACACGCTAGCGTGTGTTTCGTCTTTTCTTTTGTCGTCCTGTGCTAAGTTCGCTAGAAGTAGGAGTTCATTAGTCCCATTTCAATTCCCACAGTGCACGTTCACTACGATCGTAATTTGAGTAACGTTGGTATGTTTAGCTACCTCTCTTTCAGCATTAAATTTCACTTCAGATAGATGAACCATTGCCATATTACTAGCTTGCAATAATAGCCCGTCCCGCAATCGGACACTGCTTGAACATTTTGTGGCGATGTAGCCTGCGCCGCCACTTCTGCATTGTCGATCGTCTCATTCCCGCCGCTCGCAAGGCAGCAATAACTGAGCTTTCAATGGAATCTGAACCTGGCAACGTTTAACGCGCGAACCTTATCTAGCGAAGCAAGTCTCGAGGTGTTGTTTGAGGAATTAGAGGGCATTAAATGGGATGTAATAGGGCTTAGCGAGGTTAGGAGGATGGGTGAAGCCTTTACGGTGCTGAAAAATGGACACGTCCTATGTTACCGTGGTCTAGAGGACAGAAGAGAACTGGGAGTGGGATTTCTAGTCAATAAAAGCATAGCTGGCAACATAGACGAATACTATAGCATTAACGAAAGGGCCGCAGGTCTTGTAATTAGGCTCAATAAGAGGTACAAGCTCAAGGTGGTGCAGGGCTACGCGCCCACATCCAGCCACGACGACCAAGTAGTGGAACGCTTCTATGAAGATGTGGAATCGGCAATGGCTAAAGTAAAAACACAGTATACCGTAGTTATGGGGGACTTCAATGCTAAAGTAGGCAAGAATCAGGCTGGTGACAAGGCAGTTGGGAACTATGGTCCGGGCTGTAGAAATAGCAGGGGGGACCTACTAGTTGAGTTTGCAGAACGGAATAACTTACGGATAATGAATACCTTCTTCTGTAAACGGGAGAGTCGGAAGTGGACCTGGAGGAGCCCGAATGGGGAGCACAAAAATGAAATAGACTTCATATTATGCGATAACCCTGGCGTCGTGCAGGATGTGGAAGTGCTCGGAAGGGTAAGGTGTAGTGACCACCGTATGGTAAGATCTCGAATTAGGCTAGAGTTGAGGAGGGACCGCAACAAGCTAGTACGAAAGAAGCCGATAAATGAGCAAACAGTAAGACGTAAAGTAGAAGAATTCAGGATCGCGCTGCAGAACCGATATTCCGCCCTTAACGAGGAAGCCGAGCTTACGACACAGGAAGCCAGCGACAACCTTACACGCATTCTCACGGAATGTGCAGTAGAAGTCGGGGGCACTATGGCTAGACAGGATACTGGTAAACTTTCACAGGAGACGAAAGATCTAATCAGGAAACGGCAAACCATGAGAATCTCTACCGCAGCTGACAGAATAGAACTAGCCGAGCTCTCGAAGTTAATCAATAAGCGGAAGACAGCTGACATACGGAAGTATAATATGGAGAGGATCGAATACGTTGTAAAAAACGGAGGTAGCCTGAAAGCAGCGAAGAGACGTCTTGGCGTGGGGAAAAATCAGCTGTATGCACTTAAGGATAAGCAAGGCAATGTCATCACAAATAGGGATAAAATAGTCACAGTGGCCGAGGAGTTCTATAGAGATCTGTACAGTAGCCGGGACATACAGGATTATGCCGAACGAGACAGTAGTTCAGAGGAGATAGACATCCCACCAGTAAGGACCGAAGAAGTAAAGAAGGCTTTGAAAGAAATGAAAGGGGACAAAGCACCTGGTGAGGATCAGATAACAGCAGACCTCTTGAAGGATGGCGGAGAAATTGTACTTGAAAAACTGGCAAACCTGTATACGCAATGCCTAAAGACCGCAATGGTACCGGAATCTTGGAAGAACGCGAACATCATCCTAATCCATAAGAAAGGCGACATGATGGACTTGAAAAATTACAGGCCGATCAGCTTACTGTCAGTCGTCTACAAGGTATTTACCAAGGTAATCGCTAACCGAATCTCTGCAACCTTAGATTTCAGTCAACCTAAAGAACAAGCAGGGTTCCGTAAAGGTTACTCAACAATGGACCATATTCACACGATCAATCAGGTGATAGAGAAGTGCGCTGAGTATAATGAACTCCTATATTTAGCCTTCATAGATTATGAGAAAGCATTTGACTCGGTCGAAACCCTAGCAGTCATTCAGGCATTACGGAACCAGGGGGTAGATGAGCAATACGTAAGAATACTAGAGGATATCTACAATGGGTCTACAGCTACCATCATCCTCCATAGGGAGAGCAGTAAAATACTAATAAGGAAGGGTGTCAGACAAGGAGACGCAATCTCTCCAGTGTTATTCACAGCATGCTTACAAGAAATATTCAGAACGCTGGATTGGGAACAGGTGGGAGTAAGGGTTAATGGAGAATACCTCAGTAACCTCAGATTTGCTGACGACGTTGCGTTGCTAAGTAACTCGGGGGACGAATTGCAAAGCATGCTTTCTGCACTGGGCGAACAGAGTAGAACCGTGGGCCTGAAAATTAATATGCAGAAAACTAAAGTAATGATCAATAACCTCGGGACAGCACAGCAGTTTGAGATAGGTGGCGAGGCAGTGGAAGTGGTAAGCGAATATATCTACTTAGGCCAAGTTGTGACCCCAGATCCCAACCATGAGGCAGAGATAATTAGAAGAATCAGAATGGGGTGGGGTGCATATGGCAGACATTCCCAGATAATGAATAGCAGCCTACCATTGTCGCTGAAGAAGAAAGTGTATGACAGCTGCATATTACCGGTACTCACCTACGGGGCAGAAACTTGGAGGCTGACTAAGAGGGTTCAACTTAAATTGAGAACGACTCAGCGAGCAATGGAGCGGAAAATGCTAGGTGTAACATTAAGGGACAGGAAGAGAGCGGAGTGGGTCAGGGAGCAAACTGGTGTTAAAGGCATATTGGTAGAAATTAAGAAGAGGAAATGGACGTGGGCAGGGCATGTAATGCGAAGGCAAGATAACCGCTGGTCGTTAAGGGTAACAGAGTGGATCCCTAGAGAAGGCAAGCGCTGCAGGGGGCGGCAGAAAATTAGATGGGCAGATGAGATCAAGAAGTTTGCGGGGATAAATTGGTCACGGTTGGCACAGGACCGAGGTAATTGGAGAAGACTGGGAGAGGCCTTTGCCCTGCAGTGGGCGTAGACAGGCTGGTGATGATGATGATGAGTCCGAAATTTCACTTCAAGCACGCACTGCGCCTCACACTCAGGGCCGAAACACTGCGAATTCGCGGGCACCACGCTGTTTTAGACGAACTCCATCTTTCGAGTAACGCAACTTTCCGCAACAGATCAGACGATTGAATGTAGAACCAGCCACCCCCATGACCACAACCACGGTAGAAATCGGCAAAGAGCACTCTGCCTGAACCACAAGCAACTGCTTCGCCAGGCGGCCATATTTTTGAATCTTCACCACATAAAGACGGCGGCGCCGTTCCGGAGATACGGCGCTCCAAAAATTGCCGTTTTTTCATCTACTTGCACAAGTACTTTGTCGCCTTTCTACAGGACTTTTAAATGTTTTTCGATGGGAAAACTTTGAAAACGCACAGAATATAACATGTGCAAACCGACATTGTGACTTTTAAAGAACTATCTCGGGGACAATGTGGGTTTTTTTGTTGAATGATCAATCAATTAAACCTTTAAAAACAGTACCATTTCGGGAAAATTGTCGTCAGTAAGCCTTTTCCCCCACTCAAACTGACGGGAGCGTTAAAAGCCTCAGCTCTTAGACTGTTTTGGAGCAGTTTGGCGCAATTTTTGCAATTTTCAAGCTTTTGGAGCAGCCCGGCGCAAAAAAAACCAATCTGTATCAAAACTGCGCAATATGCGCAACTGTCTCACCCCTGATCTTGTGCATTCAACCTCACGGAGCAATCTCGCCGGCCATCCTAGCTGTTTGGCGCCTCGAGCTTCTGCGGTTACAAAGCAACAGATTCGACATGGCTCAGTGCATACGACCGTCGGTACTTGGAGAAAATATTACTATCTCGCAGTCATTACCCGAAAGAATATCACTATCCTGAAAATATCACAAAGTCGTTGTCGACCCTCACGACTATGGCGCCGGAGATGCGGTGTGTGACGTGAACCTGTTGTGGTCGGTAATGTCTGCCTACATCAGCCACTACCTCGTCCACAACATTACTTTTGTCACGCAAGAGGCCTGAAAGCATGCAAAAATATGGAACCACACAATTACGTGACAAGTGAATGGGTGCAAGAGTCGTGCGTTGTGGGGACCCTTGTTTCCCTACACCTCGCCTGCACATGTCTTCGCGAGCTGGGAGCCGCCATTTTGGGCCGCCGGCGCGTCACCTGAGTCGTGACCTTTTCGTGACACCATGTAACGTGTTAAACTCGCCACAAAACGTGTGCGCGAGGACGTAGGGAGAAGGAGGACCAGCTTGTCACCTTTTTTCGCACCACCCTTTTCCCCACCAGGAGAAGACCTCCTCTCCCCAAGAGCCGACCTGCAGGACCCGCGCATGTTCCGCCGGGAATTGACTGGGCGAGTTGGTTATAATCGGTTGGCTTGGAAGTGCCTACTCCCAATGATGGAGAATTCCGTTGGCTCCACGCGACTCTGCTACGAGAGCCTGTCCTGACCGGTCACAAGGGATGCCTCCCCCACTCCCGCGGCTGTGATGGCGGATATTGAGGTCCGAGTCCCGCAGCTTGAGCGAGCGAACGGAGCCACTGTCTCCCCGCAAGCAATAGTCACGTTGTCTGGTATATGCCTTGTATCTGCCTGGCAATAAAGCCTCACTTAAAATTGCCGGGATCTGTCTACCGCTTGTTAGTTTCTGAACCAGTGCGCGAGTCTTCGGATTCCGCTGGAGCTGGTGCACGGTGCGCAGCACTTTCTCTAGCGAAGCTAGCCGGGGTCCTCTGCTATCCCATACGTTAGCCCACAGCGACAAGGGGTAGTTGGTGAGGTAAGTTGTCTATGCTGTCTTCGTGCAGCCTTCAAACGAAATATGTTCACCATGTGAGTGCTGCCCGGTGGAAGCAGTGACTAAGCCCTGGCATAGCGCTTAGCCCACCCACAATAGAGCGGCAGAAAATGTTTTGCTGCGGTGACTAACCTTGCCCTTAGATGAATGCATAGCTTGGAAAAAGGTTGCGTTATGTGATTGATGGACAATTATTTGCAGGTGCTGGTGATTAATGTAATGCGAATCTGACAGGCACACATCTCTACTGTCACCACAAAGTGAACATGTAACCTAGTTAAGCATAATGCAAGCGCCAAATGAAAAAGACAATAGTTGTGCCGAGTTTAAATCATCGAACGCGTGCAACTTACTGTAACACATGCTAGCTTGCTGCGCAACTATTTGGCCCCTGTCTACACACTTTTATAAAAAGTTTTCCGAGGTTCGCACCACAATCACTGTGCAATCTTTGGCGTGCCAGTGGGGCGACTGCACAAATGAAGGCTAGACGATGCTGTCACCATCTGGGAGTGCAGTGGCAGTGCAACCCTCGGTTAATACCATGCCCGCATAAAAGCCAAATGGCCTATTGTTTTCTTGCTTACTCCTAGGCCTGATAACATGTGCTTTTTAAACAGATTGTGCAGATGTAGTGCCTTACAAAATTCCCTGAACCTTGAATTTGCTATGGCCCCACGCTTCATAATAGCCATGTTCAGCTTTCCTTTAACTTCGCAATGTTCCTCGTGGGTAATTGAATGAATCCCTGCTGTAATGTAGTGCGAAAATTCGTAGTCAGTAAAACTGCTGAAAACAAGACAACTACTGCTAGCTATGTTGTAGATGAAGAAGCCCCTTCGATGACCATTGTTCTCCGAAAAACATCAAATAACCATGATGAGGTGATGCCATCACAAGCAAAAATAAATAAATAAATAAAAAGTGATCACTTATTGCAAGTGGAGGTCGCCAAAATCGAAGAACATTTTTTTCTGATGTGTGGCGAATGACAACACAATGCAATCGGACAAGCAGGACAGCACCAGAAAAATGAACTTGAGTTGACCAAAAAGTGTGCCAGACAAACTTTAGATCCACGGCAACGATTGCACAAAACAAACAAGGGCAGAGAAAAAACGACAAGGACGAGCACACTCATCCTTGTCGTTACGTCGCTGTCCTTGTTTGTTTTGAGCAATTGTTGCCATGAAACGTTTCCAACTAGGCCGGCTCACGGTGCTGCTTCAACTTTAGATTTTTACTTTGACATAATTGGCATGTACATAAAAAGCAGAGCTGACTTCCTGACCACCACGTCGCTTTTTATGCCCAGATTCGGTGACAAGGAATACTCACCTCTGGGAGGTTCTTCACATAATCTTCAATGGCCTCCACGGCTTCCTTGAAACTGGCTGTCTTGCTGGACTTTGCGTACTGCTCCTTGCTGGCCTCGTATGGCTTGATCTGGTCTTCCTGGATCCACGCACTGCAAGCACAACAGTTGCGGTCCCCAGAATTGCTCCAAGAAGAATTGTCACTCACATGTCAGGGGTGCTAAATCTGTTACCAGTTCTCTCTACTGTGCAGAGGAGCTCCAAATGCAAATGAGTTTTGGTTTAGCCAAAATTTTGAGCCATGGACAGTTTTATTATTTTTCTTCAACGCTTGTTTATATTTAGCCTTCCCTGTAGAAAATCAAAAATAGCAAATAATTTTCACTTCCTTTCCATTTTACAGATGCTTTGTTCGCAATCATAAATAAATGTCAATATGTCAAATAAGAAACAATTCTGAATTAACGTTCAATTCTATACAGCACTGTGCAACTACTGTTCGACAGCTATGTGCGGCTCTGACCTCGTGTGCGGCGAGATTAAGCACGCAGGGAAAAAAGAACTCACTAGTTATTGGTTCCAAAAAAGAAGATGCACTGCATCGGCTTTTTCTGAGCTGGCCGCTTCACGTCCTTCGTGGGGTTGGCCACCTACGCAAAAAGAGAGAGAGACCGAAATCAAGATCGGGGGCGCGGCCTGGCGCGGCGACTGGATCCCCGCATGGCGGGAGCCGACATACAAACAAAATCTCCCGCCACTCAAACCGAAAGTCAAATACACTGACAGCACCAGCAACAATGACAGCCAGACAGCACCAGAAATCTTTAGAAAGACGCCATATCAATACATCCACCCCGCACAAGTACCTAACCAGAGAGCGTTGCAAGTGAACGCATCTTTCACCACAGTCAATTGAGTCCGTTTTGGCGGAATCTGCTAGGCCTAAAACGCATAAACACCGACACACGACAGCTTTACCCGGCACCCGAGCACTGCGATGAGCGTTGCGAACGGTGAGTTACACAACTAGAAACACTGGCACAAGCAGAAACGTGATATCAAACGTTTAAAGCCTCTATTAAGGCTTTCGGGTAATGTGCAGAGCACGCCGATTTTGAATTTGAATGATCGTTGAGGCCGCGCTACGAACAAAGCCACGCTACCTTTCCAGGCCAGGGAGAAAAGCCCTTCATCTTGGCCCTGCAATGTATGAGAATCGCATCAAAACACTGTAAACTGCTACAAAAGTTGCCATCAAACCACACTACTTTCGTAAAAATGCGCGAAAATCAAAATATCTCACCATACAGGGTCGCCGATGTTGTATTGCGTCGCCATGCTGGATGAGGAGCGTCGTAGAGGATGATGGGATCGCCAATTTTATTGCAGACAGCTCGAATGCACAGTTTCGTATTAATTTGTCAAAAAACTGTTTATCGCGTAAACCAAAAATATAAATATAACAAAGTTTCAGCTTGAAGGGCAATTTGTACTGTAATAAAATTTTTATGTACTTTGCATTTATGGCAAATTTTGGGAATCGGCAAAGCGGTTTTTTTGGATTGACTCCAGTGTATTTTTCGATTTTTCGCGTACTGCCCAGTATCTCAATGCGTCCTATGTGACTGACAAACGTGACAGACGTTATTCGTAGCACGTCGCGAAGTTTACAGCCAACCATAGGAAAAAAAAAAAAACTTTCCCGCCACAATTTCGGGATGTTTCGGAAGTGGCTTTCACCCACCCTCGTGTTGTCAGCGGCCAACAGAACGTTACACAAAGTCATTTGGGCACATCTTGGCACATGACATCAAAATGAAACACCTAGACCATGCTCCCTAGGTGCATCAACAGCAACCTCCCTCCTCTAATCTTTATCCCTCATTATCAGTCAACTAACAATCCTTTCTCCAGCCAACCCCGTAACTCCTCTGTTGATGGTTGGTTGGTTGATTGTAGGGTTTAACGCACCGACGCAACGCAGGCGATGAGGCGCGCCGTAGTGGAGGGCTCCGGATTAATTTTGACCACCTGGGGATCTTTAACGTGCGCCAAAATCTCGTACACACAGGCGTTTTTGCTTTTCGCCTCCATCAAAAAAGCGGCCACCGCGGCCGGGAATCGAACCCGCGACCTCGTGCAACTCCTCTGTCCTAAATTCTTTATTGTGAGCCAGAAATACAGTCGTTTCCGAATGAAATGCTTCTGTATGATGCATTTGAAAACAGTCAACATCTACCTACAAACACATTATACTTCATGATGTAACAGGAACCACAAAAAAGTTAACGCTCCAAATCTTCGGAAGTAAAGAAGGTGGGGAAGCCACATCACCATCCCTCTTGGATGTAGTCTAGTAATGTGCAGTCAGCAAGACTGCCAAACACAGATGATAGATAGCATTTAACTTGTTGCAAAGCCAGGTTGCAGCCATTGCATGCTTTTGTCTGTTGAGGTACATCTAAAGTGACCAGACGTCTCAATTTAGGCGGGACAGGTCCCGGTTTTGCGGCTGTGGTCCCGCTGTCCCGCAGCCTGCTTGTGGGACGGTGTTTTGTCCCACTTTCGGCCGGAAATATGGAAAACGGGTATCAAGCTCAGTGTCAGTAATGAAAATCTGGAGGAATGAAAAAGCCGAAAGAAACCGTTTGAGGAACTTCAAGAAAAGAGTGCACACGATGGAACTAAGCAAGCAAGTGTTGTGCGTTCCTTGCTTAGTCCGAATGTCTGAGCTGCTTTGTTTAAGTTGTAGTGTACCAACAACACATTCAGTACACCCTTTTGCATTTGACGAACGCTGGGTGGGCATGCTTCAGCACTTACTTATTCAGCAAATAACGCATCACTGCTCGTTGAACAAAGACCGAGAGAACTACGAAACGTATTATCTTCCAGTTAAAACAAAATTTCACTGAGCCTTAGTCTCCCTTCAACATATTCTTACACCTCCCCTCCACATAGCTCCCCCGTCCCGCTTTGGGGTCCGAGGAGTATGGTCACTTTAGGTATGTCCATATCAAATGGTGAAGGTTTGCTGATTACAGCCTCACATAGGCACCCTACAGGTAACGGAGTTGCACAAACAAGCAGCCGCATGGCAAAAGTTTCCTTCCACTCATGTGTGCTGGCAGGCGCAAGGGCCATTTCTACCCTGATGCCTCACAGGACACCCTCTTCTACCCTGCACCCTAGAGAAATAGGATCAAACACGCTGACACAGAACTCGATTTCAGCGTCGGCGGTCATATTTGGCTGCCACGCTTGCTGCTCGTGGGTCCATTGACAGGTAGCAGACGATGGGAGATTTTCATATTTACCAGGTCTTCCACTTCGTGCAGAGTCAACCACAAAAGCCTGCAGGTACTAAGTTTGCGCACACAAGATGTGCACATGTGAATAGAATATTAGTAAGCACTTTGTCTAAAGAGGAACTACTTCAGACACGACTAGTAGAAAAGCAGGCTATAAAAAACTCAGAATAGTGAATCAAATTTTTTTATTTTACTTTGCTCTAATGGACTATCTCAGCAAGTGCAATGCCAGCATATCTTACGACGTGGTGTGGCACGTGATGTGCTCACTCCTGGATATCCAATCCTAAGCGAGCAGAGCATTTAAAGTCAAGGTAGACCAGCTCTCATGAGCTACACAAAAATACACAAAAACAACATTTTAATTATTGCACTCAATTTTATTGATAATTTTCGAAACCTTTTCTTTATTTACACAACAATGCTCAGGCATGTTTTCCTATCTTCCTCCTATGAACACTGAAATTACAGTTAAAAAATAAATACCAAAATATCTTAAATGTTAAGACATAGTGAAGGGAGCTATTGTAGAGCTACATACAGTCAAACCCGGTTATAGCGAACTGCAATATGTGTCACGATTAGTTCGATATATCTAATAGTTCGAAATAGCTGAACCCGCCAATAACGAGTTTTTTGTTACGAGTTTGCAGTACGCGGGACCCCCCTTACCCCCATCCCCCCTCCTCCTGCCATCCCCGCATGCAGAAACAAACATAATAACGTATCCCATTACTATACAGAAAACTATCTTTATTGAAAGCAATAAAGCTACTTTCCGCTGTAACTACCTACTTTCCCAAAAAGTGGTGATTCTTGTTTTCACTTTCGTTTTGGCAGTGTCAACTAGCACAGCATTCTCTACATGAGACATCATTTGCATCAGTTGCAGTCCGTGTCCTTCAATATCAAAGCAATATTGTTGTAGCACACTGACTGCCGAAAGCACTTCATTAAGCATTGGACGGCTTCTGCTCGCGACATCCCCTGCCTGTTTGGTGCTTCCAGCAGCGCCAGCAGCCATGACATCGGCGACGGTGTCGGCGTCCGAAGGGCTCACAGTGAGGGCAACGTCGTCGTTGACACTCAAGCAATCCTCGAAGGGCACTCCTTTCAGCACAACATCGGGAACGTTGGCGGGCTCTTCCCACCATTCGCTGATGCTTCCATCTTGATCCGGACTCGCTGACTGGGAAGGTTTAATCGTGATTCAGTCGCGTCGTTAACAGTTAAGGAAAGTGCCGGGAGTCACGTCGCTCCATGGGAGGCTCAAAATCTTCATCGCAGCCAATCAACATCTCGATTACCGCTCCGAGACCATGCATTTGGCGGCAATTCTAGGCGCGCCAAGTTCGATATATCAGATGTGAACTTCGTTATAAGGAATATGTTTCACGTGTATTTTCGAAACTGATCTTTTTTTGTTCGATATATGGCATAATTCGCTCTATTCGGGTTCGTTATAATCGGGTTTGACTGTATAAGTCACAACAACATGTAGGCCCATTGGTTGTTAGGTGAGCCCTTGGAGCGACAATGTGTATAGGAGGCGGAACGGCCCATTGCTGCTAGTGAGGGTGAGCGACCAGATAATGTCACAATGCAAACCAACGCGGACTACAAAGTTTTGTAGCTGCGATGGAGATGGCGAGGGTGGCAGCACCTGATCGAAGAAATGATAGTGACCACAAATCATTCTGAGGCTGCACAGTGAAATGCTGATTGCGGCGGCCGCACAGTTTCTTCTCTCGTGACAGACGCTGCTAGCTTAGCCTTGGCCAAGCACTTCTGAAGTTATCTGGCCACCCAAAGCAGTGCCGTTTCCCCTCCTGTCTTGTTCTTGCTCCGTGGGTGAGCCAGACGTCGGCACACCAGCTCGCCCAGTGCATTGCATAGACCGAAAACAACAGCAATAAAACCCCCAAAAAGCGAGTAAAAAAGAGAGAAAAGAAGACTGAACCCTGATCTTACGAAACCTCATTTTATGAATGTTTCCAATTAACAAATTTTGATCCCCCTGTGATTGCCCATGGGCGCAATGTTTCCTCAATTTTACATAGTTCCCAATTTTTTCCCTTCATGTGCAAATAGGTTACAGTGCCAGATACATAACGTTCATGCATTGTGAGCAAAATGGCTCGAGTGCTAGCTAGTTGTGACACATGAAATGGTACGAGATAATGATCGATTTTTTATGATTGGTTATTATAAATAGCAATGCAACACACAGGCCTTTTCACTCGCTCAATGAAACTTCGTAAGGTTACAGTGTGACTTAAGCTTGTGTGTAATGCTATTGGCCAAAAGATTGCATAGCAGAATAATGAGTATTCCTGAAATGATTACCGCTTTAAACTTCCCTTCAGCAAATGAAAATTTGATCAAATGCAGCAGGTTTCGCCAATCCATCAATGTCTGCTTTAACGTAATTACTACACTGAATTTTCGCTTTGCCTGGGGCTGTAACTTAGTGATGGAGCATTCAATAAACTTTTTGTGTGTAAAGAGGTTCAGGTTTGAATTCTAGCAACTTTCCAATGGGATAAATTTTTAAATCTATTTATGATTCAGACGAAACACCCCACATTGACCCATTTTTGAAGTGCCAAAGGCTTTTTCCAAAGACAGAACAAAGTCGGTCACGAGCTTCACACTCGCAACTCTGTACTGCACATGGTCTAAGAGTTGGTTCACTATATAAAAACAGCACAAAAAGTGGGACAGAAAAACAAAGAGGAAGGCAGACGCAAAGCAGTCCACATTTTCACTTTTTGTCCTTTTAGAATGCACCAACAACAAGCCCTAAAAAAAAGGGTGGAAAAAGAGGGGGAAGAGGAAGAAAAAGAAAGAAAACTGGTCGTATGCTTTCAAAACTCCCAAAGTATAGTTCTAAAGATTTACTAAAACCAAGACATCTTGTGACCAGGAAAGCAATGAGGAGGCCAAGCTGTGCAACATTGGCGTGACAAAGTATGCACTGACAAGCGTGAAGTGGTTTTCACTTTCAACTTTCCCTAGAATTCACAGTGAAGCCCAATCTTTCAGTGTTGGCATGTACAAAGCTGCGACAATGGTTACAGTGGGTGGTGTTCGTCCCTACAATCTGCTATGACTTGTCTTCTCTTCGGCCTAGCAACCAGCGTAGTGGGCTGAGCCCAACACTGTCAGTGAAGCAAGACAAGGCACAAGACACTGTTTGCCCGAGCAAGAAGCACTGGGATGCAGACTCAAAAGAGAAAAATTTCAATCACCCGGAAAGGCATGACAGGGCCATGCATGGCAGACCATCTTCACTGCCTTTGCCCCACCGTGCTGGGTTCGGTAGAATCAGAGTAGTCATCAAAGAACACGTAGAGCGACTTGAAGGTGGGTCGCCTTTCTGGTTTGGCGTCCCAGCAGGAAAGCATTATGCTGTAGACGTTGTCCGGGCACTCGTAATTAGCTGGCTTCGGCAACCGGTATCCGCGCCCAACAGACTCGATCACCTTCCGATTGGGCATCCCTGCAATGCAACGATCGTGATACAGTTGAACACGGTTATATCGAACACGGATATATCGAATTATTGTCTCTACCAAAAAAGGATGAACAGCCCCTCGGAAATCCAATGCAAAAGTATAGCACTGTTGTATGCGTGTATCAAACTCCTGATCACGGGCACATTAGAACGTTGCGCCCCAAGTGCCCCTGCAAGTGCTCTTCTCCTAATGGGATGCATGTGATGAAGATGATGACTTATCGCTGGTGCTGCCGTGCTCTTTGACAAGGGAAAGATGCCACGTCGCTTCGATGGCCTTCAACGCCTGCTTGCACGCTAGCATGGGGAGCAGTCGCATGGTAGTGAGAACGTGGGGAGTGATTGAGTGCAAAAGGCTATAGGAGGCATTCGTTGAAAAGTTTAGCTGTCAATTTCTTTGCTTGGCAACACTGGAAATGGTCACAGACATGGCCGATGCGTCACGGACATGGCGTGGCTTGGGCCACTGCGCCCGCACACCGAAGAAAAAAAAGAAAAAGAAAAAAAAAAAACATCGGCGTGCGTCGTCTGCTCCGTTTCAACCCGATTTTCAACAGATTAATAACATCATAGATGTTATTCATAGATGTTATTAATCGCACTCACATTGGACTCGACGCAATACTTTACGTTCGTTGAGGTAGAGTTTCTTAACGTGCAACACAGACATGTGCTTCGCACCGACAAGTACCACCATCCCACGGAGCCCGACGTAACGAGTGACGGCGCACTCCCACGGTTGCCTGCATGCGCGCCTCGCCAGTGAATACAAGCAATAGAGTAGGAGGTGAAACCGACCGGAAGCGCTCTGTTCCCGGCATTTTTCTGTGCGCTTGAGCAGTTATCAGTGGTGGCTCGTGCAGGGGGACCTATGTGGCACAGTGCGTGTTTGTTTTGTCCGTGGCGCGCGTTTCAGGGCCACAGTCGTGGAAAAACGAAATAATTTGGATTTAGCAACAAAAGCAGACATTATTTGACGAGTACAGGCCAGTTAAACAATGTCGGCTCAGCATTTTTTAGTGCAATACTGCGCATCAAACCTGACGTTAAGGCGAAAGCAGCGCAGCCACGGCCTGGCTATTCCGGTGCTTGTCGTGTGCAAAAAGGTTTATGTTGAGCGGCTCCAGATGAAAGGTGTTCTGATACCGAAGACGACGGCGCTGAGGGCCTTGAGAGTGAATTTAGAGAAATGTCAGCATTCCCATGCGACATTCCGAATGACACAATGGCACACGCATTCGTAAGTGCTGATGACGATGTGCAGGCTGTGGCAGACATCACCGATGCTGACGAAGCAGACCTTACTATACTCGGTTACAACTCAAGAACGGAACCACCTCATGTAGTGTATCACTCCGCCAAAGCGCTGGACCCGTGACGTCAGTGCGCGCGCGTTTTGAAAGGGGTTTGCTATGAATGCGTGATATCGTCTGCCTTGTCTCATGCAGTTTGTTTGTCATCACTGGACTCGTTTGTAAGCATATTAAGTCCAAAAAATAACGGGAACGGCTCACGCCATGTTCAAAATATTCCCAGTAACGCCCTACTTGCGCCGCACGGAGAAACATCCGGCTACGGTGATAAGGCACAGCGGCAACTTCCGATGCCGTTCTTAAGTTGCCACCGAGTATAGAGGCCCTGACAACGCTCCCAACCGCCTACTGCACCCAAAATTGCGTCAGTGTTAAGATTCGCCACTGTTGTGGCACAGTGTACAACGCTGATTTTCTTATTTTAAATGAAGTGCGGTGGTCGCTACGCTGTGGTTTGAATTTTCCGTGCTGTGAGGAACAAATCGATAAGCCACCACTTGTTGCAACTTTGAAAAGCTTTCAGTGATGTGCGGAGTTTCCAGATAAGCTTCAAATAGGCATCTTTTATATTTCGAATTATCAATATATTAAACTTATTTCGCGATCCACTCGGAGTTAGAGATACAGTTGAACCCCTTTATAAGAGACACGTACCGGGGAGCAGTTTCTGTCTCTTATACGAGATGTCTCTTATAAGCAGGGTACCATGTTTTCACTTACTAATAAGACCCTAGTTCAATGTGGGCACCCTATGACTAAAACAAGCTCAAAAGAATGCTACAGCATGTTTCAAAAGATTCATTCTAATTTATGTTTGGCCCCCAGAATTTATGAAACAGTTCTGAATCTTTGTTTGCTTCATGACTGTATTTACACTGCATATTTTACAACCGATTCTGCAAGCTTTTTTTTCTTTCCTCGTTTGTGGATGATGAATCGTACATGTTGAGTTCACAAGCCTGATGAATAGGCGGAGCGCACAGCTTCTTCCGCTGTGTGCTCAGGCTATTCATTATGCTTGCAGGACTCAACATCTGCGATGCTTTTTGATTGGGAGCTATGCCAGTGGGAGAACCCGCATGTGCGATCGCGCTCCATCCAATGGATGGCAGTAAGCTTCACCCACTTCTGTAAGTTGCATTTCCATTGGCAGGGCTTCTCATCGTCATTTCATAGCTGACTGAACCACTGTGTGTTTGCTGAAGTTATAATAAATAGCGACTGCAGGCGTCTGTCGTCCACCTGTGCTTCCAGGATGGAAGCAACTGCAATTAGTGACTGGTGGCACTGCGTCTGAAGTTAAAATGGCTATTACAAGTGAGATTATTGATTAAAGTTCAAGGATGACTTGTCTCTTATAACCAATCTTCTACATCCGATGTCTGTTATAAAAGAGGTCGATTTAATGGGAAAGATAGGGCAGCCAACCATGTGGGTCAATAGTGTCTCTTATACCCATTTGTCTCTTACATCAGTGTCTCTTATAACGAGGTTCAGCTGTATCCGTGTTCGACTGTACGTGGAAGCACAAGCCAGCGTTCTGTTGCCCCAAGTTCCATATTATGACAACTACACTCTGTCCTACTTAGAGTACCATATTTATAGCTACTGCTTCAAATCAGGCTTTGTTGTACTACTACGTTAAGCATGTAGTACACTTACAGGGTCCCATTGTGCAAGAAGTTTGTCAAACTTAAATGCGTTATCATGCTAGCATTTTTCCCGCTGAAACTACTTTTAGATTCGGTTTAACTAGCATTAAATTCCGCTGCAACTACATATGGATTTGGTTTAATGCAGTTAGAGAGGGGGGAATAAACAGAACCTTTAAAAAAAAAGGAGAGGCAGGAACGGTGAAAAAACCTACAAATAAACGAAACTGGGGTTTTACATGATTACGTGTGTCAGGTTGTTGCACCCACTTAGGCTTTGCAAACATCCCAAATCACAAATTGTGATGAAACAGATGATGCGACATAAAGTGACACTTTTGCGGGGAGCAAACTGGATAAGTGCAAAGTTAAGCTCACCAACTAGAGACTCAACTATTAAAAAAAAAAAATCTTAAAAAAAAATCACAAGAACCCTGTAGGGATTTTCCCCTGTAAAGTCTCATTCAAACTACCGTGTGCCACCTCTTTTGCCATCTATGAACTGTGCAAAGACTGTGATATAGGGGAACGTGGCACGTCAGATGGACACACTAGATAAGCGCAACGGCAGTTGTCAGCGGGGAGAGTAACCAGCTGTGAGTGCCACCGGCCACGAGAGACCAGTCGTCACCAGCCACCTTCAGGAGCATGCGTGACAGCAAGCGGACAGTCATCCGTCCCACCGTGCCATAGGCCTCCAGACATAAGCCTCCATTGAAGTGCTTTAGCAAATGTATCTCTTGTGCCGTTTATGCTTGATGATTGTTGGGTTTAACTCTTTCACTATGGCGCCATAGGCCATCGGACGCCGGTGTCCGATGATTTCAAATGTCCCGCGAAAGCTAAAAACGGCGCCTGGTGGACAACTAACGCCATCTGGCGTATTTATTGACAACTCATTTTTCGATTTTATTATGTTTTGTTGATATTTCGCGTGCAGAGACCGCGCCAAGAGTGAAATTTGAACCCGCGATAGTGGCTTGTTGTGTGAAAATGGTGTCCATCGGACATGGAGTTCCGATGATTTCAAACGTCCCGCAAAAGCTAAAAACGGCGCCTGTCGGACAACTAACGCCATCTGGCGTATTTATTGACAACTGATTTTTCAATTTGAGTATGTTTTGTTGATATTTTGCGTGCAGAGACCGTGCCAAGAGTGAAATTTGAACCCGCGGTAGTGGCGAGTTGTGTGAAAACGGCGTCCCGCTGTATTTATAAACAAAACAGGCTTCCTATCTGACGACTGCGGCTTTACATTGATGTGTAGGGTCTGGACAACGTACGGTGCGAATATTTTGCTAAATGCGCTGCGTCATATCGCGTTATTACCTTCATGATAGCCTGGCACTCGTGTCAGATTACCGCTACGGAGCGATGCGCGACACTTCTCAAGAGCGCTGAATTTTTTTTCTAGTTTTTTACCACTCAAGTGAAAAGGATTTTGTGTCAGAACACAAAAATGTGTGCTTGGATGCATGACCGACTTACACTCGAGTGGCTTCGAGGAGTGGCACAGCCGTCAGTCCCGCTAGTTTGACGGGCCCACAAAAATACAAAACTTGGTGTACAGCGTTGATATATACATTGAATCATAGCCAAGAAATGTAGGAACAATTTGTATATCTTAGAATTCCTAGAATCATTTTTAGGCTCATTACAATTGCCTATATACGCTGCGTGTATACTTTTTTGTGCGTTTTTTTCTGAATATTTGACTAATAAACTGTAAGTGATTGTACCTTTCACAAAACTGCTGGTACGTGTTTGTAAGAGCAATCTATAAGCTACAATTACATGCATAGCAATGCTAAATGTGTCCACTAGCTCAAGAGAAAAAAATAGCTTTGCGGAAGCACTCAAAATCGGCCGTTTTTCCACTGTAACGAAAGAGTTAACGCACCAATGCAATGCAGGCAACGAGGCGCACCGTAGTGGAGGGCTCCGGATTAATTTTGACCCTCTGGGGATCTTTAACGTGCGCCGAAATCTCCAACACACGGGCGTTTTTACTTGCTATTTATGTTTGGTTCTGCTGCTTAAGTAAAGCCCCTGTTTTCTCTTGCAACGTTCTGTACTGTAGTGTTTCAACAAAGGCTGTTGCCTGAACCCCCGCATTAGGTAGGACTACCCGCAATCCAAAGGAAGGACCTACCCTTATAGGGGATCTGGCCGTAGGTGACAAGCTCGTACAGCAGGATGCCATAGGACCACACATCCGACTTGATGGTGAACTTGCCATACAGAGCTGCCTCAGGAGCTGTCCACTTGACTGGGAACTTTACACCTGTGTGTCCACAAGGGGCAAATCTTCAGACATACACGCTCGAGTTGTAAAGATTTTCATCTCGTAAAGTGCCCACTGTTCAAAAAATCAACTGCACACAAAACTTTAAAACAGTCCAGAGAGAGGGAGGGACTCTGTATTAAAGAGGAAAACGCAGAGAGGTTTGCCGACGTGCTACTCTGCGGGGCAAGGAGTCCAGTGGCAAACTGCCCCTATTTCCCATACAGCCTTCACACTTCTCGATCATCCCTACTTTATCTTACATCATTATAGCACTCTGTTATGAAAACTGTACAGAGCAACCTTCCTTGGCCTCACTGATGGCAGTGTTGCAACCGAGCCACATTGCAGGAAAGCCAACTTTACACAATGGAAGGAAACATGATGATGAAACGAAAAAAAAAAAAAAAAAAAGACAACCCGCTTCCCATAGTTAAAATCAAAGCTTGGTCTCTTGCATTATGAAGCTGACACCTATCCACTTATGCCCTTCTGACAGGGCCAAAGCAGTTTGGATTTTGGATTGACTTTGACTTGGGTTGCATGGTCGTCAAATCCCTATTCGAACCTGATGCTGGGTGGAGGGGGGTACTCAGCTTTCTCATGATTCGTTTGCTGTCATCTTAGTTTGGACGTTTACAGTTGAACCCCTTTATAAGAGACACGTACCGGGGAGCAGTTTCTGTCTCTTATACGAGATGTCTCTTATAAGCAGGGAACCATGTTTTCACTTACTAATCAGACCAAAGTTCAATGTGAACACCGTATGACTAAAATAAGCTCAAAGGAACGCTACAGCATGTTGCAAAAGATTCATTCTAATGTATGTTTGGCCCAAGAATTTATGAAACTTTGTTTGCTTCACGACTGTATTTACACTGTTTTTTACAACCGATTCCACAAGCTTTTTTTCCTTTCCTTGTTTGTGGAAGATGAATCGTAGATGTTGAGTTCACAAGCCTGATGAATGGCCAGAGCGCACAGATTCATTACGCTTGCAGGACTCAACATCTGCAGTGCTTGATTTGAAGCTATGCGAGTGGGAGAGCCCGCATGTGTGATCGTGCTCCATTCAATGGATGGCAGTAAGCTTCAACCACTTCTGTCAGTTGCATTTCCACTGGCAGGGCTTCTCATTGTCATTTTATAGCTGACTGAACCACTGTGTGTTTGCTGAAGTTATAATAAATAGTGACAGGTGTCTGTTGTCCCCCTGTGTTTCCACAATGGAAGCAACTGCAATTAGTGACTGGTGGCACTGCATCTGAAGCTAAAATGTCTGTTACAAGCGAGATTATTGATTAAACTTCAAGGATGACTTGTCCCTTATAACCAATCTTCTACATCCGACGTCTGTTATAAAAGAGGTTGATTTAATGGGAAAGATAGGGCAGCCAACCATGTGGGTGAATAGTGTCTCTTATACCCATTTGTCTCTTACATCAGTGTCTCTTATAACGAGGTTCAACTGTACTTGCAAGCAATCTGCACATTCATCGTCGACGTGTCTACTTTGACTTCCGGTGGTGTGCACTTTGATTGTTGATGCTTCGACTTCGGCACTTCGCCATTTAATTTTCGCACGCAAGAAAGCTTCGCATTTTAACCACCGTCATCATTAGATTAAGGAGATTCGATTTTTAAAGGTACCGTAATTTTGCGCGTATAACCCGCCCCTGCATGTAATCGGCACCCCCACTTTCAGCCCGCTGGAAAAGAAAAAAAAAATCCTTGCGTATTGCCCACACATTTGATACAGGAAAGGCTGCACCAAAGCTACTGCTCAAGCAACACATCACATACTGTGTGGACAGAAAAAGCATGTATTTAGCAAGTAGAATACACTGACTGCAAGGTGAAAGTCACAATTCACTAATAAAATTAAATTGTTACAGTGCTCTTGTCCTTGTTTTTTCTTCCTTGTCCTTGTATGTTTTGCGCAATCGCTGCCATGGAAGGCTTAGTCAGCGTTACCGCGTAGGAGCTTCACGGCACAACACGCATTGCCGTGAAGCTGCACTAAAGGAAAAACCCCGCATATTATCTGCACCTCTACTTTGCAACTGAAATTTTCGCATTTTCGGTGCGGGTTATACGCACAAAAATACCGTATATGGGCAAATGTAAAATGCTTCTGTGCTTACAAAGCACAGAAGTTCGAAGTTTCGCAACTCAGTCACTCAGTCACTGTTCCAGCTGAGAATGGAAGGGCACATGGTGATGAGCAGGTGTGTGGGCATTCTTCTCAGCAGGAATGCGAAGAATGCCCAACTGCAATGCAATTCAATAGAAGCTCTGTGGCCAATTCATTAAGAAATTCTTAGTTAATTGAAACATTTCTCATTAATCTCCAATGGCATTAGTCACGAAATTTCATCGACTACTCTCTGTAGAGCAGCATGGGGGCTTGCACCGGGTCACAAGGCCAGAACCCAGCGCACAAAAGATCAAGTGGCCTAGTACAGTCAAGCCAACTTTGAAGATAACATTTATAACAATATATCGAATGTGACGATGAACAGCTAAGGCACCGTCCACTTTTGCATGCATTTTATGGTAAAATAAACCGCTTATTACAATGCTGCAGTGCTGCACTATCGGATATAATGACTGAATATTCCAGTTACAGTGCACACCGAAAATGCGAGCTGCCGCCGGCTCTACATGCCGACGGCATGCTACGTGGGCCAGATGTAGTGCTGGAAAGGCAGTTGAGCAGATGCAGAAACCATCGCAACAAGTAACTGCAGTTAGGAATTGAATAACTTAAAGGGACAATGAAGTGAACTTGTCAAGCTCCCGTTTTTGCTTGCACTGCGTAGACTGGCTCAAATTAGTGCACTTTTCATCGTTTATCCGGTTGACAAGTCTGCAATTATTTTACAAAGTGTGAAAGAAGAAAAACTACCATGCGCGGTTGGCGGCGGCTGCACCAACTAAAGGCTGTGACGACGGGAGGAGATGCATCGTGACTGGTTAGCATTCAAACAAGTTTCGGTTTCGGTTCTGTAAAACACAACCGGTGGCGTTGTTGGATGGGCATTCTCAATAACTCAGTAATCATCGTACCACGCTTCTGCCATGTTGTCGGCTGTAAAAATGCATAAAGATAAGCCTCCAAGGACGGCTTGGAATCGTAGCATTCAATAGCCGAGGTCTACGCAGTGCATGAACGCCCTCCGCGTCCCCGCAGACGCTCAAATACATGCGTTTTTCCCCCATATTTGGAGCTTTCCTCACTCATGTCTGTATCGTAAAAAGCGTGTTCGCGCCAGGCCAAGGGTCTGTTGATTCTGGCCTGTGCCCGCTGCCCGCAAGCAGACAGTGCTTATGGCAACAGCACGCCAACGAGAACTCGCCAGCGTGCCAGTGTCAGCCTGTGCGCGTTCTGTGAACTAGTTCGTGGAGCAGTAAACGTTACGGCCCTAAAAAAGGTGAACTCAGTATAGAAAACATCGGCCAAAAATGAAAAAGTCAACTTATAAAAAAAAAGTATGTACCCCTGGGGATTCGAATTGGTGACTTGCAAAACAGTTGCAATAACATACCTAGCGCTCCAGACCACTCGGCCACAAGCGAGCGCTGCTGACCTTGGAAATATAAGGTATATAATGTATAACCATTTTACACTTTTATTTAGTTTTAGCATTTCAAGTACCTTAGGTGACTATTTGTTGTATTGTGCTCGTGCAGTAAGCGCCCCCCAAGTTTCCACAATATCTCATGTCTAGCAATTGCATTTCTTAGACAGAAAAGCGTTCGCAGATGCGTAGTCGCGCTGCTGACCGCTGTGCTTGTTCGCCAAGCACAAAAAAGTGCTTCCTGCACCCTAGTTTTACGCTGTACGGTAAAATTTTCAGTTGATTTTATTTCCTTAGTACCTATATTGACTTCGCTGACTCTTCTCCCCCTTCAAGAGGCCTTATATTTTCCTACTGGCGTACCAGTCAGCGAAGCGTCGCATGTGAGCTTTTGCAGCGCTTGTGTGAAGCGACCTTGAATTGGAGCTAGATACAGCGTACAAACTAACAAAGTAAAGAAAGGCAGATTCTTCCATTCACAAACGTGTCCTGGCTTCGTTTCAACTGAGTGAACGAATTGCGACGACCCGTCGGCGGCCAGCGGGCGAAACGCTGGCCCGACTGACTCTGTCGGAAGGTCGGCGAGCCGTGCAGTAGCGCAGCCAATTGCCAGATCATCTCCTCCTGACGTCACACGAAAACGCCACAGAAAATGGGCGAGGATGCAGAGAGGAGGACAGCATTTTCGAATTGATTTTTCTACTAAATAAATTCGCGTAAACGCGCTCAGAGTGGTCGAAACAGTGCCTAGGGACTCCGAACTACAATTTGCACTCGTAATCTCGCAATGTTCACAAATCACTTCAGTGTCCCTTTAAAAATAACAAAAAAAAATTATGCACCTCTAAAATAAAGTTTGCCGTTAAATTGTCAGTTTGAATAATTACTGTTTTTTTTTGTAATAGTGCGTGCAGTGGCCGCGGTGGTGCCACCATTGGTACGATCCAACGCAGGGGGGGTCCAGGTGTGGGCCATTTTTTGAGGCGGAGTTTCGCAACTGCCCACATCAAAGATCTCTGACGAGGGCCGCCCCGCGGCGCGGCTGTGCCTTGCATTCCTTCCACCTGCTTGCACCCCTCAGAAAAACCAGCCGAATGCACCGCTTACGATGAAGCAAGAGGAGGAGGGCAGTTTCCCTTCTGAACCCCACTCCCAGCGCTGCCACTTTGGCCCCGTCCGTGCGCCCCCTCACTCGCTCGCGTGTTCGCCTGTTGTGTCACGTGCGCACCACTTTGAGTTTGACTGGGTTACAGTGCTAAAATGGGTACTGCCCCTTCGCAGTACCCATCCCTTTTTCGCACAAGGGACGTCAAGACTGATGTTTTGTAAATTGCCAAGTTCCTCACTGAAGATGCAATCGTTGCCTGGATGCGTGCTGCGCACAGTAGTGACAGTCATGACTCTGAAGATGCAGTTAAGCAGCCTACTCAGGTTGTGTCTTCGCAGGAGGCCCAACACATGATACAGTCCCTCAGGGACTTTGTTTTTGCCAAGGACCTTTCGCTCAGCTATGTGGAGCACTTAGACACCCTTGAAAAAGATGTTTGCTAGCCTCACATGAAGCGAACAAAGCTGACCGACTATGGCTTCTTTTCTGCAAATAAGTAGTAGTTCAACCTTGCCTGCATTCGAATAAAATGTTTTGATCTGTGTTTGTATTTTTTTTTTCACAGCCCGCTTGTAACAATTATCGGTTATAACGGTGAATTTTCCTTGGCACCTGATTATTGTTTTAAGTGGACCAGACTGTATAATAAGACGTACCTTGAAATACATGGTAGTTCTTTTGTCAAAAAAAAGAAGGTGTGCTAACTAGTAAATATGTGGCAAGGGTAGAAGAATTAAGCAGGATGCCAATTGCACAGTTATTATGCCTAATGTACGCCGACGTTCCAACTTTATATTTTGCAAAAGAGCAGAAGAGGAGGAATGCCATCCACTTTTGTGATGCAAAATCATTCTCTCACAGCTACCCCCGAGCACTCCACCCCGTTAATGAATGGGGTTGCAAGCGCAACTCCTTTTCCCACTTTCTTTCATTCTTTTTCCCACTTCACACCCCTTGCACCAGAAGCCAGCAGGCCAGCACTCACGCTCCGCAGCGAAATACAGCCCACCAACCTTCCCTTGCAGTGTACTCGGAGTCCTCGATGATCCTTGCCAGCCCAAAGTCGGCAATCTTGACCACGCTGTTCTCCCCGAACAGAACGTTGCGTGCCGCCAAGTCACGGTGGATCAGCTGCTTGCTCTCAATGTAGGCCATGCCGCTGGCAATCTGCATTGGGTACACCAGAAAAACCTTGCCACAACAACAAACGTACGAGGAAAAAATGCTACCGAAAAGTGATCCACCCATCCTGCGATCAGTGCCAGCTGGGCATTGGGAAAACAGCCGTTGAGGTCAGGTTGGAACAGCATTGGCTATGGGCTGAAATGCATGCCCATGACTTTCCGCATCGTCATTCCACACATACTATGACCCTTCATTAGACTGTGCAGCGTTCCTTTGTCCTTGGGAAAACACGAGTTTCGCCAAATTCTCGTCCTTTTTACATGCTCATTGTCAAAAATTTACAGTAATTTTCTGGTGAGTCCACACCTAGCCACAGCCCTTCTCGCCTCAAGTGACCTTGGTTCCGCCACTTGATCCTAGGTGAAGTATCTGCAAGCATTGCACTTTTCAATCCATTGAATAGATGCACTTTGCCCAAATGGTGACAAAGGAGGGGTTAGATTAGTTGCTTTCTGAAAAGACTGACATTACAATCCTAGTTGAGCGCTGCAAAAAGACATGTGACTGCTGTGTCGTCGTCATCATCATCATCATCATCACCAGCCTATCTACGCCAACTGCAGGGCAACGGCCTCTCCCATTAATCTCCAATTATCCTGGTCCTGCGCTAACTGCGACCAATTTATCCCCGCAAACTTCTTGATCTCATCTGCCCATCTAACTTTCTGCCGCCCCCTGCCACGCTCGCCTTCTCTAGGGATGACTGCTGTGTACCGGACTGCAAAGAACACCTGTAGTGCAACAATAGAGCACGTTCAAACATGGTGCATCGGTACTGCTCTGGCCCCAATGAAAGCTTGAATCTGTACACACTGAACGCCATTCTTGCACAGAGTGAAGTTACTGAAATTCAACTGAAATCAACCGCTCATGGTGCACAGTAGCTATAAGCTGTCCACAATAAAATGGAGTTCTTTCATGCACTATAGACAGTGTCAATTTTTCTTTCATTTTAGCTCTTTTGACCACAAAAAAAAAAACACAACAGAAATTTGCCACATACGTGTTCAGCTATACCAAACTAGTTCTCCCATCAAGTGAATCATAACAAAATCGTTTTTCCAATCTTCGGGGTTTTAATGTGCTGAAGCCATACCTGGGCTGTGAGGCGCGCCATTGCGAAGGGCTGTAGATTAATTTTGACATCCTGGGGATATTTAACATGCGCCAAAAGCTCAACACACGGCCGTTTTTGCTCATCGCCTCCATCTGAAAAGCAGCCATCGCGACCGGGATTGAACCCGCATCCTAGGGCTCAGCATTGGATTAAGAAAACTTCATTGTGGCTTGCGAATAAAGTCCTATTGCTAGGTCTTCACGACTTGGCCGGAGTCGTCACTGCAGATGTAGCCAACCCGGCTAGGGGCCCCCCGCTCCCCGTCACCGGGTCGCCGGGGTCCCCCTTCAGGGTGTCTACCAAGTTGACATTTTGAAATTCCCTGAGTTTTCCAGGTTTTCCCCGAGTCTTTTTGATAAATTCCCTGAGTGACACAGAACTCTATTTTACGTCAACACGGGCTGACGCCCCTTCACCGGTTGCTGTCACCCTCTAAAATGCGCCTTATAAAATCAAAATATAACATAATAAAGTTGGATTGCGAACCAGTAACATTTATCTCATTCAAAAAGAAAACATAACAGAGTGGTAGTAAAATTCACAGTGAATGAAATATCGAAAAAAATGGTAACACCATGCTGCCATGTTCTCAGCTCGCACTCAATGCCTCGGTGCTGTATTTCACTGTTTCAAAGAGTTTTTTTTTTGGTTTGGATGAGGGACACCTGCATCTTAAACACCGTCACGTTAGGTGTCCTTAAATGCCACCATACTTCTAGCATCAAAGCGCTGCGCAGGATAAGCGGAAGAGTATTTGGGATTCACATTCGAAATTAGAAACACCTCAACTACACCCCACTATTGTGACTGCGCGTAAAGTTCTTTTGGCACGCAGCACGAAGCCGAAACATGCTGTCTTTCTATGCAGCGGAATATAGTGCTGGCTTGCAGTTAAAGGTAACTCTTAAAACAGGGTACAATGTCTATATTTGATACTTAAGGGGGGAGGCTGGTCTTAGACAAACTTTTTTATTGTTCAAGCTATTGAGATGAAAACTTCCAAACAGATGTATTTCAGCATTCTGATTTCAAATATCAATTTAGATTTTGGATATCGCAAGTAGTTCTAATTTCATACAGATTTCATTGTCAAAGGCCTATCCCCAATTAAAAAAAAAATCTGCTTTAATGATACTTCTAAACTGCACTTCATTGCATTGCTTAGCAACCAGGGAGTGCAATAAAAGTATTCCCATGCTTCTAGCCTTCCTACAACCAATTGTATGAGTGTTCAAACAACAAAGTTTGAACTAACTTCGTCCTCATACAACGAAGTTTGTTCAAACAACGAAGTTTGAACCCTCATACAATTAGTTGTAGGAAGGCTAGAAGCATGGGAATACTTTTATTGCACTCCCTGGTTGCTATGCAATGCAATGAAGTGCAGTTTAGAAGTATCATTAAAGCAGATTTTTTTTTTAATTGGGGATAGGCCTTTGACAATGAAATCTGTATGAAATTAGAACTACTTGCGATATCCAAAATCTAAATTGATATTTGAAATCAGAATGCTGAAATACATCTGTTTGGAAGTTTTCATCTCAATAGCCTAAAAAATAAAAAAGTTTTATCTAAGACCAGCCTCCCCCTTAAGAAGTATTTTGAACACAGCTACGATCTTTTAAAGTTGGAAATTAAGAGAAATGTGTTTTTATTATTACGCCAGATTCACATCTCAAAGATTCGCAACGTGTGTCAACTAACTAGAAACCACAGTAGATGGTGTTAGGTGTTCCAGCATAGGATTAAAAGCTACTACTGCCCCTGCCCCTGTAGACTCCCTTACGCTGCCCCAACAAGCTATCGCGGCGTGCAACATTTTCTTCCACCTTTCAGGAGTCTGGAAAACATGCCAGAACACAAGGCGTACAGGGGGTCAGGAGGGGAAGGGGGAGGGGGGGGGAGGAGTGACTCGCAAGCTGTATGAAGCTAGTTCTCACTGGAACCAAAGACTTCAGACGGCGCCATCAGCGACAGCTCCGGAGAGCTGTCCACTTTTGACGTGCGGTTAATTGAGCCAGCATTACCGTGAATTTCGATTCCTTTATAAAGTACAGCTAATTTTCCCTGATAGAAGGACAAATTCCATGAGTTTTCCCTGAGTTTTTCCAGACTGCTCAAAATCCCTGAGAATTCCAGGTTTTCCCTGTTTTCCAAGTTGGTAGACACCCTGCCCTTCCTGACCAGCGCCCCGATGACTCGCTGGACAGCCTAGAGTTGAAGGTTTTCATCTTCAGCCCGCACCGCCTCCTCAAAAGCAGGTGGCATCCTTCTTGTGTTTGATTCGTCCGGCTATGCGAGGCAATCCCAGACGATGTGCTCGAGTCTTTCTGGGGCTTTGCGACACACCCAACAGGTGGCACCAGGGTATGTCTTCGGGTACACCTTGTGCTTTAGGTAGGGGCTCGGAATCGTCTTTGTTTGGAGTTGCCTACTGATGACCACCTGCTCCCTACTCAATCTTTCGCAGGGCGGCGGGAGCATGGTAGGGCTCAGCGGCACACCGCCTTAGCCACCGAGCCGCCGTGGTGGGTAGGTGAATCATAACACATCCTATGCTTTGCTAGAACCCAACCTGGCAGAATAAAGTGGATATTACAGACGGATCAAATTTTTCCTTTGCACCTAGTGAGCAGCCCCGCAAACGAACGCACCTGGGCGGCCATGTTGATGAGTGCAGCTAGCGTGAGCTCCCGTCCCCGGTCGCTTCGCAGGTGTTCCAGGAGCGATCCGTAGGCCATGTACTCGGTCAGAATGTAGATAGGCTCCTCCCTGGAACAGACGGCGAACAGGGAGACGAGCTTCTCGTGCCGGAGCTGCTTCATGATGGCCGCTTCCTGGAGGAACGCCTCGGGGTCCATGGTGCCCGGCTTGAGCATCTTCACCGCCACCTCCGTGTTGCGCCTCCACAGGCCTGTGGATCACAACGGAGACATCCATCAGGAAGAGCGACCTTTGTGGTTGTGCTCCAAAGCTTCTTGTAAGTGCTACTACATGGTTGCTGCACCTGCAGTATGTTCGACTTAATTCATCGTATTTGCAATGCACTACAACAAACATTTTTTGAAGCAAATGTCAGGGGCTGAAGTGGTTCACTCAGAATGGACAGTAGTGCAGTTGTTCTCTGTATATCACTGTACACCAAGTTATCAAAGGACCAGAAATACAAAAGGCTATGTTATAGGTAAGTGCATTAACCACTGCACAATGCTTCACCACTAAGCGTGAAGCCCAAAAAGGCTGCAATGGTGCACTGGTCATGTGTGCCTCAGTGACACTTTCAAATTTGGTAACAATTTGATTTTGAAACCAGAAAACAGAGCACTTACAAGAGCAAGTGTAACGCATGCCAATGGTGGGTCCCCCCGATCAGCATGCAACCAGGACCAGGCTAGGAACTATCCTCTGGGGACGGGCCCTAATGGGCATTTTATGGCGCCCCACACTTCTGTCAGTGCAAGATACCAACTACCCTCTAAGCTGCTTTTAAAGGAACACTAAAGTGAATTTGTCAAACTTTTGTCTTTGCATTGCACAGACTGGCTCAAATAAACACTTCTCATCGTTTAAAATCCAGTCGATAAAGCAGTGCTTAATTTATAAAGCCTGAAAGAAGGAAAATACTATGCGACATTTGCGGCGGCAGTGATGCGTATTCAAGATGCTACGTGATTGGACGATGTCCGAGATTGGAATTGAAACCAGTTTTGGTTTCAGTTCTGTGAAACAACATGCTTGGCATCCAACGTTAATGGCTGGGCATTTTCGATACCTCAGGAATTTGCACACCGCACTTCTGCTTTGTCTTCGGCTGTAGAATGCGTCAGATAAGCTTGCCAGCATAGTTTAGAATTTTAACTATCATTATCCGAGGCGTACACAGTGGTTGAACGCCCTCCGTGTCATTGGAGACGCTCAGCTGCGAGGCGCTTTGCCCCTAACTTTGGAGCTTGCTTGGCTCGTCCCTGCGTCGTAAGAGGCGTGTTCCCACCCGGCTGACAGTCGGCTGATTCGGCACTGTGGCCGCAAGCATCATCATTGCTTATGCCATCACCACGCCAACGAGAACTCCCCAGCGCGTCAGTGTCAGTCTGCACTTAACCTACACACTCGCTCGTGGAGCAATAAAGGTTGCAGCGCAACATGATGAATTCAGTATAGAAAACATTATCTAGGTACGAAAAAATAAACTAAAAAAAGAGGTCCTATTGGTGATTCAAAATTGATAACTGCGACACACTGCTCTCAGAGCTTTAGACGACTCTGCCATAAACCCAGCGCCGTCGGGGAGGGAAGTATAAAGTACGTATCATCTAGCCTGTTATTTTTTGTTTGTTTGTTTCAGCATTCCCAGCAACTTTGATGACGGTTTATTGAATAACACTGTCCCCCAAGTTCCCACAAATATTATATCTCTAGCGACTGCATTCCTTAGGCAGAAAAGCGATAGCAAACGTGTGGCCATGCTGCTGACCTCTGTGCTCGTTCACCCTGTGCAAGAAGTACTTCCCGAACCTGGGGTACCGCTTTACAATAGAAGTTTTGGTTGACATTAATTCTTTAGTACCTTTATTAACTTTGCTGACTCTTCTCCCGCATTTAATTGGCCTTATATTTTCTACTAGTGCACCAGTCAGCGAAGTGTTACATGTGCGCTTGTGTGGTACTTTGACTTCATAGATTTTACTAAGCTTGCTAAGACCACAAACTAACAAACTAAAGGCACATTTTTCCAGCCACAAATACCCTCTAGGCGTAGTTTCAACTGAGCGAACGAATTGCGGCGACCCGCCGGCGGTTGGCCGACTGACTCTGTCGGCGCAGTCAAGCGAAGCCATCTCAAGTGAGCGTCATACGAAACATCATAGGAGATCGGCAAGGAAGATGCAGAGAGGACGACAGTAATTTCAAATTGATTTATCTACTAAATAAAGTCATGTAAGTGCACCCAGAGCAGTCGAAACGTGGCCTAGGGACCCAGGACTACAATTTGCACATGTAATACCCCAATGTTTACGAATCACTTCAGTGTCCCTTTAAAGTGCCTGTGAATGCATGTTATTACAAGAGTCACTGCCTGCTGTGCTTTCACAAAAATAAATAAATAAAGATTTTTTTTCTTTTTTTTTAATGCATTCACCCACAACCGGTGGCAAATACCATAGAGTTTCATACAATAATAACTAGAGGGGAAACTGGCGCTACTGTCAACACCGACTCCGAAATGGCATTTGCGCTTCGATGGGATTGATGGGTAGTTCTGGAACCGGATTGCGTAGGATCGAAACGGACGTAAGGCTGCGCAAATTGTGTTTTTTGTCAACGAAACTCTTATTGCACGGTTGGCTGTTTACAAATTACGTGGCAAACAAGAAAGTTAGCGACCAATAACAGGTGTAGTGCGAAATAAAGCGGCGTGTTTAAATAGAAAGCAGATGCAAAGTCGAGGAGGTTTGCGGAGTACGTTTGCCATTTGCCGCCAACTGCAGCGGGACGCGGACTACTTCAAAAACTGTTTGTAAAAGTTTCGACGCTTGTAGTTTTTAATATTAAGAAATGTATTCTGCTCCTAGAAAAAGAAACCGATTACTTTTTGGAGAAGTTATTCTCGCCTGAATTAGTGACATTCATCAAGAAGCGTTCCTATCAGCCGCCAGTAATGCTGGTCAACGCCGTAGGAGCCGGCGTTCGCACGAGAGGTGTGGCTGTTCCAAGCAAGTCACGACCGTCATCAGCTTTGAAAATACATTGCTCTGCCGATTGAGCAGTGCCGAAACTCCTAATTCGCAGACAACTTCGTTGCACACAGCGCCACCATTTGTGTTTTCGTGCTCGCTGGGATGGCAATGAATTGATAACCCACCCAATTCGCAACTCTGGTTATAAAACACTCCACTCAGGACGGCGTCAGTGCGCGCGCGGCATGCAGTTTAAGCAGAAACGTATTTTTGATCGCTTTTTCCAACACCCCGTGTAGGCAAATGCATTCAAGTAAACCCAAAACGAAAACGAAACTGCCTGCAATTCATAGTACCTTTGACTAGCCATCGAGCGCCAATCTGAATTCAGAACTACCCACAACGCCCACTGCGGCGGACGATCGCAGCGCCAGATTCCTCTCTAGTTGTTATTGTATGAAACTCTATGGCAAATACCAACATACGAGTGCTCTGGATTGCAAAGCCCTGTGAGCATAAGTGTCCAAGTGGCAGCACCTACCATACCACACGTCACCAAAATTGCCGCTGCCCAGCTTCCGTACCAGTTGCACGGACTCGCGTGGTATCTCCCAGGCATCCCGTGTCCCCTGCGACAGGTCCCAAACGACGGGCTCGGGCTTTGGGCACGGACTGGTCAGTCTGTGGCACAAGCCGTTAGCATCCTCTGCCAATGACCAGGGGAAAAAAGGGGGGGTGTGGGGAGAGAAAGAGTAGGTCGTGACAAGCAAGTCTAGTAAGAACACAAATCTAACGCCACCGTAGTTGCGGAAACTTGTACAAATAACCAGCATGCTTTTACAAAGACCAACAGGATGACTAAATTAAAAGGAATAAACCCCCACCATTTAATGCTCACCGAGTACTGTATACTGCACGGCAGAAGAAACTATTACTGCATAAGACAGCTGAGGAAATGAAGGGGGGGGGGAGGGGGGATGTCATTAAGAAAGAACCACAGAACCACCTGTGAAAGGGTGGCAACAGTCAAGCATTCAAGTGAACCCACAGTAGACTGGCCTGGTATGCATGAAATACGTTTGGAAGCTTTATGTTTGTTCCCATGAACACTGGAAACAGGTTTGAATCTTTGCAGGTAGCGAAACAGGTTTGCAACAGAGTGCACGTACCTGTGTAGTAGGAGACGAGCTGTTGCAGCGTGGGGAAGGTCTTTTTGCTGGTAATAAAGAAGTGGCCATTGTCAGCGGTCTTCACCTTGTAGTGCCTCACGACCGCCCCTTTGGTTGGGTGGAAGTCCCGGATTGACAGCGCATGAAACCGTTCACCTATGCGAGGACAAAGTAACGAGTGCTGTTATTAAAAATGTCTTCATTGATGCATTGTAACTTCACTGGTGGTGGACATCCACTGCCCAAGAAAGGGGTAGGAGAAAGCAGTGGGAATCTTGAAAGGTTAAGTGTCGTTGTGGAGTTAGCGTCATTGTGGAGAACCCTTATGTGGGTTAGAAGGGAATCCAAGATGAACTTGCGATCGCACTGGATATGCTCAGTGTGTAAATGCTTTTCGCAAGCAAGCGGCACACTGTGCAGCAGCTTAACACATCGTGTCACTGGCCTTAAAACGAGAGAGCTCTATTGGAGATACAACACCTTGAAGTGAATGGGCGCCGGCTTAATCATGCACTGGCCTGAGCTTGTGGTTGGGGAACCTGATGCTTTACGTTTGAGAAAGTATTCTAGATTACAATGACTCCTATACGAAAGCCTGGACACATGAGTGCTAGCACTTACAGCAGTTGCTCTACTCACTCGAAAAGGCACTCACATACATTTAAACATCAGTGAAATCATGTCAGTAAAACAAATGTACTTTGCAAGAATAAAATTCCGCTGTATGAAATTTCTATGCTAACAGAACCTTTACCAATTGTTGCAACTGCTCACCTAAGATAGTCTTTACTCCGTGGCTTTGTTCACAATTAACAGAAACTCCACAAAGCATTCCCGTGTCGTAATAAATGTTGACAACTGGCACCTTAAATCAAAGATTTTGTCACACTTCGGTTCTCACGTCCAGGTTTAGCTTTGCGAACCATACCTGTCACTTTCTCACTGCTGCGGATAAGGAACGTTCCCCAGGCATTGGAATCAAGCATGAGCATCCTCTCCGCATCCTTGCGAGATATGTCGCCCAAGAACCAGCTGTGGTGGTAAAAAAAGAAAAAAAAAAAAGCAGTTGTGACCCACACAAATGTTGGGACAACACTCTGTTGTGTACACAACACTGTTTCAACATTAGCGTCTTGGCTCGTCCCCAATATTACTAACCACTTGTAATGCAGCTCACAGTGGTGCCACTGATGAACGGTGATTTGGAGCAATTTTTGTATCAGCAAATTATTAATTTTGGAGCAATTTGGAGCACCTAAATGCCAGTTTTGGAGCACCTTGGAGCAACTAAACATCAACTGCTAGATGTGTCCAAAGCATCTCTCAACACTAAAAATTGACCAGTATCGTCCAGTAATTGATGTGGAGGTCGTCATGGAATGCGCTTCAAGGTGCTTTTCCCACATGCGATCACAAATGGACGGCACAGCTCAAGAATAATGGTCTTCTTGTCCCTACTAGGGGAAGTCTTTTTCCAAGGAGTCACTGAAAACGCTTCATGTTGGCAGGCTCGAACATGCATTAAAAATAGCTTTCACAGTCAGCTCTCCCAATAACCCAAGAATAGCGAAATAGCCAATAAAAAAAAGTTCTACAACCACAAGAAAAAGTAGCCATATTTGGCTCTTTATAGCCCAACCTGTCATTCCTGCGGCAATGGGATTTTTTTTTCACTTATTTCGAAACAGTCGCTAGAAGTCGCCAGAAGTTCGATGCAATTAAATCCCCTAATTGCATCCCCCCCCCCCCCCACGCAATAGCAAAAATGCAACAAAACATAATGTGCAAGGTATTTAGTTCCTTTCTGGTGTGGATAAAAGACAACATGCAACACGATAATAAATATTGAAAGGCTTCGACAAACCTGCCTAGCAAAAAACAACGCGCCTTTTTTCTAGTTTATTAATTGTTGAGGCAAGCCCTCGTGTTTTACTTTTCATTTTATTAGATGCAGGCGCTTGCTATCAGTCCTCGTGCGCATTTCCAAGCTAGCTGGAAATGTTCACGAGAAATGCGCATGGAGCACTTTTTCATGCGATTCGTGCGCGTCGGCGTTGCGCGTGCGATTTTTTCACGCCCGCACGCGGCAGTTTCTACCACGCTCAGAAAATGACGCCCGTCGCGCGCGGCAGTGGGAGGAGCCTGGCGACTTGCGCCAATGGGGAGGCGCGTGCCTCATGGCGGCGGTTTTGAAATGCTCGAGACAGCCCGGTCACGGCCGGCTGGCTCCGTCGGCGGTTTTTAGGCTTACCACCCCGGCAGGTATTGCATGGACGTTTTCACTAGCGACGCGGATGATGTTTTATAGTACCGATTTCGCCCACATTATAAGCTCCTTTACCACACAAGCAACTTCGTGCGCGCCTTGAGCGGTGTTTTAGAGAGCGCTTAAAAGTGGTCGCTCGAGCTCCCCACACCACTTCGCGGCCGAAGCCGCCGCCATGTTGCCGCACCGCGCGCAGCGTGCGGGTGCTTACGCGGCGCGTTTTCGCAAGCAGAAAACGCTCCATGAGGTTCGTGCTTTAGAGAGACTGGCTGTTTTTCACGGCCCGCTTCACTTGCGGCGGTCCCCTCCGCGAGCCCAACAAGCGAAGCGAGAGCTTGCAGCCGACCGCGTCACGCATGCCGCGAAACGGCGCTCCCGCTGGCTCTCGGAGCGGAGAGGGCCGGCAATAAACGCCACCTAAAACTACCTATTGTTTATAGCAGGAATTATTGGAAACTACAATACAACAAGAAGGAAAGTTTTTACCCGCGGTACGCCAGCGCTGCAATGACTTGCTAGACGAAAACACTATCGGCGGTACAGTGACAGCGCCAACCAAACTCACCGCGGAAAACACGATTACGGGTGCGAGGGAGTTCAAGTTATCAACCCGATTTAGTTATACATGTCTGGAGACCACTGCGAAGTAGTGCTTGTAACAGGCTGCACGCGATTGGCGCGACACAAATTTTGGCGCACTTTTGGCGCACTTGCTTGCAAAATCGTGGTTTTTTATCAGGATGGCGCAGGATACCTCATTTGGCGCAAATTGGCGCATTTGGCGCAGGAGTGGCAGCACTGAGCTCAAAGCGAGATCACAGAAGGTCAAGCCATGCAAGGTCAAATCTAGGGAACTTCACACCTTACCATGAAATCTTTAGTAGAAGCGAGATCAGAAGCGAGTCCTTATACAGATATTTTGAAAAGAACACTCACTCTTCACTTTCAATCGTCCTCTCGAATGCCATATGGTTCTGTGGAATGCGGCCTTCCAGTGGACTGGGCAGCAGTCTTGCATCCCACCAATCTGGGTCACTGTAAACAGGAACAGGTCAATTTTATGGCACTGATAGGCTTAATTAAGCGTATCAAGGAAGGCAGCCTGAACGGCCATCCACAAGAAAGACGCACAACTCTGCCACTACTCACCTATCATTTAGCACCAGAAGCCTGTCTCCCTTTTTGAGGCTAAGGTCCCCATCTTCTCTCGCACTATACAGGTGAAGGGCCACCACAATTTTACCTGTGAGAAATAACGTTGCATGAGTGACTGCCTGGTTCTTCAGCCTAATACTGTCCCAAGCACAAATAAAAGATGAGTAAGCTTAAAGAGGCCCTGCAGCACTTACCATCGACTACTCGGAATGTATTTGGGGTAAAGTCTATTGTCCCAGCAATCTCCTCCCGCAAGAATTATGAAAATCCGTTCACTATCACCGAAGCTACGTGCTATGAAAAATCGCGCATAATCGTTCCGTCTCAACTCGACCGCGGACAACGTGACGAAGGCTGCGCGCTCTCTCCTGGAGAGGGGGGTGGCTCACGGCGGCCTCTTCGGCGGCCTTTGATATATCACAGACCGGGGAGTTTTCTCCTTTTCTCCGGAACGTGGAGGGGTCTATGTCCGGTCTGGTACCACAAAAAAGCAGGCATGGCTGCCTGCTCGCAAGCGCACACTCAGGCTGATAGGGTGTTTATGAAGCTATAAACGCTTGTTATCGAGTGGTCTCGTTGAAGGAGGAGTATTGAGTTCGTCACTCAAACCCCACGCGCACTCAAAACACAAAACAAATGCAAAAACTGTGCGTACAAGTTCAGGCATAGAAGAGGTTGGTACACAGCGTCGATGACGGCGGATTGTCACAAGAAATGTGAAAAATAAGCCGCGTTGTTGACCAGCTACAGCCAATAGGACAGCATGGCCTCAATGATGTTGTTTAGGCCATGCCAGGGGTGCATAATGAGGAAAACTGAAAAGAATGCGGTTGGTTTTTCAGCGTCTTTCACAGCGATTTGTGCGCTCACCGCTTCAAGTGCACATGTAATATTTGGCTCAGGTATTCCTGGCAGTGTAATCTAAACGTCGCACAGGTTTACTTGCACTGCTCAAAGAGTGTTGCAGGGTCCCTTTAAAAGACGAGGGCTCAGATCCCTGAAAAAGTGATTTAGTACCTTATGGCACACTGCCAACTGTGGCACAACCAATGTAGCAAAGGCTACAAACACCTTGGAGAACATATTTGCAGAATTCCCAGTTGGAGCAACTTTTTGTTTTTGAGAATACAAAAGTAACTGAATGATTTTTACCTAACATAAAAAGTTTGGGGCTAACAGCATCAACTGCCCAATTGCTGTGCACTGCTACAGTGTGTGCAATACAACTCAGTAATGCAACGAACAAAAGCAGTCCAGAAACACTGTGGTACCAGCTGCAATTTGCTAGGGTGATATGCAGCGTCTCAGAACAGCCGACTTCACAAATTATCGTAAAAGGGTGGAGAGGTATCAAGTTTAACTGCAGTAAAAGTAAAAGGCCAATTTTACTAAGCTGCAGCAGCCCTCCCAACCAGAAGAGTCAGCACATACTCTCCTTTGCCAGAGTATATATTCCGACTTCCAGCGCCCACTGCAGGAGCAAAAACTTGAACCTTAAAATCTTTAAAAGTGCCTCAAAATAAATCTCAAATCAACCTCAAAAATGAAAAAAATTTCACCAGGCTAAGTTTGTATGCTTGTGGTTTCTGCAAAAGTCAAGATGCTGGTAGCTTGTTCTTCAGCTAGCCTTGGTCGCATAACCACTTTGTGCATGTTGCATTGATATAACTTACTCTCACTGTTACCCCGATCCAGTAATAGCTTAATATTACAGTTGCCTTATGGGGGGGATGCTGGTCTTAAAACAACTTCTTTTAATTTTCAAGTAAACTTCGTGAAACTTGTCAGTCTTCCTGTTTTTTTCCCACTGATTTCAAATATGCCACTATTTCTTCAGTTGGTCAATTAGTTCCCAAGATGATTAGAGATAATTAGCCATTTTTGGTCAAACAATACACAAAACAGTGTTGGTCATAAAACTGTAATCTTTATATTTTCCAATACTATGAACCCTGGTGAACGCAATAATCAAAGCAGTTTTTTGATGCATCGCTTGGAACTAATTTTACAGCTCATTAAACTTTGGAGGCACCAGTGGCAAGGAACCATTTTGAGTGCCCATTTCAAACACTGAAGTGAAATCTTTGGTAAAAAAAAAAAAAACAGCAAGACTGACAAGTTTCACAAAGTTTACTTGAAAATTAAAAGAATTTGCTTTAAGACCAGTGTCCCCCCTAAAGTGAATGCTGGAAACTACTGCTTCAGCATGCTTAACAAGAGCGTTGGCATGACAAAACCCGCATTGAAACTGGCCTCTTTGGGATAGGAAGTGAACAGCATGAACTTGAGACAAGGCTTTGTGGCAAACATGTGACACTTCTAGAAGACGAATGGTGGGTCACTGAAGTAACACGGTGAATAATGAAGGAGGAAAAGTGAGGTGAGAACACTCGAAGGTAGTTCAAGAGAACGTGTTGCTGGGCGTGTTGGTTGAGGTCTACAAACATACTGAGCGGCCCAAACACACTGAGCGCCTGTTCGTGTCTTCTTTCTTGTGTGTTGTGTATTTTCGCCGCTCAGTATGTTGGTAGACTCAAAGGTAGGACTGCGACCAGATTAAACTGTAGCAGGATTGGATCGCTTAGAGGTTCCTGGAAGATGGTTCCTGAAATATACCGGTGACGGCAATCACTATTACCCCAGTTGCTGCCACATAACGCCCCGGTCTCTTCAAGAAGCACGCGACGAGGCCATGTTGGCACTGCTCACCCTGCGCTGGGCTGCTGCTGCTGGGCGTCCTCAGAGCCGGTCCCCGGTGCGGCTTGAGCCCACAGTCTGGCAGCACTCGGACGCCTCCCACTGGACCAAGGGCGTAGCGGCCGTCCTGAGGCTGCACACCACCACTGCCCTCACTGGTGTCGAAGGGCAGGTGCAGTGGTGCACTGGTCTTGTCCGGGCTACCAACCCCGTGCGAGGGACCTTTACCACTGCCGGCACTTGTCTTGTCCTCGTTGCTCGTAATGTGATGCTTGTAATCCTCGTAATGTGATGATGCACTGGCCGATGATGAGACGCAGTTGAGATTGTTGCCCATGTCAGTGCTGAGCTACCAATTTCCAGCACTGTAACTAAGTTGGCCTCTCTGGGAGAAAAAAAAAAAAGTGGCATGAATGTGGTCAGATTAGGTAGTGGTTTTGAAATGAGGGTCCGCAAGACAATCATTTTTGAGTGAACACCCATGCCCTACATCATACTCTTTCAGCTGGCCCAGGCAGAGATGAAAAAAGTTTGGTTTTCAATAAAAAGCAGCACATTCTCCTTGCCTGTTTGTACAGCGCGCATCCTTGTGCTGGCTTCTTTGTACATCAAAGCTGTGCAAAATACATAACTGGTACTTGCAGTTTACTTTTAATTGAAAAACTGGGCCATCCCCACTAACGTGAAACTTGGGGAAGGGCAAAGCATGCTGTGGATAAGTGTATTCTTGGGGCCTTGGTGTTCCTGCCCACAGAGGTGAAACCACTGGGGGGTAGAGGTATACAGCTTTGCTGTAAAAGTCTCGTGTCTTTGAAGCAAAAAGCGTTCTAGGGCGAGGCGTTGGAAAACGAGTGTTTCGGTGTGTTTTTTTAGTACGCGTCACGTTATAGCGCAAGGCACTGGAAAATGAGTGCCCCGTGTGTTCTTTTAGTACGTATTACATTCTATCGTGAGGCATTAGAAAACGAGCGTCCCGGTGTTTTAGTGCCATGACTACATGAAACGACGACGACAGGAGACGCCGACAAGGGGCTTCACCCCTAAACGTCAACACAAGCACACCAGACACTTTGCGGCACTTGAGGAAATTAATCAGACGTATCATCATTCATCAAAAATCCTTTCAACTTCCTGCCCACTGACCATCCCCTTTGCTAGTCCGCGAGGACCTTGCCACACTTACAGAAGAAAACAGACCAGATGAAGAGCACCGTCTTTCCTCGAGAAAAGGTGGACAAACATGACTGATAAACTCCAATTTAGAGTCCATGATTCATCTTTTCGGCATTCTCAAAGGCAGGTAGCATAATTCAAGTTTAGTGTTTAGCCCACTGAAGCGTTTCAAGCGTACTAGCTTCTGCAGCAAGTGCACTGGTTAGTAGGCTTTGACAGCAGAAGAAAAAAAAGTTGTTTTTGGAATCCACAATGTTTAAAGCGGACTGTAGTGCCATTTGCATCGAAATGGAATCTTTCCATGCACAAAGCCTTTTGCGTCACCTGGAATTCATTAACATGCTCCAAAAATGACAGTGCAGTCATTTTCACATTACCCCCCAAACACATATCATTTCGTAAACACGACCCTACCCCCCCAGTTTCATGCAGAGCTATTGACACCCACAGAATTCAGATGGGTACTCGTAGTGCAAGTACCAGATCCTGAATAGCTGCACCCTGCACTTTGGCCACGTATCATCCAGTAATATATAAAAGCAGCATTTGTAGCTGAATAGACAAATTGAAATGCCAATCTTGTCTACAACAAGCATAATAGCTTTCTATCGCAAACTTCCTTTACTAGAATTATTATGCAGGACTTCAGATCTTACCCAAGGGCTTCAGTCATCGACTTCTACACTAGTACTGTATTGAAAAATGAGAAATAAAATGGAAAGAAGGTGGAACAATATTTAATACTGCGTTTGCGAAACCCTTTCAGCTTCATCTGAGACCCATGTTGCAAGGCTCATCAGGGAAGTTTCTGCCAGTCTCCCATTTAGTGAGTTTTGCCGGTAGTGGGACAAAAAAATTTGCAACAAAGCAGTGTATTTTCATTTCATACACACCTATACCAGCCTTCATCCTTATGACAGTTCTTTAGTAAGTGATAGAGAATGACGAAATCGGTTCGGTGTCTCCCACGTGCCAACATCCTACTGCGTCCACAAGTGGCATGTTCAGCCACGCTCCGAGCACGAGAGGACAGTCACACTCAAAATGACACTTACATTCAAAGATCCACAATGGTCACAAATGTGGGGCACTTCTCAGCCACAGTGTGATCGATTCCCTCAGACACAGTCGGTGCACACTGCCATTAGTCTGCAAGGGAGAATATGCCAGCCTATCGATGTCAGCAGGTGAACGCGACCGCAAAGAAAGGAAGTCTGGAAAAGAAAGAGTCGCTTTTGGCCATCTGGAGCAAGGAAGTGTTACGGCAATCAGAGGAAGTGTTGCACGTCCTGCTTTCTTTGCCAGTGTGAGTGGCCAGCCAGACAGGAGGTGCCCCCGCTGTATATAGAGATGGCGTCAGGCTATGCAATATCCCCTTCCCTTCCCTTTGTGGGTGTGAGAGTAGTGAGAGATAAGACAGATTGTGTAAAAGGCAGTAGGTGCTTTGAGCTGGCAGCCCCAAGGAGCAGGAGCCCGCTTAAACAGGAAGCTGCAGGTATTACTTGCCTCTATGAAGTAAAATTTATTATTTGGAGCTTCAAGTTCGTGTTTTGTTTGTGCCTAAATCACAGTCGTCCAATAGCCCCCATTACCGGCAGTAAATCGGCATTTAGCTCATCCTTTTTTCCTCACGGTGTAACCTTAAGCAACGCGTTGCCCGACAACATCGCCACATGCACCGATATAATAAACGTTTTAGAGATAAACTAGAAAAAAAGTGTTCTCACTCAAGATTAACCTTCAAGTTCTACTGCCATAACAGATATTTTGTGCAAGGTGTATTGTTCAACTTGTTCAGTGTATGTGGCTTTGATCTATTGTTAACTCTGTAAACTTATGAAACACTTATTTTGCGATGTTCCTATCTTAGTCAATGTCTCAAACTCTGGTGCTTTAGTTGTGTTTTTTTGTTCTCAACAATATCTAGGTTCATTTGTATTTCTGTAAACAATGCTCCAGGACCCCCCCCCCTTATGTAATGCCTTAGGGCCTGTAAGGGTATAATAAATGGAATGAAATGAAACAGGCACGGTAAACATAAACATGATTACCATTTTTTTTATATATTTCTTTTAAAGAATTTTGCCACATTGAGAAAAATAGGCTGCCCCAAATTATGGTGCCCAGTGATAAACAACATGTCTAAACCAGCCACATCCCAATATGTTAGCTTAATTTTTTCTTTTTCTTTTTCATTTTGTAGTAGACACGATGTATTCATACTTTTGTCAGCATGCAGCAAGTCTAAATTCTTGCCAACATTGCTGACTGAGGATGAACAGCCGTGAGGGTACCGTAATTACCCGATTCTAACGCGCACCTTTTTTCCGGAAAAATAGGCCGAAAAATCGCATGCGCGTTAGAATCGGATACGAAACCAAAACTGGCGAAACAGCTGAAATTTTGTTCTACCCATCGCCATCGACATCTCAAGATGGCGCCAAAGCTTTTAGCAACAATTTTTCGGATCTAGGCGCCTAGGCTTTTCTATCGGTGTTCACACAAATCGCCAAATTATTCCACTTGCGCGCTTGATAACAGCAATGGCAGCAGCGGCAACGAAGGTGCGCCGCTTCCACGGCTTACGAGCGGCTCCCACGCATTCACGAGTGGTTGGCTGAAGCGTGCGCCCGTGGTGAAGCTCGTGGGATGGGCGTGCGAGGTGTGGGCCACGATCCCATCGAACATGGTTGAACGTTCGTTCAGAAGTGTGGCATGTGAAAAGAGAAGTGAGAAGTGTGGCATGTGAATTTAGTGAAAAGAAAAAGTCAAAGGTATTCTAATAAAACCAAATGTACTATATCTCTCGACAAAGTACTGTCAATGGCAGATGCCTTGAGAAGGGTGTCTCCCACATTTTACGTGAATCGTGGTGGCCACATTTTGAAGCACGCAAGCACAAATAAACATTGGCCTACACAGTAACCACTGTAATCAATGCCTCACCTCTGCAGTTCAGGTCATGGTTTTCTCAACGACGACTGCAATCAATGTCTCAGTGCTTTGGTCACGCCTGTGAATACAGCCATCAAACTTCCCACTTTGTCGTCTTCGTTCCAGGTGACACAATGCATGCTGTTACTTTCCCATTTGGTCTGATTTTTTGTTCATGTTCCGAACATAGGCTTCATCTCGAAAAGCTGGAAAACTTGATCCATCTACTCCGTACCGATGAAAAGTTCTGTAATGGTGCCCATAAGTTTATCTGGCTTTCGTAGCTAAGAGAGTTGCTCCCAGCCATTTCAACCAACAGGGGAATGCAAAGAGAACCAACTGGTGACATCTTTTTCAAGAAAGGCCCCAGTTTTTGACAATAATGTGTCAAAGCGGATTTATTTTGAATGCTCTCTTCAGAAAGGCATGCCTTCACAAATGTGATGATGACAGTAAACTACTTATACAATACTAAAATGCTATTATGCAGATTTCACGTAGTAGAAATATCAGGACAGTAAGAGAGAGTCATTTAGCAAGAACATTATGCTTGTCTCATTTTTTAAATGTGTGGCAACAACCTCTGATCCATTTTGTTTTGAGGGAATAAATGGCCTCACGTGCTCCTTACTTCCACTACAGTTAAAGCTCAACATATTGAGCATACTATTTGGAAACATTATGTAAAAAAACTAGTTCCCAAACAACCTCGATTGCTTTGCAAACCACACGTCTCTGGCTAGTGAAGCCAATGGCCAATGGCATGCCTGTTAACAACCTGGTCCCTGACATTCTCCTCACTGAATACTGCTTCTGCTCCGGAGTGCACAAACGTGGATTTCGTAGTGAATTCTTCTTCTCCAACTTTATTAACATATTGACAACAGTGAAAGAAAAGCCTCCGTTCACGTGTGAGAATCAAAATGGTAGCACCTTGCTTCATATCTTCTTCCTGTTAATATTAAAAAAAGAAACAAATATCCAAGTTATAAAATGTAAATTAAGAAAAGGCTTAAAAATAAAGCTTTAAAAATAAAACAAGGGAAGGCTTGGTCACTGATTGCTAAAGAAGCAAACGAGACATGGCACTAATGCAGATAATATGACTGTCATGTGTCAAGGGCAATACCCTGAGAGGGGATGTGCCAAAACCCATTAAAAAGAACACGAAGACCTGACGTTTGAATTTAGCACCCAGAAACGGCTCAATCAGAGAGCACCCCGCGTTGAAATTGGCACCGGGACCACATGAGAGATGGACGCGACAAGCATACGCAAAAGGGACCAATCAGAAAGTGCCGCGACGAAAAGCAGAGGCAATTTAAGTCAAGAACTGAAGGCGCAAAGGAGGCAGAGCAGAGAACTAACAAGAAGCACCAAGGAGACAAGGTCCAGCAAGAGCAAGCCACGGGTGACGCTGCCGGGACACTGATGTCGCAACCCGAGCCTGGGCGGGAGCGGACGACGGCGCAGTGGTTCCAGTCTCCTGGATGGACCCAGCAGTGACGGTCGAGTGCTTATGCGTAGCGTCATCACATCGATTCTACCGGAACCAGGCACTGCCTCCCGTGCTGTACGGCTATGGCGGAAGCGGAAGTAGCCAGCAAGCTCCGACTTCACAGCAACAACAGTTCATCCACAATGGTGTAGCATCGGCCGATCATCCATGCTTCATACCAAGAGCTCAGCTATGCGAAAGCCATGTCAGGACGGCCACAGCAAGTCAACATCACCACGTCAACGCAAACTGGGTAGGCCTAGTTGATTAGGACATTTTCTGTACAGGCTTTATTGGACTTCATTGAAGGATTGAACTATAAATATTAGTTTGGGTTGTTGTTAGTTTGGTTTTGCTATCGCTTATACGTTTTGTTATTGGTTTACGTTTTTGTGTGGTTTGAGTGATTATGTTTGCTTGGGAGTTTTCATTTGTGGTGGCACATATGAATTTGTCCTGTCCATTGCACGTATCCCGTGTCTATGCTTTCCTGCACGTCAAGACGGTATGTGACAATAATTGGCGAGCCTGCCAGGATTGTCACTTACTGTCTTGACGTGCAGGAAAGCATAGACACGGGATACGTGCAATGGACAGGACAAATTCATATGTGCCACCACAAATGAAAACTCCCAAGCAAACATAATCACTCAAACCACACAAAAACGTAAACCAATAACAAAACTCATAAGCGATAGCAAAACCAAACTAACAACAACCCAAACTAATATTTACAGTTCAATCCTTCAATAAGTCTAATAAAGCCTCTACAAAAAAATGTCCTAATCAACTATGCCTACCCAGTTTGCGTTGACGTGGTGATGTTGACTTGCTGTCGCCGTCCTGACGTGGCTTTCGCATAGCTGAGCTCTTGGTATGAAGCATGGATGATTAGCCAATGCTGTACCGCTGCGGACAAACCATCAGTACTGTAAGGTCACAGCTCGTTGGCTACTTCCGCCATAGCCGTACAGCACGGGTGGCAGCGCCTGGTCTTGCCTATTTCAATGCTCCCCAACTTGGCCGTTTTTGGGTGATAAATTCAAATGTCAGGTCTTCGTCCTCTCTTCATTGGGCTTTTGTACATCCCCTCTCAGGGGATTTCCCTTGACACGTGACAATGGCATTTTGATACCGTCATGAGTGAAATCTATTACATATATACACTGGGATAAGTAGCGCAATGCCTTATACAGCGTTCCAACATAGCGCATAACTAACAATAAAACATCCTGTTAATCTAGCTAGTTGCAATTCAGGGACTCATTAGGGGCAGTAATCGACAAATACAAGAGCTGACGCTTGATAAGCGCATGTCATTTTATCCTCTACAGCAGGGGTCAGCAACCGGCAGACCAGGGGCCACATGTGGCCGGCAGGGCAGTATTATGCAGCCCCCAGCATGATGTCAGAAGCCCCCTCCTCTTATCGGAAGGCTGCCATGGCAGTTTCGACCTCAAATGGGGTTCGACAGGAACACACACAGAAAAAATCGCTTCCAATAGGCCCTGTCCCACATCTTCACGCTTAGGCAGATAATGTCCTCACTTCCTTTCTTTGCACGGATCCGAAAAAAAGGGATAAAACCCCAAACTTCAAACGCAATATATTTTATCTTTACCTGCAAAGCCTGTAACCTCTGTTTTTGCTTTTGTAAGCTAGTAACGTTTTTTTTAAAGACGATAGTCTTTCTTGGGCTACTTAAACCCAGAAATTTTGGTCTGTCTGTATGTCTGTCTGTCCGTCTGTCTGTCTGTGACTCGATTCAGCCACTCGGCCAAAGCAAAACAATGCCTGTGCAATAGTCTTATATAGTCACAGCTAAATCTACCCGTCTTGGTCCGGTGTAATGTTCATACTTGTCAACATTGTTGAAGAAGAACAAGACATTACGCAAATATGAGACAACAAATCAACACAGAAGTGATATTTGCAGTGTTCCTTTATAAAAATTCAAACATGCTTGACTTTTGCGAAATTAAATACTTCATCAATTGCAGAAAAAAAATTCACTCCGCCGTCGCCTGCTGTCGCCCGCGCCACTATAGCTTCTGGCGTCATTTGAAGAAATCAACCGGCAACAGTTACTCAAGGTTCCACTAGATAGTTTCCACATTCTGCTTGCAACGCACGTGGAGTAGGGAAACGCGGTTCTATAAACGTTGAAGTAGGGCGCCTCGATTAATTAACGCGCGTCTTCGCCGTACGGCAGCGTTCGCATCGAGACACCCGGTTTGGAGCAGTGGAACGCGGGAAATTTAAAATGATTTAAGCAAACATTTGGCGTCTTTACCTTGGGAGGAGCGCGACGCAAGAGGAACAACATGAGAGGTGAGCGGTAAAGCGAAGGGAGGCATTTACTTCGCAAAAGCCGATAAGGACTATCGTCTTTTGACGTCATTTGCAACGAAAGGAGCAGATACGCGGCCAATTTTTTTTTGCGTGTAACCTATGTTTGCGAATTGCAAACTTGTGACATACGTGCTGAAAATAAACATGATTTCTATTCCCGTTTTCTACGTTATTGTCAATTCGCTAAATTTTTTCTCTTTGCCTGCGAATCGCCATCTACCCTCCGCCGTGTTGACTTCATGCAACTCGGCCCTCCACTTCAAAAGGTTGTCCGACTCCTGCTCTACAGTGTTCTACCCATTCATGCCTTTGTCATGTCCTCAAGACACACAAGTGACAACCATTGTTTAGGGTCAGACTTGCGCTGCAAAAGCAGACTTACTTCTTCTTGAAGGGGGGCGGCCTGCTTAGCTTGGCTGTGTCCAGGGAGCCCGATTCGACGGAGTCGACCAGGGAGCCTATGCTGACCTCGGCCGAGAGTGGTGGCGAGTCACTCACAATCACTATCTCTTCGTCGCCTTCCAGGTGCCTGAAAAGGGGAACAAGGACAGGCCCGCATGAATACTGCGCAGGAAGACAAGTGGAACCAACTGCAGCCCCGAGGTCGCACCAGTCACACTGGTGCCGCTGTTTGAAATTAGTTTTGTTACTCTGTACGCTGCTATGCAAATGCGAATAACGCACCCGGTAACTAAACAGGGATGGAAACGCCCTTCTGCTCAGCTTGAACGTCCAGATGGAAAGGCAGACACAGCCGTTAATACTAACCCCAACGTCCCGTCAGGCAGTGCATTTTAGTCTGCTTGCTGCTCTTTATGGTGGGTACAAGGACAGAGACAAGCAAGTGCACAGGACAAGGTGCAACTAGCACCTGAATGCTACCAGCTACTTGCATTGCCCACCATAAATTTACACTAACACGGCCAACTCGAAGTTCTTCTGACTGCTGCAAGTGCAGTGGCAAAGCTTTTGTTCTACTTGTACAGTGGCACGCTAGATGTGCGCTACTCCACAAAATGACAGCAGTTACCGTATTTTCCGGTGTATAAGTTGCGTTTTTCTTTCTGAAATTTTCGTTGGTGCGTCTTGTCGACCGGTGCGACTTCTTTATGGAATAAATCCAGCACGTGTTGGCCGTGCGTGGTCCGCACTCGATAAGGTGCCTGTGTGCTGCGTGATGTCAGCGCACGTTAAGAGACACAGCTCTATGGTCTAAATGAATGAATTATTTGTTAGCGAGTCAGAGGAAGAGGGCTTCGATGGTTTTGCCTAAACGCCATCTGTACGTACATGCCATCTGTGTGTATCAATAAACCATTTTTGAGAAGGTTAGTCCTGTCTAGACTTTGGATGGTAGGTGCACGTGCCTAGCACTGCTTACCGGGGGATGCGTTCAGAGGCAACGACTGCCACAACCATGTACTTTCGCCTCACTTTCTAACGAACTGATCCTCTATGAGTTTACCTGATTAAATGTGCGTTTTTGTACAGCAGTGGGTCTTATACACCGGTGCGACTTTTATACATTTTTTTTTTTCAGTATAACTGTTGTTTTGAGGGGGGTGTGACTTATACAAAAGTGCGACTTATAGACAGGAAAATACAGTAGCTTTGTACATCCTATCTCTGCTGTTGCAGAAGACCAGCTGACTACTTGCAGAAAACAACCGAGATTAGTCTTCTGCTCAGTGCTGAGCAAGTGCCCCAGGCTGCGCTACAAGACGGACGCACCCCGTGGAGGAGGCGGTGGAGGCCTTGCGGTGGTGTTGGGCGACGGACTGTGCCAGCCACTTGGCAGAGTCCTCGTCCTTGGAGGCCCCCCCCTCGAGGCTCTGCAGGGAGCAGCTGAGCTCGTCCAGCGGAACCTCGGCCATGCTCTCGTCCCCGTCGTCCAGGCTCGGGAAGTGGATCTCGCTCATGGGCTCCTCCTTCACCCTGCCAGGGGGCCAGGCGACAGGACAACAGCGAAGAGTGCGCTCAGCAGCCCCTGGCCACAAATTTAATTGCAGCACCCGTGCGCTGGCATCTCTGTGTGCAATCTCGTGAGCAATGACACAGGATAACTTGCGCATAATTTCTAGCTCAAGAAACACAAGAGCAAAGGAGAAGAATGCGGACGGGACAGACGCTAGTAAATAATCCCATTAATGTAGCATAAATACCAATTATGCGGGGTGTGAATTTATACATTTTAAGACTACTAAAAGCAATGTTAATAATGAGGAAAAGGCAAATACACCAACCAAGCACTTTTATTAATTAAGCAGTCTTTTCCTCAAGTTTCACCAAACCAGACAGAGTTCTGTCGAAAAGGTTCACATTCAAATGTTAATACAGTAATGGCGGAAAAACTTCCCTGCTCATTTGTTCCCCTCACTATTGTTTGTGGAAAGAATGAATAATAAAGCAGTTGTTACGAGTGACAAAGGACCTATTTGAGAGCTCATGCCTTTGTCGAGTAGCGTATCTGTGCGAAAATGAAGAAGATAAATGTCCTTAAATAAATTAACATACAAACTCTAGCCAAGTTAAATGGTTCTCTGAGCTAGTGTTGGTAGATAGGTAAGATCTGCAAGTGAAAATCATCCAAAGCCGTCAGAAATATATACACATGGGTTTCTTTTTTTTTTCCCCTGCACTCTTCCTGTCTCAGCAACATTAGTTTCTGCGAAAAGGTCCCGAAAATAAAACCGTAACGTAATGTCACTGCTACGACAGCATTATAAACGAGAAGACAGATAACAAGAGCTGGAAGATTTAATGCTTTCTTGAGAAAGAACAGTTCATGATTTGCATTGTTCATTACTGTATCAATCTGTTTAGCAAGATTTTGTGACCCGAAACCCACGGTTTATCGCAATCCATGGTTGCCAACCAGCAATAGCATTATTATTGCATGAGTGGCCAATCTCGCTTAGGCCCAAACATTTTAGTACCTTTCCAAGATTACATAGAATCAACGACACTACTTTCACGACAAATGAGTCTCTTACACAGTTCTCACTATAAAAACATGATGCTTCAGAACTTCTCTTTTTAACTTCACGCAAAGGGAAGAAGGAGGACACACGAACATTGCATGCACAAATGCAGGTGGTCACGGAAGGGAAGCGGGAGCGTATATAAAGCAGCACTGACTTGATGTGCTTGCTGTCATCAGACGATGACCCCTGCGGCATCCTGACTTTGTGGTAGGTCTGGTGCAATTTGCGGCACGTCCTCAGCATGTGCCGGTTGTAGTTGATGATGCGGTCGTCAAAGAACTGCACTAGGGACTGCAGCCCTCCCATGCCTGACTCGTGCAAGGCATGGTCCATGACATCCTAAGAGGAAAAAACGTTGCAAGAATGATTAGCGCATGCACAGCACCTGGTTTTCAAGAGTGCGAGTAAGACAGTAAACAAGAGCAATAGTGCCAACAAAGCAGAGGTTGATGGGTTGGATTTTGGCTGTGCCACCACATGACAATCGAAATGTCAAAACAGAGAGCTAAGCAAGTTGGTTTGTTCTCAGCTTGAAAAGGCGTGAAAACACGGACATAGACTGAGAAAGAAACAAAGCGCTTTGCTTATTTCTTCCTCAATCTACGTCTGTTCTTACACCTTTTCAAAATGACTGGCAACTACCCCGACAGAGGTAATCAAAGGACGAGGGCTGAGGTGCAAAACTGTCCACTATCATCTCGGACCCATGTAGCCCTTAACAATCCTGGACATTTTCAAAGTAGCACCAGTTCTTAAGGCGAAAGCTTCAGTACTTTGTTTTGAACATGTGCGTTGTGAGGTACAGAAAATAGGTGGTCCAAAAAAGGTGAAGTTGTGCGAGCCATGGAGTGTGCGGCACTGGAGATTATGCTTTATATGCAGTTACACAGTGGAATTTCACATGTGCAGCTGGCCTTGTAGACACGCCATTATCAGAAACAAAGGCAGCACGACGTTTCCAACTGCAGAGGCACAACAGAAAAACCCTTCTATGAGCTCCAGCAATGTTGCAAAACCAGATGTTGCATCACCACCAATTTGTCACAAATGGGCTCAAACCTCCACTTATGCTGCTATGGGCGGAATCGCGCGATGCAAAAAATGGGAAGATACCGGGGCTCACCACAAAGCCAGTCTCGCCAGTGAGTGCTTCGTGATCGACAAGCGAGCGCAGTTGCCAGCAAAATCGACGGTAGAAATCACTGCAGATATCCGTCAAAATTTCCAGCACTGAGCTCCAGGTGGCTGGGTATGACAGCAAGAGGGAGGAAAAACCAATAAAAAATAAGCAGTTATTTCCGTAAGTGCCTCCTTTAACAGACAGACAGTCAGAAGAGGTCGTCTTGTGACACTGCCGCCTGGATATCGGTTTCTTGTTTCACCTTCACATTCTCTGTTGCCATTAAGTGCATCGAGAACAGGTATGCAGGAGCAGACCTCAACAACCTTGTGCACCAATTAGCATGGCATTTAATATCTGAATATATTCTTGTGACGACCACATTCAAGGGGCCTTGAGCAAGGGTTGACTAAGGCTATGCGTTGGAAGGTCGTTCAGACTGGTTTGCTTGGTCCTCTCTCGGTCTGTGTTCATGTGTGAAGTATTGCTTCCATATAGTAATGCAAGATGTCGCCTCTTACTTGAGTGATAATTGTCAGTTTTTAAAGTGGGATTTTCAGTTTAAGAAACAAAGGCCCCCGGGGTACACTTTTGAAAAATAAAATTCGACACCCAGAGTGCTACCATGGTTTACAGCCTTGAATCTAAATAAGTGAACATTTTTATCTGCCTGATTTAAGAGGTTTTTAAGGTTCTCCAAAAAGGTTCTGTAGGGCTCCAGTAGGAAAATGCAAACTGTGTGCCTGTTGAGTTCACTAGCAGGTAAATACAACAGCAAAGCATAACATTTTTGATAGAAGCTCTTATATACATTCGGCTGGTCTTAGGTTATACTGATAGGAAGGTTCATAGATACATTAATATGCACATACAGATACAGTAAGAGCTAGGAGGTTTAATAAGCCACTCATATTTGACAGATAAAGCGCAGCTAAGAGCTAAATCTTTTCCTGGCAGTGAGGAGCATCTTGCAGCTGCTGCCGCAATCTGACATAACATGTTCGTTCAAGTTTAGACAATGAGAACGTGCTCCAAAATCAACCTGCTACACTCTTCAAAACAGATATGAAAAGGTATAGGGGTGTCTGGCCATATGTTTATGCCCTGCGTCCTTTCTCTTCCTCACCGCCCTGCAAAAACGGCATGCCAATGATTGATTGATTGATTGTGTGGTTTAATGCGCAGACGCAACGCAGGCGATGAGGCGCGCTGTAGTGGAGGGCTCCGGATTAATTTTGACCACCTGGGGATCTTTAGCATGCACCGAAATCTCGAACACACGGGCATTTTTGCTTTTCACCTCCACCAGAAAAGTGGCTGTCGCGGCCGAGAATCAAACCCACGACCTCGTGCTCAGCAGCGCAACGCCTTAGCCACTGAGCCATCGCGGCGGGTTGTATGCCGAGGCCCTGGGTGCACGTACCACTACTGAAAAAAGTGCCACTAATGGTCACTGACCTTCCATTTCAACCATATTTTTAACATGTAACAGCAACTAGGGTCATCATTCACTCGGTGCTTCGCAAGTATTAAAAAAAAAAAAAACTCGAACATTTGCTGCTTGATTCCAACACAAACTTAAACAATTGAGCCTTTTCCTGTTTGCTCGATCCAAACTTCTCAATGAACATTCGTAACTCGGACTGCTTACGTGCAAACACATCCTGAAGTGGGATGCTACAGTCAAGTAGAACAGGAGGAGAAATGTCTTCACTATGTGACGATTGACTGTGTTATCTAAAAGGTGAAAGACCTTACTGTCAAAGCCGGCATGTACGCAGATGGCTGCGATGGCTCGTCGAAGTACAACGCGGGTGGCGTTGGCTCCCAGTGGTGGTGGTGGTTTCCAGGTGCTTTTTCTAGATGAGTATTGGCAAAATAAAAAAAATAAAATAAAGGTAAAAAACTCTACGGCAGAATAAAACCACAAGAACACAAAATGGAGTTGCATTTAAATGCTGCATGACAAGTCTCCTAAAAGCTTCTGCTAACAAACCCCCAAGAAACGGCTATCTTTGTGACATGTTTTCCGCGCTACAAATGGACGAACACAAGAAAGAGGATGGGACAGCGCCTGTGCCGTCCTCTTTCTTGTGTTCATCCATTTGTAGCGCTAAATCCATGTCGCAAAGTTCGCACCAACTCGCCCAGCAGCAATTCCTTCTCAAGAAAAGGCTAGTTTATCTCAGTTATTAAAACTGTTTGGTCATTTTTACCTGTGCTGTCTTACAAGATATTTCACCTCGCACAAAGAAAGACACAGGGTTACAGTTGCAGAGATTTTTAGATGTCAAAAGTGCTCTGCAGCGGCTTGGAACACTATTAAATCTAGGTGAATACAAGGTAACAGCAAGCGGGGAACCAGAACAAAACTTCAAAAAGTTTTTAGCGTGTTTCAACTCATACTTTATGAAAAGTGCCTTTGTCTGCTGAACACATTTCACTGCAACAAGCAATGATACCTGCCTTTACGACGATCACACCTAAGAGTTGGAAAGGCCAGACAAATGTCCTGGTGGTCAGGTATTGGTACCCCAAGTCGCAGAGAAAAGCTCACTAGAGGAAAATGGACCTTTTCCAGTAGCGATCTGTGCATACCTGGGCTGCTGGTACGACATTCTTGGCAGGCGCCTCCGGCAAAATGAGTGGCTATGGTGTTGAGCGCTGCACGCTTTTATTTTTTCTCTTTCGATAGCTCGTGGTGGGGTCGCACACAAAAAAGGCTTTCTAAGGAAAGGGACAAGGACGCTTGAGGCTGACCATGCTGCGAGCACATGGCCACTAGTGAGGGTTTTCACAAAAAAATTTAAAAAAAAAGGGGCGCTTTGACCCCTGCAGATTAGTCGTGGGAACGTGCACCTGCTACCGTGACATTCATGTGAAAGGTGCGAATGGGCGTGGGAGGGGCCTGGAGGCTGAGGATATTTTGTGCACGAGTTCTCCAAAAGCTAGATTTTTTGGGGGGCGTGCCTTACTGCCATTTTTAGTTCCCCGTGGTGGTTGCTAGGAAGACCAGTACTAGAAAAAGGACCATTTGGCCATTTTCTGGCAGGCTCGGAGAAGAGTGCACGCGAGAAAAGTTCTCTCCACATACCGACAAGCACTAAAAAACTAAAGTGATTACAATTATTCTGCGAATCACGGTAAGTAGCTTTCTTAACAATTTTGTGATCATGCACTATGATGGAGACAAGTAATAGTTTGCCTAGAGAAGACGTCCCGAAAGGGTTGACTACGTTACCAACGATTTCTGCGTGCAGAATTTCTCCGTGTATTTTGCTGAGACTATAGTATAGATGGTATTCACTGAAAAGTTTAGCTGTCAATTTCTTTGCTTGGCAGCACTGCAAACTGTCATGTCTGTGCTGCTTTGGCACAGACATGGCACGGCTTGTGCCACTGCGCCTGCACCTTGCAGAAAAAAAAAAAAAAAAAAACACCGGCGTGCGTCGCCTGCTCTTTTTCAACCAGATTCTCGACGGTGGCGTCAACAAGTATGTTATTAATCGCACTCACAATGGAGCCAAAGCATTACTTTGCGCTCGGTGGGGGACAGTTTAGAACATCAAGCACACGTCATGTGCTTAGCACGGATAAGTACCGTCATCTTGCAGAGCCCGACGTAACCAGTGACGCTGCACACACATGGTTGGCCGCATGCGTGCCAAGCCAGTGAATACAACCTATACACTATGCTGACATCAGCACAACCAATGCTCCTGCTTCGACTGTTGTTTCCAAAATACTAAACTACTACAGCCCACTCTGAAAATACAGGACTTGGTTGTAAGCGAGTGCTGCGTCCCTGCCACCATTCCTGGGTACTGTGTTGGCGCAGTTTGGTTTTAGTGCCTTTTAGTGGTCGTCCATTGACGGAGTGAGCACACACAAAATACAGTGGGACTTTTTCAAAACTACCAAAACCTCACCCAATGTGTGCCTGCTTTCCCCCCTTGCCTAAACTTGATATGAGCTGGATAGCAGTTACCCCGTTCTCAAGAAAGTCAGTCTGGGTCTGCCACCAAATGATAACCACAGAGAAAAAAATAGCACAAACCTTTTCGATTTTATCTCGAGGTTAGTGCTGCTGCTTGGACTCGTCAGACCAGGAATGCATGGTCCTTCTGGTATTGGTGGCAAGTATTCGGCTTCTAACGGTTTCTGAAAATAGAAAAAGTTTTCATAAGTAAACAAAGGCATAATGGTCTTACTGCATGCATGCTTCATCAATCAGAAGACTTGCAAGCAAGCCTAGACAAGTTATGCGAAAAAATACTAAGCAAACAAAGTGGGCGGCTACAATGAAGTACAAAACGAAACCTTACGATGTCTTGTTGCTGCAGGTTGGTTATCAGCGACTGAATTTTCTTTGCATGCTGAATCAGAGCGATGGTGTGCGAGGTTATGGGGTCAACGACACCGAACTCCTGTGCGTGCCTTTCGATCCTGGAAAACAAGAAAAGAATCAAGACGCACCACTCAGAAAAATTGAGAGATCGACACAATCAACTGTTCGCGCTGTTCGTTCGTGCGGCGCTTACTGTAGACGTAGGGAGCTCTGCTCCCCCGGTTGATGCAACTTCGGTCCTTGAATTGGGACTGGCCGGGGTTTGGTAATCTGCTCCCGTTCGATCGCAGCGATCCCCGATTCCGTTTCTGTGATCAGAGGTGGCAGCTCACCCCAACGTTTATGCTGAACTCCGGCCATCAAGGATACCAGTTAGTCACGGCTGTGGCCAGACAATAAGAGCATAAGAACGGGTACACGCGTGTGTCCGACAACTGGATCGCAGATTCTTCTCGTTTTCAGACCATGTAAGCCGCAACAAGCTGCAACACACAGTAGCAAAGCGAACACAGTCTAAAAAGCATGCTAAAAACACTAAAAAGCCGCGGCGGCCGCGGTGGCCATGGCAAGGCAAGACCGCAAGACTGGCAAGACTAGCGTGCTCTTGTTTTGGTATTGTGGTTTTTGTTTTAGAGATTGAAGTTTCCGCAGTCCATGTTTTGCACGCAACTTTTAGATTTGTCGGCAACATCAAGATACGGTTTGGAAATTAAAAAAAAAAATCTGAATAAACCATGCCAGACCATGAAGCTAAAGCCTAGCAGCTAGCCTAGCCAAGCATCATTTGAATCCGAGCAAAATGGCGGCGCTCACCAAAACTTCGCCAGCCTCGCGCGCCTCGGAGGAAGGAAAAGCTGTGCTCCCCAAGAAAAAAGGTCCATTTAGCAAGGAAGTAAAAGCTGCAAGGAAGAAACGGAAGCCAAGACTTATCGTGCGGAACCTTGCGTATAAAGCAACAGAGAAAACGCTCCGTGATCATTTCTCCAAGTACGGAGACTTGGTCGAAGTCAACGTGCCGAAAAAGGATAATGGGAAGATGTGTGGTTTCGCATTTGTGCAGTTTGCCGAGACAAAGAGCGCGATAAAGGCGATCAACGGCCTCAACGCTACCAAAATATTAGGACGACCTATCGCCGTTGACTTCGCGCTGCCCAAAGCAATTTACCAGCGTGTGACGGGGAGAGAAGGCAACGCTGACCAGGGCGAAAAAAGTGACGAGGTGAGAGAAGACAAGTCGGACGACGGGAAGGATGATTCGACCGAAGGTTCCGATGATGACGGCGGCTCCGGCAACAGCGACTCCGAGGAGGACGAAGGCAGTGAGGACGACGATGACAGCGAATGCAGCGAAGAGATGGACGAAGGCAGCGATGACGACGGAGACAGCGAGTCCAGCACAGGGGAGTCCGATCGGCGCAAGCAGGACGACACGAAAAACACTTTGTTCATTCGCAACCTGTCTTTCGACAGCCAGCAAGAAAGCCTCGAAACTCTGATGAAACAGTTCGGGCCGTGTAGATATTGCCTTTTGTGCACGGACGCGGACACGGGCCGATCCAAAGGTACGGGCTTTGTCCGGTTCATCAAGGACTCGAGCGTTGCCGCATGCCTCAAGGCGGCCGCTTCCCCTGCGGGGTTAATGCTTGACGGCCGGAGGCTCGGCGTTGATCAGGCTTTGAGCCGCGACCAGCTGGAAGAGAAACGGAAAGCAAATAAAAAGGAGAAGAAAGACCGCCGCAACCTGTACTTGGCTCGTGAAGGTCTGGTCAGGCTTGGCACGGAAGCAGCGCACGGTGTCTCCAGCCAGGACATGGCAAAGCGGGCGAAGCTGCAGGCACGCAAGCGCAAGTTGCTCGCCAACCTGCACTACTTCGTCTCACCGACTCGCCTCAGTGTGCACAACCTGCCTCCCTCAGTGGATGACAAGAAGCTTCGGGCGCTCTTTCAACAGAACGCGCCCCAGGGAGCCCGCTTGACAGAGGCGCGAGTCATGAAGAACCTCAAATCCACAACGCACGAGTCGCACGGCTACGGATTTGTCACATTCACTCGCCACGAAGACGCATTAGCTGCATTAAGAATGCTCAACAACAATCCCAGCATTTTTGGCCCAAACAAAAGGCCCATTGTCGAGTTCTGCCTGGAAAACAAGGCCGCGTTGGTGGCAAAGGAGCGCAGGTTGCAACGAAGCAAGAAGAAGCTTCAGGAGTTGCGCGAAAACCCTGATAAGGAAGTACCCGCCGCTAAAGTGGCTGCCGTGCCTCCAGAGAGGAAGGCTGCGTTCATGGGTGCTGCCGCCAACCGAAACATGAAGGGCTTGCCGACGCATTCGGGGCCGAAGGTGCGGACAAAGAAAGGCCGTGCCGGCAAGCAAAAACCACTTCCCAATAACAAGAAGGCTAAGAGGGGGATCAAACAGAAACGGAAGATGTTCAACAAAAAGCCACAAGTGGAGAAGGACAGTTTCGGCACAATGGTCGACAAGCACAAGAAGGCTCACTCCAAGCAGATAGCTGGAGTTCAGAAGAAAAAATGGTTCTCAGGCTAAATAAAAATGTAAAACCTTATTGTGGTTCATCTGAAATATCTCCCAGTGAGGAAGCAGCCAAGAGCTACTTCAGCACAAATTTGCATTGCCAGGAAGGCTACTATTTATTCCAGCAAACAGACTGGGGCAGTTTGTTGACCAGGGGCCCTAAACTGACATTCATTGCATTTAGTGTTATGTAAATTTTAACCTGTGCAAACTTGATCTGTCAGTGTACATAATTCGACTATCCTGCAAAAATGTAAAACCAGTTTGCCGTGTGGTTTCATTCTCGAGAGTTCAAACATTTCATTTTCACTAATGCCATGGTTGGTTCTAGTGGTATATACAGGTTAACCATGGTTGCAATCCGTTATTCAGCCCTAAAGATTTGCTTGTGCCATAAGTCACCAAATCTGCAAGCTGGGGGGGCGTGAGGGAAACAGAACTTTCTCGCTAATAAATGCGCTTTATTGCTCCCTTGTATCCCCTCAAAATGCTAACTATAATCACATGCCATGCAAGGCACCTTAATAATAAAGCAATCAACCTAATTAAGGGTTCACGTGGAATAACGTCTAGTGCTATGCACTTTCGAAAGGTAAAACAGGGAAGGAGCGAGAAGGTTAACCACATGCGGGAGTGCTACGAAAAGAGGTCTGCATTATTTCATTGATGTACACCAGCTGATCAATGTCACTAGCTTAGAGTGATTGAGACCCCTTGATCATTTCAAAGCTGTAGTGATTTTATTTGCTGCCCGAAGGAGCGTATATTTACAGTAGTCGATCAAAGGGAGTGAAATTTCCATCATTTTAATAAAATGGTTTAAAACTACCGTGACCACAAATCAATCAGAATCCGAGTCTTGGACGTTGAAGCCGTTCTGATGCAAGGCGCTCTCAACGCCTGTTCGGTTGATGGCCATGAGCGGATGCATGGCGGACTTGAGGCTGTGGTAAAGCTTGGGAAACAAGATCTCCTGGGCCGCCAGTAGCTGCTTTACCCGGTGTCGTTCCTAAGTGGAAGAAAGGGGCAAGGTCCTGTTAAGACTTATAGAACAAGCATGGGCATTGAGTTGATGCTACCTCGCTATTTCCAAATTTAATATGAACCTATGTCGTGGTTTTTATTGGCTTTATTCGTGTACAAGCACGACTTTTGCCATCACAGCCAATGGTGAAGGTGAAACGGCAGCTTTATATGCACTTTTCTCTCAACAAGAATGTTTGCAAATTCTTTAAACGAGCTCAGAAATTGCACTGCAGTGCTTTTACTTTACCTGGTAAAGCTGACTAGACTATGTTAACAACCTCCTTTAAGTCACAAAACGGCATGCTCTTGTAACAGTGCTTAATGACTAAGTTCCTTGTCAATACAAATTTATTTGTGTTCAAATAATCAAATCGCTGCCGTAATACTAGGCCAAAATTACCTAGCCGATTTTTACCACTTGTCCTCTCAGAAAAAATAGGCGTGCGCTCTCGACAGCAGAATTTTTTAAACAACAACAACAACAAAAAGAATCGATGTGACTAGTAAACAGCAAACTTGAACGAGTTTCGTGTCCCTTCATCCAATAACAATAATAATAACAAAAAATGAGACGGGAATAGGGCAAGTGAGTTATGTATATACAAACCTTGGGGGCTTCGAAGCAAGCTGGACAGTTTTCTGCAATTACTGGAAGCCTCTTCTGAAAAGAGAAATACGTGGAGCAAGGTAAAAGAAATTAAGGAATTTTTTGCAGGTGCAATGGTGACAGTTACTTAATGAAATTTGGGACACTTACCTCCTCGGCAAATTTCCGGAGGTTCTTTTCCCTCACGTAGACAAGAGGCCGCGTCACTCGAAGGTCACCCTCTCTTCACGCATGCAAGAGCAAAGCATTCAACTCTGGCTGTCATTTGGAAGTTAATGCCACTTGAACTTACCGAACTAGGTAATTGGCCTTCATGGTCCGGAGTCGTCCATTGTGGAACACCGACATGACAAAGCTGCGACGATGACACACAAGAAAAAGATGACGCTCGTACGGCAGACTGCAATCTGCTTATGAAAGGACTTCGCTGTATTAATACTGAAGACAGAGAGCTAAGACCACTGCGCTTTTGACCTGTTGCATGAGCTTTGAAAGATGGCATAAAAAGGCTGCAGTACCGTATTTTCCGGTCTATAAGTCGCACCTTTGTATAAGTCGCATCCCCCTCAAAATGTCAGTTTTTCCGAAAAAAACGTATATAAGTCGCACCGGTGTATAAGACGCACCGGTATATAAGACGCACTTGTTAATTAGGTAAACTCACAGTGAATTAGATCGTTAGAAAGTACAGCGAAAGTACATGGTTGCGGCAGCCGCCGCCTATGAACGCATCCCCCGGTAAGGAGGGCTAGACACGGGCATATAACACCCAAAGTCTACACTGAACCAACTTCTCAAAAATGGTTTATTGATACACAGAGATGGCATGTACTTACGGACAGCGTTTAGGCAAAACCATCGAAGTCTTTTTCCTCAGACTCACTAACAAATAATTCAGTATGTCTTCAGTGGGAGTTCCGCGGGCACATCACTGTCGTCCTCCGGCTATCTAATGTCTTCTTCGCCAACATCGTTACCACTCGCGGACCGGCTACAACTGTTTTGGTAGAAATGGAGTACCAAGAGTCGGAGACCCATTTGGCCACCTCTCCAAACGTTGCGCGTCTCTTGCGTGATGTCATAAATCAGCGCAATAAAGGTGTCATGGCGGACAGAAGTGACGCGACTGGAAGCGGCCCGAAAATCGAAACTTATCAGTCAGCTGTCATTTTAAAAATTAGCAGAACGTTTATCTCCTTCAGAGTAACTCTCTGTAATAATTCATAAGCTGCATTTTGTTTTTGCAACCCAGTGTGATGTTAATTTGAATTTATTCTGAACTGTAGTTACTGTGCATGGCATGAAGTGGCGTGCGGTTGTCGCAGGCCATTATCATTGTTTTTGACTAGATAAAGCTGCAAATTCTTAGGTGTAACGTCCCGAAGCGACATATGGGCTATGAGAAACGCCGTAGCAGTGGACTTGGGATTAATTTACACCATAGAGCTGTGTCTCAACGTGCGCTGGCCACGCGCGGCCGCCGCGAACTGGAATTATTCCATACATAAGTCGCACCGGTGGATAAGACGCACCAACGAATATTTCTGAAAAAAACCGCGACTTATACACCGGAAAATACGGTACCTCAATTTTTCAAATTTTTCTGGGGCAAAAAATTACTATGGACATTTTCTTAAGCTTGGGGTAATCATTAAATGCACATGCTAATCCCAAAAAAAATGAAGTAAGATTTCTCACTAAGTGCTTCTAGCTATCGAAAGTAAGTATAACTGCTTCAGTAGCTTGGAAATTAATTTGCTATGCTGCTCAAATTTGCGGCACCAACAAAATGTGTTTGTAATTATACAAATTCAATAAATATTGGGCATATGGGGAAAAAAAGCAGTGGTTCTCTATCTAGTACGTTTTTTTTGTTTTCGAACTGAGCCAGATCCAGAAACCAAAATTGAGTCCCATAAAGCTGCAGTGACAAGAAAAACGCAGCAACTTTTCCCTAAAAAAGGGTGGCTAGGAAATGATTGAGATAACACCCCGAAAACGTGTATGCAGACCGTAGTTCGTATCGACAATGAGCCAGATCCTGCTGTTGCGCGGATCAAAATGAGACAAATCCATTTTCCCAATGGGAGTTTGCTTTTGGCCTGAGTGTTCAGACTGTTTTATGGGTGTTTTCAGAAGTTTTTTTCGCGTTTCTGAGCTGGCCTATTATGAATTCAGACAGCAATTAGGAGATCGGCGAAAGATCCGTCCCCAGAAGTCAACGACGAAGTGAGCGGAAGGAGTGAACGAAATGAAACAGAGATGTAAAACAATGATTTCATTTCGTCTCACCCCTTCCTACGAAATAACTCTGGTTATATTTTTTTTATTCCCATATTTACCATTTCAGTGCTTAACTAAAAAGTAGGGGTGTGCGAATATCAATTTTTGAATTTCGAAGCGAATTTGAATAATAAAAACAAAGTTCGAATCGAATCGAATATTTTTCGAGTATTTTTCGAATACGAATACTTATTGTTTTTTGTAAAATTAATGTTTTCACCATCTAGAGACACAAAAACTGCAACTTTATTGCACAACAAATCACACAAAGTAAAATTAGGAATTACATTGCACTCAACAGGTTAAGGTCTGCACTCACTTAAATGTTAACATGGAGAAAGGTTAACTGCTCGACATGCTCGGGGAGCAGTGACAACCTCCTGCTCGTCACAACTTTACCAGATACCGAAAACAGCCGCTCACTTGAGACACTAGTAGCTGGCATGCCCGAGCCCGTGCACATTGCCGCGCGCTGATACAGTAAAATCTTGATGATACTATACTCGCGGGACTGCGAAAAATATTCGTATCATCCGAAATTCGTATGAACCAACACAGACCGAAAAATTTAGCGCTGAAAAAAGTTTTCGTTTATTTCTTTTCCTACTTTCGCGTGGAGAAATTCGTGATTTTTTCTGCTTTTTTTAACCCCCGTGTCGCAAAGCAGTCCTTTCTGGAGCACGTAAAGCTTCGCGCTCGTCTCCTCACTCGCTGTGCCCAAGCTCGCTACACGCCGAAACAGCCAAGCGTGAACCGCATGGTGCGTTTTTGCACGCGATTCGCTCGCCTCGGCTCTGCGATTTCGCGCCCGCGCTCGACGATTTCGCGCCCGCGGAAGCGCCTACCTCGGTCAGAAAATGACGCACTACGCGCGCGGCAGGATGGAGGAGCCTCACTACTTGCGATGAGATCGAGACAGCCGGCTTGGCTCCGCCGGAGATGGTTAGGCTTAGCACCCCGGCAAATATTTTATGGGCGCATTCACTAGCGGCGCGGATGATGTTTTATAGTACCGTTTTCGCATGCATTATCAGCTCCTTTACCGCACAAGCAACTTCGTGTCTCCCTTGAGCCGCATTTTAAAGAGCGGTTAGAAGCGGTCGCTCGAGCCCCCGCGCCACTTCGCGGCTGGAGCCGACGCCATGTTGACGCCGCCGGCCGCGCCGCGCGCAGCGTGGGCGTGGTTTCGCGGCGGTGTCAGCGCGTTGGGCGTACGCAGAGCGTTTTCGCGAGCAGAAAACAACAGCCCGGCCGTTTCTGGAGAAAGAGTGACAAACAGGGGAGCGAGAGCCGTCACTTGCTCGTTCGGCAGTCGGGTGCCTCGCCGGCTCGTTCGTATCTTCCCCCGGGCCGCGCAGGTCCGTTCGTAACAGCCGAATTTTTTCCCATTGCAAACAATGCAATTTCGCCGGGACTTTTCGGAAATTCGTATCACCCCGTAATTCGCACCCCCAGAATCGTATCATCGAGAGTTCACTGTAAATAAACACCGATACAGAAGACACGCTCTGAATTTTTTTTTTTTAGTTTTGGGTGGTTCGAATATTTCGAACAATAAAAGTGTCGTTCGAATCGAATCGAATACCAAAAAATTCGAATCGAATATTCGAAGTTTCTAATATTCGCACACCCCTACTAAAAAGCCGCCGCTTACAAGCCCTGACAAATCACCCCCCCGCTCTCAGAGTACGAACCACTTCATTAAGGTGAAGAATAAGATATGAGCAGCCTTCTTGTGAAGCGTTTTGGAAATTCGTGGCAAAGCAATGAAGAGCTTGCTTACTTCTTGAGTGCCTTGAGGCGTGCCCAAGATAATTATCCTAGGAAAGAATTCGAAAAGAACACTAGTGGTGCCAAGAGGGCTCACCAGCTCTACATGTATAGTTTTACTGTTCTTGAAGCCCTATTGCATATTTTGAATGCCTTTTCAATGAAAACTCAATCGCACAATGCTTCGAAGTCAATTTAAACTACGTTTTCACAAGAATGCAGCGTGTTTCAATTCAAAATGAGTCAAATCCAAACTTATCACCCCAATATTGCTCAAATTCATGGAATAATTTTTAATTACTTGTGGCCATAAACTTCCCCTAGGTGACATGTAAAATATATCACATAATAGTTTTGACCGCGCTGCATTTAGGTCCGCTGACAAACTTTCTATTGTTGCTCAAATTTGCGTTAAGTGGATCTGACTCATTTCTGAAGAAAAAAAAAAAGCCTCATATGAACTACTTGCAACATTTGAATGAGGGTGATTCAGACGCCTCAGCAGATAACACCATGACTGCAATAGCAACAAGATAAACTGAACCCACCACTTACTTGAAAGTCACTGAAGCGTTTGTGACTCCCTGATATGCCCATTATCAAGCTGAAAAGGAGTGTTTTTTTCCTATGCCCTACCAACTACATTTTTAAACACCGAACTACTGCTACAACTCACTTCAAAAAATAAATTGATGACAACCAATAAAAGCAGGTCACAACCTCTGAATATGTAAAGATTGTCTTTTTTTGTTTGCAAAACTGGAAAAATGAGATTAAAGGGGCCACGAAGACAAAATGCAAGTTTGGTTCATTTAAAAGATTGCCTCGTTAGAATCATGCTGACACAACTTTTAATGTAAAATTAGCTCAAATAAGCTATACAATTAGGAAAAAATGGAATGGCTATGCGACTAACTAGCTCATTTCCTGCAACAGAACCTATGATGTCATACCAGCCAGCCCTGCGACTGGTGGAGGCCGGCAAAAGCAAACATGAAATAGGCAGAGCTTATAAGCTTGCTGAACGAGCTATTTGCGCTTAAATTTAGGGCCCATTCTATTTAAAGCAGTAAGAATGGTGGAAGGTACGAAAGCGCATGTAAACATAGAAGTACCGATGCGTACTGCTGTTGCCTCAGACGACATTGCCGATTGACGCAAGCGACGATGTCTTACGTGACCATAATTGTCGAGCAAGCACTATGTTTCACGAAACGATTTTCTTCATAAAAAAAAAAAAATCCAGGTTTAAATACGGTCACAAACAAACCAAAGGCAGAAAACGGCTTGCCGCGGTGTGGTGGCGCCATCTAGCTTGACTAACAGTAAGCAAGTCTTCGCTCCCCACCAAGTTTAGCTGAAAGACCTGTTGTTATGATGTCATTGCAAACCTTGTTCAAACACTCGTTTTGGCGCGAGAATCAAAATTTTAGCTTAAATTGATTAATTTCGGAGTGAATAAAGCATTGTTTGCTTCCGGTCAAGTGCTGGGGGCACAATAGAACACGAAATCTCTCGAATAAAACAAACTTGTATTTTGTCTGCATGGCCCCTTTAGGAGGGAGAAAGGCCCCCACCTTTCGGTGAGGTCGTCCAGGTGCTGTCCCAGGGCGAGCACGTTGTAGCCCTCCCTTCGTGCGCACGCGTAGATGCGCCCTCGCTTCATGCGACTGCAGAAGCTGCAAATGGAGGTGCACTCGGGCAGGGCCGACGCCTGCTCAACAATGCCTGTCGGAAAGAGAAGCATTGTCCTTTCACGACAAGTGAACTTAGCCCCCCGAATGACAGGTAAAAGAGGTACACAACATCATTGCACACTGGCTGTCTACTCCAGAGAGAAGGCCTCTTTTAGTGGTCTCAAGTTGCTCCTGTCACATGTCAACCTCGCTAAATTTTTTCCTTGTCCCCATTCTCATATCGCTTCTTCACCTTGTTTACTGTCTCCCTCTGCTTCCTCTTTTGCACTTTTACATCCCTTCTGTTAGTTAACAAGTCCACCAATTGTATATCCCGTGCATCACAAGCTCCACTCACATCTTCTCATTCGATCAAGAATGGCCTCCACTTGTATTTGTTTCCCATCCCACAATGCTCCTTTCTCATCTATAACTGTGAACCCATTACCTTACCTTAAATTGCTACTAAGTAACAATCTTATGTTTGAGAGACAATGATATCACATTTGATCAAAATGTAAGGTTCTGTAAGGCTGCACCTACTTGCTAACAATGCAGTCAGGGCTGCAAAATAGATTATGCTCTCTCTTCATGTTTTGGTAAAGCTCGAAATATTTCTCTGAATGCGGCAATAGCTGTGGCTGTTAACCCTCTCACTGTCGGGTGTTTCTGGCCATGACGCACCCCCAGTGTCGGCTTCGTTTCCAGAATATCAGGGAAGCAGCATAGTGATTTATTTGGCTATGATAGCGTCAAAAATGTAACGCGTCGAAAGGAGAGTGCGTGGGTGAGAAATCGCCTGCCTTCCAGATATTTTCAGTTTGCCCTGCAGGAGAACGATTGCTCCTGTCCGCAGTCGAAGGCCCTGTGCGGTCAGCCATCCAAAAGTAACCGTGTGCATGGAGGGCAGCCCGCACAACGCACAGAAATGACGCGTTGCGAAATTATGATGGCAGAGAGAGATAAAAAGAGGGTACAACATTGATACAACAACGCCGCTTGCTGCCGACAGCGACAAGTGCGGGCGCGGTGAGCCAGTGAAAGCCGCGATTGAGTCATGTTTTGGTCTATTGGAGAGGCAACGGCGTGCTGGGGAAACCTGGCGCGCCGTAGCAGATGCGGGAACAGAAAAAAGAAAAAAAAAACCATAGAAACTCGCTGCGAATACCACAACAACCCTTGCACCCGTACTTGCACATGTGCCGCATGGTCACTCTTCCCGACAAAGTACAGCGCGCGGAGCGACCAAGCCCCCCCCGCCAGCAAGGAAGGATGGGCACGGTCGCTCCATACTCTTCAGGGGGGACGTGGCTTTCAAAATCAACTTTTTTATTTCTTTGTGGATTTTGATGAAAATTGGCACAGCAACTGGAAATGCTTCTGTGATAACACCATAAAAATTTCAAGATAATATTTTGATAACTTTTTTATTTATTAAATTTTCTTTCTGTTCCGCTTGTACCGAGCTTGAGCGACTTATAAAACACGATAGAAAACTTGTTCGAAGTGCTTTGCATTCCCAAATGAATGGGCGAGGTCGTGACAGTTTCAGAATTTTTTTTTTACAAAACAATATTTTTTAGTTTTCATTTTTTTAGAGGTTAATGTGCAACAGGCATGTCGACTGTGAACGACTATTTGAATAAAAAAGTCACAAAAAACAAATCTGGAAAACCAAAAGTGTCACGACCTGAACTGTTCATCAAGGAATGTAATGCAAGAAACGGAATCAAAATAGACCCAGTGGTCACGAAGAAATCCCTGGTACAAGCGACATAGGTGGCATAAAAAACTGTTTTGAGAAAACGGCTTCCGAAGTTGCAACATAGGTTTCACTTATCAAAAGTCGCCACGGTTGCAGCCTTTCATGTCCTTTTGAACATGGGGCTTCTGGAAGGCCTTGCCTTGAAATTTGAGTGCCTTTTACAGCCTTTCTCTTTCCAGAAAACATCATTTTCAGCTCCTCCGTGAAGAGTACATACCCCCTTTGCAAACCAAACGGAGAGGAAGATGTGTTTCAATGGGCTTTCAATGCAAAGTAGGTTAGCTGGTTGGCTGTATCGCACTGGACAACCTCCTTTTGCAGTGTTGTCACCATGGCAACAAGTTAAGCATTTTTTTTTACTTAAATTTGAACATTTTTGGCTTTTTTTATGTTTTATCTTGCCTGGCACAGCAACTTAGTACTCATATACGTGCAGGTGTTCATTGCCAAAAGTTTGCATACCACAAGGATGAAAATGAGCTACTTTGAAGCTTGGTAGAGTATTCTGCATAACTCCCAACTTCAATGCAAGAGCATATTTTTTTACTATTGACATTCAAGGCATCCAATATTTCTCGCAGCACAGCCAGTATTCCCTAAGCAATGGTATCAATAATTTCCCTAAAAAAATCACTGTTAAATGCTGCCACAGTAACGTACATTTTTAACGCAGAGAGCATATTTTTATTCTTATATTACTAACTCAAACCTGTTCGCATGAAAATTACAAGTGCACGGGAAACGTAGCGCAAGAAAGGCGATACGGCTCGCGCGCATCGCAGCGACATATCGAACTTTGATTATACCTGATATGGCTGGTCAGGTCGCTTTTAAGATTAAATCTAACGTCGCAGGCGTTAATTACAACTACTGGCGTTCAATCGTAACCGGTTGCCCAGTCATGTGATGCTCCAATGCGCGTCGGCTATGCCGTGCGCGCCGCAGCGTTTGACGCGTCGACCGTTTCTTTCTCAAGGCTAGCGAGCCCACAGTCAAAACACAGCAATAACTAAGCGTGTAAACATCGCAAATCCGACTAAAAGTTCACTTCACGAACCGCTATCGCAAGCGCGCACACCGCGTCACCCTCCAAGGTCTGGCGACGGTAGAGTCACGCGCACCACGAAGCGTTCGATGACCTCCGCCTTTCGAGCCACACAACTTCCCGTAATCTGGCTCGTTATCTCTGGCATTCCCATCGCTATAACGTGCGTATTGAATACCACAGATTGAACAGAAACTCGGCCGAGCGAAGCGGCGAAAATGAACTCAATCCGCTCGCTACGCAGCTCAGGCGGCCGCCATCTTGCGTTGCGCCCGCGACATCCAATCAGGAGGGTCGTTGGTCTGTGCCCGACCGGAGGACCAATAGCGCTTCAGCATCTATTTCTAACTTCGTTTGTGCGTCGTTTCTTTTCTGCCGTTTGTGCGTTTGTGAATGAACGAAGATACAAGAGACGAGCGGAACCGGAAAGACGATCGCTCGGCCGATCTAACCATATCAAAATGGCCGCGCCCGGTGGCACCGTTGCGGAGATAGAGCGCTCCGAAAATTGCCGTTTTTTCGCCCTTTTGCGCTGATAGTTTGTCACCGCGCCTGACAAAAGTATTTTTTTATGCCACTTTGCGACGCTTTTCAGCGTAAAAACTTTGCTGACGCACAGAATAGGAAACATAGAAGCCGAATATGTGGGTTTCAAAAAAACGATGTTTTGGTCATTTTTCCGAAGTTGAAAGCCGCGTCCCCCCTTCAATATACCGTGAGAGAACTAGTGACTGAAAATACGAGCTACTAGATAGATTCAACAGATGGCGCAAACAAATAAAAAAAAAACATAGAAACCCGTTGTGAATGGCACAACAACCCTTGCACCCGTAACCGCACATGTGCCACATGGTCACTCATCCTGACAGAGTACAGTGTACAGCGCGCGGAGCGATCAAGCCCCCTGCAACGAAGGGTGGACGCAGTTGCTCCATACTCGTCAATATACCGTGAGAGAGTTAGCAAGTGAAAATATGAACTACTAGAAAGATTCGACAGACGGCGCAAACAGTCCGGGCAGGCCAGCTTTGCGCTATGGCGCGAATTTTTGAACAGACAATAGAGAATGTACCGGTACATCAGTGACACTGCAGAGGGGAAATGCGAAAACGTACCGGTACGTCAGTGACAGTGAAAGGGTTAATGCAGTCAATGTTTTGTGTCTCATTTCACACTCCTGAACTATATGAACATACCAAGAAAACACCAGATATTGAGGACATGCTGTTGTGTCAACAATGCCACATATGTATAGCCGAGACCACAGCAATAAGGAAAAATGAATGTTCTTACACTGCTCTTCATAGAAGTAAGGAACACCCAACACTTCGAGGTATTTCTTAAGAGGACTCGGGTCATACAACGAGCTTCCTGGGTCGACTGTAACGGCACCAAGGTAGAAATTTTTTCCCTGAAACAGGATGCAAACAAAGAGACGAGTGAGCATCTACGGGCGCCCAGAACATTTTGAATGATTATGCAATCGGCTTTGATAAGCCAGCCTGCAATGATGCCATATTTACAGCCCTAAAAAGTGCAATAAATTAGCACGGGGCAAGGAAGTAGCCAAAGCTGGAACAACACCAAGATCGTGCTTGTAGAGGGTGCATTGCAGGAAATAACAAAACATGTGAAGTGATTCTTTACTTTTACCCGCCGCGGTGGCTCAGTGGCTAAGGCGTTGCGCTGCTGAGCACGAGGTTGCGGGTTCGATTCCCGGCCGCGGCGGCCGCTTTTCTGATGGAGGCGAAAAGCAAAAGCGCCCGTGTGTACGAGATTTCGGCGCACGATAAAGATCCCCAGGTGGTCAAAATTAATCCGGAGCCCTCCACTACGGCGCGCCTCATCGCCTGCGTTGCGTCGGCGCGTTAAACCCCACAATCAATCAAATCAATCGATTCTTTACTTTTAGACAGAGATACTAAAGAAAGCTTTATTCAGAAGCAAAAAATTTCAGAGTATGCAATGAGGTCGGGGCTACTAACCCTTTTCCTGAAGCAGAACTGGAACTGCCGTAAGGTGTGAAGGAGAGAGAGGGAGTCTTTCCCTCCAGATAAGCAAACGAGAATCCTGTCCCCATCAGCAATCATGTCGAACTCGTTCACTGCCTTTCAAAACAAAATGCATACGAGTAAATTAACGGATATGGTGCTGATCAGCCCTTAAAAACGCAACCACTCAGGTACTTGCAGTATTACACATCACGTTGCACAAGATATCAAGGTGGGGGCCTACCCCCACTATGCAAAGAAAGCACTGGTAAACAAACTTTTCCATATCTTCAAGCCATTATGCAAGGAAAAGGAAGAAAGCTATGTTTCCGACTTTTCTTTGAAGTTGTTATACGTATTGATCGTGAAACAAGTGCAGGACAATGACTGTAGTTCAAGTACCTATCTCTTGTAACTTTAGAAAGCTAATTACTTCTACATATGTATACTCTGTATGCATTGCATAGAAAAGACGTATGTATATAACTAAGCATGGTTCACCTTAACAATTTCAGGAAATTTCATGTAAAAAGTAGGCATCACTCTCCCTGCTATAAGTATGCTAATCTCTTATGCAAGCAAAACAGAAGATCACCTAAAAAAAAAACAGCACTGCATTTGCGAGACTCGGAGCTACTAAATTGCAATTTACATATCAGAGGGTCTGGTCAAGCGCCCGAGTTTGGGTATTCTGCCTATTCTTTTCATTTTTTTTTCTCTTCATTTATTTCACGTTCCATGGTACACGAGGAGGCGGGAGAAAAAGCCACCCAACGGCAGCTTGAGGAGGCTATTTAGCACTTCGCAAGATGAACACAGGAGCCTCTCCATGTCCATATATGCACACAAAAGGCAAAGCCCCCAGTGGAACTTTTACTGCCACAAGTGCCACTCTTTTATATTCACACACTGCACATAGATTTGATTTCTTGGTACAATATACGTTTCTTCTAAAAGCCAAAACTGGAAACAGTAATTGTGTAATTAGTGGCTTGCGGGTGGAAAATTTCATTCCATTGAAAATCCATTCCACATTGCAGTGTCTATGTTTTTTTTTGTTTTTTTATAACAGATGATTTTAGTTTTGCCAAAGAAACGAAGCCGGCATTTCAGTCAAAATTGATGATAATTACACAGACCTTAGAACAGCGCCTACATGCACAGTATAGGCAAAGAAGCAAGCAAAGTTATTGTTCAAGTGATGCAATGCATGTTGCTTTACAGTAGATGGCATTGAAAGGAACAAAAAATCGAAATGAACAAATTTCCATATGTGTCCACTCGACGGAGGCAAACTCACTTTCAAGAATGGCTTGAATATGTTCTTCGGAGGAGCATGCCATCGAAACTGCTGAGAACCAGCCACCTCCTTTGGCAAACAGCACGCCCTTTTAGGGACTGCAGTGCACAATGGCGCGGACTTTTCCTTTGTCTGTCCTTCAGAGTGCTTCACCGTTCCAGCCTTGGGAGGGGCAAAGGGGGACGCCTGAAACTGTGGATGCATTCCTTCCAAGAGTTGCTGCGCTTCGCTTGGGAGGAGGAACCATCGCAGTTCGGCAGCTTCCCCGTCAAACATAAGTGTCTGGTCAGCCAGCTGAGCGCGGTGGGCAGCCTGCACAGAAGGCAAGGGGCTAGCTCATCATATCATCTGGAAGAACATTTTCATCATCATCATACCTACACCCACTGCAGGGCAAAGGCCTCTCCCATAAATCTACAATTATCCCAGTCCTGCGCTAACTGTGACCAATTTATCCCCGCAAACTTCGTGATCTCATCTGCCCATCTAACCTTCTGCCGCCCCCTGCAACGCTTGCCTTCTCTAGGGATCCACTCTGTTACCCTTAATGACCAATGGTTATCTTGCCTTCGCATTACATGCCCTGCCCACGCCCATTTCTTCTTCTTAATTTCTACTAATATATCCTGAACACGCATTTGTTCCCTGACCCACTCCGCTCTTTTCTTGTCTCTTAATGTAACAACTATCATATTGCGTTCCATTGCTCGCTGAGTCATCCTCAATTTAAGTTGAACCTTTTTAGTGAGCCTTCAAGTTTCTGCACCATAGGTGAGTACCGGTAAGATGCAGCTGTCATACACTTTCTTCTTTAGAAAACATTTTCATACCTCGACAAATAAATGTTGTTTTAGGCTTATCTTGGGAAATGCCGAGCCCTGTGATTATGCACAAGTTATGAGACCTGATCCTACAACATGAAACAGGACACTAGTGGCATTGTACTTGTGCCTTGTAATGAGTATGTAATCACAGCATTTGGCATTCCTCACGATGAATTGCCTACAAGTTCAAGCGTCTATTCTGTTAAAGCTGAGTTCTGGTGACTCGGTGGAGTACAGAGGCACGAAAATGATGGCAGTAAATGAACAGTGGTAATGGTTATTGCTTATAAAAGTTATCCTACAGTAATGGAAGAACACATGCTATACCATCAGGTAAATATATAGTCTACATTGGTATTAATACGTGACAAAAAGCTGCAATCTGAAAATAATTTGCAAGAATTCGGAAAGTTCTAAAGCTGTTGAGTGCGCATTAAAACATTTATATCATGACAGAATGAAGTAACAAGCAAGCAAGCAAGTAGGTGCACAGGATGGAGTTATGTGGAAGCCTAAAGAAGTATTCCTGAAGAAAGAAATAACACAGCACATGTGCAGGCTGAATTGCCACACTGAAAAGACAATAACAGCTGCACAGATTTTAAAGGGACACTGAAGTGAATTTGTCAAGCTCCCGGTTTTGCTTGCACTGCGTAGACTGGCTCAAATTACCACACTTTTCATCGTTTATCCAGTTGATAGGTCAGTAATTATTTTATAATGCGGGAAAGAAGAAAAACTACCATGCGCGGTCTGTGGCGGCTGCACCAACTAAAGGCTGTGACGTAGGGAGGAGGTGGCACCGTGATTGGACAATGTCCAAGGTTAGCCTTCAAACAAGTTTCGCTTTTGGTTCTGTAAAACAACATGCTTGACATCCGACGGCATCGTTGGATGAGCATTCTCGATATCTCAGTAATCGTCGTACTGCGCTTCTGCCGTGTCGTCGGCTGTAAAATGCCTAAGATAAGCCTCCCAGGACGGCTTGGAATTGCAGAAATCACTAGCCGAGGCCTACGCAGTGGATGAACGCCCTCCGCGTCACCGCAGACGCTCAAATGACATGCACTTTTCCCGCATATTCGGAGCTTGCCTCATTCATGTCTGTATCGTAAAAAGCGTGTTCGCACCAGTCCAAGGGTGTGCTGATTCAGGCCTGTGCCCACTGCCCGCAAGCAGTCAGTGCTTGTGGCAGCAGCACGCCAACGAGAACTCGCTAGCGCGTCAGTGTCAGTCTGCGTGCGTTCTGCGAACTCGCTCGTGGAGCAGTGAAAGTGCCTGCAGGCGATTTTAATAAAGCCTTCACTCACTCACTTACAGTCCAAAAATGGTGAACTCAGTTTAGAAAACATCGGCCGCAAACGAAAAAATCAACTTACAAAAAAAAAAAAGCATGTATCTTTAGGGATTCGAACTTGCGACTTGCAAAATAGTAATCCTGGCACTTCAGACCACTCGGCCACAAGCCAGGGCTGCCGAGGTTGGATATATAAGGTATATAATGTACAACCAGTTTACACTTTTATTTAGATTTAGCATTCTGAGTACCTTAGGTGACTATTTGTTGTATAGCGTTCGTGCAGTAAGAGTCCTCCAAACTTCCACAATATCTCATGTCTAGCAATTGCATTTCTTAGATGGAAAAGCGTTCGCAGATGTGTGGTCGTGCTGCTGACCGCTGTGCCTGTTCACCCACCGCAAAAAGTGCTTCCTGCTCCCTAGTTGTGCAGTACGGTGAAAGTTTCAGTTGATTTTATTTCCTGAGTACCTATATTGACTTTGCTGACTCTTCTCCACCTTCAAGTGGCCTTAGGTTTTCCTACTAGCGTACCAGTCAGCGAAGCGTCGCATGTGCACTTGTGCAGCGCTTGTGTGGAACGACCCGCACTCGGAACTTGATACAGTGTACAAACTAACAAAGTAAAAAAAGGCACATTCTTCCATTCACAAACATGTCGTGGCTTAGTTTCAACTAAGCGAGCGAATTGCGACGACCCGTCGGTGGCCGGCGGACTAAGCGCTGGGCCGACTGACTCTGCCGGAAGGCTGGCGAGCCGTGCAGTAGCGCAGCCAATTGCCAGCTCATCTCCTCCTGACGTCACACGAAAATGCCACAGAAAATGGGCGAGAGTGCAGACAGGAGGACAGCATTTTCGAATTGATTTTTCCACTAAATAAATTCGTGTAAACACACTCAGAGTGTTCGAAACATGGCCTATGGACTCCGGACTACAATTTGCGCTAGTAATCCCGCAATGTTTACACATCACTTCAGTGTCCCTTTAATCAGAGATTAGACAAAAATAAAGAACGAATAAATTCCAGAGGAAAATTCATTCAACAATACTCGTAGTTGCTTGTCGCTCAACGAGTGTTATATGCGGAACCCTGAATACCCCATAATGTGACGACCTGCGTTTGAGGCATCCCCCACACTCGCACGGGTGATGGGCTAGTGCGGAACAGCAAGCCAGTGGGCAAAATAGGGTAATTTTCTTCTTAGAAATCTTCATTAGTTATGCAAGGAAGCAAGTAAATATGGTAGTCCAAACAAGTTTCTAATAACGTGTAGCATAAGAGTGTATGAAGGCGGGGTTTACCTGGCTCAGATTTTATAACACCTCGATTTTACTGTTTTCACACTGTTCCATAGATGTATATGCTTATGTTACAACAAATCAAGAACGAAATTACTGTTTCCCATCTTCAAATAGAACTAAAGGATAAAAGTACAAAGTGTCCTCTCACTTTTTCAGCATTGCTAAGGATGGTGTTTGCTTCGTTCAGCACATCCTGAAACAGACAACAGAGTGGCAGAGTTTGTAAGCAACTTTGCAAGTTCAGTTTCTTCTGCAGCCAACACATACATCTTAATCAACATGCCTGGCTCTTTTGTTAGAGGAGTACTGACACCAAATTCAGAATCCTAAAAGATGATATAATTGGCTTCAGCAGTTTGTGAAGAAGCCTTCAAGCAATTTTTGTAGCCAACTGTGTCGGGAAATGCATCGAAAATTAATTTGAATTGGCCCGGCCGCAAGCTGCCCCAGATTGCCAGCACCAGCGAAATCGCCATCAGTGTGATGAAAGACACTCCGCACCCTGGGAACCGGCTGGTTCTGGGTAATGTCGAGTGGCCCTTTCCAAAAGCAGAAATACTCTCGTTGCTGGGGGTCTCGTAGCGCCAGGCCTGGCCTATTAACGGCATAGTCTGCTTTGGTAAAGTGGAAAAAAACTAACGCTATGTTTCCAAAAACCAATGGAAGGCCAACAGCATGAACAATAGCAAACTCAAATGTGTCCAAAATAAAAATAAAACCCCATAAAGAACATCTGATTATTTGATCGTAGGGTTTAACGCGCCGATGCAACACAGGCGATGAGGCGCGCCTTAGTAGAGGCTCCGGATTAATTTTGACCACCTGGGGATCTTTAACGTGCGCCGAAATCTCGTACACATTGGCTTTTTTGCTTTTTTCCTCCATCAGAAAAGCAGCCGCCGCGGCTGGGAATCAAACCTGCGACTTCGTGCATAAAGAATATCTAATTACACGAATTTTCAAATTACTTTTCAAATTTCTCGTGCACCGGTTGCCGCCGCAAGCTCGAGCGGGCATATGCAGACCATGTGAGACCACCACAGATGATGCAGAAAACGGGTGTGACGGCATGGGATTTTGGTTGATGTCACAATTTGCAGTTTTGAGGCCCCAATAGTGTGATATAATAATATCCAGCATTGCCCAGATTAGCCATCTGAGCTGCCAGAGACCGAAACCCAAAATGGTTGAAAGAATTTCTATGGTGACTGCTGATCGGTTTGATTTTCATTATTAGTGGGCGAAGAGGCACTGTTTACAGCATAAATACGAAAAAGGTAAAATTTGGTGTCGGTACTCCTTTAATTAAGGTGATACATAGAGCTTTTCTTGAGCAACTGTAGCTAGCCCAGCAGCAAGTTTATTAAGCGACCAAATAATCATCTTCATCATCATCATCATCAGCCTGCTCAGGTCCACAGCAGGACGAAGGCCTCCCCCACTGACTTCCAACCGCTCCTGTCCTGCGCTGCTCGAGTCCACAGTTTACCCCTGAAGTTCCGTATTTCATCCCTCCATTGTGTCACTGGCCTTCCTCATCTTCTATACGCATCTCTTGGCATCCACTCTGTTACCCTAATTGTCCTCCGGTTGTCGGCTCATCTCACTAAATGGCTGACCCAAGTCCATTTCTTTTTTCTTTACTTGAACTATGATATCGTCAACTGTAGTTTGTTCTCTGATCCAGATAGCTTGTTTCCGGTCCCTGAGTGTTATTCCTAACATTATTCGTTCCATGGCCCGTTGAGACGACCTAAGTTTGCATTCTGTTGTTCAGCAAGGCGCCAAGTTTCAGCTCTGTATGTCATAACCGGCAGTATGCACTGGTTGTAGATTTTTTTTTTGAGCGAAAAAGGTAGCTTACTTTTCATTATCTGCGAGTGCTTGCTGAGTGCTCCCCAGCCCATACCTATTCTGCATCGGATTTCTCTCTAATGGTAGGGGTCAGCACTAACCATATGTCCGAGGTAGTTACCATTCTGTTCCTTCCTCTAGCGTTTCGTTTTCTAAGCTGAAAAAGACGTTCTTGGCATGCTTATTCCTCATTGCTTTAGATTTATTTATATTTATTTTGAGCCCCAAGGCCGTTCTTTCTGATTGTAGCTCCTCAAGCATTCTTTGCATGCGTTCTGCAGTGAGTGAGACTGCAGAACACTGTAGACCAAATAGTGTCACCCATTAAAGCCGCACGGATAAAAATTGACTTCTCTGACATGTGAATTGCATTAAAACAATGTCATTTCATAAAATCTGCATTGTTGCTCAGTACCACTGCATTATTTGTTTCAGCAGCAAAGGATCCTCATGCTGGCCTAATCAATGTCCCAGGCCTACCAGGTAGCCAGCAAGCAAGTTTTAGTTCATAGCCTCTACGTGATGGATGTTACCCAGATAAACACTTTAAAAAAGAAAAGAAAAAAAATGTGCAAGGTCAGCACACATCAGCTCCCAAACATGGCTTACCTGCCACGAAAAGTCTATGCTAGTTTCACTGCTTTCTTCTTCAACATCTTTGTAGGAAAATTTGCCTTCCTTGTATGAAATGGAGCCAAGCCATTTTCTGTCCTTGAAAACCTACGCAAGGGAAATTCCAGAAGCACACATGAAAGAAAACTCTGAAGCAGACCTTGTGCTTGCATGATAAGAGCAGCAATCATCACTGAATTCAGACAGCCGCACTAAACAAGTGAAGTTTCCTAGAACTCATCATTGGTATGATGATGATGTACACCTTGCAGCTATCATAAAAATCTCTTGCATTCCAGTCTGGACCCCAACAGCACCAAAAAAAAAGCCACCTTTAGAACAAAATACAAAAAACAAAGAAGCAGTATTTAAAAAAAAAGCCTTCCTCCATACAACACCCTCCCTCCCCCTTTTTTTACAATCAATCTTTATTGTGTCGAAGCCACAGCTGAACAATGTGTTGCACCATGCATAGTGTCGTCATGTGGCAGATTTCAAAGGCCACCGTGTCAGACAACACTGGGTTTCCCAACCAGCTCTTTGCCCCATCAAATGCCTTGTCTGGGGCCCTACACAATAGGGAAACGATTCACATGATTAATGGAATACCAGAACATTCCTGTGGGAGGGCTAAGGGAAGTTCAGAGAAATATTATCAATGGCAGCTTTAACAGCCCATACAGCATTGGATGACTTGGGGCTCTCTAACCTACATCCAACGTAATGTAGCTGACCATTTTTGCATCCCGCTCGCCTCAGATAAACAGTCACTGTAGCCCTGTTTCGAACTAAGGGCTTCATGCACAGAGGCAGAGCCTCCCAGTACCGCCACAAAGGCTGTCAGATCATACCTGGTGCCTGATGTGCTTCCACTCGCCAGTCTCCGGGTTGAAGTTGTACTGGGGCAGCAGCTTCCAGCCGTGGAGGGCCACCTGCCGCACAGCCTCCAGCACGTAGTGCACGTGGTCGTCCGGCAGGTAGTAGGCCAGATTGAGGCGCACAAAGCCCGGCCGCAGAACCTCCCGCTCAGAGTGCTCCTGGTAGCGCCGCAGGTGGGTCCGGTCCAGCTGGCTGCCATCGCGAGAGGAAGGCACATCCACTCAGCCACTCACAACAATACACTGCACCCAAAGAGAGCAAACTGGACACCCACAGGGCCTTTCAATCACAAACTCAAAAGAAAAAGTATTAAAGCTGTTCTACTCAATGTGAATGCTGTCAAGTGCAGAGCAGTGAATTGCCAGAGGGGCTGTGGCACCCTCTCTTGACTAGTTTCAGTATCAGCCTGGATCAGTATCAAGCAGTCAAGCAGTCAAGAGAGGGTGCCGCAGTCCCTTGAAAGGCTTAGAGCCACCAAATACGCTACACTTAAAGAGTAGTGACACTGATGCACGGCTGCAGCCATTTTGGTGCCTGACGCCAGGGTGGCCAGCTTTATACGCCCTATTGCGGCTGACATTAACGGGCGGAATTGGTCCGGGCACCGTTTGGCAACCCTGACAGCTGTGTTTACTTTTCGATGATTTAGAGGCAGCGCGCCGGTGCGATAGGGTCAGGCTCGGTTACGCTAGCGTGGCTTATTTAGTGGTTCTACGTTACACTAGAGCCGCTAATTAAGCTACGCTTTTTAAGTGGCTCTAGGTTACGCTAGGCCGCGGTCGTTCTTTCCCAGCAGGAAGCGATGCAGGCGTTTCCATCTTCCTGCCGGTTGAAACAGCCCAGAACAGAGCAGCACGGCATCGCTACTTTGTCTGGGGGGTTAAAAACTCACTCTCAACGTGTCATACAGCCCCACTGCACTCAGAAAATCATGACTTATCGAAGAGTGCATGCTCGGCAACACAGAGGCACCAAAATGTCAGCGCCCAGGGGCCTTCCGGGCGTAAACAAATGCCACGTGACGCGGTTCATCCAATGGCCGCTTTCGGCGGCATAAAACGACAGAAAAGAGTGCCGATACGCTCAAACCTGATCTAGTGGCTCTAGAAACAGAGTTCGTACAGGCTTCAAAAGCAAAAAAATTCAAGGGTTTTCAAGGACTTTGAAGGACCAGAAAATACATTTGCAAGGTCCCCATCTAATGTTTTATCTGGGATTATTTATAACTTTTTCAACACAATGCAAGTTTTTTATTGCACAATACCTAAGCACATTAGTGCACTTTTAGATAGGTGCTAACGGGTTCGTGAATGCTCCCCCAGCTTTATTTTTTGTTTCATAGTTGGTATTTAGAGGTTTTTCTTTTTTCTTGGCGTTTTGCTCAGGCTGTTTGATTTCAAAACTTAGTTAATGTTGCCTGCATCGCCTGTTTTGTCAGCAAGAGTATCAGCTGAAATTAAATCAGCAAGTTTTGCTGCAAAGCAGGACAAACTATGTACACATTCCCCGGTTGCACGTAAGAGCAAATGCAGATGGAGCGTATGAGGCACAGCACACATGCAATGAGCGAGCGTCCACAGACTACATGGAAGGTGCAAGATAGAGAACAGAAGCTGGCTTTTACTGGATTGTATTGTGACATGGATTGGATTGAGAAGTGCCTGCTCCCTATGTTGCGTGGTAATAATGAAAATCCACCAAACTTATTGCAATTTCACGCAATACACTGAAACTTGATTGTTACAATGTTTCATTACATTTGTTAACACCCAAAATCTACGAAAAACACTTTAAATTCTTGTGAAAAGACAGGGGCATTGGTTCTGTCCAGAAAAATCAAGGGTTTTCAAGGACCACTTAAAAACTCCAGGACTTTTCAGGCCTTGAAATTGACACTTTTAAATTTAAGGGTTTTCAAGGTTTTCACGGACCTGTGCGAACCCTGTAGAAAGGCGTATGAAGAGAAACTGGATTGATTTTTCATTAGCATGGGGTAATTAATGCGCTAATGCATGATTCATTTCTTCTTTTATATTACTGTGTACTTATTTGCGGCCTACCAACAGCAGCCTCCCTGGCAACGGCGCAGCACACACATCACCCCCAACACTTTGCATATGAGGAACGCGTGCCTATGTGGCAGAATGGGATTGACATCGGCTTCGTAACACTAGAGACCCAGGTTCGATCCAAACCATGGGAAGCGGGGATCTTTTCAAATCCTCTGTTTGGATGCGTAATGCCGCATTACTGTAATGGTGGCTAGATACCATGACCCCGCATGAGCACGATGACAGGCCGGACCCTCTACAGTGCTCCGCAATTGCAAAAAAAAAAAAAAAAAAAAAAGCACGTGGGAGATTATTCTGATTGATGCAGTTGGGTCTGCACAAGCAGTGTAATTCTGGTTGCGTGACAGGTCTGTGCTGGCGAATTCACCTCCCTCCTTTCCTTCCCTCTCCCTCCAACCTCCCTGCCACTCAGTTCTCCTGTACCATTTCGTCGAGGCTTCAGGTCACCAACAACAATGCCAGATTTTAGCAGGTGGCACAACTGCCCTGAAATTTTCTGCCCTCAAATTCCACGAATTATTTAAAAAGTGAAACTTCCAGAAATTAAGGCACAGGAACATGAATGTTGTACATATAGTATTGCAGCAAAGTAATGAAAGAGGTTAGTTGGTTCTCCACAATTCCAGGAAAATCGCAAAGTTTAGCTAACTGGGTCACAACAGGACAGGCACAAAGCGATCCATTATATGTGTGTCGTCTTTGATCGAGTCCCAGAGCACTTTTTCCTAAAATCAGAAAACAGCACTTTTTAGATGCGACGCTGAGAGCATCTCTTGTCGGCGGCCCTGTCCTTCCTGCGTGCGTCCGTCGTCGTCAGCGTCCGCACTCTCCTCCGCTCACCCCCTCTCCTCTCCGATAGCGAACACTCTCTTGCGAGGGGCATTGGATTGGATTCGATTGGTTTGACTTGACTTGGATTGGATTAAAGTGGATTGTGTTGGATTGTGTTGCGTCATAGCCGCGGCAGACGCACTGGCGCCGGCGCGTGCCCAGGTGAGAGCGAACACACTCTCTCAACATCTGCGGGTGTGCGGCCCAGCGCGCTCTCACTCCGCCGGTGGGCGGCGCTGCGCGCGGTGCTGCACATGTGCAGTACTTTCTCTCTACGCGCTCTCCTCTCCTTCGGGCGCGCTGCGCATATAACCGGTGTGCCGCTCTCCAGCGGCCTTGTTGACGGTTGCTCTCCGCTTGCGCTTGAACCCCCCTCAGCGTCGCATCCCGCGAGGGGAGGTGGGCGTAATTTTTCGTAAAGTCATGAATACACAGGTTTGCATTGACAAACTTCACCTTCCCGGACTTCTCCCCTTAATTGGAACACCATCGGATGACATGTGTCCCCGTAAACCAAGATAAAGCAAGAGACTGAAGACATGCCTTCCCCAAAAAGAAAATATAGTGCCACAGGCACATCTGAAAAGAAATGGGCCAGTACCCACACGTAATCGAGTCCCACTTTTAACTCGCACAAACACACCAAATTTTCTTCTAGAATCATGACTGCGTCACATGCAGCGATAAAACAGCCAGTGACCTCTGACCTGTCCTCCACCAGGAGCTCCTCATAGCGTGCGGCCAGGCCCTCATCGATGCCCAGGAGGTCCTGGGCGTAGGGGCCAGCACAGGCACAGCCTCCGCGAGCCTGGATGCCGTAGAGGTCGTTGAGGAGGGCGCACACAAAATTGTGGTGCAGGAAGAGGCCAGAGGCCGGGTGGCGGACCAGGAAGGACACGACGGGCAGGCGGCGGGCCTGCCGGCTCCCCAGGATCACCAGGTTGGGTGTGTCCTGCCAAGCATCCCACATTTTCCTGCAACAAACGGCGGGAAAGGAATGAGCAGTGCAATACACGTGCAAGGGGTCCCCTCGCTGTTAAAAAGAAATGCCATGAATCTAGAGGCAGTGATCATCATGAATACAGTCAAAACCTGTGATAATACAATTACTTTGGGATGGAGAATTCATTTTATGCAGGTGATGTTTGTTATAAAAGCAGGCATGTAAACTGCTGGACATAGAGTGACACAGGAGCCCAGAGTATAGTAAACACTGAACGTGCACAGTATAATAGAATTATAAAGCACCGTTTTAAGACCTGTGCTGCACTAAAAATATATGTACCGCGTCCTTATGCATATAACCCACGCCTATCTATAACCAGCAGCCCCATGTTGTATCCCCTGAGAAAAACAAACAGCATTCCCACACATTCCTTCCATGATCAACTGTGCAATGCAGCCTTTCAGTCAAAAGACAATTTTTTGGATAGCTTGACTCCCCAAGCTAGCTTGCATACTATTGTTAGCTACATGGTGAGCAAAGTTCATTCATTAAAACCGATACCATTTCATTACAAGCAGCACAGTGTCATTAAAATTTGGCATAACCAACCAATTTTTGAATCTCATTTATTATAATCGTTAAGTTGTCATAACAGTGTTTATTACAACAAGGTTCAACTGTACCATCACCATCTCCCATTATTTGACTACTGATTGGCCTGTCCCAAAAATTTTTTCCTTTCTGTGCCACCCCAGTGCAATTAAATATGCACTGCAAATGCTCTCACTCTCCCCGCTGCACTTCCACTATTTCTGCTTCCAAGATGGCCTTTCAGTGTTCAGTTTGTCGCCCGCACAACCCACCAGTTGCATACCTTGCAAACTGCGTGTCTTGGCCCATTTCTCTCACTGAGTTTGAGCCAGGGTGGCCCTTTGACCCCTACTCCAGACCTAAGGGCAACAGCTTCCAGCTGCTCCTTTAAGCTTAACTTTCCGTGGCTTTCCCTATCTTCAGCGAGAAGACCATAAACTTCAGGCATTCATGAGCATTTTGTACACGTGCTCACTCGTCACTCTACCTGCCACTGAAAGTTTGTTGTCTGGTCATCCTGCACACACCTGCACAACTGCTCTTCTCTCAGACGAAGGTAGTCGTGGTCGATCGCTGCCTTCAGCTGAAACACCAGGCCGCAGCGGACAGCCCCCACAATGGATGGCGTGCCACCTTCCTCTCTCATCTCAATCTCCTGCAGGTAGCGGTGGTCTTTCCTTGACACCTGAAACAGATCAGAGGCTCATGAGTGGTTAGAAGAGCACGAGTGAATAATTTCCAGGCAGCATGCATCTTCTCCTTTCTTTTTGGCGGGTACCAGTGCCATCACTCAGAAAGAGCTTCCTTTCCTCCTGCTTCCTACCGTTTAAATTCTCAAAACATGAGATTAATTCCCTGTGCTCTAAGTTAGCAGTCCTCAATCTCTGAGCAGTGGAAGCGGCTGTGTCTAAGCTTTAATAATTCTTCAAAAGAACTCCACGGAGACCCTAAGCACATTCTTAACCAATTGAACTTTACTTCAAACACTCACAAAAAATACCGAGCCGCCGCCACATCCGGAAGGTACTGTGTTCACGAAGAGCTTCTTTTTTGCTATCAGCACCCCTGCGGAGGAAATACATGAGAAATGAAACACAAGCCAGCAAGGTTCACAAAGAAAAAGTCAGGTAGTGCAGCCTACAGTGATGTTCCTCACCTGGTGTTTCAGGTCCTCCTACGAACTTGTGCGGGGAAATAAAGATGGCATCCTTGTAGGCCAATCCTTGCTCTATACTGGGTAAAGTGAAACACCATCAGATGATGTGCCTTTCTCATAAACCAAGTACAGCAAGAGACTGCAAGCAGCTGCTTATTTTAATAGCAAATGATTTCACATAGTCGACTGTTTCAGAAATACCCCCCAAAAAAGTGGTTCAGTACTCACCCTGGAACAACCGGATTCATGTCGACATTAACATAAGGCGCAGCTGACGCGTAGTCCCAGAATGCGAGTGCACCGTAGCGGTGAAGCAAAGCTGTGATCTTGACATCATCCAACAGGATGCCAGTGATGTTGGATGCTGCTGTGAAGCAGCCAATCAAACGCCTGTTTTTCTCCGCGGCATATTCCTGGGGAAAACGAAACAGTGCATTGAAGCGCTTCTAACCCAATTGCAAATAAACACACCTTACCTTTAGCTTTGCCTCGAGAAAGGAGACATCCAGGATTCCCTCACTTGTCTCGGGAATTCTCACAACCTGGACATAAACGCACAATTAGGAAGCTGCACTGCTACAGCTTATTGTGATCACCATTTTCTAGGTGAACGCAAGAGGTACTTTGTGAGTCAAATATAGTAGCACAACTTGCCGGGAATCAACCACTGCACTTGGCCAACAATTTCATTTGAATGACGGGAGCTTTGGGCTTTGTTGTTCCAGAACTACATAATGGTCATGTTTATGGGGCATATTAAAGTCTATGGAACTAACACACAACGTCACAAAATGTGGTAACATCTAAACACTGAAATTTATTACAGTTTTTCAGATGTATTAAAAAAAAAACTTGCCTTCGGTAAAAAAACGGTTTGTGCCTTCTGTGGTCTTTTAGCGACACTCTAACCAGCCAGACTTGGCTGTGTATTTTGTGCAAGTTCCCCAGTACAGTGTATCATGTCCACAGATGCAACTCTTTTGGTGCGTGCACATGTTGCATCAGTAGCACAGGTGCCACATGAAGCACCCAAAAATTGCTAAAAAAAATGCGCACACCCTAAATTTAAGTGCAACGGGAAAGTAGCTTCACTATGTCTTTAGAAATGGTGGTTTATGGTTGTCTCAGCCCAAAGGGGGTTAATTCCAGTTTGGAAGTGACTCATAAAATGATGGATGGTGACTACACTGAAATTCTCTGCAAGAACACGTATTATTCACAGCACTAGCAGGATGCATGAAAAACTTCTGAAACACTCTGCTATGATTTTGGCTCCGAGGCCCCAACAACTCTGTCACGACGGAGGGAATGTTGGGCAGAAGAAGGTTGGGGTGGAGGAGCTTTGTGACGGACATATGTCCATGCCTAATGGTTTTTTGCTGGAGTCAGGCCCACCATCACATTTTGTCATAAAAGGTTTAGATGGTTTTCCATAAACAATTTGGAAATGAAGCTAAACGATTTGGAAATTAAATGTCAACAAGTGCACACTAAGGGAGAATTCTACCAATCTGTACACACCTGTGCTTTGCGCAGGCTGTTTTGTGTACCTTTTGGGAAATCGGCAATGCAGGTAAACAGCATGCACCAACAGGCAAAAATGACTGCAATCATTTGGGCCACTAGACTCCACTGCCACTCAGGTCTTGAAGAATGCATACCATGGACGATAAACGCATGCAAGAGAAATCGGCATAAAGCCTCACACTACCTCAGCAGCCAGTTCTCTCCACGGAAGCAGAACAGAATGGTGTGCAAACGTGTCCACAAATACCACCTAGAACGAATGGGAAAAGTATTGCCAGTTAGGAGCAGGCATCTGAAGCAAAAAAGTGTGCAACTTCAGAACTAAGTTAGTTATGGTTCAGTCAGATCTCTATTGTTGAAGCATCCACCACGCAAAAAGCAGCGGCAAAATGCTTGAAAGTGCCCGGAAATTATTAGAGACAGCAGATCTTTTTCTAGCACAAGACAAGCACATTAAGGCCAGCCTATTTACAACTTAAAAGGGCCATGCAGACAAAACACGTTTGGTTCATTCGAAAGATTGCCTCGTTAGCATCATACTGAGACCTTTTTTAACGTAAACTTCGTTTAAATAAGCCGTATAATTAGGAAAAAAGGAAATGGCCGTGCGACCAACTAGCTCATTTCCCTGGAGTCATACGGACGACCTTAGACAAGGAATACAACGCTTACAGGCGGTGCAGTGAGAGCCAAAGCCGAGATAAGCTTGTGCACAGCTCCAGTGGTGCCGGTGCCCGCAAATATGACAGAATCGGCTTCGCTTGCATTCACGCAGGCTCGTACGATGTCTCTGTAGAAAACGAACTGAGAATAAACACGCGGACAGAGAACAGACACTATCGAGTAAATGGTTCGAAAAGGAGATGAGATGCCCAACATATTCAACTTCTTTTTTTCACAGTCCTCGAAGACAACAGAGCAAAAATATTGACGACAGTGTCATCGAATGTGTTAGATTGCGCCTAGCTGTCGGCCAAGCGCAAGAGATCGTACCTGGCTTCGTGCCTGAACAACGTTGTCTGAAGGGCAGTGACGGACGTTGTGGTGTGCGTATTGCCGTACATAGGGAGCACTTCGTTGCGAATGAAGTCTTCGATAAACGCCAGTGACCTCCCCGATGCTGTGTGATCACAGTAGAAGACTGCAAGAGGATATAAGAACGCGTTAAACCCATACCAGCTTTCGTGGGCTGCTCCACTTGCCTTTCCGCCGTCCGTACGGGCCCAAAAACGTGGCGTCTTTTCCAATGATATTGGAATTGATGTAGTCCATGAACTGCCCATCCCCGACTACTTTTTTTGTCTTGACCGCCTGGTTGAACGACCTTACAGCATATGCCTCTGGAAGATCGTAGAACTTTCGGTGAGCGTTGCTTTTGACGCCGGACTCGACGGAGGCCGGTTGCGCTTCCGTTGACATGTTACGTAGCCTTTGCTGAAGCTGAGTTCGGGACAGTATCCACGAGTAATATTTGGTGAGGGGCTTCCGCAGAGATGACATACAGCATAAATTTCGTCTAGTAATAACGGGGCCCTACACGATTGGAAGTGGCAATAGTGGCAGCCACAACGCACATGGCGGTGTTGACAATTGATGTCGCTGGCGAAGCGAATGCGGTCAGGCCGGTCAGGCTATGAGGAGCGGCACTCTCTTCTCCGCGTCTCAGAAAATAGCCTAAGGTGGCCTAAAAAGCTGGTGGTACGACTCTAGTCTGTAGCTGTGGCCCTAAGAGCCTTTAGAGGAACTATACCACGCAATACTACGGCGTTTTAAATAAATATAAGGCAGATCTTGCGCTTCATCTACTCCATGTGTTGCACACAGATCAAGTCACGGAGTTATGGATCAAGCGAGATTTGTAAACACGCGAGATTTGTGTAAAAGCTAGAACATCCCAAGCAGGTCTACGAGACCATGAGTTTTATTGTACGTCCACATTAGTCAACACGGACCGCGCGACAAGACGTTTATGCCTCCCGGAACCACGGAACGACATGGTGGGGTTGGTGCGGTCCGCGACCACCACGACGCAGGCAGCGACAGATGTGTGGACTCGCAGAGGCAGTAACTTCGGGATGATGCAAGCGAACTGCTGAGTCGTCATTGCATAACTATACTTACGAAAATTGGTCACCGGAGACGAAGATCTTCGATCAGCGAGCACAATGGATACGCAATGTGCGTCGCATGATGTAAGCAGTGGTTTACAATTCCAGTGTGTTCGTATGCGGAATAAAAGACACAGGGGACTCCCCGAATTGTTCCTGCAGTGCACTTTGTTCCTGCGAGAGCGGGTACTAGAGTTCGAAATGCGGCGCGCGCGAACGAGGTCTTCACTCACTTCCGTGTCATTCGACGATCGATACGAGAACCCAAGAGAAAATTGTAGCTGGTCCCAGGTTTATGGTTAAATTCCCAATTGGGTCCAGCTATCCTTACCTGGTCCCAGCTACTGGTTCCAGTTGGGAATTTAACCATAAGCCAGCTGGGACCAGCTACCATTTTCTCTTGGGAAGCCACAAATTTCTCGGTGTTATCGAGAGCTGCCACGGGGCTCCCCAGCATCATCCTCGAAGAGGAAGCTTTCGGCTGCAATTGACATTGTAAAGTTTCTGGCAAGCGATGAGGATCACCGATGTGATCCAAATCTCTGGGGCGCATTTTTCCTTGAAGGGCATTGAAGGACTCTCAGGTCACAGCTTCCACTCTGATGATGACCGAAGCTGGGTGCAGTGCAAGTAGTGCACGAAACAACATACTACGTTCGTTTGTTATTTCTGATTGATCATACTTCCTTGCTAATTAGCTTAACTAAACTTGAAGGGACTAGTTTTACTAAGGCAGAAAACTGGGCCAGTTGGTTCATAGTCTTTTTAAGTTTTACATAGTTTTACTTTAGGGGACAAACATGGGGCTGTTCGTCTACCACCCGCTCCGTAGACATCCTCTGGTCTGTGTAACGTACGCACCAACCCAAACCGCTCGTCCACGGAGGACAGCAGTCAGGTCGCATCGGGACGTGAGACGTGCACGCGTGCACTTTGAAATCTCCCCCGAGCAGAATGGGTATGTCAGAGGTGAGAGCGGAAAGCCTGTCTGTGGGTGTACTACCCCCCCCCCCCCCCCCCTTTCCTTCGTCCAAATGCACGCATAAAAATGGAAGGGGTGCAGGGGTAGATATAAACGCCGCGAGTGGCGAGCAGTATACACGACTCGGGAAAGAGAAACCGGCGGTGGAGAGGAGAATAATGTGGGGCGCTGTGACAGTTCATCTACGACCATGTACGAACAATACCCCCTCTGCAGACGGCCATGCTTCACTGCGCAACACGCAGTGTGGGAAAGCCAGCTTACAAGAACAAAGTTTACATCGATTTTTTTAAAGTCGTTTTCACCTCTAAACACAAATGCATTGCTGGGTTCTAAGACATTTTTTGTAGCGTGAGCTACACTGGCCGAGGTTGAGCAGTTTCGCGTGGCTCCTGGAGAGCCGTGCTGCACATGCGCGAGGAGCAGTGACGTCACACGGCGCACAGAACGTTGATCGCTGCCTGGCGTCTCTCACACACTCCACGCGCCCAGCGTCTTCGCAGAACTCCATTCCGCACGTGGGGGCCTGGTCCATTTGGTAATCATGCGAGGGGTTGCCGGGTGTGGACTGTTGGTGTGGAACCGATGGCTCCTGCGTCGCGGGAGCACCGGCGTGCGCCTGTGGAACCAGCTCAGCTCTGGGGCGATTGGTGACGCTGCGCCGGAGCCGCTTGATAAATATACACGTGTCACATAATGCGTATACCGCGTGTGCGTCATTGAAGCAGCAGTAAGCATGATAATCAAGCTAATCCTAGACAACTAGGAAAGCTAAGAATAACCTACTGAACATTATTAGCTCACGCTACATATATTCTGGCTCAGCCGCGCTAAGCCACTGCTTTTTTTTTTTTTTTTTTTTTTTCAGGGGCAGCATAATACATATCAAAATATGGACGCCTTAAGACCTTCGTATATTTCTTATGAATGTTTCCATATGCTGAACACATGTCCCCGAGTTTTTGTTCCACACGGGCGCGACAACTTGCGCTGCTACTTGAGCGTAGAGTTCCTGTATATAGCTAGGGCGCCTGAATGTTCCTCCTCGCCCGCCGAGGGGCGGCGAGGAGGAACATCCAGGCACCCTATATATAGCTCCCGCAGGGAGCTCACAGGAACTCTACTTGAGCCGAGCGGCACAGGCAGCGCCTCCTGGCAGCCGCGGCGGCATATTTTGCTCGTACGGGCACGGCCTCCGCGATCGGCTGCTGGCGGCGCGCCGTTGCTCGGCGCGCCGCAGGCAGCCAATCGCGGAGGCCGTGGTACGGGCGGTACGGGGCCGACCCGGCCAGCCGCACCACGCGGCCGAGGTATCACAGAACGGCGCCTTTACGGGCGAAAAATAAGCAATTCTGCCTACTTTTATGTTTGCCGATGGCTCAACAGTTACAAAAACAAGTCTGGAACATCGCCGAAGAATAATTATGTTGGTTTTTATGCGGATGTTATTAAGGAGAGCGCAAGCTATGCTCCGAGAAGCCATCTGATCCCCTCAACGCTTGGTTCAAGCATTTCTTCGTCAACAGCGTCTGTCAAAACATTGTTGTCTCTACAATTTTGTGGCTGCCCTCGCACGCAGGAACGTCATCAAAACCGCATTTCACCTCGCCAATTTGTGCGGGTACCTTTTTCGGGTGACGTGTACACTAATTTCGAAGACTCGACAGTTTCCATAGCGCTCGTCGTGCTAACAATTAAATAAGCGTTTTATCTGCTGCTATGTGTCCTGCGAATTGGACGCACAGATGGCTTATCCCACGCACGCGGCAACTTCGTGGACAATTTCTGCTCGGCTCTCGTGGCTACTCATGTAAACAATCGCCGTCGCCGTGTGTTAGCCCCAGCCGCGGCAGACAGCATTCCAGCAGCTTCCTCGAAAAAGAAAAAAGAAAACGCGCTTTGGGTTTGCCGACGAGCACAGAAACGAAACAAGGGATTATGTACGTGAAATATCAACAAAACTTGAGAAATTTAGAGAATTGTACGTGTAATGGATTCTTGTGCCGCTTCTATCCATCATGAGGCTTTTAATTGCAGCCAAATTGGTGCTTTTCGTATCATTTTTCGCGTTTTCGTTTGCCTTTTTTGGTTTGTGTTATTTTGGAATCAATAAACAGGTGAGAGCGGCGAATTGGTTTTCTTTTTGTTTCATTAGTTAATTTCTAGCTCTATTGGTATTTTTAGTTTTTCTCATATAAATAACATACATTTACGCTGTTATACGACAAATTTGTTAACTTCGCCAATTATGCCCTTTTGTGCAAATGCAAGGCGCTTGATATATGGTGCGTTTTAATAATTTTTTGGATTGTTCGAGTTGTATTTCCGGGTTCTTTATAATTTCGTTTGATTAATCGTGTGATTGTTGTGAATAGGTAGACTTTTAGATTAGCAAGTTCATTTTTATTCTTTTTTACTCTAGGTATTTTTAATTTCACTCGACAAATGGATATTGCGATGCGTTAACTTCTTTCTCCCATTGTGTGTTAATAGCAAAAAAATGCTGGGGTATTAGCAAAAAATGCTGACGGATAAAAATGTATATTCCATTTTTTCTGCTTACTTCCAGCCGCACTCGCATGTTAAACTAGTCATTTGAATCACACCATGTTGCAGGGCTATATAGCGGGTCCTGTTTCGGTCTGAATTTCTGCGTTGATGCCGAAGACGTGGTTGCTGGCGTCTAGTTTTATTTTTCCGCAAGTGAAGTAGCCTTCCTTTATTGTTAGTATTTCTCAGGTTTTCCTATTTCTTCGAAACCGCAGAACAGTTCACGCACGGCCCGCTTCGCGTAGTCACTCTGGCCCTGCGCACTCCCGGGATACGCGGACCCGCGAAGCGCGGTACGAGCAAAAGATGCGGCGCGGATCGACAGGAGGCGCCACTGGTTCAAATTCAGTGGCGCCACCATACCAGCGCAAGTTGGTGCAGCGTCTTGCAGTGATCGGCCACAGAATTGCAGGGGAAAGTCGTCCCTGAGTACATGTGCCTACCGTAACTAAGGGGGGGGGGGGGGGGGGGGGCGCAGGGGCGCCATTAGGGAGGGACGCCTAGCCGAGTCCGCCGAACATGTGCCCGAAGGGAAAAAAGATGGTAGCAGGGCTATGCCTCGTAGCGGGGCGGAGCAGCCGCAAAAGTCGCTGTTGAACGGAGTGCTAGTTTGGGCTTGCTGGTACGACATTGTAGCGAATAAATAGCGTCACCAAGGTGAATAGGTGCGTGGCGGCTAATTGTTCAAATCGAGCAGAGGACGACTGCTTCAGCGGCTTCATTTGATGGAACGCTCGTCGCCCAACCGCAATGCTGAGGACACGCGACAAGCTTGCGCCTGTTGGGGGCGGCAATCGCGGACGGGTGCCTTCTTGCACGTCGAAGCGTCGGCTCCATTCCGACTGCTACGTTGTCCTTGGACGCTCGGTCCAGCAGGAAGGGATGAAATGCTTGAAAGGAAACGCGTGGGTTGGTGCACAGGTCGCTAATTCATGACGGCGATAACAAAGGAGCGGCCGCCACGAGGACGTCTAAATTTCTCACTGCTGTGGAGACGGCGGTGACCGCGTCGCCACTCAAATGATGTCAACCGTAGCAGTTTTCATCGCTGGCTGTGAGAGTTCTTTCAGCAAGCTGAATTTGATACTGTCCTGTTTGCGGGCCACAGTGGGCCAGGACAGACCTTCTGATCTTTGCTCTGCTGAGTGTGGTAAGAGAAGAAAGTGTAAAAAAAAAACAAACAAACTTTGATGACATTACACAAGTTTGTGTAAAATATGCTGTTGGGCTAGTTGGTGCATATCACTTCAAGAAAAAGAGCGCTAAGAACCACGACAGAAAAACGTCGTTATTCGTCGTTCTTCGTTTTTCTGTTGTGGTTTTAAGCGCTCTTTTTTTTTCTTTGAAGTGACACAACAGCTTGCATCATCTAAAGCAATAAAAGTGCTTCTATAGCTTTTACGGAGTGCCCTGTGTGTGTGTATCATTTTTCCTATTTGTGTTATTAATAACCAAAGGAAGTAAATGAAGCGTTTCAAACAAAGAACGCGTCTTTCTCGGCAACTTGTTCACGGTGAGTATCAACACTGGCGTCACAAGAGGCAATGATATATGCGACGAGGAGACAACAGGGATTGCCAGAACAAGCTTTTGAACGCGTCATTAGCATTGATAAAAGATGTGGTGACAGTATGCACATTGGAAGTACGCAATAAATAATTTTGAGGAATACAGTTCATGGAAATGAGCGAAAAACGATAGGAACTGTTTACATGCCCTCTTGGTCGTTCTCTTCTGCGTGATTTTATTAATTTATGAGCTTCGCCTATTTCGTGCCAAGCGAGACGACAGCGAGCGGGTGATCGACAAGGTCCATTTCTTCTTTCACTTATTTTGTAACACTGGACTTCTGGTGTATGGTACGATGCATGGATGTGCGAAGACGGCTATAGTCCACTGTAGGGAACAATCAATCGAGAAATCGGTCATTCGCTTGCCAAAAAACAGCCATATGGCCTTTTTTTGCACACTGATGATGATGATGATGAAAACAACAAAAATAATTAACATTCTCGAAAGTCGAAACTCGTTAATTCAAACTCGCTCAATACGAACTTCCGGTTTATTCGAACTGACGCTGTGGTCCCGGCAAAGTTATGTGTATTTAAATTATAGCTTTCATTAATTCGAACTTCTTTGGACCCGCCGCTGTGGCTCAGTGGCTATGGCGTGGTGCTGCTGAGCACAAGGTCGCGGGTTTGATTTCCGACCGCGGCGGCCGCTTTACTGATAGAGGCGAAAAGCAAAAACGACCGCTCCTGTGTGCACGAGATTTCGGCGCACGTTAAAGATCCCCAGGTGGTCCAAATTAATTCGGCGCCCATCCACTACGGCACGCCTCATAGCTTGTGTAGTTTCGGCGCATCAAACCCCACAAACAATCACTCGAAGTTTTTTTAATTCGAACAAGTTTTCGAGCCACTTCGAGTTCGAATTAACGAGGTTCGACTGTAACTATCATCATGAGGGGAGCGACAATATATTTTCCATGGGCGCCGTCCTATCTAGTTACGCCACTGACTGTGTAAGCCCCTCGTATAAAAAATACGATTCCTATACGAACCGAATACGAATAAGAATGCTAAGACTCCCTCATGTCTTACCGTTGCCGTGTGCAGCCTCTGAATTTTCGCTTACCCACCTGCACCGCCTTTCTTTTCTTCCCTTAACCATTAGTGAATGGAATGCTCTCCCAGAGCGTATTGCCACAATTACTAACCACGAAAAATTCACCGAAAAAATTGTTCAACTGTTTCAGTGTGTGCAATAAAAAATAGACTATTCCTGTTTGTTGCCTAGGTTCTACTTTTGATCGGACCTACCCCGTGTATTTAGTTTGACATTTGTTCTGTTAGTGAGAGTTGTAATACTTCCGCTTGTTTTTGTATGCGGTTTTACCTGTTTATTGTAATCTTCTGCATTCTTTTTAACACTTTTAGTGAATGTACTTGCTGCTGCTTAGAGTGCATTGTGCAAATCTCTTGTTCCCCCCCTATGTAATTCCCGCAAGGGCCTTTAGGGTAATAAAATGAAAAAAAAAAAAAAAAAAAACCAAACAAGCCGGTCTAGACAGCGGGGTGGGGGTTTCAGATTGATGACCGTTCTTCCAAGACGCATTCTTTGGCACCATATTCGATCTACTTGCCTGGTTTTCTTCTCTGGAGTCGTTAGCCGTCGTGTCCCGGCGCGTTGTTTCGCTTACTCATATGCGACAACAACAGCAACGAAAAGGCCCGGAAATTTGTTTTGCCGCCTCCACGACGAATTGGTGACTAACTCGGCCTATGACGAATGTTCCCCTTCCCGAACCATCCTGTCACCAACCGGACTGACGAAGCACTAAGTGACGAACGGGCCGCACCTTGCGCAAAAAGCCCGTACAATGTCATGCCTTAGATATCCAAAGTTGATGTATACATTGAAACAAACTAATCGCTAGAGCAATTGATTGGAACCAACTTCTCTCTAGAATTCTTGACTCCACAAGCTGTGTTGATTTACTAAAAGCTGGAATGTTCGTTTTCTTGATTTCGCTTTCGCTCTTCCCCTTTGGTGTTGTTCGGTTAAACGCGTAGTAGTATTTCTGCACAATGCAACGCTAATGTAAACGATGGCGTGACGTACGTGTCCCGGTACTTGCGTCCAGCATGAATTTGTCCGTACCGTAAACGCATGCGCAGTAGCGCAAGGCCTCTTCAAAGACACCGCAAGCGTGGGGCAATGTCACTGCGAGGCTGCTGGCGGGATTTTTAAACTTGCGTGGTGTCCTAACTAAAAGCGGAGCTGTAACCAGCCGTAACCAATGACATCCCTGCACAGCGGTGCAGTGAAGCAATAAGGCATGAGGAACTGGTGGATCATGTGGCCAGAGAGAAAGGGAGAGTGAGAGGAAACGTAAAAGGGCATTTCCTCCATGAGGTCGTTCTCATTACATAATCGCTACCAAACCAAACGCCACCGAGCTTCACTGGCTACTGATGTCTTCATCCCTACCGTCACAGTGGTGTCAAACTTTGTTTCAAGCTGTTAAATTCTGGTCACGCCGTGTGTCCGTAACCAGTTCACTTGTGATGCAGTTTTTTTTTTCTTTGACATCCGTTAGTGGCGACGCCAAGCACCAGCGCGCATAGCACTACGGCGTGTACTTCCCAGGCGGTTGCATTCCATCAACGTCCACGGACGCTGAGTTGGCTTCTATCTGGAAGCGTGTCGCTTCGCGGAGGCACGCAAGCAAACAGGCGGATAAGGTTACAGGATGTGCGCGCGGGGCTCTTCCCACATAGCGTTTTTTTTTTGTTTGTTTGTGAGCGTGTGGTTCTTTCGCCAATGTGAGTCATCGATCGCACTTTTGTCTTCCCTCAAGTTGCCGTTTTTTTACTCTCTCGTGTGCGTGGGGGCTTCTCAAGCTTGCGGCGCGGGCGGGACTTTGAAGCAGTGTGTGTTCTTTTGTGCCGAGTGCGGGCGTGCTGGGCTTGTTTAGTCTGCTGTGTGGCTGGTTTTTGGTGGTGTGTTAGACCGATGAGCGAAGAACAATGCGTGCTCCAAGCCGCCGCGTTCACTCACCTCTATCGTCCACTCAAATCGTTGTGTTTGCGATGGTTCTCAGTACTGCCGCGACTTACTCTATACAGGCAGTACGCAGGCCGGTCAAGTGCATGAACATTCACTTCACGTGCGCCAACGAGAAGTGCATACCGATGACGTGGCGGTGTGACGGCGAAGACGACTGCGGGGACGGCTCAGACGAGAAATGCGAAATGCGGACGTGTTCGGAAGAAGAGTTTACGTGTGACAATGGCGACTGCATCGCGAAGCGACGCCGGTGCGACGGCAGAGCCGACTGCAGAGACAGGTCGGACGAAAACGCGGCTGCTTGCGGGAGCAGCAAATGTCCCCCGGGTCAGTTTGCCTGCAAGTCTAACAAGGGCGTCTGCATTCACGCAACGTTCGTGTGTGACGGTGTTAAAGATTGCGACGACGGATCCGATGAAGGGGAGTGTCCGCCAGCGACGTGCGGACCGTTTAAATTTGCGTGTGGCGATGGAAGGTGCATTTCTAATCGCCGCCGCTGTGATTACTTCGAAGACTGTGACGACGGTAGTGACGAGAAGGGATGCAGAAACATGACTTGCTCCAACGCGCAGTTCAAATGCTCCAATGGACGTTGCGTTTCGAAGCTCAAGGTTTGCGACTCGGGCGACGACTGCGGCGACGGCAGCGACGAGAAGGGGTGCGGAAGCGTCACTTGCTCTGGCGGGACTTTCAAATGCTCCAACGGGCGCTGCATTACGAAGAACTGGCGCTGCGACTTCGACGATGACTGCGGCGACGGCAGTGACGAGGAGGGGTGCGGAAACGTCACTTGTTCCAGCAGGAGCTTCCAGTGCTCCAACGGGCGTTGCATTTCGAAGAGTTGGCGATGCGACTTCGACGACGACTGTGGCGATAATAGCGACGAGGAGGGATGCGGAAACGCCACTTGCTCAAGCACACAGTTTGCGTGCCCCAACAGGCGTTGCATACCGGATCGTTGGCGCTGCGACGGCGACGATGACTGTGTCGACGGGGCTGACGAGCGTGACTGCCCGCCAGGCCGTCCTCAGAGTGCGTGCAGGGCGGGGCAGTTCCAGTGCGCAAACGGCTTCGAGTGCGTGCGCGCCTCATGGCGGTGCGACGAAAACCCGGACTGCTCTGACGGGTCCGACGAGGCGGACTGTGGCAAAATGTGTGGGGTCGAGGAGTTCCAATGCGCTGATAGGAGCTGCGTCCCGGAAAGGCAGCAGTGCGACGGACGGGTCGACTGTGCAGACGGCTCGGACGAGGTTCAGTGCGACGAGAAGCAAGTGACGTTCGGTTTGGAAAGGGAAGACCTACGGAGTTCACCGGTCGAGATGAAAACCGACGCACACACGCAGCCCTCTGCCGAAGTCCGCCAACAGTCAGACGCCCCTTCTGGGGGTTCTCGAACTGTTCCATCACGCGGTGATTGAATGAGTGAATAAATTTATTGAGAAAGGAAATGCCTTTTAAATTAATTAATGTGAGTTGAGGGGGCTGTGGCCGGGATGATAGTGATGGTATAGGGTATTAATTTCCTTGAATATGCCATTATCCTACCGTCGGATTGCGATGCGTGCGTATATTTCAAGTTTCTTTCCAAAGCAAGTGTAAAAGGACTCTGCTGACACAGCCGCAACGGGCAAAACTTGCGTCATGCAATCCCATGTTCCGAATACAGAACACGCATTACGCAGTACAAAATGAACGCCTGTATGCGCACAGAAGAAAACGCATATCTTAATCCGCTATCAGCGTTTTCAGCTTTATGCCCTATATACATTGTTTAATGCGTAGCACAAGATCAGGAACGTAGAAATCCAACAAAGAGCAACGTTTCGTGACTTTATGATCACGTGATTAAAACTAATATCTTGGGCTAATTTTTGGTGATTCTTGTTGTGATATAAATTACATCAAATTATAGCCTTGTGAGTCGCCGCTCATAACTTGTCAATATGAAAAAAAAAACCTCGTTCCTGTAATTTTTGCAAGAAATGAATAGATTCAAACCGCGGTGGGGCAACACAGATCACTTATTTTGATTGCCGTATTTTGTACAAGTGCGTAATTATGTACACATATTCCAGGCTTAGTTGACAGCAGGTCCGTTCGAGGGTATCTTGCGTTGACATACGTAGGTTTTGAACATTCTCCGTGTCTTTTATTTTTGGTTTGTTTGTGTTTATTTATTTATTTATTCAGTTACTAGTGCAAATACAGTTAAAAATTCTTAGCGAGGTTGTTTTTCATGATTCAGCAATTCTACACTCTGTAACAAAACAGTACAAATGAAGAAACATTGTATTCGCTATGAAAACAAGCTGTTCAAACGCGATGAAAACGAGGCTAAATGTGCCTCTAGGATTCGGTAATTAGTACGTTTAGGCCCCTGTTTGTCAGTACGAAAATAAATGCGAGTGAAAGAAGTTTGCGCGCAGCTAGGATTTAGTGTGCTTAATGTTGTTTCACGTGCCAAGCGTAATGAGCATATTATGACAGATAATTTTGTTTGGAGCAGGAGTGCTTCAGGAAATGATTTTAGAGCCTCCCCCAAATAGCCATTAATTAAGACATCTCCCAGTTTGCCCGACGTACATTTTGCCATTTGCGGGAACATGGCGATAATGCAAAAAGGGAGATGCGCATCTTTCAATGCACAGCGATGCATGCGCTTGCGAACCTCGTTTTGATAGTTGCTGTGTACTAATTGACAGGGGTTCGGACACGCTCACTCGTGAAGTTGAAATAGTCGAGGTTGTTTCGACTGAGCTCCTGGGGGAGCACTGTGTCAGCGGTGCATCGGCTGCTCCCAAAAAGAAAGAATCAGACTATCTTGACTGAGGAACCTACTCGATAATGGGTGGTGGTGAGAATTAGCTTCCATGTCTTGTTTCTCAATTTTTTTGTAGGGTGAGCTACACTGACCGAGGTTGAGCAGTTTCGCGTGGCTCCCGGAGAGCCGTGCTGCGCATGCGCGTGGAGCAGTGACGTCACACGGCGCACAGAACGTTACTCGCTGCCCGGCGTCTCTCACACAACCCACGCGCCCAGCGTCTTCGCCGACCTCCGTTTCGTACGTGGCGGCCCGGTTCACTTGATCATGCGAGGGGTGGCCGGGTGTGGAACCGATGGCTCGTGCGTCGCAGCAACACCGGCGTGCGCCTGTGGAACCAGCTTAGCTCTGGGGCGATTGGTGACGCTGCGGCGGAGCCGCTTGGTAAATATACGTTTCACATAATGCGTATACCGTGTGGGTGTGTCACTGAAGCAGCAGTAAGCATGATAATCAAGCTAATCCTGGACAACCAGGAAAGCTAAGAATAACCAGCTGAACATTCGCTCACGCTACGTATATCCTGGCATAGCCGAGCTAAGCCACTGATAAGGTACTGCTAAAGTACGTTAGGACCTCACAATGTCCGTCCGCGTCCGTGCGCATAGCATTTACAATCTCAAAAAATCACACCGGCACCGGCAGGATTCGAGCCGGTGTCTGGTATAGCAGACAGAGTTAGTGTCAGTCATCTTACCCGTGAGTCAAACGGCTTACTCCCTCGCCTGCAACGGTGCGGAGTACCTTAGGGCCTGTGAATGTCCGTCCGCGTCCATCCGTGCGCACACTACAATCAAGTGAAAATCAAGCGAAATTCCATTTGAGTCGTGAGTTGCAGTTTCATTTAGGGAATAATCAAGGTGCAACTCACGGCTCAAATCGAATGACGGTCTGGGCGCAACTTGGATGTCATTTCGAGTCCCCGAACTCCGCACCCTCGCCATCATCCACGGAGTGGAGATGCTGCCATTTTTTGTATTATCTTCGGCGACGCCGATTATGCAAATGCGTTTCTAGAGGAAATGAATGAGTTGTAGATCAGTGATTTGGTCGTCCTTTCTTTCATGCTCGCCTTTGTTTGCGCTGTGGTTCAATATGCATCACAAGCTGGCCCAAGTTTTCACATGTGCTAGTCATATATTGTAACCGGTTGTGTATTTTCAATAGCCTAGCTGTTCGACAGAGAAAGATGATCCAATTTGGCATGAAATAGCGTTTGTTTTGCTCTGTTTTTTTGCACTACGCAGTGCGTAGTTTAAATTTCAAAACTTACATGACAGCCACGCCTTACTTCTGCTGCCTGTGGGAAAGAGGCGGTAGCCTCGTCAAGTAATCAACGTTTTGACTTACACCTCCCCATCACTTGTACGGATGGAAATTAACTTATTAGTAATATATTAACGTATTAGCATAATTAGCATAATACTCTAAAGTTTAAACGTAATACTCCAAAGTTTAAAACGTTACTCGAAACTGATTTGACAAGCGCACCGTCGTAATATCTGTGTATTAGTTGTGTAACCAGTTGCTTTTTTACATTTTTACGCCACTTTGAATTGTGCTGTCGGTAAGCAAAAGTTTTTCCGCTGTATTTCCTGTAAAAAACGCGTGCACGCGAAGTGTGTTGTATGGCCGGACGCTGAGCTTCAGCTCCTGAGGTCTGGTGCTCGGCCGTTCAAGTGTAATATTTGTGAAACGGCTGAGGTGGCGGCTAGGCCTAGCGTAGCCAACGACGACATCGGCCCGTCCGCAAGCAGGGCTCCTTCCTCCTCCCTTCGACGGGACTCGCCGGCAGTCGTCAAGAAAGCCCCGCCGCCGCCGTCCCAACCGGTTGACCTTGGAGGGGAAGCTTCCGGTCTTCGCGCACTCCTCATCGACGCGCTGGACGGCATTTCTTTCCTCAGCGACCAAGTGGCCCGGCTGCGGGAGGACAACGACCTCCTACGCCGGGAAAACGCGCAGGCTTTCGACCGGCTCCGTCAGTGGAGGGAGGGTTAGGGTGCCTCGATGCGCGCCCGCTCCGCTGAGGGTGAGGACAACCGCGTCGTCTGCTAGCGCGACCGCCATTTTCTTGCATCCGCTGGACGCGGGGCGCGCGTTTGCTGCGTGACGCGCCTTGATAGTGCTGGTCTTGCTAACAGTGTGGGCTTGATTTGGCTTTACTTTTGATATACATTACTTTTACTTTTTATGGTACATGAACAGAAGAGTAAGGTTTTGGTGGAGGATTCTCTATTTTGAGATGATTAGCGAAGGTATGGTGAAAGCCTGTCTTTTTTTTACGATAGTTGACACGGCGGGCAACTTCTCGCCATCGTTGTAATACCGGCGCCGTGCACTTGCTGTCGTTGCGTTTACATATAAACATAGCAGAAAGTAGGCGAAGTACACGAAGGAAGGGAACTGCTAGATATTCAAGTAGGAATGTCCGGCACGCTTATGGCCACTGAAACTATTATGCGGTACTTAGATATATAGGATTGCCTGGCGGCAAACTGTTTCATGCATGCACTGTGCAATCGAAACATTATTGATTGATTGATTGATTGATTGATTGATTGATTGATTGATTGATTGATTGATTGATTGATTGATTGATTGATGAGGTTTAACGCGCCTTCGCTAAATAGGCGATGAGGAGCGCCGTTGTGGAGGGCTCCGGATTAATTTTGACCACCTAGGGGTCTTTAACATGCGCCGAAATCTCGAACACACGGGCGTTTTGTATTGTCTCCATCAGAAAAGCGGCCGCCGCGGCGAGAATCTTATTAGCGTCCTTGGTCTGAAATCTAAACATAAAGGCTTACACGGAAGTAGGAATAGTCATTTAATACCTTGAAGCAAAAATACATTTTGTACAAAATGATGAACAACATACTCCACTGCTGTTACCTAATACATTATGTGCAAAATGATACAAACACACTTCACTGCAGTTATAATACAGGTAATGATGATTACGCTAGAATGCTTTCGAACTTGCTTCTTGAGGTTTTGAATTGCGTTCTTAGCATGTGTGTGATGTTCTTGAAATACGGTATATCTTTTTCCAGGTCTACCAACTGCTTTTTCAACTCGGCACAATCCCTGTGTGTCTCATTAGCTGTGAGAGTTTTATTTGCCGAGTTTGGAATTCCGACATTCAAAGCTTCAACACCTGGGCTGTTGAATTGGAGGTTTTCCGATGACGTCTCTTGTGATACCGTTTGAGTTGACTCGGGGAGCATTTCCGCCGTCTCTGATTATGCGTGAGGTTCTTCAGCGGGGTTGTCCACCTCTTCATTGTTGGATGTGGGCTCAGGCTGCGTTCTGTCTCTGGGTGGCTTTCGCTGCTTTGGAGCAACTGGAAGCAGAACGATTTGCAAACCAATGATGAAATTAAGCAGAAAGTTCAGGGAAAGCGTGGTAATCAGGGGAACGGGAAATCAAGACAAAGAACAAAGCGGGAACACTGCATGACTGGCATCTCAGCATTTACACTTGTCATAATTAACCAGGGCGAGCGATTGTGCCTTTTCCGGTGGAAATGGATTAAGTGGATGCGTGAGGTTAACGTTGTTGCGTGGGCTGATCGACATTACAGTTGAATAGGTGGAAGTGACTCCCGATAAGAGCAGGAGAAGCAGCATCGATACATATACATACTTGCATGCATGCGTAACGTGTTAAAGTCAAAATAAGTGAACCATGCCAGACCGACGGCTCAGATGCCATGGAACATTTCCCAGCGGCCACCACCGATTTGTTAAGTAATGTACGCACTTACACGAAAACACCCAGTCAATCAAGTGGTAAATGCCTACCTCTGATTGGGAAAGGCGTTGGCATAGCATTTGGCTTCAGCTTCTTCCATCCTTCTGCTCGGTTTTGTTCTAAACAGGATCCTTTCAAGTGAGCCTGCACGATAAATTGTCAATATAGGTGCCTTTTCTCTCGAGAAATAAAAATAAATGACGTGAAATCACGCAAATCGAACAAACTAGCATCCACGCATATCGGCTCACATCCGCACATGATTCACAAAATAGAGGTGTAATTGACACATTTCTTTTCACCTTCATGCGCTCTTTTATGGCATGATAAGCGAGAATAAATGTCTTAAATCTCATACTTTTTGCGCACAACCAGACTTATAACAGACCTTAAGTTGAGACAACGCGGAGAAACACGAGCATAACGCGTCGGATGCAGTTTTACGCTTCGGGATATATCATTCCGACTGCCAAAAATGCGCTTTGGTAAAGTAAGCATGATGCGCTGGGATGACGCTTCGGGACTAAGAAAGGTCGCACACCTTCTTACAACGAGCGCCTTATTTTGTGATACAAAGTGAAATGACTGAAGGTGCAAAGTGCCACACGTTTTATTCGGACCCCCGCTTTAATTAAGAGGCCACGTCCGTTTGCATCAATCAAATATAAAAAGGCCGCAAAAGCGTGACGAAACCTCCAACATAAACATATAAAACCGTACGTCTGCTATCTAGAAACAGCGACACAGACAAGCTGACAATAGCCCCAAATGGATTTGGCACTGCTGAGAAGCCAGGTACCTACACTGCATATGCAGGAGTGGTTCGTCGGCTGCCACTTGTCCCGCTTGATCTTCACCGGCCACAGAAGCCGCCTTTTTTGGTCTATAGCAAACGAAAACACCCTCCAGACATTTTTAGCGCTGTTAGAAAACTGGGGAACGCAGCACTCAGGCATTCTGCAGAAAACTTTGTGAAGAGCGCCGCTTTTCGCGCGCCTAGCGCGGGAGTCGGCGGCGGCGCGATGCAAGAAAATGGCGGCGGCGCCTCCCGAGAACCGGTCTTGGCGGCACCGACCCCTTCAAAGAGTGGCGCCACCCTCAGCGGAGCGGGCGCGCATCGAGGCACCCTAGGGAGGGTGACCGCGCCCATTATGCGCAGGTAGTTGCCGCCTTGCGAGCCGAGGTGTGCTCCCTGCGTGCCCAACTACTTCACCACCCCGCCGCGTTGCCGGAAGGAGTGCGTCACAGCTCAGGGCAGCCTTCTTTTGCCCAAGCTGTAAACAAGGAAGTGTTGCCTTCGGCTACGTCTGCTCCGCTGCAGTCGGTGTCTTCGGCTCCTCCTGCACTGCCTCCTACTCCGTCCCAACTTTCCCCGGTGCATTCTGCGCCTGTGCTTGACTGTCTCCCCCCTACTGCTGAGAAGAAGCGTCGAAGCCGGACATGTGTAGGTGCATCGGACACATGTGGACTGGTCGTCGTTCCGCAGCCGAAGCGCCCCAAAGGAATGTTCGTTTCAAAGCTTTCTCCGTCCACGACCTCTGCTAGTCTTAATGCCCATCTGACAACCTTAGGTGTCTCGCCCTTGAACTGCCGACGACTGAAGACTAAATATGACACGTACGCATCCTTTTATATTTCCGTCAGTGAAGAGTTTTTCGAGCGCTTGCATGACCCCGCTGTTTGGCCGAAAGACTGCCTCTTTAAGGAGTTTCGAGGCATGTTTCGCGAAGGCATGCTTCACAGCTCTGAACGCAACACATCAGAAAAAGAATAATGAGTAGTTTAGATGTTTTTTATCAGAATGTGCGAGGTCTTTGAACTAAGGCGACTGAATTTTTTGGTAATGTTCTGGCATCTTGCTTTCCGTTAATAGCTATATCTGAAACTTGGTTGTGCCCTGATATTCTATCCAGTGATTATTTTCCTCAAAATTACCATGTATATCGTAATGATCGTGCCTTAACGGGATGCAAACAAAAGGGGGGCGGGGTACTTCTCGCAGTTAACAAATCTCTCCCGTGTGTGCTACGTAGCGATATTGAAAACGCAGGTGAGTATGGGTCGAAATTCATATCTCTAAAACTGAAAAACTTCTAGTTGGTGTTTTTTACGTTCCTCCTGATGTAGTTCCTGACGCGTTCAATAAGTTAGTCTCCTCCATTGAACAGGTGCTCACTACTCATTGCGACCTCAAGGTCCTCCTCCTTGGAGATTTTAACGCTCCTGGCGTTCAGTGGAGCCACCTCACCTGTTCCCACTACAACCACCCCTTTCAACAGAAGGGTAATAGGTTACTAGATTTTTCGTCTTTCACTTCCATGGCACAGCGTAATCACATCAAAAACTGCAGTGGAAACATTCTGGACCTGTGCTTTTCAAACTTCGATGGTGTTAGTGTGTCGCGTTCTGATTGTGCTTTAGTAATACCCGACAAATATCATCCTCCTCTTTCTATTTCCTGTTGCCTTCCTACAATACTCCACCGTTCTGTAATTTCAAGCAATGCGCAACCTCGCTACGCTTTCGCCCGGGGAGATTACGTTGGGCTGTATGGCTACTTTTCTGCTGCCCCTTGGTCAACAGTCATTGACCTCTCTGATGTCAATGAACAAGTTGACCGTTTTACTGAGATTGTGCTTTTGGGTATGAAGAAATACATCCCGCAATATTTACCAAAGAAGTTCAAGTTCCCACACTGGTTTTCTTCTGAATTGCGGGATGCCCTGAAGCTCAAAGAACGTGCGCACAGAAAGATGAAGCGCTCTGGTGCGAATCAGTTCGCTCAGGAGTTCCGGCGCCTACGTGCCCTATGTAAAATATTGCACAAGCGTGATCATGCTTTGTACCTGGCGTCAGTTGAAGCTAAAGCAACTCATCAGCCGGGTGCCTTCTGGAAATACATTCATTCTAGATCTAGTACAACGAAAGAATCTATTCGTCTTCTGGATTCCAACGGCGATGAGGTTGCAGATGCGGCCGACTGCTTTGCTCGTCAGTTTTCTTCTTTGTTTGGGCTTAGCGGTGGTAGTGATGACGGCAGCGTCTCTTGTCACCAGGACGGTAACTCCGCTTGTTTCCAATTGGATGAGAACATCGTGCGGACCAGCATCAAGAGGCTAAAGCCCTCGTTGTCTTCTGGGCCAGATGGTATTCCTGCTGCAATTCTAAAAACGTATGCAAATATATTCGTTCCTGTGTTCACCTCAATATTTAATAACTGTCTCCGGTCTGGCACGTACCCTCGCTCATGGAAAATTTCTCGTGTATTCCCTGTTTTCAAGTTAGGCTCAAAAACTGACCCCATGAACTATAGGCCAGTGTCACTCCTTTGTTCTGCCTCTAAAATATTCGAGTTATCTCTTCATGTGGTCTTGTCTTTCTCACTTAAACACGTCCTCATTCCTAATCAACATGGCTTCATGCGTGGTCGCTCAACTTCCACAAACCTCGCATGCTTCATGGAGCAGGCTGTCCCAGCAGTCGTTGGTAGAAGCCAGCTTGATGCGGTCTACTGTGACATGAGCAAGGCCTTTGATGTAGTCAACCACTCGTTATTGCTTGCCAAGCTCATTCTGTTAGATGTTCACGCTTCTTTAGTGGATCTTATACGTTGCTATCTCCAGGAGCGATATTGCTATGTAAGTGTTAACGGTCAAACATCATTTAGATACAAAGCAACAAGTGGTGTACCCCAGGGCTCCGTTCTGGGCCCCCTTCTTTTTTCCATTTTCATTAACGATGTTGCTTCTGCCATTCAAAATTCATCTTTTTTGTTGTATGCTGATGATATAAAAATCTTAAGAGAAGTGCGTAATGTTCAGGACTGTAATTCTCTTCAGGCTGATATCGTGTCATTCCATCGTTGGTGCACCAAAAACGACTTAATTTTGAACCCCTTAAAAACTAAAGTTGTTTCCTATAGTAGGAAAACTCAACAGCTGCAATACTCCTATAAAATAGCAAGCACTGCACTGCCGAGGGTGACCGGAAGTCGGGACTTGGGAGTACTTCTTGATTCTCCTCTGACTTTCGCTTCCCACATTGCACAAATTACCCGTCGGTCTCTTCGTTGTCTGGGTGCTGTTTGCAGGTATTCTAGAGAGTTTAAAGGTCCGCTTCCTTTCTTAAAGTTGTATTCGGCTCTCTGCTTACCTCTTCTTGAATACGGGTCTGTTGTCTGGAATGGAACTTGCAAGTGCAATAGTGACCGCATCGAAAGGGTTCAAAATAAGTTCCTTTCTATCTTTAGGCACCGTTTCCGTCATGTACAAGAAGACGCAAACGGCAGCATGTCTTGTCTCAAAAGTATTCCTTCCCTTTGGTGTCGACGAATGAGAGCTGACATTATCTTTCTTTATAAACTTCTTCATGGTGATATTTTGTGTGATGACTTGGTTGCACTTATCAATGTCAACTTGCCGAACAAACTTTTCCGAAGATTTCGAACTTTCAGAACAGATGCTTTAAGTAGACGACGCTCGTCCATCTGCAGAATACAATGTGCATATAATGAATATTCCGATCGTCTTGATATATTCCAGAGCTCTTTGTCTTTGTTCTCTAATGAATTGAAAACTGTTGTAGCTTAAGTGCCTTTATGTCATTTATGTGCCGTATTTCTGTTCCATATTTATTTTATGCAAATCATCATCTTGCTTGTTTGTTTTTCACTTTTCCTGATTTTGTGTTGCTTGAATTTCTGTCGGTTTAAGTGTCAGTGCTTGTAATGCTGAACTTCATTTTTACATTTTGAAACTTCCTAACATTTTGTTACAAAACCTTTGTTTTATGTGTATAATCTATCTCCGTCATGTTCATTGAGTATTTGCTTGTGTATTTTCAATGTTTCACGTGCCTTCAACGTTTTTGCTGGCCGGGTGTCATGGCTTCTAACACTAGGCTTCCTTTTTTTTTTGCTGTTTTGCATTCTGGGATCTCTGTAACTATTTTACCTTATTGTTTCTTTCATATATATGGTTTTCTGTGTTGTGTTGCCTTGATTTTAGTTTGTTTTTATGAATGCTTGTATATGGTGTACCAGTACCAAGACCCTAGGGTTGTTCCTGGGCACCAAAAATAAAGGTTGATTGATTGATTGATTGATTAAACAAACTTAAACGAGCTTTGGGGAGGAAAAATCGAGCGCACAAGCAAGCTAAGAAAACGGGGCAGGAAAGGTGGCAGAATGAGTTTCGTCAACTCAGATCTCTTTGTAAATGTCTGGTTAGGCGCGATAGGTCGAATTACATTGCCGCGGTTGAGGCTGATGCAACACGCAATGCAAAAGCTTTCTGGGGCCACGTCCGTTCTCAAACATGTAAAAATTCACCTGGGAACATTAACCTCATCGATGAACGAGGAGAGAGCATATCGGACGTTGCCAATGCCTTTGCGTGACAATTACGTTCCACTTATGGCAACAACAGTGCAGCTTGCCCCCCTCCACAATCTCTAGGTTACTGTAAAAACTCATAAGTGTTGGTTTCGGAAAGTCTCGTTTTGAAAGCTCTGAAACAATTGAAATCGTCATTTTCATGCGGCCCTGACGGCATTCCTTCTGCCTTACTGAAAGCGTTTGGTGATATCCTAGTTCCAGTATTGACGTGTATATTTCAAACTTCTCTCAAGTCTGGCAAGTTCCCCGCTCGATGGAAGAATGCAAGGGTTGTTCCTGTATTTAAGACAGGTTCAAAATTGGACCCCACGAACTACCGACCGATATCTATTCTATGTGCTGCTTCTAAATTGTTTGAGTCAATACTGCATAAACTACTCACATTCAGTATAAATACCACATTAATACCTGAACAGCATGGTTTTTTCGGGGGCCGATCGACCACTACCAATCTCGTCAACTTCATGCTGCATGCTTCGGAAGCTGTGCAAGGGAGAGGTCAACTTGATGTAGTCTACTTTGATTTAAGCAAGGCTTTTGATGTCGTCTGCCACGAGCTCTTAGCCAAAAAACTATCTGAGCTTGATATACAACCATCCCTGATATCTCTGATATGCAATTATCTATGTGATAGGTCATGTTTCGTGCATGTAAATGGACAGTCTTCTCTTTCCTATGAGGTCACCAGTGGTGTCCCTCAGGGCTCAGTTCTCGGGCCACTTCTCTTCTCAATCTTTATAAATGATGTCGCGACAATATTTAATGATTGTAATTTTCTTTTATATGCCGATGATGTAAAAATATTTAAATCTGTTTCCAACTCTGCCAGCTGTTCAGCTCTCCAGAGAGCAATCTCGTCCTTCTCGCATTGGTGCTCATGCAACAAACTCCTCATTAATACATCTAAAACTAAGGTAATGACATACACAACATCTTGTTTCCCTATAACATCAATGGTGAATTACTCCCACGTGTGGTAGAGGTTAATGACCTAGGCGTCACTTTCGACAGTAAACTGAGCTTCTCTCCACATATTCAGGTAATTACTCGTAGAGCTCTTCGATCGCTTGGCGTTGTCTGTCGCGTGTCCAAGGGGTTCAAGGAGCCGATTTCTCTTCTCAAGCTCTACACCACTATATGTCGTCCTCAGCTTGAATATGCATCTGTTGTCTGGAACAGCACGAGCAAAACAAACCGTAAGCTTGTAGAAAGGGTCCAAAATAAGTTCATATCTATCTTCAACCATCGCTTTGGCGATAGTAGTAATTATAACCCTGGATCGCCCTCTTCATTGACGCTATCATGCTTAACTTCCAGGCGGAACAAGGCTGATATTCTCTTCCTCTTTAAAATTATGCATGGCATAGTGTCTTGTGGTGAGCTGCTACAACATGTTCGTCTTTATGTGCCGCAAAAGTGGACCAGGAAACATGATACCTTTTGCAACCCCAATTGTCTGCGTGGCTTGTGCCCTGTGTTCCGACTGCAATGCACGTACAATCAGTACTCGGATTACCTTGATATATTTAATGATTGCCCTACTCTGTTTCGCAAACATGTCTGTGAGTTTGTATTGGCGTAACTGCCAACTTTTCTTATTCTGCATTTGTCTTTGATCCTTGAGTTCATGCACTTAAATGACTTTCATTCCGTAACTTCAACATAAGCTATCCTTTCGTTTTTTTTGTATTTTGTATTTTATTTTGTATTTGAGAGATGTGTACATTATGTTTCGTGTGTTTCTGTTTCCGTGCGCCAGCACAAAGGCCCCCCCGGCTGTTCCTGGGCACGCAAATAAATGATTGATTGATTGATTGATTGATTATTGTTATTATTATTATTATTATTATTATTATTATTACTATTATTATTGCCCTGTAATCCCAATTATTGAATTGTATCCTACTTTATGTTCTTGGTCTGCAATTGCCTTTGTGTATGCTTGTTCGCCCCCCCCCCCCCCCCGGGCCCCCTATGTAATATCACGTAAGGGGCCCTTAGGGGTAAATAAATTATTATTATTATTATTATTATTATTATTATTATTACATGACCTAGGCAGTTCAATAGCGGCCCAACATTCCAGAAGGCGCAGGCCTTTCCCTGAATAGCAACAGCAACAGCCAGATAGCAACAGCCTGCCATTCCTTCTGGCCACAGTGCTCGCCTTTACATTCCTTGCATTTGAAATGGTCGAATGGGGTTCGCAGGATTCGCCGAAGCCTATATTGCACAGCCACCCCTTACCTTCGGAGAAAAAGAAATTAAAAATCAATGTTTGAAGTTTGAACGGTCAATAGTATTTTAGAAATGCATGGGCACCAATTATCGCCTAACTCCTGTATACATTTGACTGAAGGTAATGCGTATACATATAACTACGTAAATAATACCCAGTGTGGTCTGCACGCACAAATCTTCGGCTTCCAGCAACTTTTCCTTCAACCGCTCCGAAACAAAAGCGAACACGTGTAAGGGTTATCTGGACTTCCCACCCCAAGCCGTGCGCCTGTTTTTCAAATCGCGGATGGCTGTAAAAACCACGCCGAGTTATCGGCTGGCGACATTTCAACTGGGAGACAATGAACCTCGTACAGGCAAAAGCAGCGTTATCAAGCCTAAGCGGATACAATGGCAGGATGCGCGTGCAAGGTCTTCACGGGACTCACGCACGGTGCGCAGGAAAGCATCCCGGGCAGACGCCCGGATGTCCTGACCCGCTTCTCTCATTGCCTGATTTCGACGCCCGTTGATAAGGCAAGCCTAAAAAGCAGTTGCCACTTCGAGTGTGAAAAGACATCTCCGTAGCTACTGACCCGAGGTGTGGCTTTCGTGAATGTAAAGCTGGGACCTGAAGCCTTGTTTTGGATAACCAGGCGAGGTCTTGACGACGGGGAAAGGGGGGGGGGGAGGGGCCAATAGGTGAGACGGTTTCCAAAACCGGTAAGCAAGCGGCATTTTACTATGGCGCAGCCTGGGCACTGTAGAAGCTCCGCTCCGACGACAACCAATTCGGGAAACGGGATGTACGAGTTACGTTTTAATGAGAAAGTACTAATTCGCCCACTGAGCGAGAAAGCAGGCCTATACATTGAGTCCAGCGTCTGTAGTAACTCCTACGTGCACATTGGCTGCGACGCGTTTCATAGTTCGTGCCTCAGGGGAAAAAAATCAAAACACACGCACAAAAAGATCGCTCCCAAAGGACGCGACGCACTCTATAGAGCGGGCTTCAAGAATTAAAACAGTAAGAAGTACATCACGCGGGCATGCACAGAGTCACGTGGAAGAGATAGATAGATAGATAGATAGATAGATAGATAGATAGATAGATAGATAGATAGATAGATAGATAGATAGATAGATAGATAGAGAGATAGAGATAGATAGAGAGAGAGAGAGAGAGAGAGAGAGAGAGAGAGAGAGAGAGAGAGAGGAGAGAGAGAGAGAGAGAGAGAGAGAGAGAGAGAGAGAGAGAGAGAGAGAGAGAGAGAACATTTTATTTATCTAAGGGTTAGCGCAGATTGGTGGTCGAAGACCGTACAGTATCGGCGACTGTGGCTGCCCGATCCGTGAGTGACTTCTGGATATCAAGGTTTGAGCTACCCAACGCTGCTTCCCACTAGTCAACGGAGGTGATGAGAGGAAAGGGGTCAGATTTGTCGGCCCACATACGATGATGTAATGTAGCCCGTTCTCCGCAGTGCTGACAGACTCTTGTGCGATACAGTGAGGGGTGAATGTGGTGAAGTATGGCTAAAAGCAGGGGAGGAATTAAGTTTGAAGCTGACGCCAAAGGCGTTCCTCTTCCACTGATAGGGATGGGTGGGCGGAAGGATTTGCTGCGGGAGAGGCGGTAATGTTCCGTGATGTCTCTGAACGTGAGTAAACTATTACGGGCTGATCTGGCTCCAGGGGAGGCAGTGCTGGCATCACAGGCCCGGGAGACGAGAGCGCGGGCTGCGGTGTGTGCCTCTTCATTTCCTCCAATACCCGTGTGGGCAGGGAAACAGATCAATTCTACATGATCAGTAGGTGGTTCTTGATTAAGAATTTGGTGGGCCTGAGGCGAGATCTGGCCTCTCGCATAGTTTAGAACGACCGTTTTCGAATCTGAGAATATGAATCGGGGTGTTGGCCTATGTGTGAGTGCAAGTGCTATCGCCGCCTCTTCCGCCACTTGAGGGTGGCAGGTTCGAATGAGGACCGTGAGTGGGGGAGAATCGGGTGAGTGGATGACTGCCAGGGCAAAAGCATCCACGTGACGATACTCCGCTGCATCAACATACAGCGTGCCTCGATCAATGGCGTATTTTGTTGTTAATGCACGGGCTTGTTGCGCCCTTCTTTGGGAGGGCGCAACGAGCCCGTGAATTAACAGCAAAGTGCCCCATTGATCGAGGCACGCTGTATGTTGATGCAGCGGAGTATGGTTTCATTTCAGCGCGCATCGCGCCGTGGTTCGCGAGGCGCAAGTGTGGCGTTCAATGGGACATTGCTGCTTTTGCACCCACAACTTCTCAGAAGTGCTTAGGTGCTCTCAGAGTTTTAGAGCGAAAATACTGTTACTGTAATAGCAGAGCTCTTTAGGGTCTTGCCTTGTAGTCGTAGCTCGTTCACGGTCACGATACAGTGTGTTGCGACGGTGATTGGAACACTTCAAAAATTTTTCCTGAGCGAACCGCCGCTCTGTTCGCGCTCACACTTGCCACGAAGGTCGCATTTTGTGGTCTATTTTGTTTGACACCGGGAACAACGACGGTACTTACCTTTTTATCCTGAAAATAAATAAAAACGATTTTCGCCTATGGGAAAATGGCGGCTGATTTGGACGTGCGAGCCCGAAAACCGGGTTTTCTCATCGTCTGCTAGCTCATTTCTAGGTGCATTTTCTGATAGTCTGCTGCACTATTTGGCTCCGTACGAGAATCCCATACACGCGTTTCACTCTGCAGGTGGTTCCGTCGTTCCAACATCAACTTGCGCTGGCTCGCAGGCCGAAATCAGCCGCCATTTTCCCATAGGCGAAAATCGTTTTTATTTATTTTCAGAATACACAGGTAAGTACCACCGTTGTTCCCGGTATCAAACACAATAGACCACAAAATGCGACCTTCGTGGCAGGTTTGAGCACGAACAGAGCGGCGGTTCGCTCAGGAAATGTTTTTAAAGTGTTCCAATTATCGTCGCAACACCCTGTATAGCCACCGCTGAATCAGGAGAAGTAGCGACATAACGGGCCCAAACAGAGCCTCATGGTGTAACGGCGTAACACAGAAGCTTCGAAAAACAAGCGGTTTATATAGTCATAACCGTTCAAAACTCCTGAGCTTCTGGTTATACATCTCCCCATTATTTAGCGCGAAAAAAAAAAAAAACTGCATGTACATAGGCAAAATATGTGTAATTAACCGACAGCCCCCGCGTTCATTTAGTTAGGAGCGCTCGTCGGTTTGGTTTTTACGATAGCAAGCGAAAAAAGTGGTCGTTGAAGATACGCGTACAAAACTGCGCGGTAAGGCTTTAAAACTGCGCGTGATTGTGCTTTCTTTCATCTCACACGCAGTGAAACGGCGTGTGAGATGAAAGCAAGCAAAAAAAGAACAGAACTCCCGCTCGTACTGTTCCAGGCAGAGGGAAGGAAGGAAGGAAGGAACAGTACAGGAAAGGCAGGGAGGTTAACCAGGATACTGTCCGGTTGGCTACCCTACTCAGGGGGGGGAGGGGGGGAGGGAGACGAAAGGGAAAGAAAGGACAGCGGTATATAATAAAGGATAAAATGAGAGGAAGAAAATTAGGAAAAACGCAATGCGTGACCAGGCAACTACAAAGGCGGTACAAAGGACGCACACAAAACCAGAAAATGCACAAAACTAAGGCGGTACACTGATAAAATTGGCGAACTAAAGGCACTGCACTGTAGTAATGTCTCTACAATCATTAAGACAGGCCCGTGTCCTTCAAAGGCGTGCAAGCATTTCGAAAGCGGGAAATTTGAATTGCGTTGGACAAACCTCTGTTCAATTCATGAACAGAGGAGTGAGACGGGAGGGGGGGGGGGGGGGTGGGGGGGGGTAGAGTGAGCGGTGGTACCAATAAGCGGATAATGGTGACACAGCCTCTCTGGCGAATCACTGTTCTGCACTTCCGACAGCTTTCACGTTATGTTGAACTGCTTCAATTTTTAGCCTACTTCTGCCGGTTTCGCGGGAAATTCGTGACGCTCATTTTGCGAAGCCTGTTTCGTGAAGCCTCATCTGTGAAATATCTTGTAGTTTCCAGTGTATAGCTCGCTTGCGCAAAGGTTGACGCATAACAGGGAGAAGTGTGGGCATGCATATCGCCCCTTCCCTCTACTATGCATCAACCTTGAAACGAATGAAACACCGCATTTTCTGGTGCCGGTTGACGACGTTAGACCACAAAGATGGGTGCTAAGCCCAACGTTGGACATACCCGAGTCATACTCATATGTGTTTGCCCGTTTTGGCCTAACACTCTGCTTTGAGGGCTAACGTCATTAACACCGGAAAATGCGGTGTTTCAGTCATTTTAAGTGCAGAGCACTTTAAAGCCCCTCCTGGTCGTCGTAGCTCGTTCGCTGCCGCGCTGCCTAGCTACCAAAACAATCAGGCGGCGTAGCGCCGTAACGGACCCAAACAGAGCCCCACGGCGTAGCGGTGTAACGAACCCAAACAGAGGCTTCGAAAAACAAGCGGTTTATATAGTCATAACTAGTCTAGTGACTCTAGTCATAACCATCCGAAACTCCTGAACCGTTGGCGCTTGTCATACATTTCTCCGTTGTTTAGAGCAAAGAAAACTGCAGATGCATTTGGGGCAAAACCTGTGTAAATAACCGGAAGCCCCCGCGAACATTTAGTTAGAAACGCCCGTTGGGTTGGTTTTTACGATAGTAAGCGAAAAGGTGGCCTCTAAAAACGACGCGTTCCAAACCGCGCAGTAAGGCTCCGGTACGTGCGAGATGAAAGCAAGCAGAAAAATAACAGAACTTCCGTTCGCACTGTTCCAGGCAGGGGGCGCGTGAGCAACGCGAAGGCGGGAAATTTGAATTGCATTGGACAAACCTTCGTTCAATTCATCAAGAGAGGAGTGAGAGAGGGTGGCGAAGAGCGTGATGGGTGGTAGCAGTTAGCGGATAATGGCGCCACGCCACAGCCCATTATGGCGAATCACTGCTCTGCACTTTCTACAGCTTTCACGTCGAGTGGAACGGCTTTAATTCTGCACTGTACCGATGTGCGCTGTTGTAAATGGGAAGATAAATGACAAGACTTGCAAAGGGGACCACTTCACGCGTTTTGTTGTATGCAAAACAGGTGTGGTCTTAGGATACCTCTACCATGTGGAAAATGTAATGTCTGCCAAATTGGCCGGTGCGTAAATATAAAATTGCGAGAGCACCCAGCGACAGTATATATGCGGTAGCGGGGGGGGGGGGGGGGGTGCACCCCGCGGACGATTGCTCGTGTCGCCCCACGCAAGAATGGAGTGCTTCGCCGGTTCGCAACCCAGCAAAAGAGGGAAATATTTAAGTAAAGCCCTTTCAGTAAGAAAAGAAGCGGGCATCGGGCGGCCGTGGCTTGATTAACTTGTTCGACAGCACCTCCAGGGTAACCCACACCCGACGGAATTAAGTAGTCGCACGGCAAACATACGTTAAGGATTGGTTTGCAGGGTGGGAAAACAAAATGTACAAACCCCATACAGACATCTGGCCGCTACAGAAACGCTACCTTTTGCGCACCGATTGCCACAAATGGGACTCTGTCTTCTTAATTGGTAAATACCAATTCGGTTGTGTTTTAAAGGGACACTGAAGTGAATTTGTCGAGCTCCCGTTTTTGCTTGCACTGCGTAGACAGGCTCAAATTAGCCCACTTTTCATCGTTTATCCGGTTGACAAATCAGTAATTATTTTACAAAGCGCCGAAGAAGAAAAACTACCATGCGCGGTTTGCGGCGGCCGCACCAACTAAAGCTGTGACGTTTGGAGGAGCCGCACCGTGATTGGACGATGCCCAAGGTGAGCAACCAAACAAGTTTCGGTTTCGGTTCTGTAAAACACAACCTGTGGCGTTGTTGGATGGGCATTCTCAATAACTCTGTAATCATCGTACCGCGTTTCTGCCATGTTGTCAGCTGTAAAAATGCATAAAGATAAGCCTCCAGGACGGCTTGAAATCGTAGCATTCACTAGCCGAGGCCTACGCAGTGCATGGACGCCCTCCGCGTTCCCGCAGACGCACAAATGTCATGGCTTTTCCCCCCCTATTTGGAGCTTGCCTCACTCATGCCTGTACCGTAAAATGCGTGTTCGCACCAGGCCAAGGGTCTTTTCATTCTGGCCTGTGCCCACTGCCCGCAAGCAGTCGGTGCTTATGGACAGCACGCCAACGAGAACTCGCTAGCGCGCCAGTGCCAGCCTGCGTGCGTTCTGTGAACTAGTTCGTGGAGCCATGAACGTTGCGGCCCAAACAAAGGTGAACTCAATGTAGAAAACATCGGCAGAAAACATAGAAGTTAACTTACAAAAAAAAAAAAAAAAAAACCCACGTACCCGCGGAGAATCGAACCCGTGACTCGCAAAATACTCCGCGGTGACATACATGCAGCCTTAGACAACTCGGCCACGAGACGGGCTGCGGCGAGCATGGTAATATAAGGTATATATGTACAACAAGTTTACATTTTTATTTAGTTTTGGCATTTCAAGCAGCTTAGGTGGCTATTTGTTGTATTGTGCTCGTGCAGTAAGCGTCCCCCGAGTTTCCACAATAGCTCACGTCTAGCAATTGCATTTCGTAGACGGAAAAGCGTTCGCAGATGCGTAGTCGTGCTGCTGACCGCTGTGCTTGTTCGCCCAGCGCAAAAAAGTGCTTCCCGCACCCTATTTTTACGCTGTACGGTAAAAATATCAGTTGATTTTATTTCCTTAGTACCTATATTGACTTCGCTGACTCTTCTCCCGCCTTCAAGAGGCCTTATATTTTCCTACGGGCGTACCAGTCAGCGAAGCGTCGCATGTGCGCTTGTGCAGGGCTTGTGTGAAGCGACCTTGACTTGGAGCTAGATACAGTGTACAAACTAACCAAGTAAAGAAAGACCCATTCTTCCATTCACAAACGTGTCCTGGCTTCGTTTCAACTGAGCGAACGAATTGCGACGACCCGTCGGCGTCCGGCGGACGAAACGCTGGGCCGACTGACTGTCTGAAGGCCGGGGAGCCGTGCAGATAGCGCAGCCAATTGCGAGCTCGGCCCCTCTCGACGTCACACGAAAACGCCGCAGAAAATGGGCGAGCGTAAAGAGAGGAGGACAGCATTTTCGAATTAAGTTTTCTACTAAATAAAAGCGCGTAAACGCGCCCAGAGTGGTCGTAACATGGCCTGGGGACCCCGGACTACAATTTGCGCAAGTAATCCCGCAATGTTTACATATCACTTCAGTGTCCCTTTAAGAGGTATTACAAAAAGCAGAAGTAGCAACTGGTTCTGATATATAGCGATTATAAAAGTTCCCTCAGCTTTCTCGCAATCCTCAAACTTACTAAACTAACTAGTTTAACTCAGTATAAATAGGATCACTAAGCTCACATCCCGAAGTGTTTCGGTGTCTGCGCTTGTGTCGCGCGGTGGTGTAGCCCCAAGCTAGCACATCAGGATGGCTAGGTTCCGCTGTCTCACCCTTCGAAACACGCTTCTCTCCGTTTTCTTTCTCCCGACTCCCGGCCGGGCTACAGCGGCGGCGTCCGCCGCTCTAACCCGGCCGTGGCCGACGCTGCTGCTGCGTTCGGGATGCTGCCCCCACGAATTCCAGGTAACGGCTGGCAGAATATATGGACGCCAGGACACACGGGTCCCAAGGTGAATGAGGCCGCAGATGCCACAGCCCGAGGTCTTCTTATCCCGGCCCCCTTGTACCAAGCCCCGTCCTTAGACATGGTGAGCGTTACCTTCACCGAATATTTGAGCATATTGAGACTCAACAGAAGAACATTTCCACCAGCGGACAAAAGCCTCAGTAATGAAGAAGAGCACATTCTCAGGAGATTGCAGACAGACACATTACCCACACTGGCTAGATTACACTGCTGGTACCCCACGTTATATTCACCTTTTTGCCCGCACTGCCGGGAGAGGGCGGACGCGTACCACACAGTGTGGACATGCCAGTACATACCAACAGTACACCCACTCACAAACACGTCAAGGGAGCAGTGGAAGGCCACCCTGCGCAGCGATGACCCTGCCTGCCAGCGATGGCTGGTAGAGAGAGCCATGGCGGCGATGGAGGCCAGTGGAATCCCGCAATTGGGATAGCCACCTTCTTTCCTCCCTCTTTTTTTCTTTTCTTTTGAATAAAGATATTTTCAATCAATCAATCTCTGGTTTCATCCTTTGTAGAGCCACGTGTGTGAATTCAAGTGACGTTGCATGGACAATTGCTGTGGGTTGTGGGTGTGGTTGAAAGCTTTGCTTTCCAACCACCTTCCCAGCGTGGATTGGAGCCAATTTTTTTTTGTGTCCTTTACTGTTTCTCTGGTAATTATGTTATAACTGAAACTGCGCAAGAAAGGTATACTGTATTCACAGGTTTGTACTCACGGTAAGGGCTGGCATGCTATCTGTGGTGAGAGCGCCACGTCTTCCTCCTCTTTTTCGAGAGGAGCCCGTGTCTGTATTTTCCTCTTTATCGTTTGCTGCCCCTGCCGGGACCATGCCTGGCATGACCCTGGCACATGGCTCTGTGGTCTTTTGTGCGCCGATCTTGTACTCTGGCTCAATCTTCCTACTCGCCCTTGGATGTTATAAGGCGGATAAATTGAAGCATGGCCACAGGGGCAAGGGGGACAGACAGCGGGCACTGTGAGCTTGCTAGTGACGCTACCTGAGGCGCTGAGGATGGCGCTACCCCTCCTCTCTTGAATCCACTACTAAATTAAAGATTGAAGTGTACATAAGCTTCCAATCAATGCTTTAAGTACTACCGCTTAATTTTGATAGGACACCCATACATTATCATGCACGGGAGCCCACTGCCTGTCAGTGGGCTTTCAAGCGGAAACTCAGATAATCTCATGCAAGTGCCTGGTTTACCTGGACAAGAATGGCTTGCTTTGACGAAATCAGGAAAAATACTTTAATATATGACGCGGCCAAGATTTACTCCTGGTACTATGATGCTGACGCGCATGGCTGATATTGTTCTACACAAGAGGTCTTTTAATAAAACAAAACATGGAATACTGTGGAAGGGGCGAGTTGGTATTGTTTCATTCTTTTTTAGCTCTCGTTTTACCTAGACATGTAAGTTTTCATAAAATTTTGAGGGGCGTGAAGAAAACAGGTTTTTTTTTTCGTTTAAAAAAATGAAAAATTGAAAAAAAAGAATATTCCGCACAGATCTATAAAAATCTGACATACTTCTTGCAGCAAAATCTGTGGACGTCTCATTAAACGTGAGAAGTGGCCCTAGTTGCTGGCGACTACACGAATAAAACCAAATTACGGCCGCTGTAAAAACACTAAGTAAAAAAATATACATCGGAACTCATTTGTGTTCGAATATGAACCCGGGTCGTAAAGAGCTGAAGCTAAGTGTGGTACTGCAGCCCTAACCCTTCCCCGTGCCAGGATGGAACAAGATTTATCCGGACGCGTCCCGCATGACAGGTGAACGTGATGGCATGGCCAACACGATGCAGCAGTGAAAAAGTCGAATAATCGCTGGCTTTCGCCTTCATCACTTAAGAGACTTAAGTGCCCGATAAAGGTTTGCGTTAACACTGAAAAGAATATAAGTAATTGTTATATGCTACATCACAAAAGTCCCGCCCGAGCTGCCATTTTCAAAATCTGTGCGCGATTTCACGTCGAGGCATTGATTTCAGAAAGTGTTTCCATAACTGCAGACTGGTCGCATCACAACAAATTTTCGCGAAGAAGCTGTGTTTTTTGTTCATTATTATACTGGTTGAAAAAAAAAAAGAAAAACAAACTGTTTTTCTTGATGTTTTTTTGTTTTTTTCAACCGCTCATATCTCTAGTTTTACCGCGCAGTTTCATAATAAACCATGGAAGTTGAGTGTATATAAATTGTTTTCGCGTCATTTATTGCTGACCTTATTTGTTTTAATCGCTGTGGTTGCATGCCGACGCCACCTGCCGTGACATCGCAAACCTTAGTGCGTGATCGAGCAGGTTCTTCTCGACGATATTGAACGGGCCCTTGCGTAGTGGTTCCGCACGTCTCGTAGCCTGCGGAAGCCCCTCACTTTGACTTGGCTCTTCCGGTGACACGATCTAGTCCAGTCTTGGAAGTCGGCGTCAAACAGGGCTACGCCCACCTCCAGGTCCGGGAAGTCGTGAGATATGGCACACATCTGGCGGTAAGAAAAATAAAAAGGAAATAAGGCTAGCCTTCGAACTGTATCAGCTGCTACGTCATGGCCGCTGAATTCGCTCACTGTAAAACAGGTGTGGGGAGGAACTCGTGCGCACCAAACATAGCCAGAAATACACAGGCTCATGTTCTTAGAAAAGAAATTATTTGTATAGGTTTCAATTACATATTAAGGAAACAGGGAACTGGGTGTGTCTAATAACCGATTGGAAAGGATAAACATGAATGTTTCGTTGCTTGGAGAAAATGCCCCCGATTGATTTGATTTTATTGATTGTAGGGTTTAACGCGCCGACGCAACGCAGGCGATGAGGCGCGCCGTAGTGGAGGGCTCCGGATTAATTTTGACCACCTGGGGATCTTTAACGTGCGCCGAAATCTCGTACACACGGGCGTTTTTGCTTTTCGCCTCCATCAGAAAAGCGGCCGCCGCGGCCGGGAATCGAACCCGCGACCTTGTGCTCAGCAGCGCAACGCCTTAGCCACTGAGCCACCGCGGCGGGTAAAATGCCCCCGAAATATGTTTGTTTACACAATAATGGATATTGCTACGGGGCAGAAACTCTTAATCACTTGACGACAGGACGACAAACAAAAAAATTCAAAAGCCATGGACGACAAAATGATAAGGTAAACAGACAGCGATAGAAAGCAAGCAGCATTGATTTACAGACACGAGTGCTGTGCGTCATATCTAAAATGCTCAATTTAGAAAAAAAGAAGAAAAAACGTAGTTGAGCATGCGACGAATAAGCAGGTATACATACCTGAATAATAGAAAGAACAGAATACCGCCATTAGAGGTTGACAACATAGGTAGACAGGATGGGTGACCATTAGCTAGTTTATTTCCACAGGCAGGCGGGGACAAAGTCCGCAGGATGCGGTTTCAGCCAGCAAGTGGTATTTCTACACGTCCTGACAACTCCCCGGCTTGTGTTCTTCCAATATCCCAGCATGAACGCCGAACGCGCAGCAGATGCGGTTGAGGCCTGATTTTTGGCAGTTTTACAGCATAAGCTGTACTCAGCGGGTGAATGAGTGAAAGCCTTATTCACACAAGGAGGGCCCAGGGGCCGGAAGGGGGAGAAGGGGGGAAAGGGGAGGGTAGAGGTGGTCACGAGGTGATGTTCATTTGAAGATCCTGGAGAGGAGTAGTCAGTTCCTGAATGCACACATAGGGATTGTAGACCCCGGCTAAACTACTTTTGCGAGGCCACTCTCGAGAGCGAAGCGCCCAAGGGCAGCAAGGAAATCGGGGTCGCTGAGTGCCGTGGGGGGTATCTCGCTTGGATTGGGTAGGACATTCGGCAGGATGGGGCGGAAGGATTGGTACGCAGAGCAGTGCCAAATAAGGTGGCTCAGGTTTGCTGTTGTAGCTGTGTTGCAATATGGGCAGTAGGGCGGAGGATCGCCGGTCGGGTGATGCCATTTTGTGGGGAGTCAATGCAGCGTTCGCGCGAAATTTGTTAATAAAAACTTCGGCAGGACGAGTTAGGGATGGGGCGTTATGCAGGAAACCTACAGGGGTGGCAGCGGCAAGGCGGTTGTGCCTTGCCTGACGAACGTGATCCAGCTGTTGCCTGAGGGAGAGCGGGGGAGCAGGGCTGTCAACCAGTGGAGGAGTTACTCGAATACTCTCCTGCGCTGCGTCATGGGCAGCCTGGTTGCCGGAACCCTGAGCCATGTGTCCCGGTATCCACGCAACACGTTCAGAGGTACCATTGCGAGCAAGCAGACTAATCATATGTTGAATCTGGTGAACCAGAGGGTGATCGGAGAAGGTTTTCCGGAGCTCACGTAGCGTCTTTTGGGTTGTCCGTGTTTTATCTCAACATGGACGAACCCCCTAAGCGTGCTTCACTGCGCACAAAGACGCTGTGTGGCGAAGCTCACCCTGGGAACCATCGATGGCTGCGTTTCTGGTAGACGCCAACTTACAAATAAAAAAAAAATGGCGGGTGATCACGACACTTCGTGCGAATTGACAGTATCAGTTGCCGAATAACTCGTTGATATTGTGCCGTGATGTTATTAAACCCTTCATTATTATCGCGTCTTGATTTTACTTACTTAATTGTCGATATATCCGCTTTCAGTGGGATATGCGAGCCATGGGATCATACTAATAATTGTGCTGGTGACGCACGAGAGGCTGAAAAACCCGCACAATGATACACCGACGACTGCTGCTTGCATTGAATCTCTTTCTGGAAAGGTTTTTGTAGACGTTTCGAATTTTTCGGTAAATGTTTTGAAACGTTGAAACAAGGCTATGAGCGTCGCCCGGACATGTTGGACATGTTTTAACTTGTATTTTCTCGCATTACGGTGATTGGGGTCATCAGCCTGTTTATGTCAGTCATCATGCTATCGCGAAAACATAGCTGGCAAATTGGTTGAAGCGCAGCCGCAATAAAGCAGCAGACCAGCTGACAGACTATAAAGCGACAAATGAAACTCAAGTCGAACCGTGATTGCTGAACAATCAAATAGTCGAGCAAGGAGGCAGCGAATAATTTTCGACAACCAAGCAGTATGTATAAGCGTAATGACGCATTCGTTGTGGCGTGCGTGTGCTTCGCTATTCACCCGTTTGCATTTGGAGAAAGTGTTTAAAAGCGGAGTGTGTTTAGCGACTACATTCCGACACTACGTGATTTTCTCTCCATTTATTAAGAGAAAGAAGTGGCAGCCACCTATGGCTCTTCATGTAGCACCACTTCATAGGCAAAAAAAGTTGCACAACACGCGGGGCTTTATATAAAAACAAGTACTTTTGTGCGCACTAGGATTCGCAATTTTTGTTTCTCTTCCTTACAGGGTAGGCGCTACCCCGCTTTTGTTTTAACGGCGAAGCTGTTTAGCAAATCGTAATTTTTCGTGTCCGCAGCTAAGAATACCAAGAAATTGCCGAGCGCGCGCACGCGAGCTCGGGCCTGGCGCGACCACCCGGCATTTAACAAAACCAAAAAAAAAAAAATGCCTAGTGCTCGTCTGTGCGCGCCTCGCGACGACCACCCACCGTCCCTTGCGCACGTTTAATTGTCAAGCCAGGCACACCCACTTAGGGAGATTGAGCAACATTGCGGCGACCACCCGAGAGTAAAAAAAAAGAAAATGCCGAGCGCTCGTGTGTGCGTGCCTCGCGGCGACTGTCCAGCATCCCCTCGGCCCGTTTCTCAAGCAAAGCATAACCACTTGAAGATATTGGCCAAGATTGGCCAGAAAACTCCAGCGTTCGCCGTAATCGGGGCAACACTTGCTCGAAACGAGAAAGACACGTCATAGCATACGCCTCTCCAAGGTGATGTTCAATAATTTTCACTTAAAAAAAATAAAAAAGAGAGAAAGAAATGGACGAAGCTCGCTCCTATAGCCATAAAGATGGAGTATTCGTTGCGGCGGCAAAGAAGAAGCAAACCGGCAGCACTCGTGAACTTAAACCTTCGTGATGGTCGTGATGGTTGCGTAAAGCTTCGCTACTTTCAAGACTTACAAGTTAGTGTGAGCTTCCTTCATTTTTTCTGCTAGCTCGGCGTTTTTTTGTTGTTGTTTTTTTTTGTTTCGCCACTTATGCCGTTCGCGAGAGAAGCGAAAGCCCTGTGGCCCACAGAGTTATTGGGTGTGCCTCTAGGGGCGCTACATACCGTGGCCAAGGTGATTCTGCTGTCTTGTCTTGCTGTCTTATCCACTTTCATGATTAAGCAGCCCGTAACCACAACCCCCTTCAGTCTACACCAAACAGTACGACACCGTTTTCGATAAGGTTTCAATAAAGTTTCAACCCATGTTCGACAATACGCACTAGCGCCGAGACGCTGCGGGAATTCCGCGCTAAAAGAAAATCAGCCGCAATGTGAGGATACTGATAACTGAAGGCCAAATGCTGCTACGCATAGCTTAAGTCCATGTTTCGAATATTTTCCTCACTCATGCCTTTTGCCGTATATTCGCTCCATGTAAGTGGCTTTGATTTCGCGTGTTTGAACGCGCAGGTATACAGTGGGGAGCCACCGATAGCATCATCCGCAGGTATAACGTACAAATTTCCGCAACGCACCTTACGAATCACGGTGTCTCCATCGTCATACGTCGCTGCCCGTCCTTCGGGTCCATGAGCTATCATTGCGTATGAGCGATTGTCGACCTCGGCGTTAGCGAAGTAGTCGTGCTGCTCCGCGCACGCCTGTAGCAGGAAAGGGAGATGTCTTTGAAAACAGTTGCAGTGGTGGGCCCTTGCTTTATCTCTTCCAAGCACGGCAAGGGGCAAGAGCACTAAGTCAAATACCCCACAAATATTTTGCTCAGATCTCTAAAATACATGCCGACGTCAACTGGTCATTCAGCATTCGGTTTTCTCCCCCATTCCACTGTCGTTACTGTGACAACTCTCAGCGGTTCTTGGCTGCGCGACATCAGCGAAAATGAAGCAATAACGAATTTCTGGGGAAGGAAACACTGGCGTTACATGCTGCTTGTAATCTATATCGCGCTGCTAAGGGTGTCGTCATGTAGCGACGAACTGTGAATCACCGCGTAACGGTAGCTTTAAGAAAATCGCGCAGTCAGTTGTACCGGTGTTCAATTTCTGTCTCAGTCTTTCTGTCAAGTATTCGTCTGCTACCGAGGTTGTATATAGGCAGGAGTTTTCAAGTAAGATAGCGTTTATTGTCTTTACAATGTGAGTGCAAGTGGTCTGTCATCACGACAAATGTGGGCGATTGATGGTTCAATGCGTCGAAAAGAGGTGCTAAATAATGTGCGTAATTTACAGCCATAATTCGCAGGAGACGTAAACATGTATGGGTAAACTGAGAGGATAACAAGGTACTGCAGAATTTGATATTGAACGAGGCTTCCAGACAGTCACCTTCCATGTCAAAAGTACTGTAAAGGAGGTCGCAACAACGACTAATCGGTGTCTGCATATGACACACCACATGGGTTTCGGCCTAAGACGCTCAATAGCACCATGTCGGCGCAAAGTTATCAGTTGCTACGAAAGGTAAAAAAATGCGTAAGCTCGCCTTCTTTGAATTTAGGGAAAAGTTAGATTACGTATATGAATTCGTAGCTACTTGTCCTTTTGTCGTATTTTCCTTCGATATTTTTCTGTCAGCATTTATGCGTTATCCATTATTCCTGTTTTAACACGAAAGTGTTTTATTCCGGGACACACCAAAATTTCACTGCCGTCATATCCGTCACGGAAATGACGCCAGTACAACGAAGCAAGCGGCCTGTAAAGGGTGCACCCCTGCAACAGAGGATTCTTGCGGGGAAGCAACCTTGTGTATTCAAGAGTACGTTATACTTCGGGTTGTTCGTTTTCGGGTTTTACATTTTAACACGAAAGTGTTTTATGCTGGGATACACCAAGATTTCACTGAAGTCATATCCGTCACAGAAATGACGCCAGTACACCTTTGCCGAAGTGACCCGCCAGCAGGACGTCGCTCGCCAAGCACACCACAAGACAGCCGTCGACCGGCAAATAACGCTCAGATGCAGATTCCCCTGCACATTTCACTTTCGTGTTTTACCGTTTCTTATGACAGACAAATCAACCACAGTTTTTTAAATCATTTTTTCCGCAACGAACGTTCAGTTGGTAGCCAGTGCTTCGCTGTGTATCGGCTTTCTTAGTCCTGTTTGGCGTCGTTTTCTGTCTAACCATTCATTTCACTCTTTGATTATGAGAAATTAATTTTATTCCCTCTAAAATTCCAGTACACCAGAAACTTTTCCCGGGAGATTTATTTCTCAACTGTTGTCGGGAAGCGAGGAAAACACTATCACAATCCTTTAAGTCCCTCGTTACCAACCTGAATTATGTGATTCCGTTTGGACACGAGGGGACGTCAAACCTGAATTGTGTCTGTTGTCTTCAAGGGCGGTACATGACGTAAATACAACCGCATATACGTGGCTATCAGCATATTCGCGTACAGCAGCTATATGTGATGTAATTATATACCCACGCCATTCATGTACTCTCTGTGGTATGTACTCTCGCCTGCCATGACAATGGCAGGCGAAGGGCTGTATAACTATCCTGAGATCTGTTTTTTGTTGTTACGCAGAGTATTAAAAACCAGCGCATAAAAGAAGAAATGCACACTGGCAAAGTAGCAGCGGTACATGACGGCAATATAGTTCAGTGAATAGATGCGTTTTATATGCTACGTTTCTTTCAAAATTTCCGTTAGAAGGCAAACAGAGTAGCAGTGGTACGTAACGGGAATAAAGTTCAGTGAACGGAGGCCTTGCTGCGTGATGTTATTTTCAAAATTTCCATTTGAAGGCAAGCACAGTTGGTCTCCAAGAAGACGGTGACTGACTCTTAAAACATCTGCTTCAGCAAGATTTCCCTTCGTGCCTGCTCCACCGACTCTTCGTGCCTTCTCACCAAAAGGAAGAAGAACGAAAAAAAAAAAAACCAGAAAGGATGGCGCCTGCTGTATCCGGCAATGCGCCGTTAAAGTGAGCGTTGTGAAAATAGGTAGACATTTAGAATCAGGATATAGAGCAAAAGAACGAAATAAGAACGAAAGCAGACATGCGAAGCTGTTCGTCGGCGTACATGATTTCTCTCTTGCCTTATCCTGAGAGTAAGAACACGTACTACAAGTGACGCGAGGGTTTCGAGCAGTAAAGTCCAGACTCACGTGCGTTGCATTCGCCACGAGGACCGCAGCGGAGCCGTTCTTGTCGCAGGGTGCACCCTTGGCGCGGTGTCCGTTCGCTGTCTTGAACAACCGAAATGCCATCGTAAACGACACCATGAAGGAAGTATTCCAGGACGCTGTTTTGTGTTTCCTGCACAGCTTCATGACATCAGCCTGCAGAAAAAAAGCCCCTTCTTGTTGGTGCGAGCGTCACCTGTTAGGGTGGTGTCAAATTTGAAAGAAGGATGGCCAGCACGGCAGCGCCTCTTTGGTGTCACCGCCTCGAAAAATGTAATGAGGAGATCAGCACAATAAAAGCAGCTTTATCCACAGATGGCAACGAATGCGCGTGCATCAGGAACACACCCGTGACTTTGAGCGTAGTGGGGATGAAAAATTGTGTACTGGTTGATATTAGCTTCTTGCTAAGCACTTCGCTTGATGTTACTCGTGTGATTTTATTGTTTGAGGCGTAGCAACCGCGTGTGGATTTTTTGTTTGTCAGTTTCGCGCCGGGTGCGCGCACGATCTTCACGTGAATACATTAGCCGACCGATTTTTCGGACTTGGAGGGGAACGAAAAATAGTCCAAATAAAAGAGCAGTCCGAAAAATCACGGGTCATTACTCCTTTGGCACAGCTGGCGGTTCTTCGGGAATTTCCATGAGTGAAACTTAAGCGCAAATTTTTCACAGGGACGAGAAAGGGAACGTCACAGGCGCCTGTGTCTGTGTCGTTCCCTTTCTCGTCCCTGTGAAAAATTTGCGCTTAAGTTTCACTCATGGAAATTGCGAACCAACTAGCTCGTCTCTCCATTTTTCTTCGGGAATGTCCGGAATATCCAGCAAGTCCGAAATTTTGGAGTCCGAAAAAACGGTCGGCTACTGTGTATGTTTCTGTCCATCACGAATAAAACGTTTAGCTGCGATAAAGCGCTCGCCTCGATAATTCCCCTCCTCTGTGGTGTTGTTTTGCGCTACATTCGGAGATGAATTGCGTCCAAATTGCCCAACTTCCTACCATACTGCTCCAACGTGACGATCTGACCCGTCCACATATACACGTCCTGGGGTAGAAAGGGAGCGGCCACTCACCATGCCCATCAGGCAGTCGCCTCCCGTAGGCTTGCTGTAAGACGTCGGGGCTGCAATACAACACACCCGGGAGTTGCCAGTAGGACTGTTATGAAACAGGTGCGTCCTCAAAATGAGGCCGTCGAGACTAAAAGACCTGAAAAACGAAGGCAACGTGTTTATCAGGTTTGTTGTTTCTCTCGTCAACGAACGGAACCAGTGATGCATTTCTGTGTGAATGACTGCTCATTTGCAGAGGGGAGAGTGAGAGCAAGAGATGGGGCGGGAGGGGGGATTGTTTTTTTCCCGTTTATCAAGCTCTGGAGGAAATGCACCGTCGTTGCGGCGCCGTTGTCGCCACCCGTCCGCAAGAGACTGAAAGCGCCAGCTGGTGTAACTAGTCACGGGTTCCCACCCCCCCCTCCTCCTGAGCCAGTAGTGAATAAAGTCTCTCTCTCTCTCTGTATTCGCCACCATCACGTAAGCATTTTGAAGCGTGCGGCGAATGTTCCAGTCGCGAAAGAGAGAGCAGCATGATGGGATGAGCGGCAAAACGGAGTCTGCACACTAACATGGCATAAACATTAATCTAGGTCGACGTCGACATTTTTTTATGAGTTTATAATACGTTTTTAGTCGTTAGTCATCGCTTTTAGTGCGCAGGCACTATAGGAAAGTCGACGACCGGAAATGTGTGCGGGTCTCTGAAGAGAGAGAGAGAGAGAGAGAGAGAGAGAGAGAGAGAGAGAGAGAGAGAGAGAGAGAGAGAGAGAGAGAGAGAGAGAGAGCGAGAGCGAGAGCGAGAGCGAGAGATAGATAGAGAGAGAGAGATAGATAGATAGATAGATAGAGAGAGAGAGAGAGAGAGAGAGAGAGAGAGAGAGAGAGAGAGAGAGAGAGAGAGAGAGAGAGAGAGAGAGAGAGAGAGAGAGAGAGAGAGAGAGAGAGAGAGAGAGAGAGAGAGAGAGAGAGAGAGAGAGAGAGAGTTGCTTTATTGGAAGAGAAACAGAAGTCGACTCAGCAGATAACTGCCTCTCGGTTGAGGGCACCTCCCTCAAGACTGAGCCGAGGTGGAGGATGGACAGAAAGTTCGTGTGCTCTGAAGCGAGAGGGGACAAACTTGGGAAACGGACAGTAAAATAGCACGAGTATTGAACGTTGGATGAGGACTTATAGTACAACAGAGAACAAAAAGGGCGCTTGATGACAGCACGCGCCACGCATGCACATTCGAGGAGTGCCGCGGTGAGGCTGCGATCTGGTGAGCGTGTTTGTGTTCGTGGCCTCCGCGACCACAAGGATCTGTCCTATCTTCCATTCTCTTCAACATTGCCCTTCTTGAGCTGCCGAACCGATTAGACCAAATTCCCAACATAAAACACGGCCTCTACGCCGACGATATTACTATCTGGACGGGCACAGATTCCATTGGCGGCCTCCAAGACACGCTCCAGCAAGCAGCCGATACTGTCAATGAGTATGCTAAAGAGTGCGGACTAACATGTGCACCGCAAAAATCGGAACTTCTGGTCGTGCGCAGGCGAGGCCGAAAGAAAGACAAGGACAATATACAAATCATGCTGGAAGGTCATCCCATCAGGCCTACAAAAGCGATGCGAATTCTTGGATTAGACATTCAGGCGGACACAAGGAACACCGGCCTGATTAAAAAACTCAAGACAACCACAGAACAAGTCACTCAGATGCTACGCAGGGTGGCCAACAGACAGAGGGGACTGAAAGAGCAAGACACCACCAGATTGGTCCAGGCCTTCATACTCTCACGCATTACTTATACTGCACCGTACGTAATTCTGACCAAGAGTGAAGAGGAACAAATCGACGTCATCATACGCAAAGCCTACAAACAGGCACTAGGAATCCCCATCAGCGCTTCGACAGCTCTACTGCTAAAGTTAGGCGCCTCCACAACACCACATCCGAACTAATCGAAGGTCACCTCTCAAGCCACAAATTAAGACTTGAACTGACACCCGCTGGCAGAAAGCTCATGGAGAAACTTCAGTGGACCCCCCAGGGTCAGTTACAACCCAGAGCTCTTGTGTCAAATACGAGGCAGTGCATACAAATCAGGCCAATCCCTCGGAACATGCATCCCAAACATCACGAAGGAAGACGACAGGCCAGGGCCAAAGCCCTAGATAAGACTTATGGCAGTGATGAGGGAACAGTGTATACAGACGCAGCAAGCTGCAAACAGAAGAGAGCAATGGTGGCGGTGGTGACGACAAGAGACAAATGCCTCACCAGCGCAACCATTCCAAAAACATCGAGTCAAGAGGCGGAAGAAGTGGCCATAGCGCTGGCTATTACTCAAACCAAGGCAACTACAATCATTTCTGACTCACAGCAGGCTTGCAGAAGATACATTGCGGGAATGGTGACTCCAACAGCACACCGCCTCCTGAGCGCAAACCCCCCAAACCGGAAGGTCATGATAGTATGGGCCCCGGCACACTCCTCTCTCGCGGGCAACGATTTCGCCCACGAGACGGCCTGCGCACTCGCCAACCAGGCCACGGAAGGAGATCCTGACCCCACCCCCGTTGTTTCATACCGAGACATTACCCAGCACTACAGGTTCGAACGAAGGATCTATTCACCGCCACACCCCCAGTTAAGTAAACACCAAGGATCCACGCTTCGACTGCTACAAACCAACACGGTCCCTCATCCGGTTCGACTTCATAAGCAATACCCTAACCAGCATTCACCGCATTGCAAGTTCTGCGGACAAGCAGGCTCCCTGTATCACATAATTTGGGAATGCAGTCAAAACCCAGACTTGCCACCCGCTTTTTCTAGCCCAAACCTCGAACAGTGGGAGACTGCGTTGTCCAGCGCACACCTCGCCGACCAGGTCATGCTGACGGAGAGGGCTGAACGTGCGAAGACAGCGTTTGGACTTCTGGAGTAAGAAGCCACTCCCATAAATACGCTAAATAAAAGTTGCTCTCTCTCTCTCTCTCTCTCTCTCTCTCTCTCTCTCTCTCTCTCTCTCTCTCTCTCTCTCTCTCTCTCTCTCTCTCTCTCTCTCTCTCTCTCTCTCTCTCTCTCTCTCTCTCTCTCTCTCCGCAACCAGCAACGGCCCCGAAGAAGGAAGAGGAGCCGCACCAGCAGGGGAAAGGGCAAATGGCGCTTCTCAAAAAATAGTGGTGAGGAAGAGCAAGACGGTATGCCGAAGGACGAAGTATTTGAACAAAAAAAGAAAAAAAGTAAGAGAGCCTGGGCAGCACGAAATAGGTGCGGAGCTCATTGAAGGTGGCCGTGAGGCGTAGGCGATAGAGCTCAGAAGAGAGCACTCTGTAAGAGAGCGGTATAACACACGCCATCCCCGCTATGAAGGGGATATCAATCAATCAATCAATCAATCAATCAATCAATCAATCAATCAATCAATCAATCAATCAATCAATCAATCAATCAATCAATCAATCAATCAATCAATCAATCAATCAATCAATCAATCAATTAATTAATCAATCAATCAATCAATCAATCAATCAATCGATCAATCAATCAATCAATCAATCAATAAATTCACTGGAACACGACCAAGACAGATCAAACAGGAAGAATTTCTACTGTGCATGATGCACACACGTTGAAGAAACAAGCAAGACCGATTTGGCCCGCTCGATAACGCCACTGAACAAAATTAGGCACACTTGGCACCTGGAACGAATCTGCACGAGATCGTACCTCAATTTTTTGTGTGATTCTGCGTGCTCCATCCGGTGTGTTACGTAGAAATGTTTAAGGTGCATTCCTCCGTTTAGGCACTTGTTTTCAAAACGCAAGTCATCAACAGGCAGCGACACACACAAGGAAAACTCCAGATAATTCAAAACAAAGAAAAAAAAATTGGTCAAAGTTGACTAGCGGCACAAATCTGTCTAGAACATCGCTTACCGACTACCCCAATAAGGCAGGTAACAGCAGACTCAAAAATTCCCGCAGTTCTGGACGAGAACTTGCGGTTAAGTTAAGAAATAACAAACCAGGATTTCTATCGTCCAATAAACACCTAAGCCTACTCCAGTTTGAAACCAGTCGATTGCGGGAACATATGTAAGGATATTAACGTTGGCTAGCTTTCGCATCCTAAGGTATTGTCTTACTTCAGGTGCTTTTCGAGCGCCTTGAAGACGTCCGTGCGTGCTCGGGCCCAAGGGGTGACGCCCAGAAGGATTAAACCACGTCGTTGTTTATGTCCATGCTGGCCACTACGAAGAGTGTTTTGTACTCTCCTAAAAACCTGAGAACAAATACAAATGTTCAATGCACGACAGAAAAATCGAGTTTGTAGAATTCAAATTTGGCGCCCTTGGAAGACCGCCTCATAGTCTCTCCAATGGCAGAAAGAGGGCGCCAGGAGTCCGCTAGAAGTAGGAGTTCCTGTATAAACATCCCTCTCGCGAGGGGCACGATCAAGTGCAGAGTATTTCCGGGGGCGCACGACGTTAAGTAGTTTGCGTTACGTTAATGTTGTTGCACTTGTGGGAGACGAGAGAGCGCTCGTCAGCAGTAATTTGAATGAGTCAACGATATAAGGCGCGTTAGTAGCGTCCCATTCTGTGTCGGCTTTGTGGCGCAGTGGGTAGCGCACCATGTACATTGCGTTCCGCCCGCAGGGTCGAGGGATCGAAACCTGGTGCCGGATAATATTTTCTTTTTTATATAGTAGGGGCAACGACGGTGCGGACTACGGACGTCAACGCGGGTGACATCGTGAGTTACTGAAATGCTCTGCATTTAAAATCTCACAAAAGGGATTTTAACCCGCGCAATCAAATTTCTACGTACTTCTCTACGCCAACAACGAGTCGCTTCACCCTTGTACACGCACAATACTGCTGTCTTCGAAATCGGCATTATATTTAACGTGAGAGCGCTCTGTGCCCCACCTAGTAAAATGACGTCTGCCATTCTGTCGGAGTGCGAAGCCTGTCAATAAAAGTCACAGAGCAAAAGAATGCCACCAGAAAAAGAAAGGGCGTTGCTAGGCAACGCTTTCCGTTGCGTTTCCCGCCCGGCTGTACTTTTTAAAGGGTACGGAACTCTCGGACCGGCTGTGATGCTGCCAGTGCTGTCCATGGTGCGCGGCTTGTAGAACGTCATCTTATTCTTCCTTTCTATCTCTTTTTCTGTCCATCCACTGTTCTGTCTATCCTCCCCCTAGACTCCGTCTTGGTTGAGGTGCCCTCAGCACGAGAGGAAGTTATCGGCTGAGTCGACTTTCGTTTCTCTTCCAGTAAAGCAACTCTCTCTCGTGCCAGGCCCAACAGCTGCTGCATGCTTTAATCAAGAGCGCGGTAGCTGCTTAGGATGCACACAGGAAATTCTGAAATAATCATAAGTTGCTATCCCTAGAGCACAACTTGCCATTAATTCTAAATAGATGCGCTTTTGGAGCTAATGTTTCTTTAGGACAGCTAAAATTATTTTTCGCCACTGAAGAGTAAAGTGGAAACAACTATTTGTGGAATGATAAACGTAAATAGTATTACTTGTTGCAGCGCAAATGTTTTTGCTGATACCCCATTTCTTTAGTTATTTCCCCTTTTTTTATACATTCCATTCCCATTTATAAATTCTCTTGATGCATTTTTATACATTTTTATACATTTTAATGTTTTTATACTTCAGAGCGTTGTGACGTTGTATATTTGCATTTTGTTTGTATTTGTGAAATTGCATTATTGAGAAATTATGTACTGAAACTGTTACCTCCTCTGTATTACATTGTGTAAAAGTCCGTTTGCTATCCATATGTTTCATCTGAAATGTTAGAGTTTGTATAAAATTTCCCTGCGTCATACTGCCACTGTCGTGTAAGGGTTCATGGCCTCAGTCAAGCGTTTAAGTCTGCTTTTAGCCCATGGGAACCTCCAGATGTATTTCCGGGAAATAAACCGAGTTATTTATTGATTGACTACAGTATGAAGATCAGGTTAACGTTGATATAGCGGTTTTAGGGCTTACGTGGCCTCGTCTACGTGGATTTGTACGTTCAACACACCGTCATTATCGCCTCAACGTTCTCCCAGTAGTTTCAGAGAAGGGATGCGCCAAGTACTTCAAGCGATATCGAAGACCAGCGTCGCGTTCGTCCAGTTGAATCACAGCGTAGACGACGCCAAGCTCAGCGTGCGTCCTTTGACTCAAAATGGAGGAGGGCAAAAGTAATAAAAAATGAAAAAAAAAACAGGATAAGTAAGTATAACGAAGCGGTGCTACCCCTGCTCGATCGAGCACTACCATTCGCATTCACCTTAGTGAAACGCTTTCGATTCTCTGGCCCCTGATAAAGGTGCGTGGCGTAATCGCGAAGTAGAAGTAGAATTTAAGGCGGTTCTTACCCTAAGAAGGTCGAACACCAGCTGAATTCGTTGAACCTCTTTGCCCCGGGAGTGCACGTAGTCGGCATCCAGAACACAGTAGTGGTAAACCCGATTTTGCTGCCAATATTGCTTCAATTTCCTTTCCCCACGACGTTCTGCGATGTCGCGTTTTGCAGCTCCTGCATTTCTGAAAAAAAAAAAAAACTTGAAATCACGATAAAGTGTAACAGAAGGACGAAAATGAAGTAAGAAAAGCAGAATTTGTGCTCACTTTTTCCTAACGATGTACGAAAAGCTGTCGATTATCGAGTTTAGCTCTGAGCGAGGCGGTCAGAAGTGGCTGGAACGTGTAATTTTGACGACAGCGCAAACGGTAATTTCAATCGGAAGTGAACCAACCGTGAATTTTCTGTTCAATGCTCACGACCTATCCAACAAACAAACGCCGCGAACAAAAATAATGTATATAAAAGCTAAACAAGACAGATATATAAAAAAAAGTCCTTTACATGTGGCCTTTCAGGTTTATTTTAATATTTACTTTAAATATGTCGGTGTCGAATGAGTTGATTTACTGACCAAATTGTCTTTTACGTCCATCCTTTTCGCCTGTCGTAATTCAGTTCTCCGTCGAATAAAAGAAAATGAGGCGTGAAATTGCATGGGCGTGTGATAAGCTTTCAAGGAAGCCATCGGCACGCCAACCTTTAAATTTCTTTGCTATAATCTGATAAAGAACCAAACTTTCAAAATTTAGTTGCGTAATTGGGAAGACTTTAGGCTGCACACTCTAGGCGCACGATGATACGAATGATGATGATTCCGAATGATGATACCGCAAAAACCGCCGGAGCAGACTCCTGCTGCCTTTTTCGGGGGTTCGTGTCAGCTCCTACGTTCATTACGCAAATGAGAAACCCGTTTTCTCAGTCGCAAAGAAGAGGTTCTCCACCTCGCTCCTGATAAACGTATTAGGTGAGCCAAGCAATACTGCAGCGTTTTATGAGTGGTGTTAGCTCACCGGTACGTGACCGATATCCCGCTTTCGGTTCTCGACGACCGAGCGGCGCGGTCTAAAAATGCCCGGGTCTTGTTCGCGCTGTCATCGGCGAACCCGTCCCCGCCTCTGACCGAGCTGTAATAGTGCGTGAAGAAGAGGTAGTCGCACAGGCCGTCCTCGGGAATCATGCCTCCGCTGTGCAGGTCAGACCCACCCACGGTACACACCAGGGGATGCTGTCCCATAGGGTGCTCTGCGAGACAAAAAAGAAACGGGCAGAATTACAGAGAGCACATGCTGAATTAAAGCAGTGGCTCGAAGAAGGGACATGCAAAAAGAACGGTGGACGCGCCGCACTTGAGCCTGAAGGAACGCGGTTCGCTAACCTATACGAGGCACGTGAGGAGGAAAGCACGCAGATCTGCGAAAGCGCGGCAGCACGTGCGCTTGATAGAACGCAGGTGGCAAATCACGATGAGGCCTCGAGTAAAAAAAAAGAAACACCCCCCTCGCGAGGGGCACGATCAAATGCAGAGCATTTCCGCGGGGGGCGCGCCTGCAAGTCGTATGGATTACGTATTGGTTGTTGTTGTTGTAATTGTCTTCCAGCGTAGACATTGTCGATGAAGTCGATGGTGAAACGTGCCGTGAACCCCCTGCCGCGGCTATGACGCAACGTGGAGCGGCTATGACGCAACACAATCCAACACAATCCACTTTAATCCAATCCAATCCAATCCAATCCAAATCCAAACCCAAACCAATCCAATCTAAGCCAAGCCAAGCCAAGCCAATTCAATCGAATCCAATCCAATGCCCCTCGCGAGAGAGTGTTATAGCGCCGAAATCGCGCCATCACACGAACGCGTGATGTTGACGTCACGATCACGCCACAGATGTTAGCGACCGGAGCGCGCGCGAACGACATATGTGGTTTAAGCGCGAACCGACCGCGGCGAGAGAGCGCGATGCGAGCGCCCCCACCTGTTCTTGCGCGCGAACCGACTGTTGGTCAGCGCGAACCCAACGCGGCAAGAGAGGGTGTTGCGCACGTCCCCACCTGTTGTGCGCCCGAACCGAACGCGGCGAGAGAGGGTAATGCGAGCGGAGAGAAGGCGAGGAGGACGCGGGGGAGAGGGCGCACCTGTGGCCGACGGTTGAATGAGTCAAGGATATAAGGCGCGTTCGTAACCTTCCGTTCTGTGTCGGCTTTGTGGCCCAGTGGGTAGAGCACCATGTACCTTGCGTTCCGCCCGCAGAGTCGTGGGATCGAAACCTGGCGCCGGTAAGTATTATCAGAGTCCGTCAGCATTGACGGACTCTGGTATTATTTTTAAATTCAGAGCATTTCCGTAACTCACGATGTCACCCGCGTTGTCCCGTCGTAGTCCGCACCGTCGTTGTCCGCACCCCTCCCCCTACACTATATAAAAGAAAATACTCTCCCGCGCCTGGTTTCGATCCCTCGACCCTGCGGGCGGAACGCAATGTACATGGTGCTCTACTCACTGCGCCACAAAGCCGACACAGAATGGGACGCTACGAACGCGCCTTATATCGCTGACTCATTCAAATTACTGCTGACGAGCGCTCTCTCGTCAGCAGTTGCCACAAGTGCAACAACATTAACGTAACGCAAACTACTTAACGTCGTGCGCCCCCGGAAATGCTCTGCATTTGATCGTGCCCCTCGCGAGGGGGATGTTTCACTGCGTCGCCATGCGAACAGTTTGCCACGCTTTAGTTTCAGTTCTTTCTTTGCTGGGGTGCCGACGAGCGGCGCCACCTCCTCGCACTTCGCCGCGGAAGGATCCGCGGCGGGGGCGAGAGATGGCGCTGGCGTCTCCGCGGCCGCGTCTGCGGCCTCCGCGGGCACCGGCGCCGGCGCGGGGTCATCGCCCTTCTTTAAAAGTTTCTGCAATGTGTCTAATCCACCTCCACATAATTCTTAATTAAGAGCTTGGAAATTTAGAGGAGGAGGAGATAGCCTTTTTATACAGTGTAGGGGGAGCGATGCGGACTACGACTACGGACGTCAACGCGGGTGACATCGTGAGTTACTGAAATGCTCTGCATTAAAAAAAAAAGAAAGAAAAGAAGACGCAATCATGGAGGTTGTAAGTGGATCCAGCTGTTTCGAAGCGCACCAATATCGGCTTCTTGCGCTCAAGCGCTCGGATATCGTATTGGCGGGCATGCGACACGGGTGACCTTACAAAGCGAAAGCTTATTTGCTTCTGCTTCGTATGCTCGTGCTTGCGCAGGCATCGCTCGAAGGCAGCGGCATGCGCCGCATTTACTTTCAGGAGGAACGGGATCAACAAGAACAAAGAAAAAGAACACGACAAGCGGAGAAAAGTAGAGAAAAACTAAATTCAGAGTGAACGAAAAGTGAAGACTCCGTTATTCGGAAGGCGTCTCTACATATCCCTCGGGTTAATCCCTGCGTTTTTGCGTTGACCGAACTGAAAAAAAATAGCCGATCATAGTGGTGACGAGACATTCTGTTATGAGGTAGGTACACGTCTTGAACTTCCCGTATACATCTAGCGGCATCTATAGCTTCGCTTTAAAAACAGACGCTGTTATGTTGAAGAAGTACTGAAAGGCCCGCAGTTCGGCCTTCCAGTCCCCAAGTCATAGCCAATATTTCTCACTTTAATTTCCTGCAGGGCTCGATACCTCCGCAAACGTATCAATATTCTTAAGTAATTCGGAACAAATTACGGGCTGTGTAAATGTTTCTACTAATTCGCATATGCATAACGTTCTTTGCCACAAACATAACCTTGCTAAACCAAGGATAATAGAGAGTCACCAAGCGGCATAATCCCGCCCTCCCGCTAATTCCGAATTCAACTCGTGAAACGAAGCTATTTTTTTTCTTTTGCATACCACCGCCTGGTACCACAGTGTTTGAAAAGCCCCTACGTCCGGAGAAATATTCCCAGTCTAACTTCATTCGGTTATAATGTATACAAGGAAACCGAATCAGTTTCTGGTCGTACTGTCGTGTAAGTATTCGAGGAGCGCACAATAGGGCCGCACTTGAGCGAAACAAGGACACGCCAAGTACGGAATCCTATTTGCGATAATCAGCGATCCGTCATTTCGCACACTGCTGCACACTGCAGGCGAAGCGCCTCTTCTATCGCTCGGGTAATATATCGATTGCCTCATCCCCGCTAAGGTCGTCATGATTGGCTGGTGGCCCCCCTTCTTGATGGCCTTTATTTTGTCTTTATTCCAGGTTGCAAGATATAGTTGCGCGCATCTGCGACCTTTGCAGGAGCCCGAGGGTCTCCGATTAAATTGATTACCTCTCTAGCAATTTTCGCTGCGTGCTCCACTAAGCGTAAATCAGTTGCTGGAGCGTGAATTATGGTGCTGGTCACGGGAAGTTTCTCAATGGAAATGGCAGTTCTACGACCTCCTCGAACCATCTTGGGACATTTGTGGAGCAGCGCCGCTAGCGGCCATGGAGGAAACCTGAAAATGAACAAGGAAACAAATTTTGCAGCCTGAGCTACAATGACAGAGATTGAGCAGTTTCGCGTGGCTCCTGGAGAGCCGTGCTACGCATGCGCAAGGAGCAGTGACGTCTTATGGCGCGCAGCTGGCGCGCCAGAGCCGCCGCAACAGCGATTGGATTGGATTAGATCGGATCTGATAGAATCGAATTGGATTGAATTGGATTGGATTGAATTGGCAATCGTTTTAGCAGCAGTAAGCATGATAATCAGCTAATCCTACACAACCAGGAAACCTAAGAAAACCAGCTGAACATTAGGTCACGCTTCGTATATCCTGGCATAGCCGAGCTAAGCCGATCATAGCCGAGCACTGCTATTTTTTTTTTGAAAATTTATAACTATGGAAGTGCAATACACCGTAATTACATCTGGGCTGTGAGGCGCGCCATAGTGAAGGACTACGGATTGATTCAGACCACCTGGGGACGTTTAACGTGCGCCGAAATGTCGGCGCACAGACGTTTTTGCTGCTTTTCGCCAGTATCAGGAAAATGTCCGCCGCAGCTGCGATCGCGCCCACGTTCTTGTGCTGAGCAGCACACCACCATAGCCACTGAGCCACCACAGCGGTCGGAAACCAAATTTTAGCCGATGAAAGTTGTAAAGGCAGTTGTTGAATGGTTCTGGAGGTAATAGTTCAGTGGAATCAGCCAGTAGAGCACAAGTGCAAGGGTATACCTCTAAAAACACAAAAACTTCACGTCCTTTTTGTGGTTTTATATCTAGAAAAGAAAACAAAACTCGAAGATGCTTAATTAAAGGCAGTAAAATTTTTAAAAATGCGAATGAGAAAGTGTATAAAGAGAGGAGTTTGCGTTGTTCCGGGGCACTTGGTTGGAGCGAACCATAGACTACTGCCAAGAGAACTCCTTCAATTAAGATGATTTAAATACGTTTAAGGAAAGATTTGTCGAAAGACATCGCTTATTTTGCCGTGATACTCTGAATGACGGCGTCTACGTTTGAGTATTAAAGTCGGGTGATTATCTTGCTGCGACATTTCCTGTATTTCTAAAACAACAGCATGTGTTCAGAACAGACGTAAAAAAGTTATTTACATTCTTACTGCGAGCGCTTCCTTCGGCAGCCGCGTGATATCGATGCCTTGCAGTTTCCAGGGGTATCATTTATGAAATTCCCACAAAAGCTACTTATGAACGCGCCAAATGATGGTATTTATTCATTGCTTCGCAAACTACGTCAGGCATTTCTCATGCACCAGTGCGGAGCGGGAGTGAATATGGCGTGGGTTGGTCGGGCTGGCGTTATCACTGAACCCATAAGCGCTTCTCTCGCCGTTCATGTGAGGCGGCAGGCTCAAATAAAACAAGCAAGAACTGTGTAAATGTGTGCAGTAACATTTGTGGTGTTACAGTCCTATTTTTTTGGTTTTCGGGCACTAATAGGAAACCTTCGATTGAAGAAAAGGTATGTGCAAATTCCATTCCAGTTGAAAAAGAAGTGTTTGAATTACACTATACATGTACAGTCATTTAGTTTTGTCAGGCTTTGTCAATAACACTTCATACCAAATGAATTTTTGTATACAAAGAGGTGCCTTAGTCAAGTAGATTGTACAGTGCAAAAAAAAAAAAAAAGACACGGACTGCGAAAAGACACGACACAAGAGCGGCCTTGTGTCGTGTCTTTTCGTAGTTTATTTTTTGCGCTGAACTGTACATATTGGAACACCAACTAGGCCAGTCGATAACGTTACTCAATCACAGATTACGTAGATTGCATAGATTACATGGATTACCACTGTACACCGAAACCCGTGATTTTCACCATACACTCGGATGTGTTTGCTCGCTTGTCTTTGTCAATAGCATTTCTCCGAATACAGTATTACTTGAGTGGAAAGCTAAGGTTTCATTCTAAGAGATCACCCGGATATTGCATACAAGAGCGCGCGGAAAAGTGTAGACAAATAGCGCCGACAAAAGCATGCGTTTCTCGCAAACGATTATTTGTTTGTTTGTTTGTTTGTGGAATACTGCAGGCCAAAAAGGCCCAAGCAGGAGGGGCACAAACACAACCACAATATCAGTACACGAGTGACACAGCTTGACTACAATATATCTGCGTAAGAGGATGGATAGCGAGTAGAAGAAAACATCAAATCGAAGAAATCAAGCAATATTCGGAGTGGGGGTCAGGATTCAAAGAATTAAACATTTGCTCAACAATGTCAGGCGAATTGTCAGGCGGCCCACCTGCAATGCGCGACCCCAGCTCTGCCCGTCGTGCCAGGTCTTCGGCCTCTTCCAGTTGCGGAATCGAGGTCAGCGCGCCTTCAGCGGTCAGGTTCTCGCGTTCGCCAAAGTCACCCAGCGGGCTGGTCCGGTCCGGTGGTCGAACTGTGCGGCGACTCTTCCTTCGCTCAATGTTGTGTTTCCTGTCATGTTCTGCGGCAGGAAGAAAACATATATTTACAATCCCAAGTATCAAGCAAGCGGACACAGGTGAAAAATAGTAACGAAGTTCTACTCAAGTTTCGGCAAGTAAGCTTGCCTTCATCAAAGTAGATATCAGAATCAGAAGGAAACTTCATTTGCCGAGACGTAAGTATAAACTTCGAACAAAGAAAGCCGATTTCCGGCAGTACCCGTCAGAGCAAAACGGCTCCTTCAGAAGGTTTTCATAGTAGCTGTAAAGAGAACAAAAAACACATTTGGGTTCGCGTAGTATTTGAACCCTGGTCTCCAGAGCTGGAGTCTAGTGTGTTACTACTTCACTAACGCGGCACTATGCCAGAGGGGAACAGGACTTACCCCGGTATTCTGAGTCCCTCCTCCGCTTGAGCCTCCGGTCGAGGAGATCCTTGAAATCGATCTCGCCATGCATCAGCATTGCGGAACCCTCCCTCAGCCGAGTGTAGGGAGAAAATGAAGTGGAGGAGGGATTCAGCTTACGGCCCTTAGCCTGGCGCGTGATCGCGATCCCGAGAAAGTATAGAGACATTACGGAGCACTTCGCACAGGGAAGAAGGGGGTATACCCACAACCACACTCAAAACTGATCAGCACAGTAAGCGCGGTCCTGCACAGGCAACTACAAACGAACACGTTCCCGCGTGGAAGTTTATTCATGCGATGTACCCAGCAAGCTACGACTTGGAACACAAGCACTGATCCGTCGCGAACACCCTGTACAACACGGTGTGGGAGTGTGCGGGCACCCAAGTACCACCCATTCACTAACCAAGCGAAGAAGAGTGGGAGGCCCAGCGCGCCAGCATCAACTCTGAAGACCAACTCTGGCTTGTGGAAAGAGCCGGGCGGACGGCCACGGTAGGTTGGCCTAGCCACGGCTCATGGCATCCCGGACTAGGGACGTCACCCACAAAGGGCGGTATACAAGTCGTGTGCTCCCATCATAAAATTTATTACTACTACTACTACTATGACTAATACTATCAACTGATGAATAATTAATGACGTGTGGTTACAGGTGCAAGTAATACTTCATTACTAATTGATTGTAATGATTATTAATTCGGCATTAATGCTTAGTAAGGTGAAGTATGGCGGATTTAGGTGGATTAAGATGGATTAAGGTAATTAAAGGTGGGTTAAGCCGTATTAAATTAACATTGGCTAATGTATATTAAAGTAGATAAAAATAGAAAAAAAAGGGCGGTAACGTAGTGTAGCTACTGTGCCGACCTGTGCGCGCGTATATAAAAGGTACCCGTCACAATAGTACGCAGGCTTTGTCCCTTAAAGCTAGTTAATCCGCAATAGCCGGTGCCCCGTCTGGCGGGACATATGAAAAGCGCCACTGGCCAGGCCGGCTCCAGAGGGAGAATGAATGAATGAATTTATTGTTAAAAGGGAAAGGAAAGACCACCAGCAGGCGTACTTTGTCTCACCTAATGGTGGACACCAGAACGCCTGCTGGTGTGGGGTTGAGGGGAATCGAGAACACAGATGTACAAGAAAGGGAGGAGAACAGAGGAAGCGAATCGCGAATTGTTTAAGCGTATACGAGCTACTTATTCCCTTAGTTCGCCATCGGGTTTCCGTATAGAAGTAGCGTTTGTACCTTTGACCAGCATGTAGCTGCCGATGACCACAGCGAATGCCACCACGATAATGAGGACGTCGTACATCTTGATGTTGCTGAAACCGGAAACGTAATTATTGTAAGGTTTTGTAGAAGGAACGGTACGGCTCGATAAGGATTCAAAACTGAATGTACTGTTTAGCGGGAACACACACGTGCAAAAAACAAATATTCGAGTTAATAAACTCATGCACACTAAACGAAACTACAAAAATCCTCCTAATGGCTCGAGTCTCCTAGAGCGTCCGGCACCCGAAGGGCGTCTACAGGACCTAAAGGCGCGGCGACCGCTACGCATCTCGGAGCGGCGAAGTCAGAGAAGCCACGTCTTCCAAGTCATGAGCGGACCGAACCATGAGCGTGTCGTTTTGAACGTGCGTTTGAGCGAACTTTCGCGTTGCGCGTTTCGGTTATTAAAGCAAAGCTTAACTAATCTCGCAGAGAAGTTTCACCGTCACGGTAAGTTCGACCTTCATTTGACCGCAGTTGCGCCGTATCCTTGGCAACACATCACATGACTCCCCGGGCCAAGCTCTGCCGACGGCCGCGTTCTCCGCTTCCGCCTCCGCAGCCAGCAACGCGCATGCGCTCTCTGCAGCTGATTCGTGCCTTGCCACGTGAGTTGCCACGTGTATGCGAGCTTGACCATGAATGAGAGTGAGCGCGGGCCATCTTAGAGCGTTGCGCAAGAGCTTTGATCCGCAGTTGGCAAGTGGTGTCTGACGACGCCGCGGATATCGCCCGGCGAGCCGGGACCACAGCCGTAGACGAAGGTAGGGTTTTAAAGAATAGTAAAATAAATGAAGCTAAATCAGAGGTTAAATAAGTGAAACCAAGACTTTGACAGGCTAAGCCAAGCTTTCGCTTTGCGTGTTAGCTGCGCTAAGCAGCAGCCATTTTTAATTGTGGATTCCCTCAGAAGTGCTTACTGGGGCGATTCTGTTAATGCATGCGATATCGGGATGTGTGACGTTGTGATATATATACCCTGTGTGTTGTTGGCACGCGCGTTTTCGTGTTTTTACGAATAAACTTCCCGAAAACATTTTGCGGCTACACTGGACACAGGAACAGACGGGCCCCAGGTAACGTGGCAATAAGTATGAAACTATGAAATCATTTTACTACAAAGCAGATGTAGGATCACCGGATAACGTGACTGCGTCCATCTACCATCAAAGACATGCTTCGAAGCCAAACTTATAGCGTTATTTGCAGCCAAGACAACTTGAATGGACAGGAAAGGGTGATTAAGAACTTGCTTTAACTGAAAACTCATGCGTATCGTAGTGCTCTTTGCTGAAAATTGATCTCTCCCATTTCCCTTCAATTTTTTTTCGCAACTTTGAAGAGCACGTCAGAACGTGCCAAGGACAAGCCATAGCCGTATTTCTGGTCTCACTCGATTATCGCTACATTCTTGGGTGATTAAAGCATTCTGACGGGCTAGTTGCTCTGACATAATGGAAATAAAATTGCGCTACAAGGCCTGGACGACAGAAGAGGACACACCACACAGCGCTGTGTGGTGTGTCCTCTTCTGTCGTCCCGTCCTTGTAGCGCAAATTTTATTTTCATTCTTGGGTGCTTGTTCCTGTTGGCTTTCGCTTTCGTCGCAAAGATTGGAAGGTAATCAGAAAGGGATAGTGTTTTGACACCATCGTGGTAAGGCGGCGCTCAGGCGAAGTTGGTCATCATGGAGGAAAAAAAAGCTTAGAAGAGGGGGCCCCGTTGGCCACCGGCGCATTGGGAGAAGTGTGGAAGAAGTGACGCAATTTTTTTCACGTCCATTGGCGGCCGCTGGCAACGGCGTCCTAGCAACGGCGCCTATAAGGCCGGCCTCTCGAGGCCCTACGTCACTGCACGGCCAAGTCAGGGCCGCCTAGATTCCCGTATTTAATGTTCGTAAGGAAGAGACGAAACAGACGACAGTGGAGCGAGCGAACGCGGAGGAGCTGGCGCGAGCGCGTGAAATACTTCTGCAGGTGTACACGGATGGCTACGTACAACAGTCAACGGGCAGAGACGGAGCCACCTGCACAGCCTTGGAACTCGGCACCAGCCAGGTGTGCAGCCTGCCCTTCCCGGCCTCATCCACCCTCGCAGAGCTGGCTGGACTCCACTTGGCTGCGGATCTTCTGCTACAGCAGGGGACCCAGGTCCGAGGGTCAATCATTCTAACCGACTCCCGGTCTGCCCTCCTCCGTATGCGCGCCGCTGACCAGCCAGCCAGCTCCAGCAGCTACGTAGAGCGGTCGCTGGCGGCCAAGCTCCATGCTGTGGAGGCCAAGGGGCGTCCACTGCGACTTCACTGGCTGCCATCGCACGTGGGCATCATGGGCAACACGGGTGCAGACGCCCTGGACAAGGGTGCTGCTCGCCAGGCAGAGGTCCCAGCTTCCCGGGATGCGGTGTAATTCGACGCTGCAAGGACTATCCTGGCCCGAGGGGTGGAGGCCATGCATCCAGATGCCCGAGTGGTCAGTGACCACGCCCCACGGGTCCTGCCCGGACGCATGAGCAGAGACGCCCGGTCACTCCTGCTTCACCTCCGGCTTAATTGCTGCAAAGTGGGAACCCGCCTGCACCAACAGGGCCGCCGGGCGTCCCCCACCTGCGCCGACTGCCCAGAGACCGAGACGCTCGAGCAGTTAGTGTGCTCTTGCCGCCAGCATGACACCGCGAGGGATGAACTCCGTGCCGCACTCCAGCGACTCGGTGCACCAAGCCACAAGCTGAAAGACTTCCTGTTCAACACAGGACCGGTCACCATCCGATGAGAGGTCTTCCAGCACCTCCTCAACTTCCTGGTCATGACAGGACTGGTGCAGCGTTTGTACCTGTTGAGCCATGGACTTGACGAACGCGACATAGACTGTCCCCCACTCTCCTCCCTCTCTCCTCTATCTTTCTCTTCCTATCCTTTGTAACCCCCACTCCCCTTCCCTGGACTGGGTTGTATGAGGGTGAACTCCCCGTTGAGTTCAACAATATCCCTGTTCTTTTATCTTTTCTCCTTTCTAAATAAACCACCACCACCTCCACCACAAACAAAAAATGGCGGCCTACCAAAATGGCCGCCATTTTCCGGCTTCAGTAGCAGTGACGTAAGGGCTTCTTTTCCCCGGCCGGGCTACAGTGGAGGCGCGAGCTGTGTTGACAAACACGTGCGCGCCGCCACATTAGCCCGGCCGTGCCTTTTCTTTCCTCCATGTTGGTCATCAAGCCGCACCCCACTATTCCCCGACACCGGCGAAGTGTTCCAAGGAGGCGCTGCCGGCTGGTAGCCGGTGTAGGAAGATGATAAGCATAAAGCCGCTTTGCAACGACGCAGATGAAAAATCACCGTATTTCGTGACTGTGCTCGTCCGTACACCATTAAAAAAACAATTTGTGCGAAGCCAATGTTACAAGGTTCATTTCAGCAAGACAACTTAAAGGGGCACTAAAAGGTGAGTTTATAACTTTTTAACTGAAAGATCATACGTCTCATAGCTCTCGCTCTCTGCTTTTGTTCGGCACCTAACGTATCCTTGTTTGCCGAGAAATAAATTGATAAAGTTGGCATTTGTCTTTCCCATTCTCGTTAATTTTTTTTTCGTGAGTTGTCGGACGTCTCGTTTCCAGCCGATTTTTGCTCTGTGTGTTGCGTATATGTGTTAATGGTAAGAAGTTTCGGTAAGCTGTCGCGTTCACCTGCATGCAGGCATGATCTGAATGCGCTTGTAAGCGAGGCGAAACATTTAAACAAAATTGAAACTGAAAGAGAGCCTATTGCTTAGGCTCGAGGTTTCTCATTTCATAATGTTTGTTCTCTGAAGTTGTTATTTCTTAAAAAAAAAAAGCACATGCACGACGAGCAGAAGTTCCTGCATACGTTCATTTTACGTTTATGTGTCCCTGCCTTAGTGTTTGTTTCAGAAAAAAAACACACTTGTACAAACTCCAGCAGGATCCTGCGCTTCACTATTCAAGTGGTGCCCCAAAATGTGGTGCGGAAAAGTGTGTGGCGACGCTCGATACATTTCTTCACGACTTTGGCATTTTCTATGCCAATAAGCAACTGTTGGTGCTGCGAGGGGTGTGTTTTTATTCACAACACTCTAATCTACCGATATAGGCCAACTTGCCTTTACATTTTAATGTCATCTTAATAGCGAAAGTTAACGTTAAGCGAAGCCATATTCGCGTATGCGAATGAAGCTGTAAACTGCATCAACTGCACCAAAATGTTCGTGAGCCCGTAGCCACAGTTACCCAGCTATAGTGACAGTTCAAAGCTACCGTACACAGCGGCAGGCTTTAAAAGTGTCAGCTTCGCGAAAGTTGTGTGATGTGAATATTTAATGGCAATCATAACACCATATCGGAAAATGACGTTACAACAGGAAGAACTGAAAATGAGAGCGTGTATTGCGGCAGCAACCATATCCTGAAATATGCACCTCAAACGCCACACCAGCAGGCGCACGACACACAAGGCCCCGCACCGAGATAACGCAATGGCGCTATTGTTATCCGCAATGTGGGTGTGTCAAGCTTTAAATTTATTTTATTGTTTTGTCTGAGTCCTATTTATTTATTTATTTATTTATTTATTTATCTATTTATTTATTTATTTATTTATTTATTTATTTATTTATTTATTTATTTATTTATTTATTTATTTATTTATTTATTTATTTATTTATTTATTTATTTATTTATTTATTTATTTATTTATTTATTTATTTATTTATTTATTTATTTATTTATTTATTTATTTATTTATTTATTTATTTATTTATTTATTTATTTATTTATTTATTTATTTATTTATTTATTTATTTATTTATTATTGGTTGGTTTATTGAAATAATTTCCTGAGCGAAATGATTGAGTTGATTAGCCACCTAAATGAGGCGTTGTCCAATACAGTTCTGCAACTATGTATCATTGTCGACGACAAGCTTGGTTCTTGTTGCAAAGAATGTCTGGCTTAAGATGCAAGCGAGGCCAGTGCTTAGGCCCAACGTCCTGCAGCTATAACGGTGCGCTTAAGTGCCAGACAAACGTCGTTATTGTACGGCACAATTTAATGATGGTAGACCTTAAAGCGTAACATTAAGCCTATCGTCAAACCGGCGCATACAAACCAAACTTTCCAAAACCGGTAAGCTAGCGGCATTTTACTATGGCGCAGCCTGGGCACTGTAGAAGCTCCGCTCCGACGACAACCAATTCGGGAAACGGGATGTACGAGTTACGTTTTAATGAGAAAGTACTAATTCGCCCACTGAGCGAGAAAGCAGGCCTATACATTGAGTCCAGCGTCTGTAGTAACTCCTAAGTGCACATTGGCTGCGACGCGTTTCATAGTTCGTGCCTCAGGGGAAAAAAATCAAAACACACGCACAAAAAGATCGCTCCCAAAGGACGCGACGCACTCTATAGAGCGGGCTTCAAGAATTAAAACAGTAAGAAGTACATCACGCGGGCATGCACAGAGTCACGTGGAAGAGATAGATAGATAGTATGATAGAGATAGATAGATAGAGATAGATAGATAGAGAGAGAGAGAGAGAGAGAGAGAGAGAGAGAGAGAGAGAGAGAGAGAGAGAGATAGAGAGAGAGAGAGAGAGAGAGAGAGAGAGAGAGAGAGAGAGAGAGAGAGAGAGAGAGAGAGAGAGAGAGAGAGAGAGAGAGAGAGAGAGAGAGAACATTTTATTTATCTAAGGGTTAGCGCAGATTGGTTGTCGAAGACCGTACAGTATCGGCGACTGTGGCTGCCCGATCCGTGAGTGACTTCTGGATATCGAGGTTTGAGCAACCCAACGCTGCTTCCCACTAGTCAACGGAGGTGATGAGAGGAAAGGGGTCAGATTTGTCGGCCCACATATGATGATGTAATGTAGCCCGTTCTCCGCAGTGCTGACAGACTCTTGTGCGATACAGTGAGGGGTGAATGTGGTGAAGTATGGCTAAAAGCAGGGGAGGAATTAAATCAAAGGAATTAAGTTTGAAGCTGACGCCAAAGGCGTTCCTCTTCCACTGATAGGGATGGCTGAACGGAAGGATTTGCTGCGGGAGAGGCGGTAATGTTCCGTGATGTCTCTGAACGTGAGTAAACTATTACGGGCTGATCTGGCTCCATGGGAGGCAGTGCTGGCATCACAGGCCCGGGAGACGAGAGCTCGGGCTGCGGTGTGTCACGTGCCACTTCATTTCCTCCAATACCCGTGTGGGCAGGGAAACAGATCAATTATACAGGATCAGTAGGTGGTTCTTGATTTAGAATTTGGTGGGCCTGAGGCGAGATCTGGCCTCTGGCATAGTTTAAAACGACCGTTTTCGAATCTGAGAATATGAATCGGGGTGTTGGCCCATGTGTGAGTGCAAGTGCTATCGCCGCCTTTTCGCCCACTTGAGGGTGGCAGGTTCGAATGAGGGCCGTGAGTGGGGGAGAATCGGGTGAGTGGATGACTCCGCTGCATCAACATACACCGTGCCTCGATCAATGGCGTATTTTGTTGTTAATGCACGGGCTTGTTGCGCCCTTCAGCAAAATGCCCCATTGATCGAGGCACGCTGTATGTTGATGAAGCGGAGTATGGTTTCATTTCAGCGCGCATCGCGCCGTGGTTCGCGAGGCGCAAGTGTGGCGTTCAATGGGACATTGCTGCTTTTGCACCCACAACTTCTCAGAAGTGCTTAGGTGCTCTCAGATTTTTAGAGCGAAAATACTGTTACTGTAATAGCAGAGCTCTTTAGGGTTCCTGCCTTGTAGTCGTCGCTCGTTCGATGTCACGATGTCTACAGTGTGTTGCGACGGTGATTGGAACACTTCAAAAATTTTTCACGAGCGAACCGCTGCTCTGTTCGCGCTGAAACTTGCCACGAAGGTCACATTTTGTGGTCTATTTTGTTTGACACCGGGAAAAACCACGGTACTTACCTGTTAATCCTGAAAATAAATAAAAACGATTTTCGCCTTTGGGAAAATGGCGGCTGATTTGGATGTGCGAGCCCGAAAACCGGGTTTTCTCATCGTCTGCTAGCTTATTTCTAGGTGCACTTTCTGATCGTCTGCTGAACCATTTGGCTCCGTACGCGAATCCCAAACATGCGTTTCACTCTGCAGGTGGTTCCGTCCTTCCAACATCAACTTACGCTGACTAGCACGCCCAAATCAGCGGCCATTTTCCCATAGGCTAAAATAGTTTTTATTTATTTTCAGAATACATAGGTAAGTACCATCACTGTTCCCGGTATCAAACAAAATATACCACAAAATGCGACCTTCGTGGCAGGTTTGAGCGCGAACAGAGCGGCGGTTCGCTCAGGAAATTTTTTTAAAGTGTTCCAATTATCGTCACAACATCCTGCATAGCCACCGCTGAATCAGGCGAAGTAGCGACATAACGGACCCAAACAGAGCCTCATGGTGTAACGGCGTAACACAGAAGCTTCGAAAAACAAGCGGTTTATATCGTCATAACCGTTCAAAACTCCTGAGCTTCTGGTACTTGTCATACATCTCCCCATTATTTAGCGCAAAAAAAAAAAAAAAAAAAAAAACTGCAGGTACATAGGCAAAATATGTGTAATTAACCGGCAGCCCCCGCGTTCATTTAGTTAGGAGCGCTCATTGGATTGGTTTTACGATAGCAAGCGAAAAAAGTGGTCGTTGAAGATATGCGTACAAAACTGCGCAGTAAGGCTTTAAAACTGCGCGTGATTGTGCTTGCTTTCATCTCACACGCAGTGAAACTGCGTGTGAGATGAAAGTAAGTACAAAAAGAACAGAACTGCCGCTCGTACTGTTCCAGGCAGAGGGCGTGCAAGCTCGTTCGCGGCCGAGCTGTCTAGCTACCAAAACAATCAGGCGGCGTAGCGACATAACGGACCCAAACAGAGCCTCACGGCGTAGCGGGACCCAAACAGAGGCTTCAAAAAACAAGCGGTTTATATAGTCATAACTAGAGCCCATCCGAAACTCCTGAACCGCTGGCGCTTGTCATATATTTCTTCGTTGTTTAGAGCAAAGAAAACTGCAGATGCATTTGGGGCAAAACCTGTGTAAATAACCGGAAGCCCCCGCGAACATTTAGTTAGAAACGCCCGTTGGGTTGGTTTTTACGATAGTAAGCGAAAAGGTGGCCTCTAAAAACGACGCGTTCCAAACCGCGCTGTAAGGCTCCGGTACGTGCGAGATGAAAGCAAGCAGAAAAATAACAGAACTTCCGTTCGCACTGTTCCAGGCAGGGGGCGCGTGAGCAACGCGAAGGCGGGAAATTTGAATTGCATTGGACAAACCTTCGTTCAATTCATCAAGAGAGGAGTGAGAGAGGGTGGCGAAGAGCGTGATGGGTGGTAGCAGTTAGCGGATAATGGCGCCACGCCACAGCCCATTATGGCGAATCACTGCTCTGCACTTTCTACAGCTTTCACGTCGAGTGGAACGGCTTTAATTTTGTACTGCACCGATCAAGCTTTAACGTATGTGCGCTGTTGTAAATGGGAAGATAAATGACAAACTTGCAAAGGGAACCACACCACGCGTTTTGTTGAATGCAAAACAGGTGTGGTCTTAGGATACCGCTACCGTAATGTAATGTCAGCCAAACTGGCTGGTGCGTAAATATAAAATTGCGGGAGCACCCAGCGACATTATATATGCGGTAGCAGGGGAGGGGGGGGGGGTGGGGGGGGGTGCACTCCGCGGACGATTGCTCGTGTCGCCCCGCGCAAGACCGGAGGGCTTCGCCGGTTCGCAACCCAGCAAGAGGGAAATATTTAAGTAAAGCCCTTTCAGTAAGAAAAGAAGCGGGTATCGAGTGGCCGTGGCTTGATTAACTTGTTCGACAGCACCTCCAGGGTAACGCGCTACTGACGGAATTAAGTGGACGTACGGCAAACATACGCTAAGGATTGGTTTGCAGGGCGGGAAAACAAAACGTAGAAACCACATACAGACATTGGGCTCTACAGAAACGCTACCTTTTGAGCAGTGCTTGCCACAAATGGGACTATGTTTTCTGTATTAGTAAATACCAATTCGGTTGTGTTTTACGAGGCATTACAAAAGGCGGAAGTAGCAACTGGTTCTGATATATAATGATTAAAAAGTTCCCTCAGCTTTCTCGCAATTCTCAAACTTACTAAACTAACTAGTTTAACTCAGTATAAATGGGATCACTAAGCTCACATGCCGAATTGTTTCGGTGTCTACGCTTGTATCGCGCGGTGGTGTAGCCCCAAGCTAGCACATCGGGATGGCTAGGTTCCTCTGTCTCACCCTTCGAAACACGCTCCTCTACGTTTTCTTTCTCCCGACTTTCGCCGGGCTACAGCGGCGGCGTCCGCCGCTCTAACCCGGCCGGGGCCGACGCTGCTACTGCGTTCGGGACGCCGCCCCCACAAATTCCAGGTAACGCCTGGAAGAATCTCTGGTTTCATCCTTTGTAGAGCCGCGTGTGTGAATTCAAGTGACGTTGCATGGACAATTGCTGTGGGTTGTGGGTGTCGTTGAAAGCTTTGCTTTCCAACCACCTTCCCAGCGTGAATTGGAGCCAATTTTTTTTTGTGTCCTTTACTGTTTCTCTGGTAATTATGTTATAGCTGAAACTGCGCAAGGAAGGTATACTGTATATACAAGTTTGTACTCACGGTAAGGGATGGCATGCTAGCTGTGGTGAGAGCGCCACGTCTTCCTCCTCTTTTTCGAGAGAAGCCCGTGTCTGTATTTTCCTCTTTATCGTTTGCTGCTCCTGCTGGGACCATGCATGGCATGCCCTGGCACATGGCTCTGTGGTCTTTTGCGCGCCGATCTTGTACTCTGGCTCCATCTTCCTACTCGCCCTTGGATGTTATAAGGCGGATAAATTGAAGCATGGCCACACGGGCAAGGGGACATGCTAGTGACGCTACTTAAGGCGCTGAGGATGGCGCTACCCCTTTTCTCTTGAATCCACTACTAAATTAAAGATTAAAATGTACATTAGCTTCCAATCAATGCTTTAAGTACTACCGCTTAATTTTTATAGAACACCCATACATTATCATGCACGGGAGCCCACTGCCTGTGAGTGGGCTTTCAAGCGGAAACTCAGATAATGTCATGCAAGTGCCTAATTTATTTGGACAAGAATGGCTTGCTTTGACGAAATTAGGAAAAATACTTTAATATATTTATAATATATACTCCTATATAATATAATATATACTATATATAATATAATATATACTCCTGGTACTATGATGCTGACGCGCATGAGTGATATTGTTCTACACAAGAGGTCCTTTAATATTAAAACAAAACATGGAATACCGGGAAAGGGGCGAGTTGGTATTGGTGCATTCTTTTTTAGCTCTCGTTTTACCTGAGATGTAAGCTCTGAAATTTTGAGGGGCGTGAAGAAAACAGGTTTTTTTTTTTTAATGAAAAATTGGAAAAGACGATTCCGCACAAATCTACAAAAATTTGACATACTTCTTGCGGCAAAATCCGTGGACGTCTTATTAAACGTGAGAAGTGGCCCTAGTTGCTGGCGACTACATGAATAAAACCAAATTACGGCAGCTGTAAAAACACTAAGTAAAAAAAATATACATCGGAACTCATTTGAGTTCGAATATGAACCCGGGTCGTCAAGAGCTGAAGCAAAGAGTGGTACTACAGCCCTAACCCTTCCCCGTGCCAGGATGGAACAAGATTTATCCGGACGCGTCCCGCATGACAGGTGAATGTGATGGCATCGCCAACACGATGCAGCAGTGAAAAAGTCGAATAATCGCTGGCTTTCGCCTTCATCACTTAAGAGACTTAAGTGCCCGATAAAGGTTTCCGTGAACAATGAAAATAATATAGGTAATTGTTATATGCTACATCACAAAAGTCCCGCCCGAGCTACCATTTTCAAAATCTGTGCGCGATTTCACGTCGAGGCATTGATTTCAGAAAGCGTTTCCCTAACTGCAGATTAGTCGCATCACAACAAATTTACCCCGAAAAGCTGTGTTTTTTTCAATATTATACTGGTTAAAAAACAAACAAAAAAATTTTTCTTGATGTTTTTTTTTTCAACCCCTCATATCTCTAGTTTTACCGCGCAGTTATATAATAAACCATGGAAGTTGAATGTATAGAAATTGTTTTCGCGTCATTTATTGCTGAACTTAAATTTTTTAATCGCCGTGGTTGCATGCTGACGCCACCTGCCGTGACATCGCAAACCTTAGTGCGTGATCGAGCAGATTCCTCTCGACGATATTGAACGGGCCCTTGCGTAGTGGTTCCGCACGTCTCGTAGCCTCCGGAAGCCCCTCACTTTGACTTGGCTCTTCCGGTGACACGATCTAGTCCAGTCTTGGAAGTCGGCGTCAAACAGGGCTACGCCCACCTCCAGGTCCGGGAAGTCGTGAGATATGGCACACATCTGGCGGTAAGAAAAATAAAAAGGAAATAGGGCTAGCCTTCGAACTGTATCAGCTGCTACGTCATGGCCGCTGAATTCGCTCACTGTAAAACAGGTGTGGGGAGGAACTCGTGCGCACCAAACATAGCCAGAAATACACAGGCTCATGTTCTTAGAAAAGAAATTATTTGTATAGGTTTCAATTACATATTAAGGAAACAGGGAACTGGGTGTGTCTAATAACCGATTGGAAAGGATAAACATGAATGTTTCGTTGCTTGGAGAAAATGCCCCCGAAATATGTTTGTTTACACAATAATGGATATTGCTACGGGGCAGAAACTCTTAATCACTTGACGACAGGACGACAAACAAAAAAATTCAGAAAGCCATGAACGACAAAATGATAAGGTAAACAGACAGCGATAGAAAGCAAGCAGCATTGATTTACAGACACGAGTGCTGTGCGTCATATCTAAAATGCTCAATTTAGAAAAAAAGAAGAAAGAACGTAGTTGAGCATGCGACGAATAAGCAGGTATATATACCTGAATAATAGAAAGAACAGAATACCGCCATTAGAGGTCGACAACATAGGTAGACAGGATGGGTGACCATTAGCTAGTTTATTTCCACAGGCAGGCGGGGACAAAGTCCGCAGGATGCGGTTTCAGCCAGCAAGTGGTATTTCTACACGTCCTGACAACTCCCCGGCTTGTGTTCTTCCAATATCCCAGCATGAACGCCGAACGCGCAGCAGATGCGGTTGAGGCCTGATTTTTGGCAGTTTTACAGCATAAGCTGTACTCAGCGGGTGAATGAGTGAAAGTCTCATTCACACAAGGAGGGCCCAGGGGCCGGAAGGGGGAGAAAGGGGGAAAGGGGAGGGTAGAGGTGGTCACGAGGTGATGTTCATTTGAAGATCCTGGAGAGGAGTAGTCAGTTCCTGAATGCACACATAGGGATGGTAGACCCCGGCTAAACTACTTTTGCGAGGCCACTCTCGAGAGCGAAGCGCCCAAGGGCAGCAAGGAAATCGGGGTCGCTGAGTGCCGTGGGGGGTATCTCGCTTGGATTGGGTAGGACATTCGGCAGGATGGGGCGGAAGGATTGGTACGCAGAGCAGTGCCAAATAAGGTGGCTCAGGTTTGCTGTTGTAGCTGTGTTGCAATATGGGCAGTAGGGCGGAGGATCGCCGGTCGGGTGATGCCATTTTGTGGGGAGTCAATGCAGCGTTCGCGCGAAATTTGTTAATAAAAACTTCGGCAGGACGAGTTAGGGATGGGGCATTATGCAGGAAACCTACAGGGGTGGCAGCGGCAAGGCGGTTGTGCCTTGCCTGACGAACGTGATCCAGCTGTTGCCTGAGGGAGAGCGGGGGAGCAGGGGGGCTGCCAACCAGTGGAGGGGTTACTTGAAGACTCTCCTGCGCTGCGTCATGCGCAGCCTGGTTGCCGGAACCCTGAGCCATGTGTCCCGGTATCCACGCAACACGTTCAGGGGTACCATTGCGAGCAAGCAGACTAATCATATGTTGAATCTGGTGAACCAGAGGGTGATCGGAGAAGGTTTTCCGGAGCTCACGTAGCGTCTTTTGGGTTGTCCGTGTTTTGTCTCAACATGGACGAACCCCCTAAGCGTGCTTCACTGCGCACGAAGACGCTGTGTGGCGAAGCTCACCCTGGGAACCATCGATGGCTGCGTTTCTGGTAGACGCCAACTTACAAATAAAAAAAATGGCGGGTGATCACGACACTTCGTGCGAATTGACAGTATCAGTTGCCGAATAACTCGTTGATATTGTGCCGTGATGTTATTAAACCCTTCATTATTATCGCGTCTTGATTTTACTTACTTAATTGTCGATATATCCGCTTTCAGTGGGATATGCGAGCCATGGGATCATACCAATCATTGTGCTGGTGGTGACGCACGAGAGGCTGAAAAACCCGCACAATGATACACCGACGACTGCTGCTTGCATTGAATCTCTTTCTGGAAAGGTTTTTGTAGACGTTTCGAATTTTTCGGTAAATGTTTTGAAACGTTGAAACAAGGCTATGAGCGTCGCCCGGACATGTTTTAACTTGTATTTTCTCGCATTACGGTGATTGGGGTCATCAGCCTGTTTATGTCAGTCATCATGCTATCGCGAAAACATAGCTGGCAAATTGGTTGAAGCGCAGCCGCAATAAAGCAGCAGACCAGCTGACAGACTATAAAGCGACAAATGAAGCTCAAGTAGAACCGTGATTGCTGAACAATCGAATAGTCGAGCAAGGAGGCAGCGAATAATTTTCGACAACCAAGCAGTATGTATAAGCGTAATGACGCATTCGTTGTGGCGTGCGTGTGCTTCGCTATTCACCCGTTTGCATTTGGAGAAAGTGTTTAAAAGCGGAGTGTGTTTAGCGACTACATTCCCGACACTACGTGATTTTCTCTCCATTTAATAAGAGAAAGAAGCGGCAGCCACTTATGGCTCTTCATGTAGCACTTCATAGGCAAAAAAAGTTGCACAACACGCGCGGCTTTATATAAAAACAAGTACTTTTGTGCGCACTAGGATTCGCAATTTTTGTTTCTCTTCCTTACAGGGTAGGCGCTACCCCGCTTTTGTTTTAACGGCGAAGCTGTTTAGCAAATCGTAATTTTTCGTGTCCGCAGCTAAGAATACTAAGAAATTGCCGAGCGCGCGCACGCGAGCTCGGGCCTGGCGCGACCACCCGGCATTTAACAAAACCAAAAAAAAAAAAAAAAACGCCTAGTGCTCGTCTGTGCGCAACTCGCGACGACCGCCCACCGTCCCTTGCGCACGTTTAATTGTCAAGCCAGGCACACCCACTTAGGGAGATTGGGCAATATTGCGGCGACCACCCGAGAGTAAAAAAAAGAAAATGCCGAGCGCTCGTGTGTGCGCAACTCGCGACGACCGCCCACCGTCCCTTGCGCACGTTTAATTGTCAAGCCAGGCACACCCACTTAGGGAGATTGGGCAATATTGCGGCGACCACCCGAGAGTAAAAAAAAAAAAAAGAAAATGCCGAGCGCTCGTGTGTGCGTGCCTCGCGGCGACTGTCCAGCATCCCCTCGGCACGTTTATTTCTCAAGCAAAGCATAACCACTTGAAGATATTGGCCAAGATTGGCCAGAAAACTCCAGCGTTCGCCGTAATCGTGGCAACACTTGCTCGAAACGAGAAAGACACGTCATAGCATACGCCTCTCCAAGGTGATGTTCAATAATTTTCACTTAAAAAAATAAAAAAGAGAGAAAGAAATGGACGAAGCTCGCTCCTATAGCCATAAAGATGGAGTATTCGTTGCGTCGGCAAAAAAGAAGCAAACCGGCAGCAATCGTGAACTTAAACCTTCGTGATGGTCGTGATGATTGCGTAAAGCTTCGCTACTTTCAAGACATACAAGTTAGTGTGAGCTTCCTTCATTTTTTCTGCTAGCTCGGCGTTTTTTTGTTGTTGTTTTTGTTTGTTTCGCCACTTATGCCGTTCGCGAGAGAAGCGAAAGCCCTGTGGCCCACAGAGTTATTGGGTGTTCCTCTAGGGGCGCTACATACCGTGGCCAAGGTGATTTTGCTGCCTTATCTTGCTGTCTTATCCACTTTCATGATTAAGCAGCCCGTGACCACAATCCCCTTCAATCGACACCAAACAGTACGACACCGTTTTCGATAGGGTTTCAATAAAGTTTCAACCCATGTTCGACAATACGCACTAGCGCCGAGACGCTGCGGGAATTCCGCGCTAAAAGAAAATCAGCAGCAATGTGAGGATACTGATAACTGAAGGCCAAATGCTGCTACGCATAGCTTGTCCATGTTTCGAATATTTTCCCCACTCATGCCTTTTGCCGTATATTCGCTCCATGTAAGTGGCTTTGATTTCGCGTGTTCGAACGCGCAGGTATACAGTGGGGGAGCCACCGATAGCATCATCCGCAGGTATAACGTACAAATTTCCGCAACGCACCTTACGAATCACGGTGTCTCCATCGTCATACGTCGCTGCCCGTCCTTCGGGTCCATGAGCTATCATTGCGTATGAGCGATTGTCGACCTCGGCGTTAGCGAAGTAGTCGTGCTGCTCCGCGCACGCCTGTAGCAGGAAAGGGAGAGGTCTTTGAAAACAGTTGCAGTGGTGGGCCCTTGCTTTATCTCTTCCAAGCACGGCAAGGGGCAAGAGCACTAAGTCAAATACCCCACAAATATTTTGCTCAGATCTCTAAAATACATGCCGGCGTCAACTGGTCATTCAGCATTCGGTTTTCTCCCCCATTCCACTGTCGTTACTGTGACAACTCTCAGCGGTTCTTGGCTGCGCGACATCAGCGAAAATGAAGCAATAACGAATTTCTGGGGAAGGAAACACTGGCGTTACATGCTGCTTGTAATCTATATCGCGCTGCTAAGGGTGTCGTCATGTAGCGACGAACTGTGAATCACCGCGTAATGGTAGCTTTAAGAAAATCGCGCAGTCAGTTGTACCGGTGTTCAATTTCTGTCTCAGTCTTTCTGTCAAGTATTCGTCTGCTACCGAGGTTGTATATAGGCAGGAGTTTTCAAGTAAGATAGCGTTTATTGTCTTTACAATGTGAGTGCAAGTGGTCTGTCATCACGACAAATGTGGGCGATTGATGGTTCAATGCGTCGAAAAGAGGTGCTAAATAATGTGCGTAATTTACAGCCATAATTCGCAGGAGACGTAAACATGTATGGGTAAACTGAGAGGATAACAAGGTACTGCAGAATTTGATATTGAACGAGGCTTCCAGACAGTCACCTTCCATGTCAAAAGTACTGTAAAGGAGGTCGCAACAATGACTAATCGGTGTCTGCATATGACACACCACATGGGTTTCGGCCTAAGACGCTCAATAGCACCATGTCGGCGCAAAGTTATCAGTTGCTACGAAAGGTAAAAAAATGCGTAAGCTCGCCTTCTTTGAATTTAGGGAAAAGTTAGATTACGTATCTGAATTCGTAGCTACTTGTCCTTTTGTCGTATTTTTCCTTCGATATTTTTCTGTCAGCATTTATGCGTTATTCATTATTCCTGTTTCCATTATTTCATTATTCCTGACCGGCAAATAACGCTCAGATGCAGATTTCGCTGCACATTTCACTTTCGCGTTTTACCGTTTCTTATGACAGACAAATCAACCACAGTTTTTTAAATCATTTTTTCGCAACGAACGTTCAGTTGGTAGCCAGTGCTTCGCTGTGTATCGGCTTTCTTAGTCCCGTTTGGCGTCGTTTTCTGTCTAACCATTCATTTCACTCTTTGATTATGAGAAATTAATTTTATTCCCTCTAAAATTCCAGTACACCAGAAACTTTTCCCGGGCGATTTATTTCTCAACTGTTGTCGGGAAGCGAGGAAAACACTATCAGAATCCTTTAAGTCCCTCGTTACCAACCTGAATTATGTGATTCAGTTTGGGCACGAGGGACGTCAAACCTGAATTGTGTCTGTTGTCTTCAAGGGCGGTACATGACAAAAATACAACCGCATATACGTGGCTATCAGCATATTCGCGTACAGCAGCTATATGTGATGTAATTATATACCCACGCCTAATTCATATACTCTCTGTGGACGTGTCATGGCAGGCGAAGGGCTGTATAACTATCCTGAGGTCTCTTTTTTTTGTGGACGTGCCATGGCAGGCGAAGGGCTGTATAACTATCCTGTGGTCTGTTTTTTTTTTGTTGCGCAGAGTATTAAAAACCAGCGCATAAAAGAAGAAATGCATACTGGCAAAGTAGCAGCGGTACATGACGGCAATATAGTTCAGTGAATAGATGCGTTTTATATGCTACGTTTCTTTCAAAATTTCCGTTAGAAGGCAAACAGAGTAGCAGTGGTACGTAACGGGAATAAAGTTCAGTGAACGGAGGCCTTGCTGCGTGATGTTATTTTCAAAATTTCCATTTGAAGGCAAGCACAGTTGGTCTCGAAGAAGACGGTGACTGACTCTTAAAACATCTGCTTCAGCAAGATTTCCCTTCGTGCCTGCTCCACCGACTCTTCGTGCCTTCTCACCAAAAGGAAGAAGAACGAAAAAAAAAAACCCAGAAAGGATGGCGCCTGCTGTATCCGGCAATGCGCCGTTAAAGTGAGCGTTGTGAAAATAGGTAGACATTTAGAATCAGGATATAGAGCAAAAGAACGAAATAAGAACGAAAGCAGACATGCGAAGCTGTTCGTCGGCGTACACGATTTCTCTCTTGCCGTATCCTGTGAGTAAGAAGACGTACTACAAGTGACGCGAGGGTTTCGAGCAGTAAAGTCCAGGCTCACGTGCGTTGAATTCGCCACTAGGACCACAGCGGAGCCGTTCTTGTCGCAGGGCGCACCCTTGGTGCGGTGTCCGTTCGCTGTCTTGAACAACCGAAATGCCATCGTAAACGACACCATGAGGGAAGTATTCCAGGACGCTGTTTTGTGTTTCCTGCACAGCTTCATCGCATCAGCCTGCAGAAAAAAAGCCCCTTCTTGTTGGTGCGAGCGTCACCTGTTAGGGCGGTGTCAACTTTGAAAGAAGGGTAGCCAGCACGGCAGCGCCTCTTGGGTGTCACCGACTCGAGAAGTGTGATGAGGAGATCAGCACAATAAAAGCACCGTTATCCCCAGATGTCAGCAGCCGTGCGCGCATCAGGAACACATCCTTGGCTTTAAGCGATTACGAAATTGAGTACTTAAAAGGCACGTACAGCTAGAGGGCATGAAAAATTGTGTACTTGTTGATATTGGATTCTTGCTAAGCACTTCGCTTGATGTTACTCGTGTGATTTCATTGTTTGAGGCGTAGCAACCGCATGTGGATTTTTTGTTTGTCAGTTTCGCGCCGGGTGCGCGCACGATCTTCACGTGAATACATTAGCCGACCGATTTTTCGGACTTGGAGGGGAACGAAAAATAGTCCAAATAAAAGAGCAGTCCGAAAAATCACGGGTCATTACTCCTTTGGCACAGCTGGCGGTTCTTCGGGAATGTCCGGAATATCCAGCAAGTCCGAAATTTTGGAGTCCGAAAAAACGGTCGGCTACTGTGTATGTTTCTGTACATCACGAATAAAACGTTTAGCTGCGATAAAGCGCTCGCCTCGATAATTCCCCTCCTCTGTGGTGTTGTTTTGCGCTACATTCGGAGATGAATTGCGTCCAAATTGCCCAACTTCCTACCATACTGCTCCAACGTGACGATCTGACCCGTCCACATATACACGTCCTGGGGTAGAAAGGGAGCGGCCACTCACCATGCCCATCAGGCAGTCGCCTCCCGTAGGCTTGCTGTAAGACGTCGGGGCTGCAATACAACACACCCGGGAGTTGCCAGTAGGACTGTTATGAAACAGGTGCGTCCTCAAAATAAGGCCGTCGAGACTAAAAGACCTGAAAAACGAAGGCAACGTGTTTCTCAGGTTTGTCGTTCCTCTCGTCAACGAACGGAATCAGTGATGCATTTCTGTGTGAATGACTGCTCATTTGCAGAGGGGAGAGTGAAAGTAAGAGATGGGGCGGGAGGGGGGATTAGTTTTTTCCCGTTTATCGAGCTCTGGAGGAAATGCCCCGTCGTTGCAGCGTCGTTGTCGCCACCCGTCCGCAAGAGACTGAAAGCGCCAGCTGGTGTAACTAGTCACGGGCCCCCGCCACCCCCTCCTCCTGAGCCAGTAGCGAATCTCTCTCTCCGTATTCGCCATAGAGTTTCATACTAATATATACTAGAGGGAAATCTGGCGCTGCATTCGCGTGCCGCCGTGGGTGGCGCCATTGCAGCTAGCGACGTTCCTCGCCTCCTTGGCTTGGTTAGCCACATGGCTTCTTTTTCATCTTGAAGCCAAAAGGGGTAACATTGTTTTTCTGTTCATCTTTCACAAAGCTTCTAAGTAATCCCTGGCAAATCAATCTTTATGGAGCTTTTATTTTTTGATAACCGAACAAATTCGATTAATTTTCTGCAGTAATATTGTTGCATTTTTGCAGCCAAAGCCAACTTTTCAGCCTGTCCGTGAGCCATGCCAAGGACAAGTGGAACGTGCCTGCCCGGTACATGACGGCACGCTCGCCGAAGCGCGGCTCCCCTAGACGGTGGCGCCACATTTCCCTCTAGTGTATATTAGTATGAAACTCTATGGTATTCGCCACCATCACGTAAGCATTTTGAAGCGTGCGGCGAATGTTCCAGTCGCGAAAGAGAGAGCAGCATGAGGGGATGAGCGGCTACACGGAGTATGCACACTAACGTGGCATAAACATTAATCTCGGTCGACGTCGACATTTTTTAATGAGTTTATAATACGTTTTTAGTCGTTAGTCATCGCTTTTAGTGCGCAGGCACTATAGGAAGGTCGACGACCAGAAATGTGTGCGGGTCTCTGAAGCCAGAGAGAGAGAGAGAGAGAGAGAGAGAGAGAGAGAGAGAGAGAGAGAGAGAGAGAGAGAGAGAGAGAGAGAGAGAGAGAGAGAGAGAGAGAGAGAGAGAGAGAGAGATGCTTTATTGGAAGAGAAACAGAAGTCGACTCAGACGATAACTGCCTCTCGCGTTGAGGGCACCTCACTCAACACTGAGCCGAGGAGGAGGATAGACAGAAAGTGCGTGTGCTCTGAAGCGAGAGCGGACAAACTTGGGAAACAGACAGTAAAATAGCCCGAGTGTTGAACGTTGGATGAAGACTTATAGTACAACAGAGAACAACAAACAGGACGCTTGATGACAGCACGCGCCACGCATGCACATTCGAGGAGTGCCGCGGTGAGGCGGCGATCTGGTGAGCGTGTTTGTGTTCGCGGCCTCCGCGACCGGCAACGGCGCCGAAGAAGGAAGAGGAGCCGCACCGGTAGGGGAAAGGGCAAATGGCGCTTCTAAAAAAAATAGTGGTGAGGAAGAGCAAGAAGGTATGCCGAAGGACGAAGTATTTGAGCAAAAAAAGAAAAAAAGTAAGAGAGCCTGGGCAGCGCGAAACAGGTGCGGAGCTCATTGAAGGTGGCCGTGAGGTGTAGGCGATAGAGCTCAGAAGAGAGCACTCTGTAAGAGAGCGGTAGAGATAACACATCATCCCCGCTATGAAGGGGATATCAATCAATCAATCAATCAATCAATCAATCAATCAATCAATCAATCAATCAATCAATCAATCAATCAATCAATCAATCAATCAATCAATCAATCAATCAATCAATCAATCAATCAATCAATCAATCACGATCAATCAATCAATCAATCACTCACGATCAATAAATCAATCAATCACTCACGATCAATAAATCAATCAATCACTCACTATTATTCAATCAATCAATCAATCAATCAATCAATCAATCAATCAAACAATCAATCAATCAATCAATCAATCAATCAATCAATTCACCGGAACACGACCAAGAGAGATCAAACAGGAAGAATTTGTACTGTGTCTGATGTATACACGTTGAAGAAAACAAGCAATACCGATTTGGCCCGCTCGATAACGCGACTGAACAAAATTAGGCACACTTGACACCTGGAACGAATCTGCACGAGATCGTAGCTCAATTTTTTGTGTGATTCTCCGTGCTCCGTCCGGTGTGTTACGTAGAAATGTTTAAGGTGCATTCCTCCATTTAGGCACTTGTTTTCAAAACGCAAGTCATCAATAGGCAGCGACACACACAAGCAAAACTCCAGATAATTCAAAACAAAGAAAAAAATTGGTCAAAGTTGACTAGCGGCAGAAATCTGTCTAGAACATCGCTTACCGACTACCCCAATACGGCAGGTAACAGCAGACTAAAAAATTCCCGCAGTTCTGGACGAGAACTGGCGGTTAAGTTAAGAAATAACAAACCAGAATTTCTTTCGTCCAATAAACACCTAAGGCTACTCCAGTTTGAAACCAGTCGATTGCGGGAACATATGTAAAGATATTAACGTTGGCTAGCTTTCGCATCCTAAGGTATTGTCTTACTTCAGGTGCTTTTCGAGCGCCTTGAAGACGTCCGTGCGTGCTCGGGCCCAAGGGGTGACACCCAGAAGGATTAAACCACGTCGTTGTTTATGTCCATGCTGGCCACTACCAAGAGTGTTTTGTACCCTCCTAAAAACCTGAGAAAAAATACAAATGTTCAATGCACGACAGAAATCTCACAAAAGGAATTTTAACCCGCGCAATCAAATTTCTACGTACTTATCTACGCCAACAACGAGTCGCTTCACCCTTGTACACGCACAATACTGCGGTCTTTGAAATCGGCATTATATTTGACGTGAGAGCGCTCTGTGCCCCACCTAGTAAAATGACGTCTGCCATTCTGTCGGAGTGCGAAGCCTGTCAATAAAAGTAGCAAAAGAATGCCACCAGAGAAAGAAAGGGCGTTGCTAGGCAACGCCTTCCGTTGCGTTTCCCGCCCGGCTGGACTTTTTAAAGGATACGGAACTCTCGGACCGGCTGTGATGCTGCCAATGCTGTCCATGGTGCGCGGCTTGTAGAACGTCATCTTATTCTTCCTTTCCATCTCTTTTTCTGTCCATCCACTGTTCTGTCTATCCTCCCCCTTGGTTAAGGTGCCCTCAGCACGAGAGGAAGTTATCGGCTGAGTCGACTTTCGTTTCTCTTCCAGTAAAGCAACTCTCTCTCGTGCCAGGCCCAACAGCTGCTGCATGCTTTAATCAAGAGCGCGGTAGCTGCTTAGGATGCACACAGGAAATTCTGAAATAATCATAAGTTGCTATCCCTAGAGCACAACTTGTCATTAATTCTAAATAGATGCGCTTTTGGAGCTAATTTTTCTTTAGGACAGCTAAAATTATTTTTCGCCACTAAAGAGTAAAGTGGAAACAACCATTTGTGGAATGATAAACGTAAATAGTTTTACTTCTTGCAACGCAAATGTTTTTGCTGATACCCCATTTCTTTAGTTATTTCCCCTTCTTTTATACATTCCATTCCCATTTATAAATTCTCTTGATGCATTTTTATACATTTTTATACAAATTAATGTTTTTATACTTCAGAGTGTTGTGACGTTGTATATTTGCATTTTGTTTGTATTTGTGAAATTGCATTATTGAGAAATTATGTACTGAAACTGTTACCTCCTCTGTATTACATTGTGTAAAAGGCAGTTTGCTATCCATATGTTTCCTCTGAAATGTTAGAGCTTGTATAAAATTTTCCTGCGTCATACTGCCACTGTCGTGTAAGGGTTCATGGCCTCAGTCAAGCGTTTAAGTCTGCTTTTAGCCCATGGGAACCTCCAGATGTATTTCCGGGAAATAAACCGATTTATTTATTGATTGACTACAGTATGAAGATCAGGTTAACGTTGATATAGCGGTTTTAGGGCTTACGTGGCCTCGTCTACGTGGATTTGTACGTACAACACACCGTCATTATCGCCTCAACGTTCTCCCAGTAGTTTCAGAGAAGGGATGCGCCAAGTACTTCAAGCGATATCGAAGACCAGCGTCGCGTTCGTCCAGTTGAGTCACAGCGTAGACGACTCCAAGCTCAACGTGCGTCCTTTGACTCAAAATTGAGGAGGGCAAAAGTAATAAAAAATGGAAAAAAAACCAGGATAAGTAAGTATAACGAAGCGGTGCTACCCCTGCTCGATCGAGCACTACCATTCGCATTCACCTTAGTGAAACGCTTTCGATTTTCTGGCCCCTGATAAAGGTGCGTGGCGTAATTGCGAAGTAGAAGTAGAATTTAAGGCGGTTCTTACCCTAAGAAGGTCGAACGTCAGCTGAATTCGTTGAACCTCTTTGTCCCGGGAGTGCACGTAGTCGGCATCCAGAACACCGTAGTGGTAAACCCGATTTTGCTGCCAATATTGCTTCAATTTCCTTTCCCCACGACGTTCTACGATGTCGCGTTTTGCAGCTCCTGCATTTCTGAAAATATATAAAAAAACTAGAAATCACGATAAAGTGTAACAGAAGGACGAAAATGAAGTAATAAAAGCAGAATTTGTGCTCACTTCTTCCTAACGATGTACGAAAAGCTGTCGATTATCGAGTTTAGCTCTGAGCGAGGCGGTCAGAAGTGGCTGGAACGTGTAATTTTCACGACAGCGCAAACGGTAATTTCAATCGGAAGTGAACCAACCGTGAATTTTCTGTTCGATGCTCACGACCTATCCAACAAACAAACGCCGCGAACAAAAATAATGTATATAAAAGCTAAACAAGACAGATATATAAAAAAAGTCCTTTATATGTGGCCTTTCAGGTTTATTTTAATATTTACTTTAAATATGTCGGTGTCGAATGAGTTGCTTTACTGACCAAATTGTCTTTTACGTCCATCCATTTCGCCTGTCGTAATTCAGTTCTCCGTCGAATAAAAGAAAATGAGGCGTGAAATTGCATGGGTGTGTGATAAGTTTTCAAGGAAGCCATCGGCACGCCAACCTTTAAATTTCTTTGCTATAACCTGATAAAGAACCAAACTTTCAAAATTTAGTTGCGTAATTGGGAAGACTTTAGGCTGCACACTCTAGGCGCACGATGATACGAATGATGATGATTCCGAATGATGATACCGCAAAAACCGCCGGAGCAGACTCCTGCTGCCTTTTTCGGGGGTTCGTGTCAGCTCCTACGTTTATTACGCAAATGAGAAACCCGTTTTCTCAGTCGCAAAGAAGAGGTTCTCCACCCCGCTCCTGATAAACGTATTAGGTGAGCCAAGCAATACTGCAGCGTTTTATGAGTGGTGTTAGCTCACCGGTACGTGACCGATATCCCGCTTTCGGTTCTCGACGACCGAGCGGCGCGGTCTAAAAATGCCCGGGTCTTGTTCGCGCTGTCATCGGCGAACCCGTCACCGCCTCTGACCGAGCGGTAATAGTGCGTGAAGAAGAGGTAGTCGCACAGGCCGTCCTCGGGAATCATGCCTCCGCTGTGCAGGTCAGACCCACCCACGGTACACACCAAGGGATGCTGTCCCATAGGGTGCTCTGCGAGACAAAAAAGAAAAAAAAAAGAAAGAAAAGAAGACGCAATCATGGAGGTTGTAAGTGGATCCAGCTGTTTCGAAGCGCACCAATATCGGCTTCTTGCGCTCAAGCGCTCAGATGTCGTATTGGCGGGCATGCGACACGGGTGACCTTACAAAGCGAAAGCCTATTTGCTTCTGCTTCGTATGCTCGTGTCTGCGCAGGCATCGCTCGAAGGCAGCGGCGTGCGCCGCATTTATTTCCAGGAGGAACGGGATCAACGAGAACAAAGAAAAAGAACACGACAAGCGGAGAAAAGTAGAGAAAAACTAAATTCAGAGTGAACGAAAAGTGAAGACTCAGTTATTCGGGAGGCGTGCTCTACATATCCCTCGGGTTAATCCCTGCGTTTTTGCGTTGACCGAACTGAAAAAAAAAAAAAATAGCCGATCGTAGTGGTGACGAGACATTCTGTTATGAGGTAGGTACACGTCTTGAACTTCCCGTATACATCTAGCGGCATCTACAGCTTCGCTTTAAAAACAGACGCTGTTATGTTGAAGAACTACAGAAAGGCCCTGAGTTCGGCCTTCCAGTGCCCAAGCCATAGCCAATATTTATCACTTTGATTTCCTGCAGGGCTCGATACCTCCGCAAACGTATCAATACTCTTAAGTAATTCGGAACCAATTACGGGCTGTGTAAATGTCTCTACTAATTCGCATATGTATAACGTTCTTTGCCACAAAACCAAGGATAATAGAGAGTCACCAAGCGGCATAATCCCGCCCTCCCGCTAATTCCAAATTCAACTCGTGAAACGAAGCTATTTTTTTTCTTTTGCATACCACCGCCTGGTACCGCAGTGTTTGAAAAGCCCCTAACTAAAGCGTAAGGTACGTCCGGAGAAATATTCTTAGTCTAATTTCATTCGGTTATAATGTATACAAGGAAAACAAACCAGTTTCTGGTCGAACTGTCGTGTAAGTATTCCAAGACCGCACAACAGGACCGCACTTGAGCGAAACAAGGACACGCCAAGTACGGAATCCTATTTGCGATAATCAGCGATCCGTCATTTCACACACTGCTGCACACTGCAGGCGAAGCGCCTCTTCTATCGCTCGGGTAATATATCGATTGCCTCATCCCCGCTAAGGTCGTCATGATTGGCTGGTGGCCCCCCTTCTTGATGGCCTTTATTTTGTCTTTATTCCAGCTTGCAAGATGCAGTTGCGCGCATCTGCGACCTTTGTAGGAGCTCGAGGGTCTCCGATTAAATTGATTACCTCTCTAGCAATTTACGCTGCGTGCTCCACTAAGCGTAAATCAGCTGCTGGAGCGTAAATTATCGTGCTGGTCACGGGAAGTTTCTCAATGGAAATGGCAGTTCTACGACCTCCTCGAACCATCTTGGGACATTTGTGGAGTAGCGCCGCTAGCGGCCACGGAGGAAACCTGAAAATGAACAAGGAAACAAATTTTGCAGCCTGAGCTACAATGGCCGAGGTTGAGCAGTTTCGCGTGGCTCCTGGAGAGCCGTGCTGCGCATGTGCGAGGAGCAGTGACGTCTTATGGCACGCAGCTGGCGCGCCAGAGCCGCCGCCACAGCGATTGGATTGGATTAGATCGGATCTGACAGGATCGAATTGAATTGAATTGGATTGGATTGAATTGGAAATCGTTTTAGCAGCAGTAATCATGATAATCAGCTAATCCTACACAACCAGGAAACCTAAGAAAACCAGCTGAACATTAGGTCACGCTTCGTATATCCTGGCATAGCCGAGCTAAGCCGATCATAGCCGAGCACTGCTATTTTTTTTTTAAATTTATAACTCTGGAAGTGTAATACACCGTAGTTACATCTGGGCTGTGAGGCGCGCCATAGTGAAGGACTACGGATTGATTCAGACCACCTGGGAACGTTTAACGTGCGCCGAAATGTCGGCGCACAGACGTTTTTGCTGCTTTTCGCCAGTATCAGAAAAATGTCCGCCGCAGCTGCGATCGTGCCTACATTCTTGTGCTGAGCAGCACACCACCATAGCCACTGAGCCACCACAGCGGTCGGAAACCAAATTTTAGCCGATGAAAGTTGTAAGGGCAGTTGCTGAATGGTTCTGGAGGTAATAGTTCTATGGAATCAGCCAGTAGAGCACAAGTGCAAGGGTATACCTCTAAAAACACAAAAACTTCACGTCCTTTTTGCGGTTTTATATCTAGAAAACAAAACAAAACTCGAAGATGCTTAATTAAAGGCAGTAAAATTTTTAAAAATGCGAATGAGAAAGTGTATAAAAAGGGGAGTTTGTGTTGTTCCGGGGCACTTGGTTGGAGCGAACCATAGACTACTGCCAAGAGAACTCCTTCAATTAAGAAGATTTAAATACGTTTGAGGAAAGATTTGTCGAAAGACATCGCTTATTTTGCCGTGGTACTCTGAATGACGGCGTCTACGTTTGAGTATTAAAGTCGGGTGATTATCTTGCTGCGACATTTCCTGTATTTGTCAAACAACAGCATGTGTTCAGAACAGACGTAAAAAAGTTATTTACAGTCTTACTGCGAGCGCTTCCTTCGGCAGCCGCGTGATATCGATGCCTTGCAGTTTCCAGGGGTATCATTTATGAAATTCCCACAAAAGCTACTTATGAACGTGCGCCAAATGATGTTATTTATTCATTGCTTCGCAAACTAGGTCAGGCATTTCTCATGCACCAGTGTGGAGCGGGAGTGAGTACGGCGTGGGTTGGTCGGGCTGGCGTTATCACTGAACCCATAAGCGCTTCTCTCGCAGTTCATGTGAGGCAGGCTCAAATAAAACAAGCAAGAATTGTGTAAATGTGTGCAGTAACATTTGTGGTGTTACAGTCCTATTTTTTTGGTTTTCGGGCACTAATAGGAAACCTTCGATTGAAGAAAAGGTATGTGCAAATTTCATTCCAGTTGAAAAAGAAGTGTTTGAATTACACTATACATGTACAGTCATTTAATTCTGTCAGGCTTTGTCAATAACACTTCATACCAAATGAAGTTTTGTATACAAAGAGGTGCCTTAGTCAGGTAGATTGTACAGTGCAAAACAAAAAAAAAAACACGGACTGCGAAAAGGCACGACACAAGAGCGGCCTTGTGTCGTGTCTTTTCGTAGGCCTTGTGTCGTGTCTTTTCGTAGTTTATTTTTTACGCTGAACTGTACATATTGGAACACCAACTAGGCCAGTCGATAACGTTACTCAATCACAGATTACGTAAATTGCATAGATTACATGGATTACCGCTGTACACCGAAGCCCGTGATTTTCACAATACACTCGGATGTGTTTGCTCGCTTGTCTTTGTCAATAGCATTTCTCAGAATACAGTATTACTCGAGTGGAAAGCTAAGGTTTCATTCTAAGAGATCACCCGGATATTGCATACAAGAGCGCGCGGCAAAGTGTAGACAAATAGCGCCGACAAAAGCATGCGTTTCTCGCAAACGATTATTTATTTATTTATTTATTTATTTATTTATTTATTTATTTATTTATTTAGTTATTTATTTATTTATTTATGTTTGTTTGTTTGTTTGTGGAATACTGCAGGCCAAAAAGTCCTGCAGTATTCCACAGGCCAAAAAGGCCTCCACAATATCAGTACACGAGTGACACAGCTTGACTACAATATATCTGCGTAAGAGGATTGATAGCGAGTAGAAGAAAACATCAAATCGAAGAAATCAAGCAATATTCGGAGTGGGGGTCAGGATTCAAAGAATTAAACATTTGCTCAACAATGTCAGGCGAATTGTCAGGCGGCCCACCTGCAATGCGCGACCCCAGCTCTGCCCGTCGTGCCAGGTCTTCGGCCTCTTCCAGTTCCGGAATCGAGGTCAGCGCGCCTTCAGCGGTCAGGTTCTCGCGTTCGCCAAAGTCACCCAGCGGGCTGGTTCGGTCCGGTGGTCGAACTGTGCGGCGACTCTTCCTTCGCTCAATGTTGTGTTTCCTGTCATGTTCTGCGGCCGGAAGAAAACATATATTTACAATCCCAAGTATCAAGCAAGCGGACACAGGTGAAAAATAGTAACGAAGTTCTACTCAAGTTTTGGCAAGTAAGCTTGCCTTCATCAAAGTAGATATCAGAATCAGAAGGCAACTTTGCCGAGACGTAAGTATAAACTTCGAACAAAGAAAGCCGATTTCCGGCAGTACCCGTCAGAGCAAAACGGCTCCTTCAGAAGGTTTTCATAGTAGCTGTAAAGAGAACAAAAAACACATTTGGGTTCGCGTAGTATGTGAACCCTGGTCTCCAGAGCTGGAGTCTAGCGTGTTACTACTTCACTAACGCGGCACTATGCCATAGGGGAACAGGACTTACCCCGGTATTCTGAGTCCCTCCTCCGCTTGAGCCTCCGGTCGAGGAGATCCTTGAAATCGATCTCGCCATGCATCAGCATTGCGGAATCCTCCCTCAGCCCAGTGTAGGGAGAAAATGAAGTGGAGGAGGGATTCAGCTTACGGCCCTTAGCCTGGCGCGTGATCGCGATCCCGAGAAAGTATAGAGACATTACGGAGCACTTCGCACAGGGAAGAAGGGGGTATACCCACAACCACACTCAAAACTGATTAGCACAGTAAGCGCGGTCCTGCACAGGCAACTACAAACGAACACGTTCCCGCGTGGAAGTTTATTCATGCGATGTACCCAGCAAGCTACGACTTGGAACACAAGCACTGATCCGTCGCGAACACCCTGTACAACACGGTGTGGGAGTGTGCGGGCACCCAAGTACCACCCATTCACTAACCAAGCGAAGAAGAGTGGGAGGCCCAGCGCGCCAGCATCAACTCTGAAGACCAACTCTGGCTTGTGGAAAGAGCCGGGCGGACGGCCACGGTAGGTTGGCCTAGCCACGGCTCATGGCATCCCGGACTAGGGACGTCACCCACAAAGGGCGGTATACAAGTCGTGTGCTCCCATCATAAAATTTTTTACTACTACTATTACTATGACTAATACTATCAACTGATGAATAATTAATGACGTGTGGTTACAGGTGCAAGTAATACTTGATTACTAATTGATTGTAATGATTATTAATTCGGCATTAATGCTTAGTAAGGTGAAGTATGGCGGATTTAGGTGGATTAAGATGGATTAAGGTAATTAAAGGTGGGTTAAGCCGTATTAAATTAACATTGGCTAATGTATATTAAAGTAGATAAAAATAGAAAAAAAAGGGCTGTAACGTAGTGTAGCTACTGTGCCGACCTGTGCGCGCGTATATAAAAGGTACCCGTCACAATAGTACGCAGGCTTTGTCCCTTAAAGCTAGTTAATCCGCAATAGCCGGTGCCCCGTCTGGCGGGACAAATGAAAAGCGCCACTGGCCAGGCCGGCTCCAGAGGGAGAATGAATGAATGAATTTATTGTTAAAAGGGAAAGGAAAGACCACCCGCAGGCGTACTTTGTCTCACCTAATGGTGGACACCAGAACGCCTGCTGGTGTGGGGTTGAGGGGAATCGAGAACACAGATGTACAAGAAAGGGAGGAGAACAGAGGAAGCGAATCGCGAATTGTTTAAGCGTATACGAGCTACTTATTCCCCTAGTTCGCCCTCGGGTTTCCGTATAGAAGTAGCGTTTGTACCTTTGACAAGCATGTAGCTGCCGATGACCACAGCGAATGCCACCACGATAATGAGGACGTCGTACATCTTGATGTTGCTGAAACCGGAAACGTAATTATTGTAAGGTTTTGTAGAAGGAACGGTACGGCTCGATAAGGATTCAAAACTGAATGTACTGTTTAGCGGGAACACACACGTGCAAAAAACAAATATTCGAGTTAATAAACTCATGCACACTAAACGAAACTACAAAAATCCTCCTAATGGCTCGAGTCTCCTAGAGCGTCCGGCACCCGAAGGGCGTCTACAGGACCTAAAGGCGCGGCGACCGCTACGCATCTCGGAGCGGCGAAGTCAGAGAAGCCACGTCTTCCAAGTCATGAGCGGACCGAACCATGAGCGTGTCGTTTTGAACGTGCGTTTGAGCGAACTTTCGCGTTGCGCGTTTCGGTTATTAAAGCAAAGCTTAACTAATCTCGCAGAGAGGTTTCACCGTCACGGTAAGTTCGACCTTCATTTGACCGCAGTTGCGCCGTATCCTTGGCAACACATCACATGACTCCCCGGGCCAAGCTCCGCCGACGGCCGCGTTCTCCGCTTCCGCCTCCGCAGCCAGCAACGCGCATGCGCTCTCTGCAGCTGATTGGTGCCTTGCCACGTGAGTTGCCACGTGTATGCGAGCTTGACCATGAATGAGAGTGAGCGCGGGCCATCTTAGAGCGTTGCGCAAGAGCTTTGATCCGCAGTTGGCAAGTGGCGTCTGACGACGCCGCGGATATCGCCCGGCGAGCCGGGACCACAGCCGTAGACGAAGGTAGGGTTTTAAAGAATAGTAAAATAAATGAAGCTAAATCAGAGGTTAAATAAGTGAAACCAAGACTTTGACAGGCTAAGCCAAGCTTTCGCTTTGCGTGTTAGCTGCGCTAAGCAGCAGCCATTTTTAATTGTGGATTCCCTCAGAAGTGCTTACTGGGGCGATTCTGTTAATGCATGCGATATCGGGATGTGTGACGTTGTGATATATATACCCTGTGTGTTGTTGGCACGCGCGTTTTCGTGTTTTAAGTTTCGTGTTTTAATGCACTTTATAAGCGACCCCAAACCATCCACCGCCGGCGTCGGCGGCGTCGGCGTCCGCAGTGCTCCTCTATAAAGAAACAGCATCCGGCGCCAGGTTTCGATCCGCGGACTTTGCGGCCGCAGCGCGACGCTCTACCGATCAAGCCACGGACGCGACGGTGATATCAGTGTTGACGCGCCTTATATCTTTAACGCATTCAAACTACGTCGTCAGCGGCGTGCGTTGGCGACTCAGCGGCATTATAGCGGCTTGATAACTGCGTGGTGTACACGTGATACTACAAACCCGATGGAAGAGATGGAAGAGAAGGCGGCGAGGCGGTGGGCTGCGGGGGCCGAGCGCAAGCGCCGCAAGCGGGCCGACAACCGTGCATTCGCACTTTCACATTCTCCCCCTCGGGGAAATGCGGGGGAATTTTTTACGAATAAACTTCCCGAAAACATTTTGCGGCTACACTGGACACAGGAACAGACGGGCCCCAGGTAACGTGGCAATAAGTATGAAACTATGAAATCATTTTACTACAAAGCAGATGTAGGATCACCGGATAACGTGACTGCGTCCATCTACCATCAAAGACATGCTGCGAAGCCAAACGTATAGCGTTATTTGCAGCCAAGACAACTTGAATGGACAGGAAAGGCTGATTAAGAACTTGCTTTAACTGAAAAATCATGCGTCTCGTAGTGCTCTTTGCTGAAAATTAATCTCTCCCATTTCCCTTCAATTTTTTTTCGCAACTTTGAAGAGCACGTCAGAACGTGCCAAGGACAAGCCATAGCCGTATTTCTGGTCTCACTCGATTATCGCTACATTATTGGGTGATTAAAGCATTCTGACGGGCTAGTTGGTCTGACATAATGGAAATAAAATTGCGCTACAAGGCCTGGACGACAGAAGAGGACACACCACACAGCGCTGTGTGGTGTGTCCTCTTCTGTCGTCCCGTCCTTGTAGCGCAAATTTTATTTTCATTCTTGGGTGCTTGTTCCTGTTGGCTTTCGCTTTCGTCACAAAGATTGGAAGGTAATCAGAAAGGGATAGTGTTTTGACACCATCGTGGTAAGGCGGCGCTCAGGCGAAGTTGGTCATCATGGAGGAAAAAAAAGCTTAGAAGAGGGGGCCCCTTTGACCACCGGCGCATTGGGAGAAGTGTGGAAGAAGTGACGCAATTTTTTTCACGTCCATTGGCGGCCGCTGGCAACGGCGTCCTAGCAACGGCGCCTATAAGGCCGGCCTCTCGAGGCCCTACGTCACTGCACGGCCAAGTCAGGGCCGCCTAGATTCCCGTATTTAATGTTCGTAAGGAAGAGACGAAACAGACGAGAGTGGAGCGAGCGAACGCGGAGGAGCTGGCGCGAGCGCGTGAAATACTTCTGCAGGTGTACACGGATGGCTACGTACAACTGTCAACGGGCAGAGACGGAGCCACCTGCACAGCCTTGGAACTCGGCACCAGCCAGGTGTGCAGCCTGCCCTTCCCGGCCTCATCCACCCTCGCAGAGCTGGCTGGACTCCACTTGGCTGCGGATCTTCTGCTACAGCAGGGGACCCAGGTCCGAGGGGCAATCATTCTAACCGACTCCCGGTCTGCCCTCCTCCGTATGCGCGCCGCTGACCAGCCAGCCAGCTCCAGCAGCTACGTAGAGCGGTCGCTGGCGGCCAAGCTCCATGCTGTGGAGGCCAAGGGGCGTCCACTGCGACTTCACTGGCTGCCATCGCACGTGGGCATCATGGGCAACACGGGTGCTGCTCGCCAGGCAGAGGTCCCAGCCTCCCGGGATGCGGTGTAATTCGACGCTGCAAGGACTATCCTGGCCCGAGGGGTGGAGGCCATGCATCCAGATGCCCGAGTGGTCAGTGACCACGCCCCACGGGTCCTGCCCGGACGCATGAGCAGAGACGCCCGGTCACTCCTGCTTCACCTCCGGCTTAATTGCTGCAACATGGGAACCCGCCTGCACCAACAGGGCCGCCGGGCGTCCCCCACCTGCGCCGACTGCCCAGAGACCGAGACGCTCGAGCAGTTATTGTGCTCTTGCCGCCAGCATGACACCGCGAGGGATGAACTCCGTGCCACACTCCAGCGACTCGGTTGCACCAAGCCACCAGCTGGAAGACTTAATGTTCCACACGGGACCGGACATCATCCGATGGGAGGTCTTCCAGCACCTCCTCAACTTCCTGGTCATGACAGGACTGGTGCAGCGTTTGTACCCGTTGAGCCATGGACTTGACGAACGCGACATAGACTGTCCCCCACTCTCCTCCCTCTCTCCTCTATCTTTCTCTTCCTATCCTTTGTAACCCCCACTCCCCTTCCCTGGACTGGGTTGTATGAGGGTGAACTCCCCGTTGAGTTCAACAATATCCCTGTTCTTTTATCTTTCCTCCTTTCTGAATAAACCACCACCACCTCAACCACAAGCAAAAAATGGCGGCCTACCAAAATGCCGCCATTTTCCGGCTTCAGTAGCAGTGACGTAAGGGCTCCTTTTCCACGACCGGGCTACAGTGGAGGCGCGAGCTGGGTTGACAAACACGTGCGCGCCGCCACATTAGCCCGGCCGTGCCTTTTCTTTCCTCCATGTTGGTCATCAAGCCACACCCCACTAATCCCCGACACCGGCGAAGTGTTCCAAGGAGGCGCTGCCGCCTGGTAGCCGCTGTAGGAAGATGATAAGGATAAAGCCATTTTGCAACGAGGAAGATGAAAAATCACGGTATTTCGGGACTGCGCTCGTCCGTACACTATTAAAAAAAAACAATTTGTGCGAAGCCAATGTTATAAGGTTCATTTCAGCAAGACAACTTTAAGGGGCCCTAAACGGTGAGTTTATAACTTTTTAAATGAAAGATCATACGTCTCATAGCTCTCTCTCTCTCTGCTTTTGTTCGGCACCTAACGATACCTTGTTTGTTGAGAAATCAATTGATAAAGTTGGCATTTGTCTTTTCCATTCTCGTTAATTTTTTTTTTTCGTGAGTTGTCGGCCGTCTCGTTTCCAGCCAATTTTTCCTCTTTGTGTTGCCTATATATGTGTTAGTGGTAAGAAGTTGCGGTAAGATGTCGCGTTCACCTGCATGCAGGCATGATCTGAATGCGCTTGTGAGCCAGGCGAAACATTTGAACAAAATTGAAACTGAAACAGAGCTTATTGCTTAGGCTGAGGCTTCTCATTTCATAATGTTTGCTCTCTGAGGTTGTTATTTCTTTAAAAAAAGTACGTACACGACGAGCAGAAGTTCCTGCATACGTTAATTTTACGCTTATGTGTCCCTGCCTCAGTGTTTGTTTCAGACAACAACAACAACAACAACAAAAAAAAAAAACACTTGTACAAACTCCAGCAGTCCTCCGCTTCACTATTCAAGTGGTGCCCCAAAATGTGATGCGGAAAAGTGTGTGGCGACGCTCGATACATTTCTTCACGACTTTGGCATTTTTTATGTCAATAAGCAACTCTTGGTGCTGCGAGGGGTGTGTTTTTATTCTCGACACTAATATATAGGCCAACCTGCCTTTACATTTTAATGTCGTCTTAATAGCGAAAATTAACATGAAAGCGAAGCCATATTCACGCATGCAAATGAAGAGGTAAACTGCATCAACTGCATCAAAATGTTCGTGAGCCCGTAGCCACAGTTACCTAGCTAGCGACAGTTCAAAGCTACCGTATACAGCGGCAGGCTTTAAAAGTGTCAGCTTCGCTAAAGTTGTGTGATGTAAATATTTAATGGCAATCATAACACCATATCCGAATGTGACGTTACAACAGGAAGAACTGGAAATGAGAGCGTGTATTGCAGCAGCAACCATATCCTGAAATATGCACCTCAAACGCCACACCAGCACGCGCACGACACACAAAGCCCCGCACCGAGATAACGCAATGGCGCTATTGTGATCTGCAATCTGCGTGTGTCAAGCTTTAAATTTAGTTTATTAAAGACGATAGTCTTTCTTGGGCTACTTAAACCCAGAAATTTTGGTCTGTCTGTATGTCTGTATGTCTGTCCGTCTGTCTGTCTGTGACTCGATTCAGCCAACCGGCCAAAGCAAAACAATGCCTGCGCAATAGTCTTATATAGTCACATCTAAATCTACCCGTCTATGTCCGGTGTAAGGTTCATACTTGTCAACATTGTTGAAGAAGAACAAGATATTATGCAAATATGAGACAAGTCAATACAGAAGTGATATTTGCAGTGTTGTTTTATAAAAAAGTCAAACATGCTTGACTTTTGCGAAATTAAATACTGTATCAACTGCCGAAAAAGAATTCACTCCGCCGTCGCCTGCTGTCGCCCGCGCCACTATAGCTTCTGGCGCCATTATAAGAAATCAACCGGCAACAGTTACGCAAGGTTCCACTAGATAGGTTCCACGTTCTGCTTGCAACGCACGTGGAGTAGGGAAACGCGGTTCTATAAACGTTGAAGTAGGGCGCCTCGATTAACGCGTGTCTTCGCCGTACGGCAGCGTTCGCATCGAGACACCCGATTTGGAGCAGTGGAACGCGGGAAATTTAAAATGATTTAAGCAAACCATTGGCGTCTTTACCTTGGGAGGAGCGCGACGCAAGAGGAACAACATGAGAGGTGAGCGGGAAAGCGAAGGGAGGCATTTACTTCGCAAAAGCCGATAAAGACTATCGTCTTTTGACGACATTTGCAACGAAAGTAGCAGATACGCGGCCAATTTTTTGTTTTGTCTGAGTTTTATTTATTTATTTATTTATTCATTTATTTATTTATTTATTTATGATTGATTGTTTGGCTTATTTAAATAATTTCCTGAGTGAAATGATTTGAGTTGATTAGCCGCCTAAATGAGGCGTTGTCCAATGCAGTTCTGCGACTATGTGTCATTGTCGACGACAGGCTTGGTTCTTGTTGTAAAGAATGTTTGTCTTAAGATGTGAGCGTGAAGGGGTCACCATCATTCTTTTCCCTTCGTGCATTCGTTTTCTTTCCGTTTAGTAAGCACTTCTTAGGCCAGTGTTTAGGCCCAGCGTAACGGTGCGCTTAAGTGCCAGACAAACGTCGTTATTGTACGGCACAATTTAATGATGGTAGACCTTAAAGCATGACATTAAGCCTATCGTCAAACCGGCGCATACAAACCTCCCGTCTTCCCGCTGCGTCACAAGCAGTTCAGCTGGCCCCTTAGCTACGGTGACGTCGTCACTTTGGCTACATCTTAAATATGAAAATTCCAAGAAGGTGCTTTCACACGAAAATGTTCACTACTACTATTACTGCTGCATTGTTTTGCAGAACTCTTAATTACATGGTTTACATGGAAAGTGTGCGTCAATACTTACCCATGTCCTAGAGAAAAGTGAGCAAAATAGAATTGATCTTCATTTGAAAGGGACGCGTGTTAAGTTCGCACAACCGGAGTTTGGAAATAGTCCCGCTGGCAACACTGCGGCCAGTACCTAGAAATCCGATACATAGCGACAAAGCGAGCGACCACAGCCAGAAGAACGGTCACGTATACATCGCTGTCAGCGGAAAATACAATGGCATTTCATTGCTTCAAACTAGTTAATTTGAAACTTGTAGAGGAACCTGGCATACGCAAACCTGGCAAGTCCCGACTTTGTGGCATCGCACAGGGCTAACTCGAAACTAACCAAGCGTAGCGTGTTTCGGGGCAACCCCACGCAACCCGCCCCGACCCAAACGTAAATGAAAGCCTAAACCCAGCCGACCGGGACAGTTCCGCTTGCACAATCCAGCTTACAGAAGCCTTGGTGGCATTCCGAAAACCTGTCCCTATTCAAGGAGCCTAGCTATAGGTCGTGTCGGCAGTGCATTTACAAGAGGCAGAACTGAAGTGTGATGAACTAAGTGAACAAAAATTGCAAGCTTCGTCCTTTTTAATACGAAGTTTAAACACTTTCAGAGCAAAGTATGTGTCACGCAGGCTGGCCTAGAGTAAGGCAATAAATTTTAACATGACACCAACCTTTTAGTTTAATACGGTGCTCATTGGTAGGGGGTTAACATAACACAAAACTGATGCCCCTCAATTTTGCCTCTCGACTTGGGTGAAAATATAAGCTTCTATAAGTGTACTCGCGAGAGTTCTGTTATATCCTCCAATCACACGCTGATTGCCATTGCGTCTTACACCCCCGCCCCTTCTTTGTAGTTTATTACTTTTTTTAAACGGTACTTCAAACATTTGCACCAGATTTTTGTCGCTATTTCACGTTCGGCTGGACGGTATCTTAGTCCGCTTTACTTTACAGAGAGAGTAACCAAAGCAAACAATTTTATCCTTCATATTCCTTGCCACCGGAATACACCAGAAACCGTTAGATACTTACCGGTTTTCCTAGCAGTGGTTACGGGCGTTAACTCTGCAGAGAAATGAGATAACAGAGTTTTTACATAAAAAAGGCGGGTGGGAGATCTGTTGCAAACACGTTATAGGTGAGTAAACGCGGGGCCATCACGTTCTCCCTGACGTCGTTAAGACCGTCGCTCCTCACGGCATGCTCGACAATGGGCACCGGTGTCCCTTGATGGTCCCGGTGTGTCCATATTGGCGCGTTCCGCTCCCTTGAGCGCATGCTTTGTTTTATGCCCCTGCGACTAACGAGCAAGCCATCGTTTAGCCCATAGCACGCTCTTGCTCCGAGGCTGCGCCGGCTCACCGCCTCAGACGCCACACTCAACCACTGCGCAGACGCGCTCTGGAGGCGTCAACCATTCGGAGGCTTCTCGCTATTGTGGTTGATTCCTCTGTCATAGGAATCGGTAAAGCACGAAAGTGAAATGTGGAGCGAAATCTGCAGAGCGAAAGGAGCATGATTTGCGGGATGGCGGCTGTCTTGTCAGTGTGCTTGGCGAGCGACGTCCTGCTAGCGGATCACTTCAGGAAAGGTGCGACCACTTCGGTCCTGCTCCATGGCGTACACTGCGGACGGTTGCGTTGCGATGAGCTCAGCTTGTGGAACGCGAAAGGTAGAATTTGTAGCTTGAACCGTGCACGCGCGAACGCGTTCCGCTACCCGCTGGCGTTTCTCTTCGCATCAAATCAGTCGGCGTTCGCGCCATTCGCCCGTCGGCGTCGCTACGATGCAGCTTACGCCAACTGTCGGCGCTTGTTAGCATCATGATGCATTACTTCGCTTCACCTCTCCTAGACGGCAGCACTATCCGCGTCAATAAAACTTTTTCTGGAGTTTCTCCTGTGTTCGTTGTGCTGGCGTCATTTCTGCGACAGATGTGACGCCATCGAAATCTTGGTGTATCCGGGATTACAACACTTCCGTGTTTAAAGAAAAGCGTTTATCCGCTCGCTTGGCTGCAAATGGAAGCCGATATTCTCCTACCGCCCCCGCTGTTTAACTCTTCTCTCTCCCCTAGCTGAGCACGTCCTGAGAACCCCTTACGATGTTCCCTTCCTCTCTCGGCACTCCAAAAAACCCAAACAGCTCCACTGGTCATCCAGCTACACAGAGTGAAACGGAATTCACTCACTCACTCACTCACTCCCTCACTCACTCACTCACACTCGATTGTACAACAGGTACTCACTCATCTTACAACACTTACAGGTGCAACAAAAAGTAAATGGAGCACGGCCGTGAAATTAGAATCATTTCTATTTTATGTGGATGCCTGCTTAAATAGAGTATGTGCGGTAGGGTTTTATTTTAGAATCACTTTGTTAAAAGCCACTTCGAGGTTGCTGGCTAGGCACATTGGGAAGACATCCCCTCAAAATCTCCGACCCGTGCTCTGTTTACTTTTCGTTTCACCTGTACGTGCGTTGAAGGGAGCCACTGGACCCGTTGGGACGCTGTGCGATCATATACCAGCGCGTCGGCAGAGGCAGGTGCCAAACTTGGAATGACGTACCCTCGGCAGCGTCGCTCTCTCCACTCTAGAAAGCGGCTATCTCCAGATGTACGCGCACATCGCCACTCTATCGTCTTCCGTTTTCTTCGCTCTCTCTGTTACCGAGCGCCGTGATCGACGCGAAAATCCTGCCAACATGCCCCTACCATTGCTCACGCACTAATCGAATAGGGACACCAGAAGACGCACAAAGCGTGAGATAGTGGGGGTACCTGCGAGACCTATATTAATCCAGGCGGAGATATCGTAATAAATGACGCAAGCAGATCACGCCATTTTCTAAAAACAGTTGCTTTGCTGAAGCAAACGGAGGTGATGCACAAAAAGCCGACTCTGCCAAAGTTATGATGAGCCAAAGTGAAGGATCAACGTTTGTGACATCTAGACGCACCGTTACTATTATAGGCAGGATATGGATACCAGCCGCGACTACTCGGGGGTGGTTCTTGACCAGCCTCGGTGGAAGGACTTGGTGGTGCCGTGCGAAGGTTGATAATATCCGAGGGAAATTCCTAGAGGGACCGCCACTGCCATGCGAGACCGGAGCTGTGGGGCCGTTACCCTTGATGCTCGTGCGAGACTCGTAAGTACCGAGCTGCTGCCCTCTCGGCGGCACTAGTCCCATCTTTCGCTGTCTGAGGCGTCGCCAGTATTAGAAGGCGCACATCCGACGCTTTCTTCGCTGCTGCGACGTCGTCGACGTTATGTCATCATATAAGGCCACGAGATTTGAGACATGATGTGCAATTACCTAACGTTGGGTTTAACTCTAACGCTCTGGGGAGAACATTGACCTTTACCTTGTTTTTGTCAGCAATACGTGCAGTCACCTTCTCGGGGATCTCCTCTGATGATCAAACACACGCCTGCTTAAAGGGGCAACCAAGTGGATTTGTCGAAATCTTATCTGTGGCTTCACTGTGCGGTTGACCTCATGTAGTTCATTGTACTGTTTAGTGGAAGTAATTTAGTAATTGTCGGAGGAAGAGAAAACCGCACGCGCTGTTCGAGGCCGCCGCACCAACTACTCTGGCGACCTAACATTTATCTCTAACGCATTTTTACGCTAGCTCAGCCTTCAAAATTAAGTTTTCACCAACTTCACGGTTATATAGAGGTTTTGTACACTCACAGAGAGCTCGTGCATGTTAAATATACTAGAAATCTGCTAAATCTAGCCTTGAGGACTGAGCAGCGACGTAACTTATAACGTTGCTTAGTAGTGCGCCTTAAGAACCGACGTAAGCAGATGGGTGGAGAGAATAATGTAAAGGAAGCGGCACTTTCCAAAGCACCTTTCTTGTTGAAAAACGCACTTGTCTTGCTAAAAATACGTCCTTGTTTTGTGAAAATTCGCGTAAATTAGCCTCAAAAGTAAAGACCATGGCATACGCATTCTAGAATTTATTTGAATTAGGTAACGAGAAAAATCCCGGGTCATTTCCACTAACGTGGAAGTCTGGGGAAAGGCTAAGCATACAGCGCATAAGTGTATACAAAATTGTAAGTCTCGCTCTTGCCACACGGCGCGCGCTGATTAAACGCCGGAGAAGCGCCGGAGGGAAGAGAAATCGCACGCTTGCTGAAGCGGTGGCGCCCTCTCTTGCGTTGAACCGGATTTAAGCCATTAAATGAGAGACAGACTGGCTGTAAATTGTCTTCGTATCACACGCCGCAGCACGCTAAGAAGTATGCTTTACAGCAGAAAACCTGGCGTTTGAAACCAATTTTGAGACGGAATTTAACAAATTTATGTTATTAATGCAATTAAATCCCCATTATTCGTCCATTTTAAATTAGTCTGAACCATGTTAGTTTGTTTTGAACCGGTCTTATTCATTATACACTTGTTTTTTGACCATCATTTGACAACTTGATTTACCGTTTCAACAGCAGACGACGACGACAGGAGACGCCCACAGCCCGAGCCCGTAAGGTGCTTCCCCCTAAAATGTTGGCAACCCACTTCAGTGCCCGCTAAGAAAATCCTTCCCCCTGTATAGTGATGCAGAGATTAAGGATGATAAATTACTCTTCATTACCCCGCGTACTTTATGTCAAATCACTTACGTGTCTCGGATATAGACGGTGCAGCTGATAACTTAATAGGTGTTCGTCCTGGCGGCGCTGCAGGGAACACATAGGACCAATGAGCGCTGTTTCAAGAGACGATTTCACCAGGCCTACAGAGCATGAGTGGGGTTCTCCAATGGTCTGGAATGCCACTATGGCAACGTCGTCCGTCGATGGGCGTGCGCTAATAACTTTTACGTTTGTTTGAATTTTTTACTTTACCATTTTTATTTATCGCATATTTTTTATTCCCTTGGTTCGTATAAACTTGGTTCGTTTATTATTGTATTTTATTTTCCTTTTTCGTGCTTATTTTTCTTAGGCTCATATATGTGTTTGAGGTACGTCGGCAGAAAAAAAAAAAAAAATTGCCGGCAAGTACGAAAGAAAACCGCGATAATAAGCTTAGCAAACTGAGCACAGGTAACCAAGCATATGTCTGGGACTGTTCAAAAAAAGGACTTTTGTTTATTGCTAAAAAACGGCGGAAACAAAGCCCACTCGATTAAAAGAAAGAATACCCAACTAACCGAGGCACAACAGAACAATCTGGAGTTTCTTCAAAAAACAGTTTGTTGAAAGATAAACTATTTTATATCAGTGACAAGCGCTCCAAAAGAAAGAAAAAGACGCCTAGGATTGGTAACGTAAATACCCTAAGAGTCAATAACAGGAACGAACTAAGGGCAATTGTCATACTTCAGTACGAATCGCATGTAACAGCTGTATCTGATACTTGCTTGCGCTTCGCGGCAGCTGGTGATGTATATAAAGCGTTTAGGGAAGACAGGACTACAATGGCTGAGAATAGCAGTTTTTGCAGGCAAAATAGATTATGTTCATGAAAATGAAGCCACGGCTTCATTTTATACGCACTCTGCATTCCCCATTAGAGGACACGTTTTAATGTATGGTAAACTTAGGTTAGCATGAGTCCCAGTTTAGCAACAACAAAATTCGATTAGTTGGTTATTTCAACCTACCTTTAGTTGACTGGGAGGTCTTTAAGACATTGCCTTTGCATAAAAAAAGAGACACAGACGATGTTTAGTATTATTCTTACACAACTCCATGCAAGTTGTGGGTGAGCCAGCTCGTGGGTATGGGTCCGCTGGGTAAATTTTAGACTTAATATCTTTAGCCGTAAACTCGAGCATTAAATAGCTTGAGTAAAGCAGGACCTGTCAGATCGCCATTTGGTTAGTGTTCTGTTTCACTTATCAAGTACCCCAGTGCTAAAACAAGCCGTGGTGCGTTCTTGTAAAGATGACTAACGAGCAGATGATATAGTGATAGATCACATGCAGGCGTATTTTGCTGTGTTCGGGAGCTGACTATGTAGGCGCAACGTAAAATAAGTTTGAAGCACTGTGTCATTGCTGCCGAAATAAATTTATAGCGAATAAGCGTAAGAAAGGACAAACTAACACCCTATATAAAGATGTTATTTTGTTTATTGCGTGTTTTGTTGCCAGCGTCTTGCCGCGCCCAGCTGTCTTATCTAAGAAGTGAAGCGCGCGTTTTCGTCTCTATTTTGCATGCCGCGCGGGTTAATATATAAATTGATATGAAGAGTGTACGGCCTGTCGTCACTAGAATAGAATGTTCGTCTTTTATCTCCAGTGTTCTAGATCCGGTTCGATGGTTCTCGAAGGATTAACGCCGAAGGATAAATTCTCGCAAGGCAATCACCGCGCCATTCGATTCGCCGACACTCGTCCTTGCACGCAATTAAGTTGCTCCTTCGCCGATTGCGTATTTTTCGAGTTCTTTGAGGAGCACACGTTCGCTCCAATAAACTTTTGTTCGGTGAAGAAAACCTTCGTCGTTCTTGGCTACGTGACAATATTATTCATTCAAAGCTAAAAATAAAACGATTAAGAATGAATCCTACGCAATCCTTTGATCTTTCAATCCTCAGACACCCTTGCTCGTGCTGCAGAATCTGCAATAATGCCTGCCAATGCCAAACTCTTGCGTTACGCAGGCGCGAACCATTACTTAATTTCCGTCTCTCATTACTTACCGGTAAAGAAGCGATTGGTCCATCCACGTATTTACTTTTTCTGCTTACTAGGCCCACACGACACCTTCGTGACATTTTGCCAATAAAGAGATGCCTTTATGTCCTCTTTTTTTTTTACCACGGACAGTGTATGAATTGGAGCAAGTACGTGAGCCTTATTTTAGAAAACCTCATGCACAAAATTTTTATACACCCGGCCCGCTTCGCATACTGCAACTTGGCAGAATGCGAAGCGGGGGGTGTTAAAATTTTGTGCATATGATCCGGAAGTGAACGTTCGAGAACGAAGCGCGTGGGAATGACGCACCAAGTTTAGCATGTGTTATAAAATAACAATATTAAAAAAAATTAATTCGAATATAAACTCGAAACAAAACAGAGTGGGCATGGGAGCGGCACTGCTGTACCCATGGCTGATATCTCTTGCCTTCGTCTTGTTCAGGTTCTGGCGTGGCTTGTTTCCTGCCTGCGCGGGAGCACCGTAGCTGCAGATTCGCCGTTCGCTATCTCGGGGGAGGCCGAAAGCAGCGTCAGTATCTACCGGAGCGCGCATGCCGAATGCGTTGTCATCAGTCCCTTTCTTCAAGTTCCATCAAGAGCCACATCGTTTGAAGCAGCACCGTCGCAACAGGATATAAGAAGAAGCCCCCTCGTCTGGCGACACTTCAGTGGGCATGGGAGCGGCATTGCTGTACCCATGGCTGACATCTCTTGCCTTCGTCTTGTTCAGGTCTTAGCACAACGTCGTAATAAGCGAAGCGTTCTATCAACCGTAGATCACTGCCGCTGCCATGCCGAAGTGTTGTGTGTGTTGTCATCAAAGAATGTTCTGATGTACTTGGCCTACTACTACTTTCTTGCGGAGACATTGAAAGCAACCCTGGTCTCAACAAGGAACACGCCGAAGTACAAACTTCAGACCCAGATTCAGACTGGCGTAAAGAAATTCTTAAACACCTGCGCGACCTAAAACAACAATCAAGTGTCCTCATGCAAGGGCAGGATAATATTTTAGAGACCGTGAACGATATTAAGACCGCACAGCAATCCTTTGCATCAAAAATTGTGGCCATTAATGACAGGTTGTCTAAAATTGAGGCTAGATCTGCCAACATCGACAATATTGAAACAGCTTTGCAAATGGTCCAAGAATCTGTTGGGGTAACTACCGAGCAAAACGCTAACCTCCATTCTCGGTTAGATGATTTAGAAGACCATTCTCGCCGTGAAAATTTAGTTTTTCATGGGGTTTCTGACGAAATAGAATCATGGGAGGAAACCGAAAAGAATTGTTGATATAATAAACCAAAACATGAATTTTAGGCTGCCTTGCGAAGCAGTTCAGCGTGCGCACCGTCTGGGTTGTCCCTACCAAGAACAAAAGTGCCGACCGCTTATAGTTAAATTTTTAAGCTTAAAAACTAAAGACAAAGTCCTCGCACAGTGTTCAAAGCTGAAGGACTGTAGCATAACGGTCTCCGGGGATTTTTCACCGGCCACTCGGCTCGCGCGCAAGAAGTTGGTGGAATTCGCTAAAGCGCCTCCTAATTCACCGGCTTTCAAACTTCGACACGACAAGCTAGTTGTGAACAACAAAAAAAAAAAAAAAAAACGTTTGCCTATGACCGTTCAGTCAACACGGTCCACGAAATCGCTCCACGTGATCCTGATAGTGGTAAAAAACGCTACCAAGGGCCTGCTTCTAATACTCGTGCACGTTCCAGTCGCCCTCCTCTTTCATCCAGTCCGTCAAGTTCCACCACTTAACAATTAGCGAGGGGTTGTGATGCACGCGATTCTTTTTCTCGGTCAGTATCGTTTGTTTTTTCTAATATCAGAAGTGTAATGAACAAACGCGATGAACTCGGCTCTATTACAAATTCCTGTGATGCTGACGTAGTTGCAGTAGTCGAGACTTGGCTAACCGCAAAAGTGCGCAGTAACAAAATTTTCATGGGCGATAAAACTTACGAGGTATATCGATGTGACAGAGAAGGCAGACGCGGAGGCGGAACACTGGTAACTATCTCGAAACATACCGTCGTTTCGTATTAATTTGGCCTCGCAGTTAGAACCAGTATGGGTGTGCATTACCCTGTTACCGCTCACCTGACGCTCCATCGACATTTATCGATGATCTAGATGACGTTCTTAGCACTGTTGTGTGCCGTCACCCTTCCTTGCCGATTCTCTTGCTTGGGGATTTTAATTTTCCTAACATTGTCTGGTCCTCCAATGGTCCGACTCTTGAGCCTTTTTCTTCGCAGTCGCAGGGTTTTGTAGAATTATGTTGCTGTTTTAACTTAACGCAGCTTGTGTCAAAGCCGACCAGATGTACTGCTCAATCTGCCAACACTTCAGATTTAATTCTAACCACGCACCCAGATGATCTATCCGGTATCGCGCACCTCTCCGGACTAAGTGATTACCCTCTGTTGCACTTTACAATGAACGTTTCTCCTCCACGCAACCCCTGCACTGTGAAACTAATCCGTGACTACAAAAACGCTGACTTCGACGCTATAAACGAAAAATTATGCACTTACTCGGAGCCTTTTCTGACAAACTTTGATCAGCGCACTGAGCAAGAAAACTGGGAATTGTTTTGCGCCTATGTGGATGATCTAACCAACGCACATATTCCAATTCGGCGTATTCGATACCGTGCTAACACGCCCTCGTACAATAATAATCTTAAGAGACTAAAAAATAAAAAGAAACGCATTTTTCGCGCTGCGAAAAGGCGCGACACGAACGATAACTGGACTGTTTATCAGGCTGCTGAAAAAGATTATTTCAAAGCCGTTTATGACTGCAAAAAAACAATTTTTCGATAATACCCTACCCAGCTTGTTGGCACGCGATCCTAAAAAGTTTTGGAACATAGTAAATGCTAAGGAAGAAAGCCCAATTTCTTTTAACGATGAATCAGGTCAGCTCATACCTCTCGCCGAATGCCCGTCGGTGCTGAACAATGTCTTTTCAAATTTCTTTTCACCCGCATGTTCCACAACAGAATGCCTCAGCTTTCCACAGACTGAATTTGTTCCAATGCTTCCCATTGTCATTGAACCGGCCGGAATAGTGAAGCTGATTGAATATTTCAAGTTGTCATCGTCCTGCGGGCCCGATAACATTACCTCAAAATTCCTAAAACAAACTAAAATGTATTCATCCATCTTCTTAGCAAATATTTTCCAGCAATCATTAGAATCAGGTTCGCTTCCGACACATTGGAAAATCGGGAAGGAGGTCCCTTTGCTGAAATCAGGCCACAAACATTATCCATCTAACTACCGCCCCATTTCGTTAACAAGCGCACCTTGCAAACCATTGGAGCACGTATTGTACACCCAACTTTTCAGTACTCTCGAATCCAATTCTTTTTTTTTTTTTTTGTTTCATCTCAACATGGCTTTCGGCGTTCATATTCATGCGAAACACAGTTGCTGCTCTTTACACACAATCTGCATACAATACTAGACAAAAGATCCAGAGTGCACTGTGTTTTTCTAGATTTCTCGAAAACCTTTGATAAAGTTGACCATCGTTTATTATTGTTGAAACTTTACACTCTGAAAATAGATCCAAAATTATTAACCTGGCTTGAATATTTCCTCCCTGACTGCTTTCAATACGTTACCCTAAACAAATACAATTCCTCTTTGATTTCTATAACCTCAGGTGTGCCACAAAACCCAGTTTTAGGTCCACTACTGTTTTTAATATATATCAATGACCTTCCGAAGTGCGTTTCATCTAGTATCCATCTCTACGCTGACGACTGCGTCCTTTATCGAGAAACAGGGAATAATACTGACCAGCTTTTGCTGCAGTCAGATATAGATGGTATCCTGCGGGGGTGGGAAATTTGGAAAATGCAACTAAACCCTGACAAATGCAAACTAATGCGGTTTTGTCGCCGAAACAAACCACCTTCAGTTTACAACCTCAGTGGCACCCAGTTGGATGCCGTCTCATCTTATCGCTATTTAGGAGTAATTATAACTTAAACTCTCGTTTGGAAAGCACACATCGAATACATAACCAGTAATGCCAACCGCACATTAGGCTACCTCCGCCGAAATTTCCGCAAATCTTCGGTTTCATTAAAGCTGTTAGTCTACAAAAGTCTTGTAAGACCAAAATTAGAATATGCAGCCTCAATCTGGGATCCGAATGAAACTTCTTTGCAACACACCCTTGAACTTGTTCAGAATAACGCCGCCCGTTTCATCCTTTCAAACTACAATAGAACTGCCAGCGCAACACAAATTAAGTTAACTCTGCAACTGCCGCTGTTATCCTTACGAAGAAAAGTTTTCCGTGTGTGCGTATTCAATAAAATACATCCCCACCAGTGTTTAGCCAGTGAACTAATTGCAAAGCCATCTTATCGCTCTTCACGTGTCGACCACGCCTAAAAAGTCGCGAACATTGTTTGCCACACAAACTCATTTTTTTATTATTTCTTGCCGCAAACCTCGACCGAATGGAACCCCCTTCCCGGTGATATGGCATCAATAGCCGATTCAAATTTTTTTCGCGATCGTTGTTTGCCTTTTTGGGGTGTAGTGATTCCACGTAATATTCTTTCTGTTCTTGTTGTTGTTCTTGCTTGTTGCTTATTTTTATTTCTCTTGAATAACTGTTGTTAAGCGCATGCTTTGCACATTTCTTCTGTAATACTGTGTAAATTGTGTAGTTTGCTTTGTAGCCGGCAAATGCTTTCCGCGTGTTGTTTAGAACGCGAATATTTCTACACATCCGTCCAGAAGAACCATTGGCGTATTTTATTATGTACTTTTGTTGTATTTACTACCAGCATATGTAGTCTGTTACATTCTTGCCGCTTTTTTACTTGTATTTTCCCCCCAAAACCCACTCCCCTCTTCAATGCTTGTGTGATTGAGGGTACTTGAAATATATAAATAAATAAAGGCAGTAAAGGTCCTTCCAGTACGACCAGTGATATAGATGTACAGCTAGTAATATAGATGGTGGTCGATTCTAGGTTGCAACTTCTCTTTTTTGCTTGAAAGGCAGCGCGTGTGAGACAGCGCGACATTGTGTGCGAGGCTGATGGGCGACAGAGCACCAGCTGGTCGTAAAGGATTGCGAACGCCCGTAACCCGCGCGTGACATGCATCGGAATGCATATTTACGTTGCCGCAAGTAGAAGCTATGTCTTTGCCAAGCATCGCAAAATCTTGCCTGTGGCGGTCGCGATATCGATCCCTTGGAGCGGAAGGAAGCTTTGGTGGAGGCTGAACACAACTTCCGTGCATGATACCGGCGCACGTTAAAGACGCTAAACCCGTAGCAGCCCTCCGGAATACGGCGCACCTCATAACTCAGGCGCATATTCGACGCCCAAACGTTGCCTTTTTTTGCCTCAGAAAGTCCATATTCATGTCACCAACAATGAAAATGCACATTTATCAATGCCTTCTGCCCTGCAACCGCCCCTAATGGAGTCTGGGCTATACATTCCCGTTTGCCTCGGGACGCAGCCCCTGCACGTGGTGAGGTGGAGCCCCTGACAACAGCGTGGTTCCTCGTTTGACAAAGATTCGCGAGGGATGAGGTAATGAAGAGGAATGTAAAGCCATGGGACACAGTGGTTCAGAGCACTGCCGCGATGTCATCTCGGGATCATAAACATAACGTGCCACATTAATTAGGCCAAGAGCCAAAAATCAGGACCCGCGGCAGGCACGATAATACACGCATGAGCAAGGAAAATACACCCTGGCAGTAGTAATACGGTGTCGATAAGACAGCTCACCCATTTTGGCAGAGAAGCGTTTCGGTTGCGCTGCTGCTCCCGGAATACGCTGACCAAGGTGCACGCGGTTTCGATGCACGTGTGCTCTTTGTCCTCCTCGCCTGCGGCCTAGCGGAAGACATGCTGAATCGCCGATTTAACACTGGTAATGATTAGTATAACGATGCCTCGGTGAGCTAGTTTACGACACACGGACCCCGGCCTGGAAACAACGGTGTAAATCGGCACAGATGAAGCCAAATTACTTCTATACCCGTTATTTCCCCCACTTCGGCCTAATGCGCCCTCACGGATTCTGATGTGAGGCGTTAATATATGCCCCTGATATCAAAGTGAAGCCGCTGGCATACGCCGGAGGAGGAGGAGAAGGACGAGGAATAACATTTCTTTTCTAAGAGAAAGGGGCGGGGGAAAGGAGAGTGGGTGGTGGCCTCAGTCCAGGCCGCCTTCAGGCCCCCCAGCAGCCCTCTCCCGGGAGATCAGGTACTCCTGATCCTCGAGCTGGAAGCTGGCCAGCCTATGTTCCCACTGCTCCATGCAGGCATAGCTGCCGCTGGCCCGTCAGCTGCTGACGTGTTCCTGATATATGTGTTCTGTGGCTCGGCGTTTTTATTTCCTCGTGTTGCCACAGAGGCGTTCCCGGCGATAATGGTATAAGATGTCTGTGCATGTTTTCAAAACTGATTGGCTGGTCGAGGTGATTGGAGGTGTGTCATCGGCCTCCTCCCATGGGCTCAACCTTTTTTTGAAGGGGGGAGGGGGGGGGGGGTGCGCATAGAGTTGCTAAATGTATCCCGGGCCCCGATTCTCGACGCCGTAAATTCACCGTGAATTGTGAATTTGCTGGAAGCTTTGTCTGATTGGCTTTACTTTTGGTCACGTGCTTCCGGTTGACAAAGCGGTTGTGTGTGCTTTCGTCGTTTTGACGTTTCATGACCTTTACTGGCCCCAGTTCTGAAGCTTGCCTTAGAGGCCGCTGACTCCCATGGGGTCGGCCAAACCCTTGCAAGAAAGAAGACGTTAGACCAGCCTTCTAATTTGGGCCCAATAAAGTCTTCTCTTTCTCTCTCTCTACTGAAAGCGCATACTTCTGGGCTTGCAATGATAAACAAGACAGGACATGACAACGTACGTTCGTGTTTGTTATTCGACAAAAATACGGCTTGAATGTCCCGCCCTCTCTGTGATTGGCTGAGAAGATGTGACGTAATGTAAACAGTTGACGGGAACACTTACGTCACACATTTGCAACTTCAGCCTGAGTAAAAAAGTGACGTGATGTTGCGTAACAACTTGGAAATGGCGGCTGCCGTCGCCGTGAGATAGGGCGCAAAATTTCGCCGACCTTCGGCGCCGGGAAATCCCCGTAAATTTGCATCAGGCGCAGTTTCACACGACGCGCGGTTTAAAACTGTTTTCTGTTTTCAAGTAAGCGATAACGGCGCATGAAAACAACGTCCCGTATTTTGTTTTTAAGTTTGGCAATAAAATAGAAATTATGCCTATTTGGTTGGCGTGACTGTAACATAAGAGGGCAGTGCAAGCCTCTCCATTGCAAAGACAGTGAGGACATGTCATTTGTCTACAGTTTTCCTAGTAAGCTGGGTGACATGATCGAATTAAATGAGAAAAATAAAAAAAAAACAACTGACTGAATATTTACTGCGCTGATTGAGTTCGAGCCTGACGAATGAATGAATCGAAAACGTCAGCACGCTCTGCCGTTATCGGGCGTTGCGTTTCGCTGTCCTACCGCGTCATACAACCGGTGGTCACGGCCGTCTTTTTCTGTGATCACGCCATAGACTTGCAACATAGCAGCATACGATAGCGCTGTGGCGGTGACGGCCGCGAGGTTGATAACGCAACAAGACTTGCATTAAAGCCGAGAGCTCAACTATACTAGTGAAAGCGATTGAAACAAATAAATAGATACGGTATATGTGATGTTCTTTAGCTCAACACCCGCATTTCGCTCGCTTTTGGATCAACGTTACTTCATCGCCCTGTGGTGTTGACGCCAATTTTAACCCGAAGAAATATGTTTCCCTTGCCAGCCTCAGCTGCCGTCCTAATTTTTATAATACATGCCAAGTGTTTTTATATTTTTATGCGAAATATTTGATGGCTTGGTTGTGATCGTCATGAGATAAGCGTCAAATTGCACTGTATGTCATCATAGCTAAGCGCGCAGCACCTCACTGATTGCTTACGTATATCTTACGCAAAAGAACATTGATTGATTGTGGGGTTTAACGCGCCGACGCAACGCAGGCGATGAGGCGCGCCGTAGTGGAGGGCTCCGGATTAATTTTGACCACCTGGGGATCTTTATCGTGCGCCGAAATCTCGTACACACGGGCGTTTTTGCTTTTCGCCTCCATCAGAAAAGCGGCCGCCGCGGCCGGGAATCGAACCCGCGACCTCGTGCTCAGCAGCGCAACGCCTTAGCCACTGAGCCACCGCGGCGGGTGCAAAAGAACATGGCGAATTCACCGTGAATTTACGCAGTCGGGAATAGGGCCCCTGGAGGCAAACATATCGCTGTGTCGGCGTGAGTCTGCGCGAGGGCTCTGCTACCTGGGGGGACGAGCCGGTGAACATGATGATGATGATGATGACAATTATATATGATTATGATTATATGATTATTATATGATTGTATATGGTTATATGAGGATGATTATAACTTTATTTTGCTCAAAAATGATTGAGAGGAGGAAGGGGAAGTGGGAGTCTTCCGGTCCCCTCAGATGAAGGTTTTGGGCGCGAGCATAATTTCATATTAATATATAATAGAGGGAAATGTGGTGCTGCAATCACGGGCCTTCGTGGGCGCCGCCATTTCAGCTAGCGACGTTCCTCGCCTACTGGGCTTAGTTAGCCACGTGACTTCTTTTTTGTCTCGAAGCCACAATCAAAACAAAGGGGAAACTTTTTTTCTTGTTCATCTTGCATGAAGCTTCTAAGTAAAACTGACAGCTAAATATTTTTTGAGCTTCAATTTTAGAATAGCAAAACAAATTTGAGTGATCGTATGCAGACAGACAGTCAGACAGACAGACAGACAGACAGACAGACAGACAGACAGACAGACAGACAGACAGACAGACAGACCAAAATTTTTTAGTTTAAGTGGCCCAAGAAAGGCTATCGTCTTAAAAATAGCAATTTTCCAACAAATACCCCAGCGGTAAACCTGTTTCCTCGATCAGTATAACCGCTGTTCCTTTAAGTTAGTCCTGGCAGAGAACGTTGCCCTGATGCACCGCTTTTGTGTCCCGGTGAGGCGCATCTCCGCGAGAGGACCGTAAGACAGAGGAAAGTCTTTATAACAAGGCTTTTTTTTTTCCAACTGGATAACGCCCGTAATGAAAACCGCATCAGGGCACGCCTGTCAGTTCTGTTCGCTTCTGTTTGGCTTAAGACTTGAGTTCACTGGACACTGACCATCCTTTTGAGTTTTGGACAGCGACCATCCTTTAATCCTCATTTCTTGCTCCACAAATTTTTGACAGCGCAGCCGCAAAAGGATGCGGATAGCCCGGAAAAGAGCAAGCCGATTGCCCCCGAAGTGTCTCAGAAGTCCGGATGCCGACATCTTCTCTCCCACTAACGACCGTAAAGTATTTTTTTTTTCTGCCATGCGTTCTTTTTGAGACATTGAATTACTCCGGCCGCTTTGCTTTGACTAGACGTGCGGTCGATTTTTCTCCCTGAGTAAACAGCTCCGTGACAGAAGCTTTTTTGAGCGGCATCCGCTATCTATTCTACTAAACTTCCCCTTCACTGGGCGCGATTTTCTGCCGAGCTCCGGCGCGGGTCTTCCTACTTTCTTGTTAAGAGGCTGGAATAAAAATGTTTTGTTTGTAGTTGGGTCAGTTAAGCGCGTTCATAGAAGGTTCGTTGTGAACGCGGTATGCCAGAACAAAAGAATACAGCAACCTAGGCGGCTCCTATCAGCAATACTTGGGGAAGGTGAATTCCCACACGCAAGTATATAAATGCTAAATACAAACAAACACGTAAGTTAGCGTCCACCAGTGCCACGGTACGAAAAAATGGACAAACTGCCACATCGCAATTATTCATAGGTCGGTAAGACGGGATGGCTGCCTCACACACCACTATCCGGATTTTACTAAATGCAGAATGAATATTAGGCCACGCGGAAGGCCACGCGGAAGGTGTTCAACTCTGTTGTATCCGCCGCCCACCGAGTCACCATACGTGCCAGAGAGATGCAGACGCTACCTCGTACCCACGGAAAAGAGAGCCTTTATTTTTCTTACACGATATTTATAACCAGGCTGTGGTTACTGATGATGATACTGGAAATTGGCCACCTTAGTATCGTGCGCCACCTGGTGGCATGAACAGAACTACATTACACAACACAACATCCCCTCCTCCCAAAAAAAGGGGGCAGCACAGTCACTGAATTGTCTCATAAGTCATATTCAGCCAGCCACGCAGGCTTGCGTCGATCTCTGGTGGATCGCTAGATCGCCGTGGAGCCTCCCTTTCAGCACTTGTCTCAGTCCCTCTCGACACGTTCCTTGGTACACTCATGTCCGTGAAATCAACACTCGGCACACCAGTACTTGCAGTTGAAGTTGGAACTGCCGTTCTGTCGGTGCTGGCCGGGGTAGTAAGTGGCTGGAACATCTGGGCACTCGGGGGCTGTGCTGCGGTGGAGCCGGGAGTCCCAGGGGAAACGCAGGTTGCCTCTGTCTCAGGATTCCAGGCTGCAGTGTATGGAATCAGCCGCTCACGATTCCAAACGCGACCGTCGCTCAGCTCGTACGTGTCCTCATGTTGGCGCCGAACCACGGAGAAAGGAGGCGAATACGATGGGGAACCCTTTGGCACATGTCCCGGTAGCTTAATCCGAACTGCTTGTCTTGCGCTCAATGACGAATGTTTGGCTGCACGACGTCGATCCGTATAGTGCTTGCTTGCAAGCTGTTTCCGAGTTACCCTTTGCTTGACGGCTTGAAGCTTCACGCCTTCGACCTCAGGAACACTTCCAGTCGGTCCTGCAGCGAGATCGAGTCTGGTCCTTGGGTGACAGCCGTGTAGGAGAACAGCACGTTTCTGACCCGTAGTTGCATGCGGGGTGCACCGGTAGATCCCAAGGTACTCTGTGACAGCCTCCTTTAGTGGCCGATGTTCCTCCAGACACACCTTAACGTAGTCCTTTAACACACGATTAAACCGTTACACTTGTCCATTTGACTGTGGATGATAGACTGCCGAGAATGTGTGGTGGATACCTCTATTGCGCAAGAATTCTTCAAACTCGACGGATGTAAATTGTGGCCCATGGTCATTTACTATCTCCTTCAGATAGCCTTCACGGCTAAATGTACTCCGCAAAAAGGACATGGTCGTCGCTGAAGTAATGTTGGAGGTGAACCCTACTTCTGGCCACTTGCTGAAGCAGTCTACTAAAGTAATGGCAAAACGACAGTCCTGAGGAGCCCTTGCGAAAGGTCCAACGATGTCGATGCATATCTTCTCCCACGGTGCTGAAGGAAATGGTACTGGCTGCATTAGCGGCACAACTGGCTTTGCTTATTTGTCAACACACTGACAAACGGCACAAGACTTGATCAGCTGTTCGACGTGCTTGCTCATGCCAGGCCACCAGTATTTTTTCTCGAAGCCGTTGCTTTGTACGCGTGATGCCTGGGTGTGATTCATGGGCGATATCCAGAAGTCTGATCACCAACGAAGAAGGTACCAGGAACTGTTCCCCTCGGAGCAGCAGGTCATTCATCACTGACAGTTCGTCTAGAAAGGCATTGCTTCTGAAGGCAGCGTCTTGGCTGATGGCCAGCTGGACGTTGTCCACTGCATCACTTGGCAAAGTACAGAATCCTGCGCAGTTGCGGTTACGAATTCTTCGTGAGTTAAACATGAAGAAACAAAGGAAGCAGCATCTTCCGGCTCCGGACGGGCTCCATACTTCTCCTGCGGTAACCGGGAAAGGGCATCTGCGACAGTGTTTTCAGTGCCCTTCTTGTATTCTATCGTGTAGTTGTATGCCAGCAGTCTGGCATGCCATCTGGCAATCCTGAAAGGTTGACGGCCCGCTCCATTTGCACCGAGCAGCGTCACCAGTGCCTGATGGTCTGTACGTAATGTGAAGTGCCTGCCCCAAAGGTACCTTTTCCAGTGCTCACATGCCCACATGCAGGCTAGTGCTTTCAGTTCGCCTACAGAGTACTTGGCTTCAGCCGGTGTTAGGCGCCTTGATGCAAAAGCGACGGTATGCAAGTCATCACCCTTCTGTTGATGGAGTACAGCTCCTATACCAATGCCAGAAGCATCTGTTGTAACCACTAATCCCAGAGCAGGGTCAAAAAGCTGTAAGCAGTTACTTGCCAAGAGGAGCTTCAGTTGGTCAAAGCAGGCTTGCCTTTTCGGCGTCCAAGTGAAACCTACTCCCTTCCGTAAAAGCTGTCATAGAGGCTCAACGAGGTTAGCATAGTGTGGTATGAATTTTGCATAATACCCAACCATGCCAAGGAAAGAGCGCAATGTTGCTACATTTGTGGGGGCTGGAACTGTCTGGATGGCCTCTACATTGCTCACAAGTGGGCGAACCCCTTCCTCGGTCACTCTGTGACCCAAAATGTCAAGCTCCTTCACTCCGAAAATGCACTTTTCATTCAGTTTTACCCCAGCATGGGCAATGCACTTCAAAACCTGCCGAAGGCAGGCGTCGTGCTCTTCCTTCGTGCACCTAAACACAACAACGTCGTCAATGTAGCAGATAGTATTTCTGCAGCCTTGTAAGATTGTAGTCATCATTCTCTGGAAAGCAGCTGGTGCCGAAGCGAGTCCAAAACAGACACGCTTGTACCTGTACAGCCCATGCTCTGTGATGAAAGCAGTCAGGTCCCTGCTGTCTGGGCTAAGAGTCAATTGATGATAGGCCGAGGCCAAATCCAGTCTTGAAAAGAACTTTGCACCATGCAGCTTGTGTAGCAACTCTTCAGTGTGGGGCAGGGGAAAGGAGTCCACAATGATTGCTTTGTTAGGTCCCCGCAGGTCTACACATATCCTAATTTTCCCGTTCTTTTTCTTCGCTACAACTATTGGGGAGACCCAAGGGGAACTGTCACTTTTCTCAATCACATCTGCCTGTTCTAGCCGATTCAGTTCAGCTTCCACAGATTCCTTCACCGCAAACGGCAAGCGTCGTAGTTTAGCGCTTACAGGAGCAACATCCTTGCGTATCTTGACTTTATGCACGAAGACCTTTGCAAGACCCAAATTCCCGTAAAACAGGTCAGAGAACTGGGATAGCAGATCAGGAGAGAGCCCTTCCGGTTTACAAGAAGTGTGGAAGCAGCTCAGTGACGTACCATTTATCTGTAGTTAGTGTGTTGATGGCGTCGATGCCCAGGAGATTTGTGCCTTGTGGTACCACGTAGAAAAAGAGTTGAGCATGCCGGTTCCGATACTGGACTGGAGTGGCGAAGCATCCTTGAATGTTGATTTTTCTGCGTGAAAAATCGAGCAATGTCGCCGATGTTGGCTGGAGTGGTGGTGGAGGCCTCAGTTTGCTGTACGTGTCAGTAACAAGAATTGAAACTGCAGAATCCGTGTCCACGAGAAAATCGACGGGAGTTTCTGGAACCTGTACTTGTATGCGCACTCCGGTGCTCTGTTCCCCGTAAAGTTGCAGTACGCTGAGAGCTGTTGGATCGCGGTGCTGGACTTCTTGAACAGCGAGTGACTTCTTGCTAAGCTTCTCGCTACGACAGACTCTCTCGAAATGGCCTACCTTGCCACAATTATTGCAGGTCTTGTTCGTTGCTTTGGAAATACCAGAATTGGCCAAGTGTTTCACAGAGCAGCAGCGAAAGCAAGTATACTATTTTGTCCCGACGAGGCACGTTCGGATGGCCCTGGCGCCGAACGCTTATCCACTTTTTGCACGTACCCTGCAGGGCTAGCTGATGACAACTCCTTGGAATATTGTGCAACTTCTTCGATACTTCGAACAATTGTGAGGGCCCTGTCCAACGTCAATGAGGAGCCTTCCAAAAGTAGCCGCTCCCGAAGTACGGGGTTTCTCGTCTTGGCGACGAGTTGGTCGCGTATGAACTCGTCGGCCCTGTCATTAAAGGCGCAGGAAAGCGAAACTTCTCGCAGCGAAGAAACGAACATTCCGCGGCCTCTCCCGGCAACTGAACGCGTTGTCCAAACCGCTGGCGTTCAATGACAACGTTAGTACTTGCTACGTAGTAGGCCTCGAGCGTCTGTAGAGCAGTCTTGAATTCGTCGTCGTCCTCCGTAGGTTGCTTCTCTGGTAGCGTGTAGTAGATTCGTTGTCCCTCGACCCCCAGGCAATGTAGAAGGAGCGCCATGCGGCGTGCTGGCAGGTACGCGTCGCTTGCCGACGCTACAGGTAGTTCTCGAACATCCGACGCCATTGCGTCCACGGTATGGCGGGCTTTCCCGGTGTCGGTAGAAACGGCGGCGGCGGCGTCAGTGCCATTGAAGAAGATTGCAGTATGCCGTACTTGAGTAGTGACGTGGCGTTCCGCCCACAGCCGAAAAGGGTTACCTCGTCGCCATTATGTTGTATCCGCCGCCCACCGAGTCACCATACGTGGCAGAGACATGCAGACGCTACCTCGTACCCACGGAAAAAGCCTTAATTCTTCTTACACGATATTTATAACCGGGCTGCAGTTACTGATGATGATACTGGTAATTGGCCACCTTAGTATCGTGCGCCCCCTGGTGGCATGAACAGAACTACATTACACAACACAACTAACTCGCTGGGGCCGGTGGTTTTCCGAGAGAGCTTAAAAGCCGCGTGCACCGTGGTTCCTCCCACTGCCACAGCCGCCTTTCCCGTTGTAGGCGGTGTTGTTGCCGGTGTTGCTGTACCGGTTGTAGAGGTCCATGGCAAGCCGGACGACGAACGTCTTGCCGCAACCGGCCGGTCCGGTGAAGAAGACCCGTAACGGAGGTGCTGACGGCGTCATCTGCCGGTGGATGATCTCGCGCAGAAGCTCATGTTGTTCCGCGTTTGTCATCCTCATCAAGTTGTAGTATTCGTCCCTGTCCATAATGTCCTGGCGCTTGCGCACGGCCGCGCACGGGCACGCATGTTTGATTAGGCGCACGAAGTCTTGGCTCGGGATGAGGTCGGAGTCTTGGTGTTCCGGGTGGACACGGCAGGAGGAGGTTGTTGTTGTTGTTGTTGCGCCTTTTGGTATGGCACATACCCAATCAGGGGATCGGCCAATCAACAGAGGATGGTTAAAATGAATGGAATTCTTTTCTAATCACGCGACTTTTAGGAAAGATAATTTAGACCGGTTTGAAAATTTTTTGAGGAAAAAGGAAAAAAAAAAAAAAAAACCCTGAAAAATCAAAGCGAGGGTGACCAATCGCAATCATAAAGAGAATCGTTTTGAATTTTCAATGTAGCGCAGGAGGGCAGAGCATACATCCCGGCGGCAGAACCCCGTTTCGGATGCCCCGAACGATAGAATAGCCGGCACTGTTAGGGATATCCCCAAACTGTTAAGCGGCACCTCCAGGGACTGACGTCTGACTCGGGAAAAACGTCGGCATGTCAAAAGGAAGTGATCGACAGACTCGTCTTCGTTGCAATAGCTGCACAGAGCTGTTGGCGCCAGACGAGACCTGTGCAAATACCTGTTTAACTTGGGTACTCGACAACGTAAGGCTGTAATAATCACCTCTAAGTTGCGTGAAGGGCACCATTCAGGTTTCCATGAAAATTTAAGATGATTGAAATCCCTTAATGATAATAAAACCGATTCTTGCTGTACTTGGAGTTTCAGCATCCTACGGTACCTAGCTGCTGTTATTAAAGGTGTCGGCTCTACGACGTCTACTACAGGCCCAGAAAGTGCTACCCTTGCTAGAGAGTCGGCAGTCTCGTTGTATGTGATCCCTGCATGACCAGGAACCCAAAGAAGGTGAATTTCAGTGAAGTGAGGTGGCAGGAGTGACCGAAACGTCCGCAGAAGGGGAGTGTCTTTAGGGGAAGAAAGGGCTAGGCATACAGAAAAAGAATCGGAAATTATCATTGGAGATGTAATTGACACATCCAGCTTTCGTAGCGCCAGGACAATTGCCAGGAATTCCGCAAAGAATATGGGGATAAAATCACGCAGACGAACCGAAAAGGTCCAGTTAAGGGAAATGGAAAATATTCCGATACCGGATTTTTCTTCTCGTTGAGAGGCATCTGTATAAATTATAGCACCTGGCTGCATAGAGGCCAAATAATCTTCGAGAAGGCGATTGAGTAGCCGGGCTGGTAAAAGTTTAGCATTTTTGGGGAAAATGTTCCGGAAATTGATAGAAAGAGGTGAACTCCTGTCAGTATATGGAATAATCTGATTTATTGCTACACCCAATGGAGAAAGGAAGCTCTGTATCAAAGTGCTTTGTGGACATAAGGACCTGGGCCATTGGTGCACCATAAACGCACTTGGTTCTGCAATAAAAATAAACTGCTCCCTGTTCACCTCAGAGCTATAAGCTCTCAGAAAAGTTTCAACCGTCAGAATCCGGAACCTATTAAGCAGAGGAGGAACGCGCGCTTCCAAGTAAACTACTGCATTTGCTGCATTCTTAGGCAACCCTAAACAGCAGCGAAGAGCCTGGCGCTCCAGAATAACCAGACGATGAAGCTTATACGCGGCGCACCCAGAGAATAACACGCACCCAAACTCTAAAATGGGGCGAACGTACATTCTATATATCATAAGAAGGGTCTCTCTGCGCATGCCCTTCTTCCTATGACTGAGACTTCTCAACATCCCAACAGCACGTGCACCTTTGGCCTCAATGAGGGCTATATGTGGGGTCCAGTCAAGTTCACTGGTGTAAATAATCCCGAGGTACTTTAAAGAAGGAACCTGAGGAATTATGCACTGTCGGTAACTGAGAGTAATGTTAACAGGACCTGAGATTGGAAAAACTAATAAGGAACATTTGTTCACATTGATAGAGAGACAAATACGGTCCAACCACGAGGCAATAATATTCAGATAAGACTGCAATAATTTGTGAAGAGATTGAATGTCAGGTGCTGATGCAAAAAACGCAATATCGTCGGCATATACATATGTAGAAACACCAGAAACCACCGGAATAGCGCTTACAAGGATGTTAAAAAGAACAGGGGAAAGGACCGCCCCTTGCGGTACGCCCCTAGACTGTGGCCGCTGTGAGGAGGTAACATTAAATTTTACACAACTGAACTGCCTGTCTCTCAGAAATTCACAAATCCAAGCTATGATATACCTTGGGAAGTTTAAGACTTGTAACCGGGACAACAACACAGGGTATTCGACGCTATCAAAAGCTTTTGCTACATCTAGGGTTACTAGGGCCGAAAACTCGTTAGTGCGACGGGCAAGTTTAATCCGGCTTTCAAGGTCCATATGCGCACTCCAAATCGAACACCCAGGGCGGAAACCAATTTGTCTTGGGCTAAAGATTCTAGAACTGGACACCAATTGCATTATGCGCTGCTGGAAAATCCGCTCGATTAATTTAACCACATTAGATGTCAACGCAATAGGCCTGACGTTTTCAATCGAGAGGCCCTGACCAGCATTCTTAAGTACCGGAAGTATTTTGGCGAGACGCCAGACATCGGGGATCCATGCATGTCGAATAGAATAATTGATCATGTTAAGTAAATGATTGGGAGCCTCGTCAAATAATAACTTCAGCATTTCAGTTGTAATGCCATCTGGGCCAGGAGCTGCAGCAGTCAATTTAGTCATGACGTCAGCGAGCTCTGATAGCGTTACCTCTATGAAGTCGTCTACCACGTCTGGCGGAGTAAATGACATCGCTAAGAAGGATGAAAAACGAGCTTGAAGCCCATCAGCTATCGACTCTAGGGACTCTGAGAGTTCACCTGACGATAGCACCACGGAGTCTGTATTATCTGGAGAGGAGGAGGTGCTGCTCCTTCTTCTTCTTCTTGTTCTTCTTGTTGTGCCCTCTTCTCCGCGGCGCTGTCCACGGCGCTGTCCACGGCGCTGACACTGGCTTTGCAGGTGGCGTTACCGGCGGCGTTGCCCGTGGCACTCATCGCGGCGTTGCGAGAGAAGGTTCCACTACGGGAAGATGACGGCGGTGGTTAAACGCGAAGCTATCTCGTGACGGATTCTTTGGTTGGCCAATCCCTAGGGGTATCCTGCCACAATCATCATCAGCGGTGCCTGGTCAGGCATGAGCAGTGGGGGTGTGGATGCCACACAACGGCGCCCATACAACGGCGGAGGAAACAGGCGCCACCATAAGCTGCTTCGCATGTAAAATAAAATAAAATACCGAAAGCACGTGAGCGTGCGCCACGTGACAAGCATGTGCCAAGTCACCGGGAACAACAACAACAAGCGCCCGGCGTCGTCCAACTCGACCTTCGAGAACCCTCTTCCCAGCGTTCGTGGCATGATCTCTCGCGTACTCTTCTCTTCGCTAGTTCAGTTACGCCCGCGCGTGAAGTGGGCAGCACATAGCAGCTCGCGCTACAGACGACGGTTCGCGAAGACGGTTGCCGCCGGTTCTAGCGTGTGCTAAGCTGGAGGCGGCGCCGCGGCGGTCGCACAACGGAGGCCACGGACTCTGTGCCGCGCACATGGGGGTGGGGCGACCACAGTAGATCCGAACTCCCGAAGAAGAGATGGCTTATCAGGACGCACGCCACGCTGCTACGCGAGAATGCAAGCGACGACGTCGAGCCGAGGACCTCGAACGGGTGCGTGCCAGTGAGTGTTTGAGCAAACAGCGTCGCCGACAAAACGACCCCGGCTACCCAGTCATTGATAACTTTCTCAAACCAAAGATCAAGGAGATTTGGTCTTCGGCTCGCGAGCGCCATATTTATAAGCAGGGTGAATTGTTCTCCGCCCTGCACCTATATGGTACCACCCCTGCTGACCTCATCGACACTCGTCGACGCTCGTCGACGAGGGTCGACGAGCGCTCGTCGACTTTACCTTACGGAACCGTTCCCTGGCCTTCGTCAAGCTGATTCAGAGCTTTTAGTCAGGGCACCGTCCAGAATTTATCATGGAAAATAAAAAGATTTGCTGTGACATCAGGCTTGCACCGTCGTGCAGACTGGCTTTGATTTTTATTTTCTTTTAAAGGGCGAAGCGGCTCACGTGCATTCGTCTACTACAGTGTCCTTTAAAGGGTTAAACCAACAATAACTTGCCCGAATGTCGATTCTTGTGCGGCTAAGAGGAGCATTTTTCTGTGCGCGGAGTATGACTCGTCAGTAACGCAATATTTTGTCCTGTTTTTCAGCCAAAAAACTTCCGCAAGGCCGTAACTGGCCATGCGAATCCCACGGTTCTTGTCCAACTGGCCGAAGATGCCGCTCGAGCCCGTAGAGTTTCATACTGTACTAGAGGGGAATCTGGCGTCACTCTTTAGGCGAGCTCGTGTTCCGTCATATGCAGGGCAGGCACATTCCAATTGTCCTTTGCGTGGCTCCTGAACAGGCTGAAAAGTTGCCTCTGGCTGCAAAAAAGCAACAAAATAGGTCTTTGTCTGTCTGTCTGTTTGTCCGCCCGTCCGTCGGTCCCTCGCTCCAACTGCCTGGCCAAAAGGTAAAAGAATTCTCAAACAATACGATTATACAGGCAAAACATTTCCCAAGCTACTAAATCGGGAGGCAATGTTCATACTTGTCAACATTGTTGAACAAAAAAAAACACATTAGGCATATGTGAGGCAATAAATCAATACATAAGGGATATTTGCATTGTTCTTTTAACTAAAATTTGCATCGCTCTGATTTTTGTGATAGCAAAAAAAAAAAAAAACGCCGTGAAAAAATGTTTTGCCCTCAAAAAAAAAAAAAACGCTCGCAGCGCCTCCTCGTGGCAGTGTTCCGAGTTCAAATGTAACAAGTGGTCCCAGTAGATGACTCGAGGAGTGGAACGCGGCAAAATTGAATTGACTTGAGCAAATATCCACTGTGTTTATCGTGGGAGGAGCGAAACGGGAGGGAAGAGCGTGAGACGGGGGAGGGGAGAAGAGAAGAGGGGCATTTTCACGGCAGAGGCGGCAGAAGACTGTCGTCTTTCGCCGACAGTTTCACATGCGCAGATACGCGGCCAATTTTTGTTTTATAAGCATTAGGCTTAGAATGTTCTCGAGCCCTTCATTTTAGTAATGTGCGTTTTAGGCTGCGGCTAATAAAAAACACTGGTTCACTATTACGTGCGTGTCGTTATCGCTGTACAAGCAGTTCATTGTGGCGTTAAATCCGCAAATTAAGTGTTGTTAGGCGATTACATTTCCAAGTAACAATAAGGGAAGGGAAACATTCACGCGCAGCCAGGCTTCACGCGCTCACCAGTGACATATTCCCGTTGTGTCGGTGGGAGATTTCACCGTGGGCGTCTCACCGTGCGATGCTACCTGAGTGCTACCCTCCGTAGTCGAGCGGTCTGTGTTGGTGTGTTACAGACTCTAAGATGCCTACGGAGCGGGAGGGAAACCGAAAGAGTGATAAATAAGAACTGTTTGTCGAACATGGTTTTGAAGCAGAGGTAACGGAGCCTCTTCGTCCCCTTCAGACGGCGGCCAGAAGTCACTGGGCTCCGGTGGCGTCTTCGGCCATTTGGACAACCCGTATCTGGACATCCGGGTCGGAGTTGCGCAGAACGGTCTCCCAGTGACCCTCCGTCTTAATAAAAAAGCACCCAACAGATTCTCCTTCAGGCACATTTCACAAATAATATGGCGTAGGTCTGCCCTGGCCGTACATAGCTTATATTAGCCCGTACAGAGCCCGGGGTAACAGTGAATGTACATGACCGGATTGGGGAATTGATTTACCTGTAAGAGGCACCATGCTATACAGAGCGGCCTTCGTTGAGAGTACAGTAATAGGGGGATGTTTAGCTCATTCCAATCTGTTGTGGTTAATTATGTCCCTGTAAGAGACCACGCGGTCCCTCCCCACCCCAGCACGCGAGAAGTGCTCAGATGTTTCCTCGACGTGATCGGCTCTGTCAGCCAAACCTGGAGCCGCGTCGTGAGCGTTCTCGTTACCGGGGGAAGAAAAGTGTGCAATCGTCCGTACGACTTGGACCTTCCTCCGGTCTTTGAAAGCGACCAGAATTCTCAGTGCGTTGGACGATATTCGAGCCTTCGCAAAATTCAGAATTGCAGTTTTTGAGTCGCTGACAATAAATTTAGCTTTCGTGGAATCCATCGCCTGGCAATGCCCCCCTTCCGCAGCTTCCGGCGACGACGTGAGTATCGTGCCATTAGTTACGGAATTACCATTGCGGTCGATATCTACCATGGTCATAGCATCGCGGGCGTATTCCGCAGAGCTCACGTAGACCACGTTCTCGGTGTTATTGAATCTCTTTTGTAAGGCCTCCGCTCTTTCTCTGATTTGTTTTGTTGTGTTCAAGATGCATATTCATAGGTATGGGAGGGACATGTATTGATTCCTTTACTTTACGGGGAATGTCGCGTTTGTACCGGATGAGTAGACATTTGTACCGGATGCCTAGAGTCGTTAAATTATGACGGCTAGTCGAGGTCTATGTGAGCCTCTCAAGCAGGAAAACTCTTTGCGCCTCTATCAGTTCCCCCAAGGTATTATGAATTCCTAACGCCTCGAAACGTTCGTTGGGCGTGGTTACGGGTATACCGAGATCTTGTTTATACGCTTTCCTGATCATAGTATTAATTGTGGCCTTTTAGTCCGCCCTTAGTCTCAAGAAAGGTGTTACGTACGCAATGGGACTTAGGGTCAACGCCTGTACTAGTCTGATCAAATCGGCCTCCTTCTCTGTGATGTCTGTTTGCTGTTCTGGAAAACAGTCTGTCGGTTTGATGAATGCTTTTAAATTCAGAGCATTTCAGTAACTCACGATGTCACCCGCGTTGACGTCCGTAGTCCGCACCGCATCCCTCTCTACTATATATAAAAAAAGAAATACTATACGGCGCCAGGTTCCGATCCCTCGACCCTGCGGGCGGAACGCAATGTACATGGTGCTCTAACCACTGCGCCACAAAGCCGACACAGATTGGGGCGCTATGAACACGCCTTATATCGTTGACTCATTTAAATTACTGCTGACGAGCGCTCTCTCGTCAGCAGTTGCCACAAGTGCAACAACATTAACGTAACGCAAACTACTTAACGTCGTGCGCCCCTGGAAATGCTCTGCATTTGATCGTGCCCCTCGCGAGGGGGATGTTTCAATGCGTCTTCCTACTGGCGAGTACACTCGTCGCCATCTGTCGGATGTTGTGCGAACCCTTTGCGGCTGATGGCGCGCGATTTGAAACGACATTTGCATATGATCAAACTGAAAGGCTCTCCAAGAAAAACAAATACCAGGGCCAGAGTTTCTGCAGTGGATGTTTAAATTTTTTATAAAGCTTGAGCAGTTTTAATATTTTTTCCATTGGTATGAATCCTCAAGCCGAGCATCCTGACACTTGTCACAACTGCTACAAAATAACCACCAGCGAAAAGCTCGATTTTAGGGACTTCCAAGGCACGGTTGTGCCCTCTCATTGTGGGTTGGTTGGCAAAGTAGCGACTCCGATATCTGTAAAGAGCACGCTAGACCTATCAGCTTCACGCATTTTTCGATTGCGTCGATCGCTGTCAATTTCCTGAATTCGACCGTCACTACCTCCGTTGACCCTGAGGGTGACATCATCAGCGTAGAAGCTGTGATTCAGGCCTTCTGTCCGATCTAGTATTTCAGGAGGCCCAATCATGGCGAAATTAAAAAGCAGTAGCGAAAGGGCGGTTCCTTGCGGTATTCCCCACCTATCTAACTCAATGTCCTCTTTTCGGACCCCTCCCATAGTAATTTGAACTTTCAGGTCGGAGAGAAAGTCATTTGTGTATTTGTATGTTCTAGGACCCACTTCAGTTTTTGTAAGTTTTATAGGACAGCCTCGTGAGTGATGTTATCAAAGGCCTTTGTTAACGGTGGGAAAAGCGCTATGACGACAAGAACAAGACAGCACACGGGACAAAGCGCTACTAGCAACTGAAAATTGATTACGGGAAAAACATACATATATACACGGAATAAAAGCCACCGTCATAACACCAAATTTACAATCTTACCATCCGAAAAAATCAAGGCGCACCAACAACCGAACATTTTGTACATATTCAAACCGCACATGTGCTGGCAAGAACAAAACGCAACACATTTTATCAACCCTGATTCAAAAAGGCATACTCAGTGTCAGACAGCAAGACCGATGGTTGGCTGACACATTCATTCCCTTCTTTCTTTATACGGAAGGCTTCTATTATTTCTCTTGTTAACCGTTTTTTGCGTTTATCAACAACTAGCGTATCTCGCAGTTTTGGGCGGCACTTGCAGTTTCTGCAATGTACGCCTAAATGAGAATACGGTGACCCTTTTAGCCATCTGTGATGTTCGCGAAGGCGCACGTTCAGGCAGCGGCCGGTCTGTCCTACTAATTTCTTTCCACACGTTAAGGGAATGCTGTATACAACGTCTTTTTTGCACTCTACAAACTTCGTGCCGTGTTTCCTACCACATCCCTTCTTCCTTGTTGCTTTCTTTTCTGCCACCCTTTGCACCGCTGGGCAAATTTTCGCCAACTTGTTTTGCGCAAGGTGATTTACCAACAAGCCCAGCTCGCAGTTTTTCTAAAGGCCTTTGTTAAGTCAATCCCAAAATTGTTTTAGCGTCTGGGGACGAGCTCTCGCCTCCATCTAGAATCTGATGTTTGAGGCGTAGCATTACGTCCTGAGTAGATAAATTGGATCTAAAACCTGTCATGGTGTGATGGAAGAGCCCTCTGTCCTCTATGTGGGTGTTTAGTCTGTTGAGGATCACCTGCTTGTTCATTGTTCAACAGCGGTCAGCTGTTGAACAATACTTGAACGCCCTTTCCGAATTCGGTACTGAGCCTCTTATCTGGGAACCCGCAAGAAAGGAGTTCCTAAAAGATAATCTCACCCGTACATGTATTGATCATGTCAACGCGCGATCATCCGACCTTTCTTGTACGGCCGTTGCTGTAATTACGCAGAATTAGCAGATGACTACTTCGTTGTGGGTCAGTTAACCAAAACCAACTCTTTACAATCGGATAATACTCATACTGTCACCATCTTAGATAAAAAAAGTTTGACAAACTAATTGCTAGCTTTGACCGGAATTCTTTCATTCTAGATAATAACAATGGCACTGCATATGACAATTTCGTTCGCACGTTAGGCCAGATGAAGGAGGCGTGTAAGAAAACGGTAGTAATAAAAAGACGGAGGGCTGAGCATCAATGGCTTACCCCTGGTGATTTGGCAATGATAAAAGAAAAAAAATATGCTTTGGGCAAGACGTCGCCGAGCCCCTGACAACACAGCGCTGCGCGACGAGTTCCGTACGGTGCGAAATAGAGTGACCGCGCAGATTCGTTTGTCAAAGAGGCAATACTGTATCGAACAGTTCAAAGCGTCTAGTCGCAATATGACTAAAACTTGGTCCTTAGTAAATCAATTACGAGGTAACAAACGCCTGTCTACAAAAAGCAAAATAGAACGCAACTTTGGTTCCGCTACTTCCGACCTGTCAAAAAATTCAATGAATCGTTTTCATTGGAACAAAACGATCCAGTTCAGTGTGCAAGTAATAATATACTACCAAATCTTGTGTCATCGTCCGCATTTATCCCGTTTTTGACAGAGCCTGATCTCCTTTGCATAGTCAGTAGTTTAAGCCGCAACAAATCATTAGGGCTTGATAACATACACATAGGTGATGTCTGCAGAAATATTGGGTATTTAAAAGGTGTTATTTTGTTTATATATACTGAACAACATGATTGAACATTGCTCTTGGCCAGACAGTCTAAAGTGCGCACGCGTGGTTCTTCTCTATAAAAGCGGCAAAAAAGGACCCTTTAAACTACCGCCCTATTTCAGTTGTATCTTGTTTTTCTCAAATTCTTGAAAAGCACATATTGGGTGTCATGACTTCCTTTGTAACAAAACATGAGTTACTGAGCGAACATCATTACGGGTTTATCTCCGGCGCGGGCACGCAGGTGTTACTTGAAAAGTTGTCTGATACCCTTCATAACAGCATAGATCAGAATGAGGTTTCGTTTGGGTTATTTCTTGACGTTAAGAAAGCGTTTAATACTGTGAACCATGGCATAATTTGTACTAAATTATACCATTATGGCTTCCGCGGACCATTTATATCTATGCTTCAAAATTACCTTCGGGATCGTTCTCAAGTGGTGTCACTTGGATCGGTGCTGAGTGATAGTATCAGACTTAAGAGAGGTGTCCCGCAAGGGTCTATCTTGCCACCTCGTCTTTTTAATTTGTATGTTAATGACTTAGCTACTGTTGTTAAAACTTCGGAAATTTATCAATACGCTGATGACACCCTGCTGGTATCTGGCAACTTTGGTTATTCTCTCGCTCTCTCAAATCTTCAAGACGATGCAAGAAGGGTAGCGGATTGGTTCGAAGCAAATTTAATAGCAATCAACCCTGTAAAAAATCGGCTAGTTTGTTTCCGAAATCGACAGAAAACAGTGCCGAACGAATGCTTCATTACAATACACTCATCCAATTGTGCATCTTGTTCCTGTGCCCGTATTTTCTGCGTCGAGTCTGTTAAATACCTAGGTGTACATTTTGATGGGGATCTTTCGTGGAACACACACATGGCTCACATATGTAAAAAGCTTAGAACTACTGACTGTATGCTGTACAACTTAAAAGTGTTTCTGCCTTTCTCTGTTCAAAAAATACTGGCTCAAACTTTGGGATATAGTGCTCTTCGTTACGGCATGTGCTGCTTTTTCAACTGCTCCGCTACCTGGAAAAAGAGAGTTAACAGTATTTAAAAAAAAAAAAAACATAGCCAAGAGTGTTCTTTATAAGTCACACGTGCCGGATTCGGACAGTGTATTTAAGGCAAGTGGTTTACCGACATTCGATACATTGTTTAAGCAAATCGTCGTGCTAAAATATTTCTGGTGTACGTATTACACCGGACTCCCAATGTTAAACCTATACCTTTGCGGCACATACCTCCATATATGACGCCAAGGGTCCGTGCCCATTACGGAATGGCTGCGCGGCCATATTATGTTCCTTCTATCTTCAACGAATTGCCTGACGAATTGTTCTATTCAACAACGCGGAAATACTTGCGTGCTGCTATGCTGGCATTAGAAATATGCTGGAGTATGTATGTGTATGCGATGATTGGTAGCTATTTCTTTGTTCTCTAATTGTTTCCTGTGATGAGGAAAATGCCACCCATGTAGCTGAAACCCATGTTGATTTATTGTATCTGTGTTTGTCTGTTTGTCTTCGTCTCTTCTGTTTGTCGCTAGTTGTTTGCTTTCATGTTTTCTTTCCTCCCTTTAATTTTCCGTCTTCTCTCTTTTTCTCTTTTTTTATTCTTCTCTTTTTTGTTTGGTTGCCTTTTTTTTTACCTTTCTATTCAGTTACCACTGTCAATGAGTGTTTTTTACAGAAGTAAAGGCCGTTGCTGCCGGGCGACGCCGCACAAGCCCACCTGTAGGCTTTGGTGGCCCCATTTTGCTTCTGTATGTGCTTCTTGACAATAAACAAGGATTATTATCTTGCCGACGCACGACGTGAGTGAGATGAGATGGGTGTCAAGTTTTTGAAATGTAAGGTCATCGCGAGCTTTGGATTCACGGCCACATCGGCAGTCTTCAACTGCCCCAGTAGGCTGCCCCTTCCTTTTAAATTTCATTCAGCTAGTTAGCTGGGAAGAACGCTCAATCGCAAATTACAAACAAACCTGCTTTGTTTCGTGCGCTTCTTGGACTGCGCCCATCTTCTCTGGTCATCCTTCTTCCTAGAGTGGAAGGGCAGTGATATTTTTTTTTTGTTTTCGCGGACGGCAACACGCTGTTTTATAAATGTTGCGACCAAGGAAATATCGCGTAAATAAAGTTGAGTGTAACTATGGTCCAGCCATGGTAGAGCGAACAAAAATATCGCACCTTCTAGTTTCTTCCAATTTTTTTTGTTCGCCACCCTGAGAGATTGCCCACCACATTTTTTCTTGCGCATTTTAGGTGGCGGAGGGGTCGGCATTGAGTCAGGAAATTACGTATACACATATGCAGTTGCGCAGCGTTACCGCCCAACGCTTGATGATGCTAAAGCACAGGCAGTTACCCTAATAGTCGCACGCTTCAGAAGCCACAGTCCCTTGGGGTGTTACCAAAAGGCCGCAGCGCATGTAATAAGCACCCGAGTGACTTTTTGTCTTAGAAACCACGAACGATCCTTGCCGTGCCCCAACAACAACAACAACAACAAAAAAAAAAAGACAAAGAGAGAATATAGGGCCCATGTGTACTGTTCCGCGCAAACTGCGGGAACCGGCTTCCTCGTCGAGTTGCATTGTTTATTTTGCGGAAAAAGGGAAGCGAGCAGGGAAGTGGGGAACACAGCGAGCGGTGGGTGGCAGACGGAAGAAGATGTCACATCTACAGCCTCTCCAAGATTTGCGCTCAGCGTGCCGTGCTCCGGGAGTGTTTCTCCATTGTGCGCAATACGGTAAAAGACAGACGGGAGCTCCAGACTGGGTAGTGCACCGAACCATGCGGCTTTCACACTACAGTTTAGGCGTAAAAGGACGTACGTAGATACGGAGACGGCACGTCTCCTCGCTGTACAAGAGCCTCGTATTTCGCGGGAAAATTACGCCGTCTGGCTCGTAAACAAATGGGAAAACACTGCTCCAAGAGCGTGGCTTGCCGCACTGCGAACATTATAGCCGGGACATGAACGTCTTTGTTCATTTCTATTATTGCACAAGCACTGCTTTTTTTTTTTTTTTCTGGCTATCTCGCGCACTTTTTTTTGGCTGTGGTCGCCCAGAACCCATTTGTTCAGCTCGTAGTTTTGCCTAAAGGCAACACATCACGGTTTTACCCGGAGCGGAATGCTCTTGTAGTTTTTGTACAGCCCTCCCAGCGCACGCAGAAGCCATTTTGCCGGATGAACTTAATAATAATAACAAAAAAACGTCTTGAAATGCAGTGAGCCGGTTTTTCCACGGTCGTTCGTTTATGCTCGTTTTTCCCGAGTTTGTTTTCTGAATACTCTAAAACGGAAGCAGGAGTTATTTATCCAAAAGCACAGTGCTTCGTCTGGTATTCAAATATTGCTTACATTGGACAATCTTTGCGAAGCAAGCGTTTTTTTTTATTATGAACCAGTAACGTCTCAAAGAAAAAAAAAAGCATTAATGTACGAGTGCGGGGTAGGCAGGCCTAACTGCACGTAAAATCGGGGTCGCCAACAAGCATTCCTCCTACGTACTCACGCAGAAAGACAATGACTACAACCGATTACATTTTCCATTAAGCTATATCCACAGCAGACCAAACGAAACACTCGATCGATTCTCAGCCTCTTTTCGCGTTGCTGGAAGGGAAACTATAATCAAATCATTCAACTGACTGAACTTTAGTAGACTTGTAAGCCCGAATTCGTGGCTGGAACGCACGTTTCCGTCTTACACATTCTTCCTGGGGCTTGCTACCCGGATCCCCGAGGGAATTGTTGGAAAAAACTTTCAGAAAAAAAAAAAAACGAAAACATTCTGGAACGTTTGAAGAGGGCTTGCCCTACTGTCGGCGGAAAACAGCCTCTGTCGTGCGCATGAGAGCCGGCCACCTCAAAGACCAACCGGAGGCAAAAAAATCATTGGGTAGTTAAGCCTGCTGGTGTACTTCGAAGGCGAGAGCCTGGGGAGAATTATTAAGACCTTTTTTACTGCTACATTGTATTTGCGTCTCCTTCTTAGCTTTCGTTGTTTTGTATTTTGGCCCGGGTTACTTCGACCGGCCGTCCTGCTACACCTCGTTTGCGTCTCTTCCGTCGCTTTCGTTTCTTTGCCTTATACTACCCGAATCACGTACGTCAGCAAGCAGACTGGCACACGCAATCGCTTTGTTGAAACCAGGATTCTGTGCACGTTTGTGCACCTGTTCTACTCACGTGCCATCATGACCATACTTCTGTGCCCCTATGACCCTTGGTCAGGCTTGATATGTCTCTCACGGCGTATCCGTTTGCTTTCACACTCAGAAAGATTTCTCCTATTAATTTCTACTATAAATCCCCGAGCGAGTGAATTTGTTCTTTGACTTATTTTGAGGCGGAAAACTCCGCTTCAAAACTTCACCCAGCAACGATAGCCAAACTTTGTTTTGCAAAGTTAACAAGCAAGTAGATTCCCGGTCTCCCTACGTTGTCAGTCGATGTCCCTGCTCACAGCGTCCAGCTTGCATGGCGCAGGGCAGAGTGAACTCGTTTTCTTAGTGACGTCACATCGTGATTACATCGCTCATTGTAGAAGATTCACGGTCAACGACTTGTAATGTTGTGGCCGCAGGAATCCTTTCAGGTCGGGCTAAGTCACTTAGCAGATAAAAGCTGCCGATACATAAGAATAGAATGATTCTAGGGCTTAACGCGACGACGCAACGCAGGCGAGATACATCAGATTAAGACGAACAAAACGTATATTTCTTTCGAAAAAAAAACAACGAAGGCCTATCACATGCCTATCAGGTACTGCAGCTTTCATCCTGAACACGATTACATTTCGACGATACTGTAATACTCCACAAGGATTGTTCAGAGTTCAAAGTTCAAAGTTCGTTTATTTACCGCTTTTATCAGCAGAGCTGTTCATTCCGACCCGAATCCGTCCGACGAACACAAAAAATGGCGGCGGCTTAGTTCAGCTAACCCTTGATACGCAAAGAAAAAGCATGGGTTAGCCTAGTTAAGTCTTGGTTTCCCTTGGTTAACCTGTGATAGCTGCAATTTTTATACTATTCATCCAAAGCCCGCATTTGCCTATTACGGTTGGGGTACCGCTTCCGACGTTTTCCGAGCCGAACGGCTTGCCGGGAGATATCCGCGGGGTGGTCAGACGCCGCTCGCCGACGACGGCTGAAAGCCTCCAGCTCTCGCAGCAACGCTCAGAGAAAACGGCCCGTCTCGCTCTCATTCTTTTTGTTGTTGTTGTTGTTGTTCCTCTTCTATCAGCACATACCCACGTGTGGGATTGGCCAAGAGACGGGGTGGCTTTTTGGGGCTAAAACGCCCACCTCATGGCCCTATATAATCAGCCTGTAGGAATTGGGGAAACAGTTACCGAATTATATAATAGATCTAAAGAAAAATCAGTGAATGATGTCATTTTTGGGAGAAAAGGCTAAAAAATTTTGACCGGGTTAGCAGGAAATGCGTCTAGTCTCTGATATGTACGCGTGAATGGCCGCAATAACCGCTCTATGACAAAACCCCAGGGATGTGTCCCCGAACGAAAGCAGCACCGGCATCGACAGAGGAAGGCCAATACGTTGAATTGGTGCGGCTAGATACCGTTTCCGAATGAAAGAAAAACTGCTTGCGGTGAAATTGTTTCAATTTCACCGCAAGCAGCACAAAGACCGCAGGAGGTGAGACCAGCACGATGCATGGCCAAGCTCGCATGCATGCGGTGCGTCACGTGGTCAGGCGCGAACCAGCTGCTGAGAGCGCATGTGCCAAGTCGGCAATGGAGGCGGCAGCGGCGAACGCGACAGTTTTAAAGACGGTATACTCTTTCTTGGGCTACTTAAACCCAGAAATTTTGGTCTTTCTGCATGTCTGCCTGTCTGTCTGTCCGTCTGCCCGTCTGTCTGTCTGTGGCTCGATTCAGCCACCCGGCCAAAGTGAAACGAAGTCTGCGCAATAGTCTTATATACTTACAGCCAAATCTAAACGTCCAATTCCGGTTTATATGTTCATGCTTGTCAACACTGTTGTACAAAAACAAGACATTACGCTAATATAAGACAGAAAATTAATACACAAGGGATATTTAAAGTGTTCCTTTATTTAAAAAAAAAACTCATAGATGCTTAATTATTGCGAAATGAAATGCTACATCTACTGCAGAAAAAAAGTTCACGCTGTCGCCTGCTGTCGCCCGCGCCACTACAGCTTCTGGCGGTATTTTAGGAATTCAAGCGGCAACAGTTACGAAAGGTTCCACCAGATAGGTTCCAAAGGTTGGAACGCACGTGGACTAGGGCAACGCGGTTCTGTAAACGTTGAAGCAGGGCGCCTCGATTCACGCGCGTCTCCGCCGTACGGCAGCGCTGGCATCAAGGCACCCGGCCTGGAGTAGTGGAACGCGGAAAAAAAAAAAAAAAAACACTGTACATACTTTAATGGTATTTGCTTGTTGCACTGGTGAGGTCCGGCGACGCGCTCTCTCCAGGGATCCTCAGTCAGTGTGGGGAGAAGCGAGGTCCACCCCCGGCTCTGCTGTTTCGCTAGCCTTGCACCGCTGGCGCCAATTCTTTTTTGTTGCAAAGGTTCGCTCCATTTATTTTTCATCATATGCGCTAGTGAGCTTCCGTTTCTAAGCCAATGAATGATTTTTAAGGGCATTAAGGGCCTTTTGTGGTGATCATCCCCACAATTTCTTTTACATCCATGGAAGGAGATTTGGTGCGCGTACATCTAAATATAAGAAAATCAACTACCCCTGTGTCAAAACAACAACGATGGGGGAACGCAAGGCTTTCCAAAATCGAGTTCAACACCAAACGAACCAACCCAGAATCGAGCGGATCTTATCTATTTATGATCTTGTGCTATACCGATACTGGCAGTCTATGGCTGTCTAATTTTGCACGTCCATGCAACCCCTCCCCAAATCCAAACTGCCCCGACCATGCCGGAATGGCGCTCAATAAAGAAAAAAATATATATATAGTGCAGGAACAGCACGAGTGGATAAACTTCGGCTTCATAATGCCAGGGAACCAGGTTAAATTCCCATTACATGAAGTGTTTTTTTCACCCGCTATCATCATCATGCTAAAAAAAAGTTGTCTTTCCTGTAATGGATTACAGACGACATCAGTGAATCGCTGAAAGCTTAGCTTTCCCAAATACACAAAGGGAAAGTTAACAGATGCATAACGCCCTCACCGGACGCGTAGTGAAACAGCTGTTACCTTGAAACGATGGGGGGCGGTGTTACGTCATAGCTAGAGGCATAGGCTCTCAGTGAGGTAAGCTGTTATGTAAGGCGATCGGCAAGCCGGTAAGCTCTTCTTTTAGATGCGAAGCAGCTTATGGTGGCGCCTGTTCCCTCCGCCAATGTGTGGGCGCCGTTGTGTGGCGTTCACACCCCCACTGCGTAAGGCTGGCCAGGCACCGCTGATGATGATTGTGGCAGGATGCCCGTAGGGATTGGACAACCAAAGAACCCGTCACGAGATAGCTTCGCGTTTAACCACCGTCGTCATCTTCACGTATACGGGAACCTCCTCCCGCAACGCCGCGATGAGCGCCACGGGCAACGCCGCCGGTAACGCCACCTGCAACGCCAGCGTCAACGCCAGTGTCAGCGCCGTGGACAGCGCCGCGGAGGAGAGGGCACAACAAGAAGAACAAGAAGAAGGAGCAGCACCTGCTCCTGCCGTGAACGTCCACCCGGAACACGAAGAGTCCGACCCCATCCCGAGCGAAGACTTGGTGTGCCTGATCAAACACGCGAGTCCGTGCGCGGCCGTGCTCAAGCGCCAGGACATCATGGACAGGGACGAATTCTACAACTTGATGAGGATGACAAACGCGGAACAACATGAGCTACGGCGCAAGGTCATCCACCGGCAGACGCCATCAGCACCTCCGTTACGGGTCTTCTCCCCCGGACCGGCCAGTTGCGGCAAGACGTTCGTCCTCCGGCTTGCCATGGACCTCTACAACCGGTACAGCAACACCGGCAGCAACACCGGCAACAACACCGCCTACAACCGGAAAGGCGGCTGTGGCAGTGGGAGGAACCACGGTGCACGCGGCTTTCAAGCTCTCTCGGAAGACCACCGGCCCCAACAAGGAAGGAGGCCTAAGCGCCAGCGAGTTGAACACCTTCCGCTTGGCCTTCAGCAACGTGGAATGCGCGATCATAGACGAGGTGAGCATGATGTCTGCGGACAACCTGAACGCAGTCGACTTGAGTCGACCTCATGGCTGCTTCGCATACTACTCAGGGTTCGCCTACGGGAAGATGGTGAAATTTTTTTTCGTCGGTACTTCGGTATTGTACCCGTCGAGGTGACTCAGTGGCTATGGTGTTGTGCTGCTGAGCCCAAGGACGCGGGTTCGATTCCCGGCCACGGCGGCCGCTTCCTGATGGAGGCGAAAAGCGAAAACGCCCGTGGGTTTGAGATTTCGGCGCACGTTAAGGGAAGCTGAAGCGCTTTCCAAAAAAAGTGAGTTAGAGGCACGTTTATATAGTTTCTTACGCGCTGAATCCGAATATCACATTGAATTTTATCGCACATGAGTCCAACCAGCATTTATTTTGCAAAACGCGCGGTCCCGTTTGAAAGACGCGCGCTTTTTGTCTTCTGACGCCCCTGATTGGTTGCGCCCGGCATGACGTCAAAGGAGCACACCCTACGGCCGCGCGGGTTGTCCGAAGCCTTGGGAACGATCGCACGGCAGCGGTGCTTGCCTTGCCTTACCAATTTAGCTTACATTTTATTGTTCGCACATGACTGCAAGTTTATTTTATAACTCCCCGTGCTGTTGGTCCAATTATCTTGGAGCTTAAATTTACTTTACACGACCGACAACCCCGAAGCAGTGACTGTGGCGTCGGCTAGAGGGTTCTGTAAAAATATTTATGAATTAGGCAACCAGCATAGGGGGTTTCTATTCATTATGTTAATATTTGGTACTGCCTGAACTGTTTGTTACTATATAATACGAAACCATTTACGCCGAAGAATAAGCGTCGTTTTATAAACAATCTACCAGCAAAAAGAACGTACGTGCACTGCGCGAAAAAATAGTGTTCATGCGCTGTAAACGTATATGCGAGACATATGTTGCCGGTACACGCATAAACCAACAAGCGGACTCTGCTTCCAAATTTCTTTTGTTCGTTGTCGTCCACCCCAGCCTCGTTGCTCATACCCATACACAGACCCACATGCGCGCCCGCGCATGCGCGAGCCATTTGGGCAGCGGCGCTAAGGCGCCTCTGCGATCGCTAGCTGCACTTCGATGAGTGGCGTCTTACTGCTTGAGTTGCATTTATTCTGAAAACTGGTGCCTCCGCAGCATTATCGGCTTGGGTTTTAAACGCAGAGCATTTCTTTAACTCACGATGTCACCCGGCGTTGTCGGCGTGCCTCGGCGTCCGCAACAGCCGTTCCAGGTGCGCCCTCTCCCCCACTCCTCCTCTCCCGCATCACGCTACCCTCCTCGCTCTCAACAACAGGTCCGCACCCCTCCCCCTACACTATATAAAAAAATAATACTTACCGGCGCCTGGTTTCGATCCCACGACCACGCGGGCGGAACGCAAGGTACACGGTGCTCTAACCACTGCGCCACAAAGCCGACACAGAATGGAAGGCTACGAACGCGCCTTATATCCTTGACTCATTCAAACTACGTCAAGAAGCTGCTGATACAACGCATTCACTACCACCAACTCCCCAAACACTAAACGTTAACGCAATACACCCACCCCCTATGCGACGCATTTACTCGAATCCCCCTCGCGGGGAGATGGGCCCTTTTTTTGAACACTGTTCTAAGCCCATAGGGAAAGAAAACCAACGCGTTTGACGAAACAGGTAGTTCCTGAACAAATGTGACTTTGGTTCTGGAATTGAACAAAACAGAAACATCCCGGGCCAAAGTACAGGACTATTCACCATCCTTCCTAAATCTAGCATCTAATTTGAACATTCACGTCCATCGCATAAAAAAGAGAAGAAAAAATAAGAAAAATGCACTGGAGCGTTTTACAAAGTATCTAACGTAGGGTAGTATATTCTCTGTCATCAAGCACAGCCATCTCGGTTGTTGCTTCCGTATGTTATCAAACATCCCGGCGTGACATTATCCTGCTTAGGAATACGGCATAACAACGTATGCCTCGTTCGGTGATCGTGCATACTTTTTGAACACGAAAGTTCTACAAATAAGTGCTATCAACCACAACAACAACAAGTATCATTCACAAGGAAACACGGCGAAAAGAGCATGGCGGAGGCGGCCGATCCGGCCGGAAGTCCAGGTATGACGTTTTTCAGCCGGTTTTCGCCCGCGCTTTTCGGTCTTCCGGCATCGTGCGGCGAGATGGGGGAGGGGCATCGGGCCACTTTTGTTTGCGCATTGCGCCTGTTCTATTGCATGTACAAGGCAAGCCACTCTGGTTAGCATCGTATGGGGGAAGTTGAGGAGACGGAAGCGTTAGCAATGTCCGCTAATTCTTCAAAGAGAAAGTAAGATACCCATTTCCATTTGTGGGAGGAATCAAGGGAGAAGGAAAACTCAGGCCCGTTTTTGAGACTATGTGGGGACAACCAGGGTGTCAGGGACCCGATTTCACCAGAGGATACCTTCAGGGCGCACATTTCCATTTTGCCTTCCGTCAACTGCGATCGCCTGTCGTTGGAACAAAAACAGCGACAACAATTTTTGTTCGACGCTGGTAAAGTGAGAGAGAGAGAGAGAGAGAGAGAGAGAGAGAGAGAGAGAGAGAGAGAGAGAGAGAGAGAGAGAGAGAGAACCACTTTATTTTACAACTGCTATTTAGGGGGGAGTGATGGCCGAACCCCATATGGCTTCGGCAAGATAGCGCAGTTGGTAGAGGATCGGAATGTACTTTGCAGACCCGGGTTCAAGCACCATCGAATTACACATGTTTTTATTTAATCTTTACTGCGACACCCGTTTTCTTGACCAGGCCCATGTTCTTGACCAACAACGACGACGCTTTTTCGCATACTGGGGCACTTAAAGCTTCGTCCTTAAAATAAGTAAAAAGAGATAAAAGGAAGACAGGAACGTTAGCCAGGTTATGGCCTAGTTTGCGATCCCATACGTGGGAAAAGGGAAAATGAAAAAAAAGAGAGCAGAAAACCGGAAAAGGAGGGGAAATGTAAGGATACAGCCTAAAGAGGTGCGCCCAGTGTTTAGGACACTATAAACGTTAGAGTTCAAAATACAAAAAGAAAAAGAAATGAAGGAAGCGCACACTAACGCGTAAGACTTGCTTTGCTTAGCTGATTTGCTTCCTCGCTGCCGCAACGACCTTTACTCCGTCATTGTTGCTATAGGTGTGAGCTTCCTTTTTTTTTTTTTTTTTTGAGTGATAGTCATTGGACATCACATTGTGGGCGTGCGCTAAGACATGTCTTTCTCGTTCCGAGCAAGTGTTGCCACGATTACGGCGAACACTGGAGTCTTTTATTGGCCAATCTTGGCCAATCTTCCTAAGTTGGTGTGCTTGGCTTGACAAACATGCGCCGGGGACGCTGGGCAGTCGTCGCGAGGAACGCGCATACGAGCGCTCGGCATTTTCTTGGTTTTGTTAACTGCCGGGCGGTCGCCGAACTCTTGGCCAATCTTAGTAAGTGGGTATGCTTGGTTTGACAAACGTGCGCAGGGGACGCGGCGCTGTCGTGAGGCACGCTTACAGGAGCGCTACACATTTTGGTGGTTTGGTTGGCCCGCGCCCACGGGCGCACGCTTGGCAATTTATTAGGATTTTTAACTGCAGACACAAAAAATTACGACTTTCTGAAGAGCTTCGCTCTTAAAAGCGGGGTCGTGCTGTAGTGGTTAAGACTTGCCTGTAACAGCGCGCCCCTGGGTTCGTTTTTTTTTTTTTTTTTTTTGCATCGGGTTGTTTTGATTAGTTTGAAGGGCGTGGAATTTTGGGATGATCACAACGCCCTATCTTTCATCTCATGAGGCATAACTGTTTTTAGCATTAATAAATGACGGGTCAACATAGGCAAGTTTAGCCGGTATAGTCCGGACGGAGGTTTCGGTATATATAGGAAGCGCCTCACCGTGTTCGCAGTGTTTCTAATTACCGCATCGTTCAGGGTAACTGTTAGCACATTTGGAAAAAGCTGTACACAGTGAATCAAGAGCGACTACAGAAAGCCTAACCGCATACAAAGTGCTCCTCCATTCAGCGCTTCTGTTAAGTAAAGTTCTCATCCAATTACCGCTCTGAATGGCCTCCATGCTTTTTAATCAGCTGCACGAAATCCCCGACGTTCTGAAGATAAAAAATGAAGCCGCGAGGTTTATTCAATAGATCGAGCAGGTGCCGCTTGCTCCGATAATGAGCTTTCCCCGGCCGCATGCATCGAACGCGCCGCTGTTCATGTGACGAAACTCCCACTGGCGCTGCTGCGCCTAAGCTCGTGAGGCCTCGGATGACAGTGCGGCGGGTAACAGTACGAACGTCGTAGCGGCATTTTGTAACGCGCAATTTTATTTGCTCCCACGTGCCGCCCAAATGGTTCCGTACTGACAGAAACAGTAAGTTTCGTGGTTTTTATTTGAATGGGATTGATGACTCGTTACTTAATTATGGCAGGCGTCGGCCACCGTGACATGTTCAGAACATACGCAGGTTGTTATCTCTCTTCTAGATTTGATAACTACTTTCAATATACTCGCACACTTCACAAGGAAGGTAGAAAGGGGGGGGGGAGGGAGGGAGAGAGACAGGCACGCAGGCAGGCAGGCACGTCAGTGCGTGAGTTTGTGAGTGGAGTAAAGTAAGTAAAGTAAAGTAGAAAATGCAGCTGGTTTAACCAGCGTAACTCGGTTCTCTACCCGATGAAGACGCGTGGTCCACGCGAAACTGCGCAACCTCTGCCAGCTCCCCAACTTTCAGTGTTGCTTCAATAAGCACCCCTTGAAAAAACGTTTCTTAATGGCGCAGCAAGTTTTACTCAATCAATAAACAAATATTAGCCAATCCGAAGTGCACCGACGACATTCTTAAAATAGGGGAGCAACCACAGAGCAATAAGCGGTTAAGTGCAACGCTTGGGCCTTCCCTTGTTCTCTAGCCGGGCAGGGACAAAAATTTACCCCGCGAATCATGCACACAGCCCGCGTGCTCCTACAGTTGGTTCCCTCGCAAACCCATGGTCGCTTGCGACTACAATGGTCTTACTTCATGCTGTCAAACAGGGAAGATGTAGCACTCGCCTACAAAGGCTTACACTTTCGAAGCAGCCAGAATTAGGAGGGCAATTTGTTACTGCAAAACCTTTTCATTTCGCCACCTCCTAGGTTTTCGCTGCTTGTGCGTACACGGTGCGTACGCCCAAGAAGCCATTACTACATTTTCCGAACAAGCGGGCTTGGAGTGGACGCTGAAACAACAGGCCTTTTTCCAGTAGCGTATATAAGCCACTTTGCTACCGCCGCTGGAGCTACGAATTTAGGAAATAACTTGCGAGAGGCCCTTGGAAGTTCATACAGTAGGTTCCCTGCGGTACTCGGAACCGGGCGCAGGCACTCCCATCATCTCTCCCTTATTGGGTTATTCCGCAACATATTTGTACTGAGCGGTAAGTACTTTTCTCGCCGGAGGGTTCGTGGCGAAAAAGCCGTATGAGTTGCGGTTCCATGCTGACCAGGTGTTCGGGCCTTTCTTATGCACTTAATTTGTTGGAATTTTTCTACCTCTTTCTCCTGGCTAGTGGCGTCTAACCAGTTCGTGCAAGAGCAGGTCGCCAAGTACTGCGAAAAATGTGTTACATTTTTATGAGCAGCATGAAAAAAAAAGGAGAACGTTCGGCTCACCTGAATGCAAACAGAATTTGCAAAATAAAAAAATTACGCCCACCTCCCCTCGCGGGAACCCTGGTGTGATGCGACGCTGAGGGTGGTTCAAGCGCGCGCGGAGAGCAACCGTCGACCGAAAGGCCGCCGGAGAGCGGCACACCGGCACACCGGCACAGCGTCAGGCCCAACATTAGCAAACGGTCCCACCAGATGGTGCGGCAGCTGTGCGACTGCAGGAAGATTAGGCCTCCTTACCCAAATAAAGTGATTTTCTCTCTTTAATTGAATTCATCAAACCTCCATTGCGTTTACTATGGGAGGGTCGAGACAGGAGGGCAACAACGTGAAAGGTGAGAGGGGCAAAGAGGTGAGACGGTCACGTGGCAGCGGCAGCAGAAGACCGCCCTCTCTCGCTGACATTTCCTGCGAAGCGAGCAGGTGCGCGGCAATTTAACACGGAAGTATTTTATTCAGGGATATACGAAGATTTCGCTGACGTCATATCCGTCACAGAAGCGACGCCAGTCCAGTGAAATCTCGGTATAACGAACTTCAGGGGGCCGCGGCAAATCGCGCGTTATTCTGAACGATCGTTGTAGTGAAAATCGCAAAATTTAAGACAACAAATGAGAGTGTAGACTACTTATAACATAACCGCTTATATATAGTGCGGATATAACGCTGGTTTTCGGGGCCATCGGTTGGCCTCCCATAGAGCTCAGTGCATAAGCTTACCACTTATAATGCGGTGGGTTTACCCGCCGCGGTGGCTCAGTTGCTAAGGCGTTGCGCTGCTGAGCACGAGGTCGCCGGCTCGATTCCCGGCCGCGGCGGCCGCTTTTCTGATGGAGGCGAAAAGCAAAAACGCCCGTGTGTACGAGATTTCGGGGCCCGTTAAAGATCCCCGGCTGGTCGAAATTAATCCGGAGCCCTCCACCACGGCGCGCCTCATCGCCTGCGTTGCGTCGGCGCGTTAAACCCTACAATCAAATCAATAATGCGGTGGGTTTCTCGGCGGGTCCGCTGATCTCGCGGTGCAGCGGGGAATCGTTTTAGGGTCGCGAAAGAAGAAAGAAAAAAGATGGATGCAGCTATCGGAAGCAGCCTGGGCTCCCTTCCCTCCTCTAATAAAAGAAAGGCACTTTTCCGTTAGTGTGTTCCGTTTGCATACACGTGATAACCCCAACTGCCCTTGCTCTCAACGAGCCTCTGAAGACCCTCGGGCGCGGTAACTTGTTGCGATTACAACCTTGTGCAGATGAGCAACAATCCTCTTCCTGTTTCGAACATGGGGAGATAGCGAGCCGAGCGACGCCGGAGGTTGCCACAACCTGCACATTGTTCTGATAAGGACCGTCTCACCTTCGGCATCGCAAACGCAACTCACAGATGAAAAAAAAAAAAAAAAAGTCAGGGCCGGCTTTTGTTTTTATCACGTTGTCTCGCTGGTATAGCCGGTCTTCCGCCCTGTCTGTGGCATCTGAAAACGATAGGCGAAAAAAAAAAAAAAAACGTAAAAAAAGTTCATTTCTGCGTTTCGTTTTTCTCCTCCAACATTGCACCAGGTTTTCTAAGCCCCAAAAACAACTCTATGCCGATAACCTCTGGGTATGCCTCCGCGCTCCATAGCACCCGTAAAACATGAAGCGTCGTCGCCTAAACAGGTCGGGCAACCTTAATTTTTTTTTCTGCTTTTAAATTTAACTCCTTTTTTTATTTTTTTCCTTAAAACCTCTTGTATTGGCTTGTGCTTTCTGTGGAGCAAGGTGCAATGCCTCCGCTTACTGCGCTTTGCCGTGTCGTCTGCTATCCTGCGGCTCCGGTTGCCGCGATTGTTTCATCGAAATCTAGGAATCCACGGAATTCAAAATATCAGTTCGTAGTACTCAGGCGTTGTTAATATGTCACGGAGTAAAAAAAAAAAAACAATCGTTATTTTGAAATGTTCGCTATTCTGAAGTACGTAGTAGTGAAATAATTTTACATTATAATTATAAGCAGTGAGCGTGGGATTTCTTAAATGTTCGTCAATCTGAAAAGTTCGTTATTATGGTGTTCGTTGTACTGAGATTTGACTGTACAACGAAGCAAGCGGCCGGTACAGGGTGCACCCCTGCACACAGAGTCTTCTTGCGGGGAAGCAACCTTTAGTACTAAAGAGCCCGTTCTACTTAGGGTTGTTCGTTTTCGGGTTTTATATTTTAACACGAAAGTGTTCTATGCCGCGACATCCCAAGATTTAACTGACGTCATATCCGTCACTGAAATGACGCCAGTACACCTCTGCCGAAGCGACCCGCCAGCAGGACATCGCTCGCACAGCACACCCACAAGACAGCCGCCGACCCGCAAATCATGCTCAGCTGCAGATTTCACTGCACATTTCACTCTCGTGTTTTACTGATTCCTATGACAAAGGAATCAACCACACTTAAGTTTTTTGTGGGGACTCCTAACCGCCACAAGTGAACTAAAGAAATTTCACCATCTTCCCGTAGCGGAACCCTGAGTAGTATGCGAAGCAGCCATGTGGTCGAAGAGAATGAGGGGCGGGGCAAGAGGAGAACTAGGAGAGCGGAGAGCGCGCGCGCGTCATTTATACCGCGGAGCTACAGTGGCGCCCCCAGCGGAGTATGCAGCGGCTACCGTCGTGCCTCTAACAATCGCGCGCGGAGCCACAGGTGTTGCCATCCGTTGCGCAATCCCGGAGAGGAGAGGAGAGAAGGAGAGGAGAGGAGGAATGCCGGAGGGGAGAGGAGAGGAGGGGGAGGAGGATGCGCATGCGCAGGGGGGGTGTGGATGCCGCACAACGGCGGAGGGAACAGGCGCGACCATAAGCTGCTCCGCATCTAAAAAATGGTCGCCATCCCGCCCTGCGAAAGAGGATGTCGGGCAAAGCTCTTGTAAACCACTACAAATGGTGATGGAGGGAGGCAAATAATATTTCTCGTTGTCTCGGCGGGTATGTTGTTTACGGTCGGCTAGTGTCACTAGATAAGAGCACAGAGCAGCGGCACTCTTTTCTCCTATTGTTCCGTGCCGCTGCCATGATGACTGTTCAGTTCGCATTAAGTGACGTTTGTTCACACTGCGACGATTCATGGGCGCCGCCGTTTTATTGTTTATCGTTGTAGTCACTCAACTCTGGTAGTCCGCTCAACTCGCTCAACTCGTTGTAGTCCGCTCAACTCTGCGGCTGCGCGCGACTGACGTCGTTCCTTGTGCGAATCAAAGATAACGCGTGTCTCTGGCGGCAAAAGCTGGGCCCTGTTTAGCCTGGCGCATGCGCTCGGCGTCTGTGCAAGAACGGATCTATTTAGTGACACTGGGCCTGCATAGTTTTCAGAGATAATCCGCATACATAATCTTACCTGGAACGCATGGTAGGTTGGGGGGGGGGGGGCAGGCATTGTTTACAGGCCCCTTATCATTCATAATGCAGTTTTAAACATGTTTTGTGGTTTCCTATTTCCATTAAACGAATTCTGTTGTATGCCTTATTAGCCTGACGAATGCGCTCGACGACTTGGCGCCTTGGTGTTTTTGCCCCGGAGATGAAACCGCTGGGGTGTAGAGGTTACAGCTTTGCTTTAATATGTGGTGCGTGCGCTGTGATAACCCCAATGCTGCCTGTACTCCGTAATAAAAATGTAAGTGTCCAAAAAAGCGGTAGAAATACAAAAACTCTAGTTCCTGTCCTTTTTTCTGGTCAAGGTAGAATTAAGAAGAAAGAGGTGTTGTCTGGGCGGATTTCTTTTTTGTGTTCATGCACTGTATATACCAGAACCTTACGTATGAGCAATTTAAACTGGTGAGCTTGCGCCCACAGGAACGTTTCGTCCTATGTCCAGCAAAACGTTCACCCGTTCACGGGAAAAGAAATACATAGGTTGATGCTATGGGTCGGTCAGAACGCTTGTTATGAAATCTTTTTTATTTTATTTTTTTATTTATTTTACAAGTACTGCCAGCCTTGTTACAAGGCCTTAGGCAGGAGTGGGCATTCGGTACAAGCACAGATCAACAAGCTAGAAGACAATAAACAAATAAATGCACAATATTCAGCACAAAGAAATGTTTTTCCTTGCCACTTCGGAAACAAACAAAAATTTACAAGAAAGCAGACAACGAACGAGAAACTGCACAAAAATCAGCACAAGATATTTTTTCGTGCCGCGATTTTACGGGGAAAGACGGGATATGAAAGCGATGATTTATTTGAAAGTACAGAAAGAAATGATGAAACAGTCTGGCAGTCAACAATGGGAGCGGGTAGTGCGTTCCACTCAGAAACCGTGCGTGGGAAGAAAGAATTTTTAAACGCGTTAGCCCTGCACGAAAAAGTTTTGACCTTTTTATCGCGATAGGAGCGCGTGCAACGGTGTCTAGCCGGTAGAATGTATAACGTTTTATCTATTCCTGTTTGACCATTGTGTAGAGACTGAACCCGAAAGCGCTGCTGGGGCTTGCGTGGGACAATATTATACTAAAATACTTTTATTCCCTTCGGTGTTAAAAAAGCACGTATGTAGGTTTTTGAGCAGCTTTGTGTGTAATAATTTTTGTCTTCACCTCTTTATAATTTTATAACGAGAACAAGCACGAACGAAACTGGTTATTTTCAAGCGCATCATAATTTTATGAAATGTTACTTATATACTGCCCACAACGGCATCTGCTATCTGTATGTTAGTCTTGAGATTCGGTTATATTAGCAGGTGAGCTAGTACAAATTGTGCAGTGAAGAATAACCGCGTGGTTGCGGATCGCAGCGTAATTTTATGATTAATATCTTAAATGTTCTCGTGCTCCTGAAGTTCGGGAATTTTTCCAATCGCAAAATGCGCAAAAATTACGGGTACGCAAGAATAAGAATTCTACATCTCGCATAGCGTGTCTCATCGTTTTTGTTACTGCGTTTTATTCTTCTGTTGCGTCTTATTTTTCTAATATATGGCGCTTCCGCAGAAATTTTTGTGGGTGTTTTCGCTATGTTTGTATCAGTTGCTACAGATTCCACACACACAACATATCGCGTATTTGCGTGACGTCATGATGTAAGGTAGGTCTATAGATTACATGTAGCCACGATTTACAGTTTTTAACAACGAAGCTGTGTGTGTCTCGGTTTCCCCGTAAAGCGTGCGCGGCAAAATAGGAGTAGAACGAAAATTTTTCATCTCCAGAGCTATTAGTGTTTTGTGTTGCCTCCATGAAGGGCTCATGGAGGGGCATTTTGGCCGGTGTTTTTTTTCCTTCCAGACACAGAACCTTAAAGGACTCCCGGGGAGGCGTTTCGCCGACGTCTTTCGGCCGACATCCCCGGTCACCACTTTATGCGTGCCACCCCCCATGGGGGGTGGCGTGCGCGCGGAGGCGCAGTCTTCCCGTGCTTAACGATCCAGAACCACTCCGATGAATGGTTACAGATGACGGCTGTAACTCTTGTTTAATTAAAGCTATCCGAAAACAAATTTTATGACAATTAGCCGATAAGATGACTATAACAGTACGTTGGATTTCATTACCTTTTCATGATTACGTAGTTCACGCTGAACTTGTAAAGGCTGTGGGATTCCTGTTTGTTGTCGATACATGGGCTTCTAGGGGAAGGAAATGAACCGCACCATGTTTTCCAGCTAAAAAAAAACTCTAGTTCTTGCAAACATCATTCAGCTGGTAAAGTAAGAACTATGACTAATCGAAAATTACAAACAAACGTGTTTTGTTTCGTCCACTTCTGAGACTGCGTCCAGCTTGGCTGGCCATACGTATTCACAGAGTAGAAGGGCACAGGATTTTTTTTGGCTTAGAGTCTAGTGACTTTTTTAAAGGACTGAGGTTGCAGGTCACGTCCTCTTAGTCTACAAACGTCCCCACCGGGACGATTTTAAGGGTTCAACATAATGCTACCTCCATTTAGAAATGGGTTACCTCGCACTACAAGAATTAATTGGAGAACACTTTGACTACAAGTCCAAAATAAACCGAACAGATTATGGGTGCAATTACGGGGAAAATTTCCCTCCTATTTTTTTGCAAAAAATCGCAACAGGCCAAGGGACAGAATGCTTATCAAAAAAGAGTTTCTCATCGGAGTGGGTAACACCCAAATACGATCTAAATCGGACCCTCGTCGCATTACGGACCATAGTGCGGGTGCGGCACGGACATCAGGCATGATCAAGGTCTAATTGTTCCGCCAGACAGGCTTACATACGCCCCCCTCTCCCCCCCCTCTTCTCTCCGCGGCAAAAGGCCACTCCTCTCCCAAATAAACAAGTTCGGGCGCTTCTTCATCCTAGTTTATGACAAGGTGAGCCGCTAAAATAATAACAAAGTTCGGCTTATTTTAGTCCATTCCCCTCAGCAGGCCAGGAGCGTTGTCCTCTAAACATCGCGTTATCGGTATTGCCTGCTAGGTCACCCGTCCTCCACTGGGAGCAGCAGGGACAGCTCGTTTCGCCATTCATCGTTGAGGCAGCAGTCCCACAAGAGCACGCCCAGAAAGACCCATAAAAGGCTGACTATAAAATGGTGAACGGCCGGGAAGGAGCAAAGGCAGCAAAGATGGCAAAAATTAAAAGCGAACATCCGGGCATGGAACGACGAGCCCGAAACGTCGTTAGAGGCGTACATGCCTTATAGATCCCATATCAGACAGGAAAACGTATAAGGTGACTGCGAGGGTTGTGCCTTGCCTTTAAGGCTGGGGAAGCTTGTTTGAGAACACACAACTTTCTAGGGGGTGTTCTAAAAAGTATGGGGACATGTGAAATGTCGCTAGTCAGCCAGTCGAAGTATTCCGCACCAAAGCACGAAGAAACGCAAGCGAAAAAAGACGCCCGAACATGGTGTAGCAGTAAAGGTGTCGTTGGTTAGTGTCACCAGGGGATGCCATAATGCTTTCGCCTTTAAAGCACGCAAGAGGACTTAAGTGCGCTGAGGATTTCTTTTTTTTTCCTGGTTTGAGTTGACTCGGTGAACAATGTAACACAGGCGTCATCGTCGTAAGGAGACGTTGCAGCAGATTGCCGGCACTGTGGTGGAACGCTGGGAAGTGGCTGTCCAAGCACATGTAATCTTGATCCTGGCGCCATGCCCCTGAAGAACACCAGCGCCATCTATTTCCCTCCTACAAGTGGCATCACTTAACGCAGCCTATATCAATAGCCGCAACTGCCGTTGTTCGTATATTTCGGTTGCATCGCTCCCTATAAATACAAAGCTTTCGGTGAGCAATATCATTTTGATGTCCCTGTGCATGACGTCTTGACACCGTTTCATTTCCTTGGGCATAGCACGACTGGCTTCTCTTTGTTGTTTTTTCTAACTGTAGCATGCAAACAGTACGAGTAGAGAGACAAAGAGGTCTATCATGGCAAGTTTCCGCACAATACAAAAACGTAATTTTGTTTTGTAATTTACACCCTCAAAACTGGTTAAATATGTTGTGACGGGGCCTCTTTCTACAACGAAGACGATGATGATGAGAAGAACAGAACATCGTGCTATGGGTGCAACGTCCGAGGAATAAAAACCGGGCCATCTCCAGTAACATGAAATCTGGGGCGGGGTGAAGTATAAGTGCACTTAAATATTGTGAGTCTCTTTCTTGAAACCTTTGGGGGATAGATGTATACAGCTTTGGAGTAAAGGTCTCGTGTCTTTGAAGCACGAAGCGTTCTAGCGCGAGGCGTTGCAAAACGAATGTCTCGGTTTTTTACTACCGTGACTACAGGGGACGACGACAGGAGGCGCCGACAGCTCGAGCTCCTGAGGTGCTTCGCCCCTAAAATGTGGGCCGGCGCGCACCCAGCGCGGGCTTTGTCATGCATTCGACATGTAAATACTGTAAATACCATAGTTAGCCCATAGCATGGTAAAAGTCCGCTGTCCTGCTGCTACGTAACGATATCGTTAACGTCGATCGTATAATGTACGTATTCATTGGGCCTTGTCAGGTGTGAATATATACAATCTGGTGTAACGCAAAATTTAATGAACTGAAGGCTACACGGGCAGGCGTGACTAACTGACCTGAAGCTGCTGAAAAATCTATTAATACTGTTAAAAAGAGCAGCAAAAATGAAAAAAAAAATAGCAGCACGTTAAATACTGCGTGAACACCAGCAGCGTACAGGTCGCATTAAATATATCGCTGCCTAACGAGAGCAACGGTAGTGTTTGTTTGCTAGATCTCCTCAGACGAATCCTGCAGCACTAACAGTCTGTTTTTATTTTCCGCAGATCTGCACCCGCTGAATAAGAAGAAGAAAGAAAAAGAGGAAGAAGAAGGAGAAGAAGAAAGAGGAAGACGAAGACGAAGAAGAAGAAAGAGGAAGAGGAAGAAGAAGAAGAAGAAGAAGAAGAAGAAGAAGAAGAAGAAGAAGAAGAAGAAGAAGAAGAAGAAGAAGAAGAAGAAGAAGAAGAAGAAGAAGAAGAAGAAGAAGTGTGGAGCAAGGACCGCCACCACCACCATCACCACCACCAACATCATCATCATCATCTATGGAGGAGAAGAGCAAGGAGAAAAAGAAGAGCAAGGAACAGATAGAAAAATATAAATGCACCCCGTATCACCTTTCTTCAGGACACCCAGTCAATACAGCAGCCTAACAAAATGATGAAATCGAAGAGACGGTTTTGCAACGTATGCTGCTTAGCACCGGTAGAAATCGTTTTTCATTGGGCAACCAAGCTTGTTCTAATTATTTTCGTTTGTTTCTCGCAAATTTTATTGCTCTTTTGTAAGTTTGTTTTCTTTGCCCACGAACAAGAATTAGCGAGAGAATTGCGTTTTGAGGCACGGTGGCGAAAATTTTCGCAGCGCAGTTTGATTTCGTGGAGTCTAGCGGGCAGTGATTAAGTCAACGGTAGTACTGCGTTACTGTTTTGACTTTGCGCAACATGGCCTTGTCATTTGAGCAATTAGAGGACGTTGATTAAATGTCTCCTGCATATTAACGCAGCTCAATGTATTTGTGCCTATTTTCTGTTTGTGCGCAACGAATGAATAAGAAGCTTTTGACAGGCGATCGGAAATTGTGAAAGGCCAAATGAATATATCAACCCTGGAGGGGGCCCCTGGTGAAATTATGTCGCTGACACACTTTTTGTCCCCATCTAGTTAATGCCAGGTCTTGTTTTCCTTTTCCTCTTCCCATGATTCTTCATACAAAAGAATATTGGTTATCCATATTCCTCACTTTCACTTTAGAAGACCAGTGGTCTTGATCGGCACGTTCGGCCCGTCAACAAGGCGATGGCAACCTGAGAGGCCTGCGTTCACGTCGGAGGGGACAGATTGGTACGTGTCGGGGCTGTCAGAGCTGCCGTTTCAGACTAACGAAGCACGGCTGAAATATTTTCTCAAATTTCATTTTCGCGCCCCGTGTACGAATGACTGGGTCGCCGACCTTGCCGTTCCTTCTCGTGTTACTGCCCATGATTTGTAAAGCTGCTACAAAAGACTGAAACACGAATATTGAAGTTTTTAGGTTAGGTAAACATTCGAATGGAATTTTTGTACCGAAGCGGGGCTGGGCGATGAGGCTTACTGAATTGTGGAGAGCTACGCAATGATTTACGCAGCTAGATGATATTGAATATGCATTGTGAAATAAAAGCCCGTGCATTAGGTTTTTTCTTACGTAACCGGGCTAGTTGGTTTATATTTATGGTTTAGTACCACCACTTTGGAGGGTCATGAAGAGACAATACAAGCTAAAAAAAACTTAGAGAGAACACTAATAGTTTTGATGCATTATGATGAGATTTCGTAGTGCTGAATTTGAATGGTTGTTAATTTTGGTAATCTTTTTTTTAAGTAATGTCATCCGGGATGGTACTGGAGATTGGCGGAGACAGGCAAGTTCTTGCAACTAAAACGAAGATGTAGGCTGTCTTCATGTTCGGTTGAGTGGGAAGTGAAAATAGAGAGTTATACCCGAGCGGAGAACCGGTCCCGGTACGGTACACGGTAGCCGACCGACGCCAGTGCGCAGGCTCAGTGGTTCCGGTTGGCTTCAGGGCACTGGGCAAGGCTGGTGGTGCGCATGCGCCGCTGCACCGGCCGTATACCGGGCGCCGTGCGTGGACCGGTTTTCCACTCTGCTATAATTCTGTAATGACGCGAATGGCAGCTTCGGATTCACAACTTAATTTCATTTGAGGTACTGTGCCAGAAAAAAAAAATAAGGAGGAGAAGGAGGGGAGGAGCACAGGTAAAAAAACGGGCGGAACGGCTGGAAGGTTAACCATGTGTAGAGTTCGGTTTGCGTTTGCTAATCTGCACAGGGGGAATGGCGTTCAGGGGACAAAAGAGAGGGAAGAAATAGGAGCGACAAGGCGCGCAGTCTAGTCCCGTTTTAGGCACTACAGTCGTTCATGTAAACTCGTATCGCTCAAGAAACGTAGGATAGCCTTTATTGCCTTCTGTGAAGTTGGTGGTAGGGACCGGTGACCTAAGGCAGTCTCTACTGTGGATGGTCCAATCGGCTGAGCGCGGTGGCAAGCACGATTCTCCCCGATAAATATTTGGGGGGAACGACATGTAATACACGCAAAAATCTTTGGGAGCATAAAAAAAAACGCCATACATAAACTATTAGCACCAATCTACGGCCGGGGCTGATGTGCGCCTTTGATCTTGCCTCAGCTACGGGAACGGCATCTCTGTTCTGTACAGCGGGACAAAGCACCCGACCCGTTATTCGCATGTTTTTAAATGCGTAGACATTTCTATCAGGCCCCAACGAGGAAACCCGTCTGCCCATTCATAACGCTTGATGCGTCACCCTTTCAAAAATCAATCAGTCAATTAATTAATCAATTAATTAATTAAATTATTGAATACACATCCTCAGGGCTCGTGGGCATTACATATGGGGGACTCATTTATAGATAGAACAGAAAAAAAACACATTATGACAACAATATTGTAAAAATGAACCACAAGAACAGGGAGTAGGTCGCCTCATAAGGGAAGTCTATTAATAAAATTCCCTAATTTATGCCCATTTTTATGTAAGCCCACTAGTATTGCCATTTACCCCTCTTCTTAAGAATGCATTCAGGTAGAGTAGTGACGACAACTCCAAATAAGTTCATCGCGTTGTGCTTTAGACGGATACATGAGAAATTATGGGGGCATTTAAAGGGACCCTGCAACACATTAGATAAGCGCTTTCACTCTTTCCTTCGCGTCTGTAACCGCTGTAAGAGCTATATTATCGCCAGCATGGAGCTGCACTGCATGATTTGCTCGTCGCACCACATACCAGATATGCTTTGTTTTTGTGGCTTTTAGGGGCGAAGCTCCTTAAGGCGTGGGTCTGTCCATCCTCGACGTATGTATGTAGCCACCTCTAGTTTAGTTCTTGGATTGTTTACTAGATGGCGTGGCTACCTCTAGTTTAGTTCTTGGATTGTTTACTAGATGGCGGTACTTGTATATGATGAAAAGATGCGCTTGGATTGTTTACTAGATGGCGTGGCTACCTGTAGTTTAGTTCTTGGATTTTTTACTAGATGGCGGGGAGCGTTGTAATAAAATCCGTTCGCTGTTGGCGCGCGCTCGGAGTCGCCCGATGGATAAGGCTGCAGATGTGCGAGCCCGCGAGGCAGAAGCGCTCCGTGAAGCTGCGCGACGCCGCCGCCAAGAACTTGCCGTACGAGAGCGGGAGGCCGAAGCGTGTCGTCTGGCTGCCCGACGACGCCGCCAAGATCCCAGCGTTCGAGAACGAGAGGCCCAAGCGTCACGGCAACGGCGCGAGGACCCTGCCGTACGCGAAGCGGCACGGCTGCGGCGCGAAGAGGATCTCCAAAACGTCAGAGAACGGGAAGCGGCGAGAAAGCGCGCGTATCGGCAGGCAGACCCCGATGCAGTAAGAGCTCGTGAGGCGTCTGCAAAACGCATCAGGCGAGCTCAGCCCCAAGGTGCCGACGCGCGGTTTAAGCGAGACTTTCTAGACGTTACGTTCGGACACAGATGTAGTGGGCGAACTTTCACTGAAGAGTCACGGTTTTACCGGTGATTTCCCCTAAGGAGCTTCGCCCACTCATCATCATTCACCCCGTGGATATGCTGTGAATTTTTTTAAGTTGCAATCGAAAAGCGTTCATTGCTGCAACTGAAGGAAAACCGGCCAACAGCCGCTACATGGCCTTAGTGACGTAATTCGAGCCGCTGAAGAACATCAAGACCGGGAAAGAGAGAAAAACGTTTTGAGCAAGTTTAGAAGTTTTCTTATGGGCATAAAGCCGTAATTTTTGGCTGAGGTAAGTTGCGACCAGGTAATCTTAGTTCTGGGTGCGTTGGGTGGCTACGCTTTGCAAGCATTGAAAATTTCAAAAAAGGTGAAAAAAGTGTTGCAGGGTGCCTTTAATAAAGAGCGTGTAGAGGCTTCACACTTTGGTATCGGACTGCCTAAATTGTCCACGAAGATATCTTCTCTGCCATGCCTTTTTGTACAGCAGGGAAGTAGACATTAAGAGAGCTCGGCGTATAGCAGAACGGACAACTCATCTATCTGACCTTTCCCATTTAAGACTCGCGTCAGATTTTTTAGGTCATAAGTTATCTCATGGCTCATCTGTCGCTTTATTCCCTACTTTATTTAATGCTTCGTATGAACTTCGTAATACTCTATTTGTACTATTTTTTGTGCTAATGTTTCGCAGGCAGTACTTTTGCTTGCATTTTATGAATGAGAAAACAGGACTTCACGAGCTGCATGTTCTTTCGCGTTCATTTTGTCACCGGGTCCTGCGAGCTTGCTGAGTTGCAATCTAAGCTCTAAGAGTATTCTGAGAGTATTTGCTCACGTTTTCCCTTCTAGCCGTCCCTTTGACGAATCCTATATAAGCAAAACACGGTGCTCACTCGATCTGCTGCTACACTAGGCTGACCCTGCCGGCGCTTCTCGAAAGCTACCTTGCCGCCACTGGTCCTGTCTCGAAGGCGATTGGAGCGAAGGAAATCCAGCTCTTGAGAAAGTTGCGGGTGATCTTTGTCCGGGAATCTATTCTAGCTTTATAGGAGGCAGAAGCAAAGCAACTGCAAGGATGGACAACCTATCGGCTTGCCGATTGCTTTTCGTACCAGCGTGCCTGTCAGAGAGCCTATCCGTTTGTATATCATGAGCTGTTCCGCTAAAATTGCAGAGAGGGCCATACAATTTCGTATAATTGGGAATTTGCTTTAACTGATGTGCTGAAAGCGCACAGTGCCAAATCACCTCCCTCCCTAGTTTTTCATGTAAAGAAAACTGTAAGTATGACCACCGCGGAAGGCTCTTTTGTGAGGTAAGAAATCATTTATTGGTCCCGAAATGCGAGTTTACTACCTATTATGATAAAGGCATAAAATGGTGAAGGCAAGCCTAATAAAGGCCATGGTTTTGTCGATATAACATAGTTCTCAGGACAAAAGATGCAGTAACCATACAGGCATGTGGCAGGCATTAGCTTTTGGCAAAAGCGAAAGAGAGCTTGTTTTTAACACGAAAGTGTTCTATAAGTGTATGATTCCGGGATTCACGAAGATATCACTTACATCATATCCGTCCCAGAAGTGATGCCAGTACAGCGAAGCAAGTGGCCTGTAAAGGGTGCACCCATGCACACACGGTCTTCTTGCGGGGAAGCAACCTTCAGTACTAAAGAATACGTTATACTTCGGGTTGCTCGTTTTCGGGGTTTATATTTTAACACGAACGTGTTTTATGCCGGGATGCACCAAGATTTCACTGACGTCATATCCATCACGGAAATGACGCTGGTGCACCTTTGCCGAAGCGACCCGCCAGCAGGACGTTGCTCGCCGAATACACACATAAGACAGCCGCCGACCCGCAAATCACGCTCAGCCGCAGATTTCGCTGCACATGTCACTTTCGTGTTTTACCGATTCCTATGACAGAGGAATCAACCACAGTTTTTTTTTTCCTATTTTCACGTGGCGACCACTTTTATCTGCTGAGGGACCTCCGCCTATCCTGAAAAGATGGCTTCACCGCCAGCCATACTTCTCATTGACCTGGAATCTTATACGATGAGCGATGCAATCATGCTTAGACGTCAAGATCAATACGGATCAATCATCTTCGCTCTACGCCACGCTAGTTGGACATCACGTGCAGCGACGTCGAGTGAACAGGTTGCGAGTCCGGGCTTCGCCGGAGGCTCTATCTGCCGGTGGTCTTCACGAGATATAATTTGACTATCTCTGCTGGATGAGGTTTTGGAGCGTGATTTTTCACGTAAAATGTGCCGAAACTCCAAATTGTGAAATTTCGGATAAGTGCATAAGCCGCTCTTCTATAGAGCAAGTTCCGTTAAAGGTGGTTTCATTACTGCACAACACTGGATTGTTGGCAAGACATGTATTAAGTGCAATATAAGCAGACTAACTTGAAATGTGGAACCCTTAGGGTCTTTTATAATAGACCTCCATAGGGCACCGTATATTTGGACGGTGGTGGTAGTGGTGAAACATTTATTCAAGTAAAAGAGGGTTCGCGCTTGAAAGCGGGAGAAGCCCTCAGTCCAGGGCCTCTGCGGTGGCTGATTTCCTGCGTGCCCGGTCCACCGACTGTCGCTGGTCCTCAGGTCCCAAACTGCACGGCGCAGTATCCCACTTCTCGAGGGTGGGGGTGCGAATAATGGGGGCTGCTGGTGTGTTTTGGAAAGCCCACGTGGTGTGGTACAGTGTTGGATGTTAGCTGCAGTGTGGGCATGTTGGAGGATATATTGTGGGGTGTATGATATGCAGGAAGCTAAGGTTGGGGTATGTGCTTCTATGTAGTTGCCGCCAGGCTACAGCCTCCTCTCGGGTGAGCTACTGCTGCAGTGGTGGGTAGGTACATCTGGCAAGGCGGTGCAGAAGTGCGCGGTACTGCTGCTGGATAGGCTCTGGGTCACGGAGAGACTGGTGCGGTGCCCGGAGGGTGCATGCTCGGGCTGTAGCGTGTGCTCGCTCGTTTCCGTCGAGCCCTGCGTGACCTGGCGTGCATATTAGTGGAGTAGGGTAAAGGGTGTCCTTGTGCTTTTTTAGTAGTAGGAGGGCGGACATTGAGATGCAACCGTTGCCGTAGTTTCTGCATGCGAGTAGGCAATCTGTAACTATGTAAAGTGGTTTATTCGAAGTCAGAGCCGTCATCGCCAATGTGATGGCCGTTTCTTCGGCTTCAACGATGTTTCTGATTTTTACGATCGCAGTGCGAACGACAGCGCCTGAGTTGTCGATGACGCTTACTGCTGTGGCTGGATGGGATGCGTAGTTAGCCGTGTCCGTGAATCGAAGGGAAGAGTACTTTCCTTGTAGGAATTGTATCCGTGCTTGTCTGCGCTGTGCGTGATGCTCAGTATGTATGTTTCGTGGGTGAGGAGCAGCCCTGATGAGCGTACGGATGTCCTGCAGCAAAGTTTATCAATAAAACAAAATGCAACAAGCCCCTTTCAATTTGACTCCACTTCTATGCACAAATGCATTGCCTGTAAGATATCTTTAGGGCGTTATAACCAGTCGAACACGAAAGTTACAAAAGCGCGAGGAAGTTTTATTAAATACCTTCGTCAGGCCTCATGTATCGCCACTCAACGTTGTGCACGAAGCCCCTGCAAAGTCGACCTCACAACTATAGACAAATACTTTCTGGAAGACACTTCTTCAAGGACCATTTAAGCGATCTTCACCAAATAAAGGCCCTGGTGCTTTTTAATAATAGCATTTCTTTATGCGGTCGAAGCGTGCCATACAAAGCGCTGCAGACGGACTGACGGATTTATTTATCGGGTCCACAAATAAATGGTTACGCATGCAAAAACGAGGGGACCAGAAATAGAATTTCACGTGCGGGGAATTTGGGTAAAAAAAATCAGGGAAGCTTGCACTCACGCGCAAGACTTGAATTGCGGAGTTGTTTCAGGTGAGCATTGCTGCACACACACGTTTCAGTATCACTGTTTATTTGCGTTGTTGCAGCGCTAGTAATCGTCGTCATATGCATCAATGAGGTCGTCGTCTTCTTCGTGGAGGGTGGGGGATGCAAAGTCATCCTCAGCATTGTAGACTTCCACCAGCCCTTCGTCGTCGACTCGAGGTGGTGGATCTGCAAGTCGTCTCGGGAAGGATTGGCACACTTTTAGTCATGTCTTCAATTATCCATAATGGCTTCTAGAGAATGCGGCGGCCGCCGCGACCTCTCTTAAGCAGGACGTCTTTTCATCATCTTTAGCATTAGCGCTAGAGTTTTGTCTTTATACACGTGCGGTAGCTCGCTTGGGTAGAGTTTTTTTTTTTTTTTTTTAGAGCCGGGGACTCGGCATTCGCCGCGAGGCACGCGCTCACGAGCGCTCGCCATTTTCTCGCTCCTCGGGGTTTTTTCCAGTTTTTTTTTTTGATGAGGATCGGCATTTTCTTGGTATTTTTTTCTGCAACGGTGAACTTACGGCCAGTAACAACAGATCCGCGGTTAAAAATAGAGCCCAAATGAGTTTTCTGCGTGTAAAAGCTAACGGATTAACAGTTAGAGGTGTGCCAAGACTGGCCATTGGGGAGAATGTGTGAGTGGGGGGTGATTTTATAGGGACACGGCAATGATAAAATGGATGACGGGCACAGTGGGAATAGCCGATAGGACATTGTTGCCAGACCCCAACCATTTTTTGGGTATCACCTAAATCTGTCTGGGAACATAAGCGCCAGCCTTGATTTGTGTGGGAATGTGTTAGTTTGTATTCTTCTCAGTGTTTGTGCATCGTGGGCGTTTAGGGTCACGCGAGGAGCGGGTAGCGTTCTCCTTTCAAGTCTTTTTCTTTTAAGACGTTCTCCGTGGGATTCGTATGGTGGAAGGGCGTAGGAGTGGACCTCGTCGCTGCGGTTCGTAAGACTTCTCGCAAGCGAGTCAGCGCTCTCGTTTCCTTCCAAGCCTTCGTGCGCAGGGCACCATGTAATGTTGTGTACACGGTTCAGCTCCCTTGGGATGATGTGTTTAGAGCCAATGGTTATTACTCCGGCAGTGATGTTTTTGATGGCTTTTGTCGAGTCTTGTCTTTTGATGGCTCTTCTCCCCATCTGATAGCCATCAGAACAGCACTGGTTTCGGCTTATCAATGCAATGAAAAAGCCACCCTTTTCTACACCATTTGGAACTGCCCAGTTATACGGCAAACCGAGAACAATACACCTCATTCACTAGAAACGTGGGAGGCGATTCTGGCCAGCGAGGCCTTGGAAGACCAGCGCCAGCTGAGCGACAGGACCTGGGCCGGGGCACAAGCTTCCTGGGCCCTGGAAAGAGGACTCCACCCAAGTTTCTCCCTTTAATCCCTTCTCCTACCTCAATAAAGTTTTACTGAACTGAACTTGGTATCACCTAGATCGACCTTTGTGAGAAGTGCATGACACAACACTGATGGTGACTATGAGGGAATCAGAAACAGCGGGAAACGGGTGCGTGATAGGATTGGCCACACTAACTCCGTGTTCGCGAGGTGTATTGGATAATACGCGCAGAATTGTTGGTGAAGAAAAAAATGATTCAAATGGGTGGGATGTCTACTTTTGAAGAGAAAAAAAATTGCGAAATTCCTAATTCACAAGAAACAAAAAGAGATGTGTTTATGTCCCTGCGAGCTAGTTACTTGTCTAAATTTTCAATGCGGGCTGGTGAGTAGAAAAAGAAAAGTCGGAAAAGTCTGAATGTATAATGACTGTAATGATGTCTGAGGCGTAGGAACGTTTGGCCGTATTTCGAGGCAGTAGGTTTAGTTTCTTTTATTGCTTTATCAAATATTCTAGCTAAAAACGGACAAAAATTACGATCGACTAGAACTCCTTGAAGTTCACCAGTGCATCTAGCTGACGCAGCTGCGCTGGTGTAAGAATTCCAATAAACGTAAACGCTTCTGAAGTGCCTTTGAAAAAAAAATATTGTTCAGAGCATTAATTTGTAGTTCTTTCCACCCTTACGTGTGCTAAAAAAACATGCTTGCATTTATATCTAAAAAACGTGCTTGCTTTATGTCTAAAAAACGTGCTTCCATGTATGTCTAAATAAAAAACGTGATTGCATTTATGTCTAAAAAACGTGCTGGCATTTATGTCTGAAATGCACGCAAACCCCGTTTTATCCCCCAAACAAACGGTGCTTTCCCGAGGCACGATAAGAGCCCTGGCTGCCGCTCGCGACTGGCTGGCGGCCGATGACGTCGTATTCGGAAGTGCTGCGCTGACCACTCGGCTTGATGAGCTCAATTCGTTCACGTTGAAATGCGGGATAGCAAGTCTTCTGGAGGGTGGAAGACGCACACGACCATTCTTTAGAATAGTCGGGAGCCTGAGGGAGACACAAACGCTAGACGCTCGGCAGCAACGAGCTTTAAAAAGTTTTCTCCTAATGACTCGCGGTTGGGTTGGGCTTTTCATATGCAGGGAACTTGAGCAGATATTGAACCGGCGCGTTTACAACCAGTGCCCAGCGAGCCCAAGAATCCGGACGGACTCAAGGGGTCTTGGAATGAGGACTCTTCCCCAGGGCTGACAGCTTCAGATACACGTTTATTCCTCCTCCTCCTCCCACAATTCTTAGCTCCGTGATGCCTCGATGCAAGTTGTCTCGTAAAAATAAACTCCTATAAACCGCGTCACGCAGACACGTTTTATCGAACGAGACGAACACCTCCCAGGGAGCGGATCTTTACGGGACTGAATAAACATACGGTCCGCACCCCTCTGGGACCCCTTCTAGTGTTTTTCTTGCCTGTTTATCTTTTACTCTATGCGCCTGTTCTTACACCTGCTTTACATCGCTCATGTCGTCTTCGCGTTCTCAATTAGCAGAAACGTCTTGCTTCTTTTAGCTTTCTCTTCCGTTGTTCTCGGACGTTGTGTTTGCTCAGAACCCGCCTACAGCATGGCTGCCAACCAACCTTTCGTTTTGTTCCTGCGTGTCGTAATCGGATTCGTGTGTATCGGATTCGTATTTTGCTTATAGAGCCCCTCTTTTCCCGCGGGACGGAATTGCCCAGTTCGGGAACTGGCAGCAGCTCAAGCACACACGGATCGATTCCTGTTAGGTTGAGTCCCAGCCGTACTTCAACGTTGTTAGAACAAACATGTGAGAATCTCACGGTCGGCACAGGGGTGTAACGGAATGTAAAGAGTTAAGCGTGTTTTGCTATCTATCCGCGCTGCAAAAGCGGCCCCACTGAAGGAGTTCCGTAAGAGGTTGCTCTCTGACAAAATTGGACCTCTCTTCCGTGTCACCGGAGCACGCAGCCGCTTGCGTTGAGGCCCGTTCTTGCAGAGGGGAGAAAGATGAAAATTAGCTTTACGCAGCCCCACGGGAGCGAGAAAGAGAGCGAGAGAGACAGAGAGAAAGAGAGATAGAGCGAGAGAATAACTTTTTAGGGGCGAAGCACCTTAGGTCAGAGGCATGTACGTCCGGCGTCCGTGCTCACGGCACAGCACCACCGTGTAAATCAAAGCATCTGTGAACAAGTTTCACAAAACGTTAACAAGACCAAATTAAAAGGTTCACAAAAGGTGAGAGAGAGAGAGAGAGAGAGAGAGAGAGAGAGAGAGAGAGAGAGAGAGAGAGAGAGAGAGAGAGAGAGAGAGAGAGAGAGAGAGAGAGAGAGAGAGAGAGAGAGAGAGAGAGAGAGAGAGAGAGAGAGAGAGAGAGAGAGAGAGAGAGAGAGAGAGAGAGCGCTGCGGTGAAAATGCGTATATAAGCGCATTGCAGACCACACATTCTCTTCTGCCATGGATGAAAACGAACGTAAGGTGCGGCATTCTGCAAGTCAACGTCTACGCAGACAACAAGTTACCCCGGAGGCGAGAGCTCGGGAAGCGGCGGCAAAACGGCAAAAACGCCAAGCGGACCCGGAGTTGAGTGCTCGGGAAGCAGCGGCTCAACGGCAACGCCGACAGCAAGCTACCCCGGAGTATATAGTTGAAGTTGGCCTGTGGAAAGAATACAGTACATAAATTGCTAAGGAATACAGAAAGAGATCCCATAGTTTATGACTGTGGGGGACCTCTTGTTAAAAAGTACATAAAAACTGGTAAAACATGGGCAGTCAGAGTAAATAAGCAAAAACATAATGTAGGTTTATACACAAATCAATTGGACATAGAAAAATAGACTTGGTGCGATGATGATCTTTCATTACAGACTAAGCCAAAATTTCAGAGAGGTGGTTAAAAAAAAACAAGAAACCAAGATACGTCACTGGGCATCAACAATACAGAACAAAAAGGGCTTAATTGTGCCAAAACAGCCTAGGCTGATTTGTAACGCCTTCATAAAGCAAACAGAACATACATAAAAGCAGAATTATTGTAAATTCATATTACACAATAAACGCATAACGGGATCAATCGATCAACGTGCAACTGGGATGGATCAAGAGAAAAAAAAGTCGCAACGAATAAAGCAACGCCGGTCAACTGTAAACGTACGACTTCCCGGATTTCGCTACGTTTTCTTCGTATTATTGGGTGAGAGTGAATGGAGGACTGTTCAAGAAGAAACGTTTAGGTGATCATTTAAAAGATGATAGTGGCTTTCGGCTTTTCAGGGGGAGGGGCAGGTTGTTGCACAAACTTATCATATTGAATTCAACCGACTGTTTTCCGTAGTTCGTACGGACCGGAGAAAGCAAGAAATTATTTCGCATTGAAGATCGCGTGTTGTTTTTGTTGGTAAGATATGTTCATCCTATTACATAAAGAAGGTGAGAGTGGCTGAGCAAGTTATGAATGGTAATTCCTATGTTGTACAAAACGAGCTCGCGGATTGGGAGAAAGTTCAGAAATCGCAAAAGAGGGCTTACACGCGTTTGTCTCAGGCTAAAGGTGATTATTCGGGCTGCTTTGTTTTGAATATGCTGCAGTGGCGCAAGGTGAGACGGGTAAGTGTTCCCCCAAGATGTGATGCAATAATCTGAGCGACTATGGATGAAAGCATTTTAAAGAGTAATTAACGTGAACAAGCTGAAATAACGCCGAGCTTTTAACAGTACATGAATTCCAAAGGCTGTTTTTTTTACTAAGGATGCAATATGTAAATTAAATTTCAGATGCCTGTCAAGTTGAACACCAAGGGAAGAGCTCTGAGCAGTACTTAGTATGGGGTGTGAGTTGACCCTAACAGTAATACTTTCAGTGTTCTGGACTCACGAGCCGAATATTATAGACTGAATTTTCGCCGTATTAATTTTTAAATTATTTTTTGACACCACAATTTAAGGTTACAGAGGTCAGAGTTTAATCTATCGGTTATAGCTACAGTACTTGTATGGGACGTAAAAATTGTAGTGTTATCAGCATACAGCAGGCATTCCGTTTCAGGGCTAAGGCAGTATGGTAGATCGTTAATGTATAACAAGAATAAAATCGGCCCAAGAATGGAGCCCTAAGGAACCCCAATGTTAATAATTTTAGTATCTGACAGTACATCAGATAAAGAAATAATTTGTTCGTGGTTAAGTAGCTTTGGATCAGTTTTAGGGGGGGGGGGGGACGGTTATTTCATATGAAGCAAGCTTACGGAAAAGAATGTTATGGCTAATCATGCCAAAGGCTTTGGTAAAGTCAATGAAGACTGACCCCCCTATTTTCCCTTGGTCGATTTGTTGTTCAGTTTGTCTGTTAAGGCTATTAAAACAACGTGGGTTGATAAGCCATGACGCAAAACCGAATTGCCTTTGAGTTACTATATTATTTTGTTCGAGGTAATTAGACAGTCGCTGTTCGAATAACTTTTGGACAACTTTACGGAAAAATGGAAGAATTGAGATCGATCAGTGGTTTGAAATCATGGTTCTATCACCCTTTTTAAACACAGGGGTTATTTTGCTTTTTTTTCAATTCTTCTGGGAGAAAGCCTGCCTCAAATATAAGGTTAACGATATGCGGAAAAGTATCGGACATGATGTCGACAATGGCTTTAATGTAACTTGCATGTATATTATCAAGGAAATTCCATACATCCCGACCCACAAGTTCTTGGGAGTGACATTTGATAGTAATCTCCCCTGGTCGCCACATGTTCGTCACCTCAAGGACAAGATTACTTCGTTCGCCCGCATATTCCGCATGCTCTCCACCAACACTGGCGGTTGTTCAGTCAATTTTCTTCTACGGGTATACAAAGCGCTTTGCGTTGGCCTGATGAGTTACAGCATCCATGTTTTGGTCCCTCTATCAAAAGGAACTGTCAAAGCGCTAGAGAGCATGCAAGCACAAGTCCTGCGGGTCTGCATTGGCGTTCCAAAGACAACATCTACCACCGGAACGCCGACAGAATGCAGGCAGCTCTCACCACTCGCTCTAAGCACGCAGGAGTTGCTTCGTGCGCGTCTGCGGATTGTGGCAAGACAGCGGGGCCATTCTCTAGCGACAAGCTGGGCCAAAGAAGTGCGTGAATTTCTGCCGAAGGTGTATCAAGAGCCTTCTCCTCCTGAGCACCCGCCCTGGATGTTCCTGCCCATACCAGTCACGACTACTGTGCCCGGTATCACGAGGAAGGAGTATATTCCGGCTCCCGCACTAAAGTTCTTCGCCCTGGACTACATGTCGCGGATATACAGAGACCACACTCATTTGTACACTGATGGGTCGGTGTCATCACGCTCTCCACTATCGGGGTGTGGATACCGTCATCACGTACCACCATCAGTGCCATGCTCAGTCACAGAACGTCAACTACGGCTACCGAACTTGCAGCTCTGAGGGTGGCTTTCGCTCATATCGTCAAGCAACCCGCTCGAGAGTGGGCCATCTTCACGGACTCAAGGGCTGCCCTTCAATGTCTAGCATCTTTTCCAAAAGACCAGCTTGTGTGTGACATATACGCTTTACATCTCCAAGCTCTACAAGCGCACCATCACATTGCACTTCAGTGTATTTCAGGCCATTGTGGGATAACTCGCAATGTGAAGGCGAACATTGCTGCATCCGTTGCGCATAAGCATCGTGCATCGGCAATAACTATACCATTCCCCAGGAAAGATGCATCTATACTTGCATCCAGCGTGGCATGGGACATGCAGCGTGCAGCTTGGGATGACGTATCACGTCATTACGCGCCGTTATCCTTCATCGATCCCAACTGCAAATTTAATGCCACCAGGACTCTCCAAGCGGGTACAAGCAATTCTACATCGCATGCGGTTGAATGTCGCATACACGCGCAACTTCCTTTTCAAGATAAAACAGGCTACGTCGCCACTCTGCCCACACTGTGATGTGCGAGAAACCTTGCAGCACCTGCTCTGTGAATGTGCTCGATTCAGTGCTCAAAGAGTGTCCCTCGCAGTGACTTTGGGACTGCCGCTTTCCATGGACATTCAGCTAAAGGACGTTTTGTGACCACGGGCTTGTCCCAAACGTGCTTTACGGGCTACCAAAGCTCTGATAGAGTACATACAACACACAGGTCTAGACCAGTCACTGTGATATACAGAGCTGTGATATACGTATCTGTACTCATCAACTTCTTGAACACCATCGCCATCATCTTCATCACGTCATCAACTGGCGTAGCAAGTTAGGCATTTTAGCCCACCTAACATCGCCAGACTTCATTTAAAATCTCTCTCTCTCTCTCTCTCTCTCTCTCTCTCTCTCTCTCTCTCTCTCTCTCTCTCTCTCTCTCTCTGTCTCTCTCTCTCTCAAGGCCCGCACTCGTATTTTTAAGATTAAGAATTGTGGAACGTGCTTCACTGGGTGTAGTAGGTAATAAGAAGAATGGTTGTGACACGTGTCGCGGATAATCTGTACACACGCGTTGTCATTCATTTACATGCGCGAGTGGGCAATTCCACGGGTGATTTACGGTAAGAACGATCCCCAGTGCTTTGCCCACTCGTCATTATTCACTTCGTGGAGATGCGTGAACTTTTTTTTTTTGAGCGTTGATCAGGATATTATGTGGAAGTGGTTCTCTATATCTCACACTGCTCTTTGGGGTGGGGGAATGGAATATTAGTGGTGGCAATCCCGGCGTAACTTTACATTCTACACACCCTACTGGACAAAAGTGGGAACTTTTCTGCACAACACCGGAATCGTAGTCCACTGCAAGAACATCCACCTTCGTTTTCAACCGCATCATCCACAACTAACACGCGACGAAGGCACCACTTTCAGGTGCCTACAAACCAATTCGTGTCCCCTTAGCACCCACTACTAGCTACGTAACCCACCCAATACCCCGCCACCTGTAACTTGTGCCCTGTTGCTGGCACCCTGTACCACGCGGTATGGAAGCGAACCTCTGCTCTTACCCCTAATCCCAACCCTACCTACGAGGAGTGGCTCGAGCAGCTGACCAGCTCCGAGCTCTCGAACCACCGAAGGCTGGTGAAACAGGCCCGGACGGCAATCCAGCACCAAGGCATCTTGGACTAAGGACGCTTCTCACGGGGTGGAGACCCTAACAACATATTTTGCCCACGAGTCTATAAAATGTTTGTATCTACCCATCCCTCCGCTTGTAATTTGCTGCTCGGGAATTTTTACTGGACATCAGCGTAACGTACCCGTTTATCCTAAAGAACAGAGTATGCGCCAGGATTCGGCAGAAACCTGCTTTGATCACTGCGCACGCAGTACCTTCTTCGCCAGGAAGTACCGGCTAGAGCTATAAAACACTGGAGACTTGTCCCAGCAGTCCAGAGTCGAAAACATATGAGCCAAGTTGTGGTTCGAGGATTTTGCTTACGAGTCCGCACTGGGGCCAGGAAGAGTGATTGAGGTGTCGTTGGAAAAAGGAAAGTGTCTCGACGGCGGTTTATCCTAATTGCGTCAAATAGGCGTGCCCCAATGCACGCAAGGCGTCTCAGTTATCATTACACAAGTTCTGTTTTAAAAGCAGTGTTTAATGGGAGCGTGAAACTAAATCTATCCGGTTTGTAACAGAACGGACAGTTGGGCTAGTTGGTATTGATTCATCTTGATGGAAAAGCGCTCAAAAACACAGACGAAGGAGGAGGCAGACGACACGGCGCTATCTGTCCGATGCAAAGATCTATCCGATTTGTCATGTTTTTTTTAGCGCGTCATTATCGCTTGCCTGCTAATTATCTTATTAGTAATCAGTTTTTATTTGCTTACTATTAATTAAGGTGTTGCAGATAAACCTTGCAGCCTTGCTGTGACAGGCTTAAATTAACTAGAAACAAATTGAAGGTGCGCTGGTCTACACACAGTTCATTAAAAGGGCTCAGTTTATGGTCAGCAAGAACTATTCACGATAAATTGGCTTTTTAGGAAACTGAAAAATCAACATGGAATTCCAATTTTAAAGTTAATAACAAATCTTGTCGTGTTACACTCGGCCAGAGCAATAAGTGTAAACGAGGTTAATGGAGGAGGAATGAATGTTCATTGAGAGCAGATGGCTCAGCCGCCATTCTTGAGGGCGGCCACCTCAATGCAGGATTTCTTGGGCTCGGGCTGCTTGCGCCGCCCTGTCGACCAGGAGGTCCTGATCTTCAGGGCCGGACCCTCGTACTGAGGGAATGTGGGGATGGGAAGAGGGGGGGGGGGGTCCCATATTGAGTAATAAAGAGTGCATGGGGCGGCAGTGTTTGCAAACGTATGCGCGTATTGTGTGGTGCACATGGCGTGTAGTGTATGCCGTGGTAAAAGGAGGCGGAGTGTGATTTGCTCTTTCTTGGCTAACCTCGCATTTAGTGAGGGGATGGTGCGGCGTTGTTTTCTGTAGGCATGTAGAATGTCGGTGTACTGTGGTGGCGCGCCGGCGTCGGGGTGGGATGAATCAGGCTGCTTATAATCCTCGCGGAATGCCCCGCCATTGACCCCGCCGTCTCCGCGGGAACCGAGTACATCACCATCATCTCGGACCCGCAAAGCGCCCAGAGCAATTTTCAAGCTGGCCGCATCTCCCAACCTGCTGTCCTCGATCTGCAGACCATCCACCCATTGTCTGAGCTCGACATCGTGTGGACCCCAGGCCACGATTCCTTTGGTGGGAAACGCACCGACCCGTGCCCCTGCTCGCGCACTTAACGAAAGTAAGGAAGAATATTCTTTAAGGCGAGCGCGTGTGTTTTTACTACATGCACACATGGGATTTTATCGAAAAAGAAATCCGAAACAAAGTATACGACGTCGGGCTGAACAAACGACCGTTTAACTATGGGCCAAGTTTTAACTCGGCGTGTATCGTAGAGAACTATCGGTCATAGCTTTAATGCGAATAACAGGTAGCCGTTACTTGGTGATGCTGACAAATCGGACACCTCCAAGCTTGCTTGGGAGGACAACCTGAAGTCCCTCCAAGTTTCATAAACCTGATGAACATAAGTAGGCGAAAACTGAAATCACATGTAATCGTGTTTGGCTTATCTTCGTTTAGGCTGTGTTTCAGTCAATCGTATACATGTTCTACATATCAGCTAGGGTAAGCTAGCTTTGACAGCGTTGCATTTAGGCCCGTTAACAAATTTTTCACTTGTTTACGAAATTCTGTTCTGGCGGATTTGCCTCATTTCGAAAAAAGCTCCTTATATATACGTATTTACTCGCATAATCATCGCCCTCATGCAATGATCGCACCCCTGAAGTTTGTCATCAAAGTTACATTTTTTTCCGCGCAATGGACGCACCCTGAAATAGCTGCAGCAATATGTCGTATGTGTGCCAAGGTACCTCTGTTTCCTTCCCTTTCAAAAGGACATAGCTAGGTTATTGCGCACATTTGCTGATATTAGCGATATGGGCAAGCATGCGTTCAATATTGATGAGGAAGAAACTCTCACTAAATACACGTACGTACGCACAAGACAAAGTAAAAAAATTAGTAGTGGCTTAGCTCTGCTATGCCAGGATATACGTAGCGTAAGCTAAGGTTCAGGAATCTAGTCCAATCCAGTCCAGTCCAGTCTAATCCAGTCCAGTCCAGTCCAGTCCAGTCCTGTCCAGTCACTCATAGAGTTTCATACTAATATATATTAGAGGGAAATCTGTCGCTGCAGTCGCGGGCCGCCGTGGACGGCGCCATTGCTGCTAGCGACGTTCCTCGTCTGCTTGGCTTAGCTAGCCATACGGCTTCTTTTTTGTCTCGAAGCCAAAATCAACAAAAAAAGTAACATTTTTTTTTGTTCATCGTACATTAAGCTTCTAAAAAACTACTGAAATTTTGGAGGTTCAATTTTATAATAACAAAACAAATTTCATGAACCACCTACGGTAATATTGTTGCTTTTTTGCAGCCATAGCCAACGTTTCAGCCTGTTCATGAGCCATGCCAAGGACAAGTGGAACGTACCTGGCGGGTACATGACGGCACGCTTGCTGAAGCAGCGCGGCTCCCCTAGACAGTGGCGCCAAATTTCCCTCTAGTATATATTAGTATGAAACTCTATGCAGTCACTGCTCCTCGCGCACGCTCAGCACGGCTCTTCACGAGCCACGCGAAATGGCTATCAAGCGGCTCCGGTGCAGCGTCAGACTTGGCTACTGCGCAATTGAGGCGAAAACCTGGGAGCGCGGCTATGACGCAACACAATCCACTTTAATCCAACCCAATCCAAATCCAATCCAATCCAAGTCACGTCAAGTAAATCCAATCCAATCCTATGCCTTCGCGCTTGCGCAGAACGGTGCTTCACGGCACACGCGAAACGGCTCAACCTCGGCCAGTGTAGTTTACGCTATAAAAAAAAAAAAGCGCTCAGGTTGCTGCGCCAGCTGTCATGTCTGTTTTGATGTCCCGCACTGTGATAGTGGCAGCCACTCATTGGTTGGACTGTTGTCACGTCGCAGCAAACTCTTTCCGGTGCGTTCCGTATTTCATGGAAACACTGCATTCTGCCTGACTTTGCAAGCGGCTAGCGATGGTGTGCGGCATTTTAATTACGTTTTTATTTAGTATTTTTATTATGTTTAGAAGACCTATCGTAAAAATTTTGACCCACAACTTGCTTGCGTTTTCTGCGCTCAAAAATGTTTCGCGAAAAATTTACCCCGCGTAATGAATGCACCTTTAAATTTGCATCAATGGTTTTGACAGAAAGTGCGATCATTACGCGGGTAAATACGGTAGGTAGGATGTCTCAAAGCCCAACAGATGCGCATAAATATTTGCTTTGCAATCAAGTGTAATCGTGGGTCATTTAAAAAAAAAGTACCCTGTAGCACATATTTTTTTATAGTCTGCCTGAAACTTGCATCACGAACCTTTCTATAATCAGGCTTCAATTTGAGTTATTGCGCCTTAATTAAGCGCCCGACTTCATGCGCTGTATCAGCACTTGCTTTAGGAGGAGAGCTATAATTAGAAGCTGATACACTAACCTAGAATACCTGGGAAATCCTTAGCAAGGACTGAACGTAGTTTGCGAGAACTGGACTTCGCGATAACTTCTCTCGAGATGTTCTCCCAATCTACATGCCTATCCCTTGGTTGCCCCAGCCACCCGCAAACAGAAAGAGAGAGGCTTTTCTTATCCATCTTCCGTCCGTGCGACGCCATTCGCCCGTTTCCATCCCTAACCCGAAGAAATTTAAATTGATGGCCATTTATTGAAGGTCGTGGGACGTTGAAGGGTATGGGAGAAGGTTGGCAACTGAAGTAGAAAATGTTTTTTTTTAATGTAGAGCCTGTCATCGTCTAGTTAAAGATCGGGAACGTCGGGTCATTAAAAATGCCGTAGGCCAGCCGCACGATATGTTGCGTTTTCGGAGGTGCAGTAGACTCGCGATAATTCAAACCCAGATAATTCGTATTTTCGGTTATTTCAAACAAAATTCCAATTTTTGGTTGGCCCGCCATTGTTTCAACGTATTTAAAAGCCGCTTAATTGGAACTCCATCATTCGGTTAATTGGTACCTTTTGCGTGTCCATACTGAAGAATATCTACTGCTTTCCCGCAAATATTTTAAAATTTGCGTGCTTATATAATCATAACAGTCGAAAAATGAGAAACAAGCGCCTCAAGCCGTCAAAAAAAAAGCGCGTTGCTAGTAAGCAAACGTTTGATACGAAGCACAAGTAAGATATACCGTGACGTTCCTCAACTTTGTAGCCTTATTTACCGTTTTTACGATGCGAATTAGAAACCAAAACAACGAACAGGCCTCAAAATAAAATAAAAAAAGTCGAAACATGACTGACTGCCTACACTTGTCCAAACGGTCAAAACCACGCGGGCCACTTTCGCAAAAACAAAAAGAAAAACGCAAAATCATGCATTCGATCGCGTGTCGCGTGTCAGCAAAAAAAGAAGAAAAGCGACACGGCGGTTACGAAAGTGACGCTCACGACATTAGGCTTGTTGACCCTACGCCTCTGGTTTCTGTTTTTTATTTTGTGCAGTTAGGTTTAAAAACGCTTAGAAGTTTACAACAATGGGATTAATATCAAAACCTAATCATAATGTGTGCGGTCACCTTGCTCAGAGTCATATATATGAGAACTTCTGATAATCCAATTTCGGATAATTTAAACAAAATCCTGGGGATCCCTTAGAGTTTGAATTATCGCGAGTCGACTGTAGTTTGATACGAAGCATGTGCAGACCAGTAGTTACTTCTTGTTAGTTTCTTCGAGAAATAAGCCTGGCCCCACTGATAATTGAAACCACCGCGCAGTGCCCGGAAGTACAAATCCGCTGAGCATAAATTTGTGAGATGAAGCAAATTGAATCCAAGGCGGTGTTGCATGTTAACGAAAACAGTTTCTCACATTTATTTTGCTCAAATTTGCCACTTAAAACGTCGCTAAATGTTTATTACTCTAAAAAGCGCGAAATCAACGACCTACCTATTATCAGAGTCCTTCAATGCCTTTCTGGTCATGAAACTTCGCCGTCACGCTATGGGAGAGCTTCGTACGCTGCCGCGCCGCGGCGCTGGTGTTGATCGGAGGGCAGCCGGGGGCGTGGTCAGAGCGCGTTTGGCAAGGAACGGACCACGGAGTAAGATAAAACAGACGCTTGCCGCCTCCGTGCTCGCCGCCTTATCAGCAGTGCGCTTTCGCTTTACGTGTTCTGGGCCGTTCGAATGGACTTATCGTTTTGTGAGTGGCGAAAAAATTTGGTGCGAACGGGCATGCTGCTACTGCGTTCCCGCATGCCGGTCTGGCTGCAGAGCAGCGGCGGCCGCCCGATGCCCTCCGATCTGCGGTGGCGCCACTCGCGGTAGCCTTTGTCCCCGTATCTTGGCCGAGAGTTTCATGACCAGAGAAGCATTGAATGACTCTGCTTTTATTACGCTTCCTTGGTGGAATACATGTGCCACTTTCCGCCGGCTTATCAGATAAATGTCGTTTGATTGAGTCGCTAGGTTTTTTTAGACATTAATGTGACGAAGAATCCCAGTGGGTAGCGCAAAAACCACTCCGAGCTAAAAGAGCGCTCTTTCTGAGTAGTTATGTTCGCAGGTATCAATGTGCGCTCGTTTACGAAATAAATGTGGTTGTGAGACAGCGTCTGTCCCGTCTTTTCTCATCTTGGTTGAGTTGCTCACCGTGCACTTGATGTAACCGTAGGGATCCAAAACACCCCTGTATATCAATAACGCGACGCAAGACGATAGGTGCTGACTGATCCCAATTCCAGGGGGGAAACCGATAGATACAAACTGAAACCTCCTGGCAGGCCGTTGAAAAAGACATTGATTCTCCAAAAAGAGGATCATTGGGAAACGCCACTCTTTTGCTTGACATTCCGGGTCCTGCTGAGCACGAGGTCGCGGGTTCGATTCCCGGCCGCGGCAGCCGCTTTTCTGATGGAGGCGAAAAGCAAAAACGCCCGTGTGTACGAGATTTCGGCGCACGATAAAGATCCCCAGGTGGTCAAAATTAATCCGGAGCCCTCCACTACGGCGCGCCTCATCGCCTGCGTTGCGTCGGCGCGTTAAACCCCACAATCAATCGACATTCCGGGTCCCCGGGTTGGGAGACGAACGTCAGCGGAACCCGTAGCAAGAGTAAGCGACGCACGGAGAGCTCACTAAGCCGTGTAATGGGGAAGCTTCTTTTCCCGGTGTTCGATCCAGCGGCAGTTCTCAGCAGCGGACTTTGTTCCCGTTCCTTCAACCTTAGTTTGATTTCCCTTCCCTGTGAGTGCTCCCAATAAGCGCGTTTCAAGTGGGGCCTTGTGTGTGTTTCCTCGTCAGAAAACGATATACTCTGAAGGGTTCACTGCCGCCACGGTTCGGTCGCTTCCAGACATATTGCGCCATGTTTACACTCTACGTCCAATCAAACACTAGCGAAGGTAACAGCCGTGACGCGTGCTGCTATTGCAGCCTGCTGATGCCGCATTGAATCGGGCAAGAGGGTGGGACTTCAAACAACGTCTATGTGGACATTAGCCGCGTTCTTTTGGGCATGCTCAGCGAAAGATGGCGTTCTTTGTTTCTTTTTATGAGTGGGTGTCCGTGTAGAGTGTTTATAATCGAATAATCCGAAAACGTTCCTCGTTAAGATGTGAGAAAAAAAAATTGTTACGATTAAGTGAATAGGGACACGTAGCAGAATACAGAAAAAAATAACAAAGCGGATTTAGTCTGCAGTGTTATCTTATTGACCAAGCGCCTCGTATTCAAATTCGTTATTGTTTGACGTTATGTCAACTTCTGTTTTGATAGAGGTTTAGCTGATGTTTCTTTAGCTGAATTTTGTGGTATGATCAGCTTTCACGATTTCCAGCACTTCGCTTATGTAGCAAACATTAGGAAAGAAACTGTGGCCAGTCTTTGGCCCGCCTCACGTCGCCCGAGATTGCGTTTATCGATAACGCATAAAAATTCTTCGCAGCAGTCCTTGCAGAAATGATTACTCTGGGGGTATTGTGCGTAATACAAAGTATTCTCACACAGGCAGTATTGAAGTCGAAAGCTTGCTTCTACGCTGTTTAGAGTTTAGCACGTTGCTCCACCAGGTTTTAGAACCATGAAAACTGTTCAGTTTAAATCCATGTGGGCAGTAAATTCTAACAAAGAATTATACAAAAACTATTTAGAGTTCTGAAAAGTATTTTTCAGAGTTTATATGCAAGCGACTTCTTGCTCTATGCAAAATATCCCTTTTCTGCAATAGTCTGACTAGGATCTGGAGCCGTCAGCCCCTTGAACGAGAAAGTTGAGGATGTTCCAGTAAATACTTTAGTTGTGAGTAGCCGTACGCCTCGTACTTTGTGTTTTTTTCGCGCGTTTTTCAAGCGTGAAACTTTACCAACTGAACGACCGTTATATGCTGACTAAACATAGAAAAAATTTTATCGCGCATTTAGGATCCAAAAAGCTAAAAGTGTTAGAAACTAAAGGAATGGGTTGTTTATTTCCGATGTGTTAAAAATTTTCCGCCGGAGCAGTGTGCTGTGGACCATCGTTAAGTTCGTGATCAGGCATGATGTTTCTCCGTCGCAAGAGCCGTGCTTGAGAAGACAGTTAGAAAACGGGTTGTTTATTTCCCGCGTTCCTAAAGTTTGATGCCGAAGCAGCATGCGGTACACCGTCGTTAAGCTTGTGATAAAATCTCTAGATATTTCTCCCTCATATAAAACTGCGGTTGTGAAGAGTTATAAAAGCAGGACACAGCACAGACTACTGCGCTAACCAAGCATGGTGTGTCAGGCAGTCTACCTTTTTTTCCGGCACCTGAAATGTGTTTACTAACTTACGTTAGTGAACACGTTGCTACGGTTCGACGGCCTTAATTTAATCACGCAATTCAATAAACCTTGTTAAACATGTCGAACAAGTTGTCAAATAATTGCCAAACAGGCATGACATGTTTTAGTTTCTCTGGGCTCGGACAAAGGGAAAGTGCGAAAGGTTCACGAGACATACTTTTATAGTGCCTAATGGTTGTAGTAATCAGGGACAGTTTTAATTAAACTACGAGACGCTCTTGACATGCAGAGAATAGCAAAAAAGTGCTACTCTTCGTGGTTTTTTTTTTCGCGCCGTTTGTGCGTGCTGCGCAGACGGCTATCGAGCGAGTAGGGACGCATTCTGTGAAAACTTGGAATTTAGGAGAAAAAAAAAGAAAGAAGCCCATTTTTAATATACTCGCTTCCGCCCATGACATGTTCGGCCAGTGAGCATCAGTTTAAAAAGCTTTACGTTCGTTTCGGCTGTTTGTGCTTTGTGCTTGGCACATCGTAGCGACGAGAGATAGGCTCACGCGCTATTCTAAAAGGGGGACGTACTAATTAAGTTTGCAATGTCGGCCACAGTCGACATGTTGCTTCCGCGTCTCATTACGAAAAAACCGGTGCGTCGCCGTTTTCCTTGCTCGGTTTTGGTCGCCTTTTCAAGCGGGTACCCACGTTCTCGCTCCCTCTAACTTAATGACGCACGCTTCCAGTTACGTCCCCGTTTGCAAATTTAACGCTGGTATTATTAGATGCAACGCATCTCATGCTCGCCCCTCTGTCCTTCCTGCGTCTGTCCGGCGTTGTCCGCACAGCTGCGCCTCTCCTTCTCTCCTCTCTCCGATAGCGAACACTCTCTCCCAAACAGCTGTGGGTTGGCGCAGCGCGCTCTCACTCCGTTGCTACGCGCCGGTGGGCGGCGCTGCACTCGCCGCTGCGCGCGCTGCGCATGTGCAGTACTCTCTTTCTCCGCGCTCTCCTCTCCTTCGGGCGCTTTGAACATAAAGCGGCATGCCGCGCTCCGACGGTCTCAGGCGACGGTCGTCCGCGTTACGCTTGCACTCTCTCGCAGTACTCGACGATTGCTTGATGCAATCGTCGAGCCCCTAACTGTGCACTTTACGGACCACAAGGCACTCATTCTCGTCTGCAATAAAGACCGTACCTGAGCATACGTGTACTGTATGTGCATTGCATGGTGAAAATGGAAAATTACGCCCACCTCCCCTTCGCGTGAGAATCCCTGCTATAAGCGTAATCATGATTAATACGATGGAAAACGCCAATGGAACCCCCCATGAGATGCGTTGCATCACACCAGAGTTCCCGCGAGGGGAGGTGGGCGTAATTTTTCAGAGTGTGCTTTCAAAAACGTTGCAAGTAACCTCTGGTGCTTTCAGTGGTACGTTTCATCTACCCGTGTGCTTAAGAAGGCGTGCGAAGGTAAGGGAATAAAAAAAAACCCTTTGGGGTGAGGACGTGGAGGAAGTGTGGCAATGGCAAATGCCGAGGGAAAGTTTACAGGCACTGATGGACATTACTATTAGTGGCGGTGGTGGTGGTGGTTGGTAGTAGCAGTAGTTAGTAGTAGTAGTTAGTAGTACATGTTTACTGGAGCAGAAGGAGAAGAGAAGAGGGTGGTCGTGAAGGGGCCCTAGTTCATGATATCTCTTGACCGGGCCGACTTGATGGCCCGAGAAATTAAGGCCCTCTAGCGGGCCGGGTCCGGGCTCGTCAGCTCAGTCTCCCACTGCTCCGGGGTGGGGAAGGAGAGTAGGTTAGTGGAGTGTGGACAGGAGTTTACCGTGGAATATGGTGAGTGGGGTATGAAAGTGTTAGCATTGACGGGTGTAGATAATGGGTTCGATCTGTTGGAGGTTGACCTGACTGTAGTAGGTACCGGTCTGAAGGCGACGAAGATGATGGCTTGCTGGTTCGTTAGACTGGGGTGTGGAGGGGGTAGACGCGGCGAATAAGGGTGTAGTGAGATAGAAGGGCGGTGTACGTATTATTGAGAGGAATTTGGAGATCGTGGGCGTTCGTGCGGGATGGGGGGATCATTTGGCCATCGGTGGAGAATGCTCGGGAGGGCAGAGCTCGGGCTGTGGGGTGGGGCGCTTCAATCCTGAGAAGGCCGGAGTGCCCGCGAGTCCAGATGATCGTAAGGGTGGTCTCGTCGGGTAGACGTTGGAGGACAGGGATGGCCTGGGGCTGGGCTAGACCTGCCTAGTAGAAACGGCATGCTTGCTGAGAATCGGAGGCTACAGTGCTGTGGAAAGGTTGGCGTGGGTGGTGGCCGTTAAGGCGATCGCCAGAGCTTCTCCCGTCTCTATTTTGTTGGCGTGCCTGCTGGCGGTCGTGAAGACTCGGGCGGCATAATTAACGGTTGACCAAAGTTGTGCGTCGAGTGCCTGAATCAGATGCGGCGTTAGCGTATCGGACCTGGCTTCTTCGTGAGAGAGCGGACCCACGCTTCCCGACGGCCTAGGTTGAATATGGGGAGCATTAGGCGCGGCATGAGGAAAACGGGGATGCAGTGCTTTAGGGTAGCTAGGAGATGTTGTGGCCTGTCTTGATTTGGCGGCGTAGGGTAGCCGACTGTGTGGAGAACGGCATAGCCAGTTAGCGTGAATGTGAGTTGTTGTAGTTGGGGGATTATCTGAACCTCGATTAGCGTTGTGTTGTCCCAGGACGTTGCGTAGTCCCAGTTTGAGTAGTTTGTCCGGGGAGGTTTAGACAGGGAGGCCAAGAGCCGTCCTGTAGGCTTTACGAATGGGGGATCCTATTTTTGTGGTTTCTTGTGGTCGGAGATTTAGGTGAAATGGGGCGAAGGTGATTTTGCTGATCAGGAGAGCTTGGACCAAACGACAGATTTCCAAATTGGTGGGGCAATGATGTCGGCTACGGATTCTGCGGACAAGGTGGGTCTGGCGAGTGCTGGAGGTCTGCAGCCGTAGAAGGAGCTCTGTGCCCGTGCTGTGTCGGTGGAAGGGGATGCCGAGGACGCGGAGGGTGGTCACCGAGGGGACGCCTTGTATGGACACTTCAGGATCAGGGTCGGGAGAAGAAGGCGGCCGCGTGATCGGGTCCGCAGGATGAGCACGGCTGATTTAGCGGGTTCCCAGGTGAGGCCCCTGGGACGCAGATGGCTGATAGTGGTGTCTCCAGCTTGTTGCAGGGCGTCTTGCTTTTCTCCACTGGAACAAGAGGTGGTTTAGAAAGTGGTGTCATCGGCGTATATATCATGCTGCAGGATGAGTATTTTGTTCAGAAGGGTGGGGAGTTCAAGCGTGGCCTCCGCGATTTGCTTCCGGCGGCGCGCCGTTGCTCCGGCCGTCCCATGGAGGAAAGAATACTCAGGAGAGGCCCCTAGCATCCTAATGCATTGCAAAAAGTGTGGAGGAAGTTACGTCATTTTTTTTGAGCCCATGGACAATGTTGCTTACTTGTTTACAACTGCGGCGGCCAAATTTGGGCAAATAAAACGGACAAATTTTTAAGGCGCTTGGTATGTCGCTGCCTCGCTACGCTTGCAAACCAGCGCAGTCGCTACGACAAACGTTTTTAGATTAGGCCAGTTTGAAAACTCCGCCGTCGGAGGCGGCCTTAACTTGTATCCCGCGAGCCTGTTGCTATGACGACGACAAACGCTACTTTGCCAGGCTTAAGAGCTGAAAAATCGTCCTTCTATCTCAAAAACGAAGGCCGTTTTTCGATTGAAACTTTGGGTGAGGGTTAGAATGGGCAAATTGAAGGCGAAATCAACAGCTTAAAACATGACATCGCACCGAGGAATTAGCGACGAAGCTGTTTTCGCTGCGAAGCGGGAGGGCAGGGCGACGCCATGTTATTCAAATGAAACCGGAGACAGCAAAGGATGATGGGATAGAGTGCTGGGCTCCGTGGGCTCAAGTCATGGCGGGACTCGGCTTCACAAATGTGACGTCAGGGCCTCTCCTAACCTTTTCTTTCCTCCATGGGCCGTCCCATTCGGCGCGGAAGCAAGGGGAGCGGTGTAATTTTGCTAACTCCGACACACGCCGCGAGGCGGCGCCGTTAGCCTAAGGTTGAAGCGAGGCTCGTCTGGCCGACGCTGCCTGCGCTATGAGTTGTAAATCAGTCTTCGTTGTCGCGTCTTCGGGATAGAAAACTTGAATATATGGTCTATGTATTTTGACTCGATCCTACAAGTACAAAGTTGTTTAACGTACGTTGTTTAACACCCACGATTGCCTTTGCACGCAGCTTTAGTGGTCGTTTGCTTGAAAGGCGAATGCCGAGAAGGGTTCTGTCATCTCGGCCAGAGTGAATGCCAACGTGCTGAATTCTTTTTTCGCTGTTTCATCATTTTCGCGCGATACCGCTGCCCGAAAATATGCTTTTTTTGCCTTGTAAGTTGTTTCGAACGCTCTGGGTATCCGTTGTGTGTGTGTGTGTGTGTGTGTGTGTGTGTGTGTGTGTGTGTGTGTGTGTGTGTGTGTGTGTGTGTGTGTGTGTGTGTGTGTGTGTGTGTGCGCGTGTGTGTGTGTGTGTGCGTGCGTGCGTGTGTGTGTGTGTGTGCGTGCGTGCGTGCGTGCGCGAAAACAGCGTAATACCGATAAGCTCTCGTGAATTGTTTATAGGCAGGCGACTACAATAGTCAAATAATCTGTTAGGCTTCCACGGGTACGAATCAATCATATTTTTGCGTTTTATTTAATATGCTTAGGAGTTTCAAGTACCTACTGCAATCACGCTACCAAATTATTTGCAGTGAGTGAAAAAGTCATGATATTCCGCTATGCCTTTCATATCGCTATCGACTCTACATATGTATTTTTTCGAAAGACTGTTTCTGAATTTCTAGATTTGCTAATTTGTTGTCATGACATATTAAGGGCATTATTTTTTTCGGTGAGCAGTTCAGCTGATCACTAATATCTGTATGCACAACATCGGCTGTAAGTAAGTCGTTCGGGATATTAGTGAATAAACACATCAAGTGGAGAACTATACCTATCGTAACTCGGGTAAAGACTTTTATTACATTACTTAGACCACGTCCATTTATGGTAGACTGGAAGTCTCTCTGTACGTTTGCATATGCAAGCATGCATGCCAATAAACGGCACCAGCACGTTTACCCTGCCTATTGCGGAAGAAATACCGATAGCCATTTGGACAGTATACAGTTCAGATTCTGAAGTATACGACGTCTATGTTAATAGTATCGCGGTAAAAGTTACGCCAAACGTTTCAAGTAGTGTTGCCATGTCATCTACTTTATCTGTCAAAGACCGCACGTTTAAAGGAGAAAAAAGGAAACGACATAGTGGGTATTTTCTTGTTTACTAATGGTTGGATTTCGGTTGGTTGAATTTTCATAATTTGGTTCTTACTTGGAACGCACAGAATATGCGTTCCGTGCGTTCCATACAACATGTACGAGATTTTTAGAAACAAAACCGGAAAACGTGTTGTGTTTTGGACCATGCGTGACTACAAAAAAGAATACTGCTGTGCAATGAATTCACTTATGCATCACCCTGGGCATAGTCTACGTCAAAAATTCAAAGCACCAGTAACTAACTACCCTAATGGCACCAGTAACTACTTCTTTCACCTGCATTGGTGTGCGGTAACTTTTTTATTAAACGTCACTCACAGGCTGCGAAGTCCGAGTTTTCGTCCTCTGCACCCGCCCGCGCCAGGGAAAACGACCTTAGGCTACGCGCGCCGCGGTGCGGGGGAAAACGGCGAAACAGCCTCTTCGGAATTACGCTCTCTCCGGGCGATTGGAACGGCCGGAGCAACGGCGCGCCGCCGGTAGCCGATCGCGGAGGCCACGGTTCAAGCAATGCAATAAAAAACAGGGGAAAAATAACCGATCCTTGCGGCGTGCCTTTAGTGGGTGTGCTGATGATGGGCAATGCCAGGCGTCTGAGCTTGAGAGTAGCCGTGAGATCGCGCAGTAACGCTGCAGTGCAGTTGAAAGTGCGAGAGCCGCAGAGTGTGGCGTTGAGGTTGTCTAGGATCGCTTGGTGAGTAACGTTGTCGACTGCGCCCTTTGCGTCGAGCGCAAGGATGGTGCGTAAGGCGTCGCGGCTGATGTAGGCTAGCATCTGCTCCTTAAGTTGTAAAAAAAGTGTTTTGCATGGACAATTTGGCGCGAAAACCAAGCACGGTAAGTGGGTATAGCTGTCTTTCTTCGAGGTAGTCAGTGAGACGGCGATGTACGAGACATTCGAACAGATACCTTATGCATTAGGTAAGAGCAATTGGACATGATGACGTCAGCGAAATGGGTTTGTGGGGTTTTGATCATTAAGAGAATTTCCGAGTGCCACCACCTCTCTGGGAGCGTGCCCTTCGTCCAGTGGGTGTTGAAAAGTTGCAGGAGTGAGTCAAGGTCAAGGATGTCGAGGTTACGAAGGAGGTGGTTTGCGATGCGATATTTTCCAGGTGTGGTGTTACGTTTCAGATTGGCTACTATGGCCTGTAATTCCTCCACGGTGAACGGGGCGTAGTTAAGTCTTTAAATCGGGTTAAATGGAGTTAAATTGTAGAGCTCGGGGTTAAGTCTGCCGGTGTAAACCTGGTGCGTGGGTGTGGTGGGAGAGGTGTAGGTTACGGGCGCGCCGGAAATGTTGGGCTGGGCGGCATGAAACAAATCCCTCGAGTGAAGAGAGCTGTTCAGAATAAGTCTATGTATTTTGTGGTTACTTTGGGTGTAGGAGGTGGCTGCACGAGCTCAAATTTCACATTATGGAGTATCGTAATCGCCACCCAAATTTTTGAAAGCAAAGCATTCCATGTCTCACTAACGGCGGTGTCGGAAGAAACGCTTTACAGGAACGATGATGAAACGCGAAGCTTTCTCCGATATAAGTGCAAAGTTCACAATCCAATCAACTACTGCAGAAAAGACAACTTTACACAATGTTTTTCCACAAAGGGCACATAGTGATGATAATGAATATGATTATTATAATGAAACACAAAGCTTTCTCCGATACAAGTCCAAGTCCAAAGTCCACAATTCAATCAGCCAAAGTCTAAATCAACTACGACACTGAGCTAACCGAATCAGCCCATTCAATCACAAACTAATAGAAAATCATAACATCAAGTACAACGATTCCGCCGCGGCTCGCGGCTGCGGCGAAGTGCTGTGACCAAGAAATCCAAACCTGGGCCGTCCAGCAGGTCTCGGCTACAAAGGCCGAGCGAAACCGCCGGGACGTTGCGTCCAAGGGCGACCGAACGCGGGAGTGGCACGCGCCGTAGTCGAGTAAAGACCACCCGCTGACAAGACGTAAGGGCCCGTCGCGGCGCCATTTAATGGTGGTGTCGCTCTGCAGGCGACTAAATAAAGTTGCTTCTATCTATCTATCACATTCGCTTAGCTCAGCGTTTTCGTAGGTTCGGACTTTAGCTGATTGGATTGTGGACTTTTCAGTTGTATCAAGGAAAGCTTCGCGTTTCAACCATCTTTTTCCAGAGATAAGCGTTAGATATTTGAACTCATTTGTTTGCTGTGCTTTTGATGTTGTGATTCAGGGGGCTGCATAAAAAAATGCAGCCCCCTGAACACTGTTTCACAAAACACATTGTCGAACAGTGCTTAAATCGCACGTAAAATTTGGACAATTGCAAAAGAAAACAAATTGCTATGAAAACGAAGGACTCCACTGGCTGGTGCTCAAGGACTATCGCTAAGCAGCTGAGAGTGAAATTGAAGTGTCTTTATTTGACCACAAAGCAGTGCGTGCTCATACAAAGGAAATTTTGCGCTGCTGAGCACGAGGTCGCGGGTTCGATTCCCGGCCGCGGCGGCCGCTTTTCTGATGGAGGCGAAAAGCAAAAACGCCCGTGTGTACGAGATTTCGGCGCACGTTAAAGATCCCCAGGTGGTCAAAATTAATCCGGAGCCCTCCACTACGGCGTGCCTCATCGCCTGCGTTGCGTCGGCGCGTTAAACCCCACAATCAATCAATCAATCATACAAAGGAAATTACAAACAGAAATGTCAACAAAGCAATGTGGCGTGGAAAATGAGGAGAAAGCTGCGCAGATGCAGCTTGACAAAGCCCCACCTTTCAGAAAAAAACAACAACAACAATAACAAAACAAAAACAAAAAACGAAAAGAAAACGAGAAGGAAGACAGCAGGCAAACTATGCAATAATTTCTTAGCAAACAAAGCTTGCATAAAATGCTTGTTAGCAAACAAGGCTTGTATAAAATGCATATATTTTTGCATATAACAACACATTCAAAGCACTGCTTTCTTATGACCGCAGACTAAATTTGTAAAATAATTTTTCTATCGTAATACACTTATTTTACCAAAAATGTCAGACAAAATGTTATTATTATATGTGTGTGACAGACACAGGTCTCCTATGGTCCGTGGTTGTGTACGACTACGACTGAAGGAGGAATAGGTTGCTGCCATTGCTGCCACAACCGGGACCCTCGGTATATTATAACATAGAAAAATGCAGTGAATGCAGCCAAAGACAAATTACATAGTTAAAAATCTGAGTTACACTTTTAGAGTTAAAGGAAAAGGTAAAAGGCGAGATTTTCGAGGCATTCATTATAATGAAATGAGCCACAGAAAAATGCGTCAGCATGTCATCACCTAGTTGCTCTTATAAAAAGTACGCTTGCGATGCTTGCGCACGCGCAGATTAAAGAAGAGATGTTATGGTGTGGCTGGGATTAGCCTGCTCTGTTCCTGTAGTCGGTTTCATATCAACGCAGAATCACCGCAACAAAGTTTGTTGAGCATAGGCTGAGGCAGCTTAGAACCTCGTAGGAAAGGCTGTTGTTTCGGGCCACCTATCGTCGCACTACAAAGATTGTGCCCACGTTCCGCTGTTCAGAGAGTGCTCAGTGGTTTCTAGGGAGGAGGATAAGGATACGAGGGAGGTTATCGAGGCGATCAAGATTGACCGTCTTGATGAAAACTGCATCAGCGTGCCATCTGTTGCACTCTCAGAAAAAATTACGCCCACCTCCCCTCGCGGGAACCCTGGTGTGATGCGACGCCGAAGGGGGTTCCATTGTGCGTTTCCGTTGGGTCGATTACTCGAATTGCGTGAGCAATCGTCGGGTAATGCGAGAGAGAGAGAGAGAGAGAGAGAGAGAGAGAGAGAGAGAGAGAGAGAGAGAGAGAGAGAGAGAGAGAGAGAGAGAGAGAGAGAGAGAGAGCAAGCCTAGCGCGGACGACCGTCGACTGAGAGACCGGCCGGAGCGCGGCACTCATATGCGCAGCGCGCCCGAAGGAGAGGAGACCGCGGAGAGAGAGGGTGCTGCACATGCGCACAGCGTGCTTGCGCCGCAAGCAGCGCCGCCCACCTGCGGAGTGAGAGAGCGCGCCGCACTGCGCGCGCCACAGATGTTGGGTGAGAGGGCGCGCTAAAAGAAAAAGAAAAACAGGATCTGGAGCAACGAGCTTAGAAGGCAGGGCGTGAGATAAGTGTTTACGTCATATTTGGTTGGGCCTTCTTATTGGACGTGTCTTGGTTTATTTGTCTTTACTGGCGGAATAAAAATCACTTGTAGCTCAGCGCTTGTCCTGTTTTGTCTTCCTTGTGTGTCGTCGTCTTCGTGCGCTGTTAACCCCTTCATGATGCCCCACCTATTAGCCCACCATGCCATCTTCGTGAAAACTTTGTTCGTTTTTGATATATAGGAGAAGCTGTTGCACAAATAAAACAGCCGTTCGCGCATCGTCCGTTTCCGCGGTTCGTTTGTGCAGTCTCGAAAAAATCTATGGAAGCTTGCACTCATGCGCAAGACTTGAATCGCGAAGCTGTTGTAAGTGAGCATTGACGCACTCATATTTTCAGTAGCACGCCCTGCCTTTCGGTTCGCGGCCTCCTCCCCGGCCATGCGAACAATCCGCGGCCGGGCTATGACGAGAACTACGAAGACGTTACGCGCGAGGTATCTTGTACGATAGCGCATGCGCACGACGACGCGAGCTCCCGCGCAAGCTTTTCTTTCCTCCATGTCCCGCGCGAAGGGCTCGTCTACGATACTGAGCGCATGCGCACGCTCCTCTCGAGTGAGTGAGTGAGTGAGTGAGTGTGAGAGGGAAAGATGTTCCCAGCCTGCGCCACATATGTTGCGGCGGCCGCTATCACCTGTATTTCCGTTGTAGAGTGGGTATAGCGACAGCTTCGCGACGCCTACGCGATAACGTTCCTCGCGGGGAGTTTTCGGCGCGCACGAACCCCGAACTTACGGCCAGTAACAACAGCTCCGCTGATAAAGCAGCGAGGGAAGTGGAAATGTAGAACCATGCTAGCCTCAATTTCAGCTTGGCAAACCACTCCTTTGAGGTCAAAGGAACGTGTCGACTTCCGGCGCCTACAATTTATGCTGATTGCGCATATTGAACGCCCGAGTTCTCTCTCGGCCGTTTTCGATCCTAAGCCTGCATATCGACGTCAGTGCGGTCGCCCGCTGCATGCACTCTGAGGCCGCAGTGGACACGTCCGCGTCATTAAGGGAATCTTTGTCGAGTGCCGGCACCAAATATCGGGAGAGCGGAGAGAAATATGGCGGGACTTTCAAACCGAGCAATTTCCCTTTGCACTTCCGGAGATAGGCTAGCGATGCGTCAAGTTTGCATTTCTTGTATTTTAAACTGACGGTATAGCGAACGGTCGCAGACGGAGGGAATGCGAACAGTTCCGATTGCGTCTCCTTTCTTCGCGCCGTTGGGAGAAGTGCAGTTCCATCATAGAAAACGTAGCCCAAGTTGTTCGCTTCGAATTGCCATATTTCAAAGACATAAGAACAAATGGAAAAGAAAAAGTACATCAGTAAATAAGGAGAGAACGTGGGTATGAGCTTATTTCTTATATTTATTTTTGCCACAGGCAAAAAGAGAACTATACGTACAGGTGCACGGATGACAGAAGGTATCGGAGCAGGGGATTGTGCACTTATGATAGGAAATCTGGTGGACATCCGGGGCGCAGGCCAAAAAAGGGGAAGGGCAGCAGGTCAATACGTCTTTTGCAGGGCCGGGTAGGGCGGCTCTACACCAATCCCCAATAGGCGGTCGTCCCGAGTTCGAATCCCTAGTTAGGACGATTTTTTTTTCAACTTCGGTAGTTTCTAAGAAAGCTGTACAGCTTTCTATGTAGCCGTGCGGCTACATGCAGGTGGATGTCAAATTTTCCTTCGCAGGTATCATGGTCATATTTCAAATAGCAGATGCGTCATGATAGATCCCTGAGGTGACCCATGTTGGTTCTCCAAAAAAACTGGTGGGGGATACTTTGAGACAGATGGAGAAGGTGCGATTTTATACATACAGAGAGGTGAAATCACATAGTTGTGAAAACATGTAGGTGAGAGAGGTGATGGACATCGGAAAATGTGGCGGGGCTGTCGGATTGCTATGCTGTATGGAAAGGCATGCTTAGAACAGAATGAATACGGTGGAGTCATCCGTCAAAAATTTGCCATGTGTTTTGCAGATCGAGCCACTACTGGAGACACGACGCGAGCATTCGCTTCAACAGCTTCTAAATGGTCGTCGCGAGGACGATTGTTCAGAGTTTTGAAATGTTGCTTGGTTTACCAGGTTTCGGAGTGGTAATAACATCCACGGGAAACCAGTTCGAGGGGTATGTGCTCGCGCATGTACAATATTCGATTGTCCTATTCAATATCCCGCCAAACAAACAAACAAACAAACAAACAAACAAACAAACAAACAAACAAACAAACAAACAAACAAACAAACAAACAAACAAACAAACAAACAAACAAACAAACAAACAAACAAACAAGCGCGTGAAGCCCGCCTCCTACGAACACCTATTTCACGATAGGCCTCAGGTTGTACGTAGCCTATCACAATTATTAAAAGTATGCCGTAACTTTTCATTACATATCGCTCTCCCGAAAGGCACTGCTCTTCCCCGAGCCTGCACTCTTCCGCACTGGCTCAGGTTGCTGTCATCGCAGAGAGGAAAGAAGGGCTCTCACTGGGCAGGGTAAGTGGATGCGGGCATATCGTGGTAGAATGAGGGCACGGCGTACAGGAACGCCCGGGCCGCGTGGGACATTGCGGTAGATTACTCTGTCTCTCTACTTCCAGACAAATCGCTTGCCAAGCTGCCACGTGGCAATAGATGACAGTGCGCGTCAAAGGTCGTGGATAAACTTCGCACAGCGCTGCATTTCGGTCATTTTTCTCACGCCGGTACTCCTGGAAATCTTCAGGTAGTCATTGAGGTTTCTTTGACATCACAGGAAGGGTTACCCATCCTTGGAGGGATGTGATGTGAGGAGGTAAGTTCCTGCGGCGTTCCTGAGAGAGTGCGATACAGTCGTAAGGAACGTGCTGTGCAGAAGGATTGATTGGCGCTGCGCAGGGGGCAGGAGAGGCGAGGAGTAGGCACGACTATAACGCCGTCCGGTCTCTCCGCGGAAGATCCTGCACTATAGGTTCATCGGATGCGGATGTCGGGAGTAACCGCGGTGCTGGAGTGGGCCTTGCGCGGCAGAACGGGGAGGCCTTGCGGGACGTCTTCGGCATCATGAGGTACATGGTCCCTTGAGGTGAGGACGTAACGGTAGTTTTTTCGGATCACGCCACTGAGCGGCGATATTGCTAAGGGCCGGTTCGGGAAGCGGGGCGGGGCGGGCATCGTTCGAGAGCTCTGGGCGCCATGAAGTGACCCAGATCACATGCGAGACGCCTTCTCTTTTCCTGGGTTAGACTGGTGGCCGGAGACCCATTCTATGTGAACTGGCAAAAAATGCACTTCGGCGAAGGTGTTCACGGCTCGCCTAATTGTTATCGTAATGCAGGATATATATATATATATATATATATATATATATATAATGTTACGTGGCAGCAGGACAGGCGACATGAACGATGAGACAGTCGAACGATGTATTTACAGCCTATTTACATGGCGGCCAAGCTGCGCGCACCCAAAGAGCTTCTTCGTCGTCGGAGGCTGGGATGACAAAGCCACGCTGCATTGTCCTCTTCACCTTCTCGTAACATGGCCCCCCGGTTGAAAGCGACCGTCCCTGTCGATGCAGCGGTAGTAGGTTATGTGGTGAGGACGAAAGATGAGGTGACAATGTACAGTAAAGTCCTTGCCGCCACACAGGATGATGATGTCGTGATGCCTGGTGCCGCGACACGATCTCGTCAAGGCACCGACGAAACGTCTCAGGTAGCCGGAACCACGTCGGACTACTGGGCTGGGGGGAACACGGGGCCGGGGGCGTGGTCGAGTTCAGGTCTCGTAGGGGCTGGGGCTGTCCGGCGCGGCCCGCTTACCCTCAACGAGTGTGCTTGTGCCGCGACGTTGCGAATAGATGACCAAGGTGGCGATGAATTGACCCACACACTCCTCTTCTTTTCTACCCTTACGCCACCAAAGACGAGGAAGACAACAAGACAACAGCGGCCTGTAGCGTGCCGCATGAGCTCGAGGACGACGAAGCTGGGTCGGGAATGTTTCCTGGCTTGGTCTGACCCATGGCGACCTTGTACCTCTAGAGAGAAAGAAAGAAAGAGAGAGAGAGAGAGAGAGAGAGAGAGAGAGAGAGAGAGAGAGAGAGAGAGAGAGAGAGAGAGAGAGAGAGAGAGAGAGAGAGAGAGAGAGAGAGAGAGAGAGATTTAATGCTACCGCAGTTGTTGGCCTGGCAAAGGTGCCTAGCTTGCTATACCAGATGTATAAGAAAACACGAATTTGGTGAATGCGATGGTAATGAACATAATTGCGATTATTTGCGTGCTTGCGTAACCTTATTTGTAGACACTGATCCAGTCCTGCACTTCGCCGAAAAAGCCAACAGAGCTTTTGCCACTCGGGATTCTCGTTTAGAAGTTGACCAGGGCCCTAGCTAGCACGTCACTTCGTTTCAATCTTCCAGAGAGCGGCACGCCCAGAGATACTAAAGGGGCGCTCTAGATGCTGGATACCGCGCACATTCACCTATGACGTGTTTTAAGTCCTCACGCACGTCACAAAGTGTGCAGAGGTGGGAAGCGACCTCTTGCAGCTTGAATCTAAAATGCCCGGCGTAAGCGACATTGATTGATTGATTGTAGGGTTTAACGCGCCGACGCAACGCAGGCGATGAGGCGCGCCGTAGTGGAGGGCTCCGGATTAATTTTGACCACCTGGGGATCTTTAACGTGCGCCAAAATCTCGTACACACGGGCGTTTCTGCTTTTCGCCTCCATCAGAAGTAAGCGACATTCAGCCACACGCGATGAAGAACCGCTTCGTCACGCTTGGCCAATCCGTGAGGCATCCTAAAGTTACCGTGGGGGTCTGTGAAGTGAAGGGGCGCGCAATTATGCGGCGCAGCAGTCCACGCATATCGCTGAATGCTTCAGGCAACCTTTGACGATAGCGCAAGCATCTTGTCTGGTAAACGGGATGGGTAAAAGTGCAGTGTACAGATCGCCTTTGCGTGGCCGCTATATATTAGGGCTTTGGAGGGGTCGTGTCTTGCCTTGATGGAAGGGCGATCTCTCTTTAGCAAAGGGGTGGCTAATGGGATGACTTCAGGTTCTGCTGTGAGTGAGTCAGTTTCTGACTCCGTATAAAACGTCACGATAGGCTCGGGTCGGTGACGTGGTGTATAATGCATGTGAATCTGTCAGACTCTAAAACATAATTCATGTAGCTGATCAACGTGCTTGATTCTTAGAGGTGTTGAAGGCAGGCTTGCGTAGTTCTTTGACGTCTGTGGCTGTTGTGCTCTTTTGTAGACCATGGCATTTGTTTAGCGGCAGTGGTCATTTCAAAGCAGAGTTTTAGGAAATAAAACCGAAATATCGAAGAAACGGCAACAAGAAGATGAAGAGATGGTAAAACGCAAGTAATCGTGATGCATTAGTTCATATTTTCAGGGAGGGAAACAGTCTCTCAGCACACGTTGCTTTACACAGACGTACGGTCCACCTATTTTCTCTAATTTTGTGCTGCGACTGGAGAAGACTGGAGCGCAACGGGAAAAGAAAGCTACATATATAACTAGAATGAAATTGTTGAGTTGAAGGGACTCTCATTAACCGCAAGAGCATTAAAAGAAGCGCAAAGATAATGTATGCATGTTTACGTTCATAACTGGACGTTCTTAGTGCCTAGCGGTACCTCCAATAAAGACCAAATATTACATATCTTGCCAAAGGGCATTCACCTGAGTTGAGCATTTAAACAATAAGCTTAATTATTTTCTGTTGCCTAAACTTCTATGACGTTTGCTGTAACTTTGTCCCGATAATGATCTGAACAGGTTTCCACTCAGAGCCGGGATTTATTAAGGGGCCAATTACTAAGATTTGTCAAGCGAACATAACGAGGATTGCAATTTCCCCTTGGGACATATTTGTAGTTCGTATTTTAAAGAGATTCCTAATCCCCCTACGCAATCGTGTAGGAGGAGCCAGCCGATAGTTCGGGTGCCCGTTACTAGTCGCATTGCACCAACATATTCGAGTCGTTTTGGTCCCGTCGCATGCGCAAAGATCATGGACGTGAGAAAAAAAAAAAAAAAAAACGTTTCCCCTACTGCCTCCTCGAACGGTGAATCCACCTGTTCTAATGAGCCAATAAATAGGCCCTGCCACACTTTGGTGCGCCTTTCAATCAATCTCCTCTCTTTCTGGAGTATGTGCTGAGCGCTAAGCACCGTGAGAAGTCTGAAACATTTCTTAACGCGCGTAGTGTACGCACAGTCACATGAGCAGCCCGAAAGTGGTGCAATAATAGGTGAACTATGGCTCCAGGAAATTCGCAAGGTTTGCTAGGCGGTACTCATGAACCACTTAAACTGCCCTTAGGCAGGTTTCGCCCGTGTAATACGTTAAGGCAGCGTTGTACGTGGAGCAGCTCATATTTTACTTAACAAGTTGGAAAACCGAAGCAATTTCATATATGCGCGTACGGTAATATAAGAGCCTTACAACATTTTGATTTGAAGAAACAGGAAAGCAGTTACTGGCAAAGTCAAATAGAAAAATGCGTTTGGGAACCCGCCCGGATGCCTTGTTCGCAATGAGGCGAGAAAGGACAGTCAGTTGAAATTTAAATGCGAAGCTTCTGACGTAATAAACGCATATTGACCAGCGGCAGCATCCGTACCTTCCGGTTCGCGGTATCGGGGTTCGTTTGGATGAGGGGATGACTCGAGCGAATTCTTCAACTGTTGAGCTATGACCGCGGTGTTCCTTACCTTGTTTATTTCAAAACTGTTGCAATGCAATCGCAGAATTACTTAAAAACCGATTTCTGTATCTGTAAAGTTGTTCCTATACGTTCCTTTATATTTTTGTACATCAAGGGGCACAGGTCCCCGTCAATACTCATCCTTGTGGCTTTCTGTCTGTGCCCCTGGCATTTGTAATGCCAATGCCGAACAAAGTATGATTTGATTTGATTTGAAAAGGCGTGACGTCAGGTTGATGAAAGGTGCATTGCACTTTTCAAATTTGTTTTTGTGGTTTTTTTCTCACCCGCGCCCTGGTATCCTTGCCACTTAAAGGGACCCTGCAACACTATTTGAGCAGTGCAAGTAAACCTTCGCGACGTTTAGATTACACTGCCAGGAATACCTGAGCCAAATATTACACGTGCACGTGAAGCGGTGAGCGCGGAAATCGCCGTGAAAGACGCGGAAAAAGCAACCGCGCTCTCTTCAGTTCTCCTCATTATGCACCCCTGGCATGGCCTAAGCGACGTCACTGAGGCCATGGCTGTCCGGTCGGCTGTCACTAGTCAACTTCGCGGCTAATTTCTCCCGTTTCCGCTGTCGTCAGCGCTGTGTACGAGCCTCTTCTATGCCTGAACTTATAGGCACAGTTTTGCCGTTTCTTTTGTGTTTTGAGTGCGTGCATAGTTTGAGTGATGAGCTCAATACTTCCCTTTCAACAGGAACACTCGCCAACAAACGTTTATTGCTTCAAAAACGGCCTACCCGCCCGAGCGCGCGCTTGCGAGCAGGTACCCATGCCTGCTTTTTTGTGGCACCGGACCGGAAATAGGCCCCTCCACGTTGCGGAAAAAAGGAGAAAACTCCCCGGCCTGTGATATATCGAACGCCACTGAAGAGAACGCCACGAGCCGCCCCGCTATCCGCGAGGCGTATTCCCAAACCATATCCCGTGGGTGCCCAGGCCGACCACACCCCCTTCAAACAGCGACGTCAAAGCGTGACGTCACTTTCTCTTCGAGCGCGACTTCATGCGACGTGGATTTTTTTCTTCTCGTTTTGGGCGGCGGCCGATGGCTTCGCTCCGTGCGTGAAGCTGGGGCTGCGGCGCTGGGGAGCTGACGCACATTTAGTAAAAGTTAAAGGCCCAACCACATGCAGCGTACTTTAGGCGTTTTCTCACGTGGCGACGCGAGCTGACGCGCGAGCAACGCTGATGTCTACGCTCGCCAGATATCGGCGTCGACGCAGCGCGAGAAAGCAGCGGTCGGGTTTCACGTCCTTCTCGTGCTTTCGGGTCATTTCTTTCAGCAGAAGAGAATCAATTTCTTTTAAGTGCACTTTATAAGCGACCCCAAACCATCCACCGCCGGCGTCGGCGTCGGCGTCCGCAGTGCTCCTCTATAAAGAAACAGCATCCGGCGCCAGGTTTCGATCCGCGGACTTTGCGGCCGCAGCGCGACGCTCTACCGACCAAGCCACGGACGCGACGTGATATCAGCGTTAGTGACGCGCCTTATATCTTTAACGCATTCAAACTACGTCGTCAGCGGCGTGCGTTGGCGACTCAGCGGCGTTATAGCGGCTTGATAACTGCGTGGTGTACACGTGATACTACAAACCCGATGGAAGAGATGGAAGAGAAGGCGGCGAGGCGGTGGGCTGCGGGGGCCGAGCGCAAGCGCCGCAAGCGGGCCGACAACCGTGCATTCGCACTTTCACATTCTCCCCCTCGGGGAAATGCGGGGGAATTTTTTTAACTTGCGGTTATCGGCTGCCTTGAGACAAATTGCAAGCTATTTCTGTTCGAAAGCTCTCATTCATTTGTGGCTTCTTTGGTTTTCATCGGGGAAATCGGGTATTTGCGATAGCTTTTTTTTTTAGTTAAATAAGGGAGCTCTGGCTACGTCGCTTGTAGTATTAGCATGATGGGGCTTGGCTGCAAGATTGGTGCGTGACGACCAAGCCTTATCAACGCCAGAATGCTAGCGGTGCATGCCATTCCATTCGTTGCTACCGTGGCTTGCGTAGGGAAGACCGAGGTTTTGCATCTTGACTCAAATAAGGGGGCTGTGTTTACATCGCTTGTAGTAATAGCATAACTGCCCTCAGATCCAAGATGGGTGCGTAAGAAACAAGCGTTACCACGGCTCAAATCTCTCAAACATGACCAAAGCAAATCACCCGACAATATTCGTTGGCAGCCTCTGTTAGGGTACCAAACTTTTGGGATCCGCGTCTTCTCCTGGCGTGGTCGAGCGGTTGTGCGCTTGTGTGTCGGCGTTTTGTTTAGAAAGACCATGCTTCAAATCTTGGCGAAACCTCGTTTTTTTTTTTTTTTGATGAGGGTCTCACCGGCTCTTCTTTTCTTTTTCAAGCTAAACAAAGGGGGCCAGAGTGCCTTGAAATTTAACCTACAAGTGACGTTCGGCGGTACCCTCAGTATCAAGGCAGCCCGAAATTTGCTTTCCTCACACTTTGAATACCCATGAAGCTGCAGTAGGTACATAACATCAAGGTTAAATCAAGTAGCAAGTAAAGTTGTGCTGAGTGCGTCTTCGTTCATCATCCTATCTTACTTTGTTCAGATTTGACGGTAATGACACAATTATAAAAACGGATCAACACGCTCGCTGATGTTAACAGCAGATGAGCGACCGACGTACGCCTGTGCTTTCGACCGATTGGGAGCAAACGTTCTGCGCTTCGGTACGGAATCCAAAAGACCACCCCAGATCAAAAAAAACATTTTCGTCTTCACTGTAGTTATCGAGAGTGTTCGCTTTCAGGAACGTAAACAATGACCACATGTACGTGAAAAAGCGTCCGCCTGCGCGCGCACTTAGAGCACTGCGCCCAGCGCTAGCTTAACTAGGAACAGGATGGAAGACGAGCGTCTGCAGGCTCGCAGGTGAGTGCGGAGAGTGAGAAGCGAGAACAGGTATGCTTGAAGCTTCCCAGCGGGTACGTCATGCTCGCGCACGGAGCGAAACCATCGACCGCCGCGAAGCAGCGCGACCACAAAAGAGCGGAACAAATTTTTGTATTTACTTTAATGAGAGTGCTTTCCGGAACGTATAGGTACGAAAAGGTTAAAGTCCTAACCACATGGACGCGAAATCACGCGTCGCGCGAGCGTCGGCGTCGTTCGGCGGCAACGCGCAGACACGGGCACTTTCAATCGCGATTGAAGTGAATCGCGATCGAGGTTTCGAATGCACTCGACGCACTGCCGCTGCTACACGACACGTTTCAATCGCGATCGAGAAGTTGCACCGGTTGCATTGATGGCCCGCTTTCCGCTGCTTTCTCGCGCTGCGTCGACGCTGATATCTGGTAGACATTCGGCGTTGCTCGCGTGTCAGCTCGCGTCGCCACGCGAGAAAACGCCGAAAGTACGCTGCATGTGGTTGGGCCTTTAACTTCTACTAAATGTGTGTCAGCTCCCCAGCGCCTCAGCCCCAGCCTCGCGCACGGAGCGAAACCATCGGCCGCCGCCCAAAACGAGAAAAAAAAAAAAAAAAAAAACCCGTAGCATGAAGTCGCGCACGAAGAGAAAGTGACGTCACGCTGTGACGTCGCCGTTTGAAGGGGGTGTGGTCGGCCTGGGCCCCTACGGGATATGGTTTGGGAATACGCCGCCCGGATAGCCAATAAACACCATAGCCTTCCTCAAGGATTACTATCTCCTCCGGTTAGTTCAAGCCTTTTTGATCAGCAAGAGAGAAAGAGAGAAAAGGTAAAGGAAAGGCAGGAATGTTAACCAGGAGTGTTAATCATCAGCAAAATAACTTACGTTACTTCGTACCTCGAACTCGAGAAAGCAGAGGAAACAAAATAAAATGAAATACACGCAAAGCCACCAAGGCGGCGGTAGGCATTTTAATGGCTGCTTCCACAGAAAAATTACTGGAAATCGTCATTTACAACACGTTGGGTGAACTTATGGAAGTCCAACGCATTGCCCATTACAAAAGGCTGGCTGAGACACCAACTGGTGGGCTTTTCTAGAGTGGCTGCACATACCTTACGCGCACCAGAGAGGTGTTAATGTGAAATCATAAATGGTCCATTATGCGTTTAATATGACGCCGGAATTGTCTGCAGTTGCAAACCGGCAGCGAAATTACCATCGGCAGCGAACGCGCCAGCATCAGAAAAAAAAAAAAAAACTAACAAAAGGCTGGCTGCTAGGTAACAGCTAAACATGTACAAATGGCCCTGGAAAAAACAGATGGTGCGGCAATTAAAGCTGCATCCTCCTCGTTCCCAGAAGTACAGCAACCCAAAAGAACAAAGCGTAAAGCTTTCCGGCACGCAGGTGAGCTTGATAAGATGTCCTTGAACGCGGCTGTCCCGCAACAAAGGCGGTAGCGCGAACCTCTAAAAAGTTATATTTGAGCTCCATTTTTCCCCTTGGTGCCCTTGAGATCAGAGCAGCCTAGCGCACTTCGTCGCAGCCCGTCCGGGTTCACAACGCTTGCCGTTTTATCTGGAAGCCACAGCGCATTTTCTTCGCAAGCCGCTTCCAGCTATAGAACGATATAAGGCCGTGCTAGCAAAGCGAATTCTTTCAACAGTGGGCTCGTCTTTTTTACGCAGTTCGTAAGCTCTCTGAAGCGGTGCTTGTAGCGTCAGAGTGGGAAGATATTCATGCATATTTTTGCTGCGGCAGTTTTACTCGCCAGTGAAAGAAAAGCGCCACCTAGAATAAACGCACTTGCCCACCAGCAGCACGTCGCATGCGCAAGACGTTATTCCAAAAAGCTTAGAAAAGGAAAGTCCACGAAGAGTATCGCGACGTGCACAAGATACTGAGTGCACACTGGTTGATCACTAAATGCGATGACAAAGCTTGGCGAACTTGCGGAAATTTGCTGCTGCTTATTTTCTCGAGTAATTTATTTTCTAGAACCCTTTTATTAGAGGTGGGGTTCCGATTTTGGCATCGCTTTCTGCAGCATATTTTTGCTTTTTATTTCCTAGGGATAGAAAGTAAGACGACCAGTCAAAATGTGCCAAGAAAAAAGAGAAGTACTAGTTGATCTCCTTTTTGTGTGGAGAGACGAATTTGTATATTCCTATTTTCTAATTGCCTACAGCAAAGAAATTCAAGGCGGCATTAAAATTTCCCCTGCTTGCTTCGCTGCAAATGTCATCGAAAGTTGATAAGGTTTCGCCAGCCCTGCCTCGTAACAGCATATCTTCCCCCCCCCCCCCCCCCCACTTTGCCACCGCTCACGTTTTCCCTCTTCTATCTTGTTTCCCATGATGAATGCAATGAAGTTTTCTCAATATGATTCAATTTTGTTGTGTTCGTACTGTTCTACCGCCATATTTCACCACCGTTGGTTTCTGCGGAGTTTGTAACACCTTGATCCGGCATGTTTTGTCTTAGCGTTCGCTTTAATATCGGCTCGCTTCAAAACAGTTATTAATGCGTTTTTTCATTTGTTATTGTAATAACCAGTCTAACATGTATTCTTAATGAATAACTTTCACCATCCTTTCCCAATAGAGTTTAGAGAAGCGCGAAAGCTTTCTAACACCAAAACTGCGTGAAAAGTGCACTAAAAGCGTGGCTAAAAGTTCGTACAACCTGCGCTGAAAGTGCGTCCAGTCTATCCTCAAAACTTCAAAGGCTCACATCGCAAATGAACAATGAACCCACGCGATGATTGTTGGCGTACTAAGTAAACACATCTACGAACGATATACATGTATACCGATAGGTGGTTTCTGAGATAAAGCTATACTATCCTTTTTCTGGATTTTCGAGTAACCGTTTTGACACATGTGGAAACCCAGTTTCACGCACGCACCGCGTGTCCAGAGATCTTATCAGAGCTTTTCGGTCGACCAACCGGTCTAAGGGCAAATGCATTAGTTTTTTACAGGACGCCATTGGTATCACCAAGAAAGCTTTCACTTTAAAGGGGCCGTGCAAACAAAATACGAGTTTGTTTTATTCGAAAGGTTTGGAGTTTTATAGAGCCCCCTGCGCTTGTCCGGCAGCAAACGATGCTTTATTCACTGTGAAATTATCGAAATGATCAAAATTATAACTTAATTAATAAATCATGGTTCGGTGCCCCCAGTGCTTGTTCGGCACCAAAATGTGCAAAATGATTAAGCTGTAATTTTGGCTCTTCCGCTAAATCATGTATTTCGTGACGTCTGCGAACCAGGACAGGCGTTCAAGCCAACGTTATCACGCAATTTAGTCTGCAGCAGACTGCGGAACGCTTTGTTTATCGTCAGTCCTCGTAGATGGCGCCGCCATACTGAGCATTACGGCTGTCCGCTCTCGCTTTATTTGTGACCGTATTTGCACCGGCTTGTTTTTTTTTTGTTTTTTTTGTGCGGTTGGGAGTTATTGTTTCGTGAAACATTGGGTATACTCGACAAACAGGGTCACGTACGACAATGTCACTTGCGTCAATCGGTCACTGTCGGGTGAGACAACTCCAAAGCACCGGTCTGCTGTGCAGTTATAACAAGCATAGTCCACGCAGTACCAACAGCAGTACGCATGACTTTAAGCGCAACAAAAACACACGGACAAAGAAAATGAGTAGACGAGACAGGCGGTACTCGTCGACTCGTTAGCTCCTGTCTCGCCTACTCTTTTTCTTTTTTCTTTGTCCGTGTCTTTTTGTTGCGCTTCAAATCATGGCAACTATTCACCAACTAGCCCAGCAAGAAGTTCTTGTCAGCAGTACCCGCTAGTGCTTCTGTGTTTACGTGTACTTTCGTAACTTCCATTGTGTACCCTACCATTCTTACTGCTATAAAATGAATATGCATTATATTTATTTATTTATTGGTACTGCAGGCCAATATTTAGGCCCAGGCAGGAGTGACAACAATACAAAAATACTAAGTAAAACAGCTCTAGCATCGTCACAGACAATGTAGGAGGTACATAAAATACATCAAAAAACTTCATACAATACAAGAACAGACAGCAATCAATTCATAACTCAGTGCAGCCCTAAGCAAACAAGAAAATACGCTCCAGTTCTTCTAAAAATTTGTCTGATTCAAACACACCTGGTGGCAATGAGTTCCACTCTGACACTGTGCGTGGGAAAAAGCTGTTTTTAAAAGCAGTTGTGCGAGCGAAAATTGGTGTTAGAGCGCCCTTATGACTGTGTATTGTGGTCCTGATAGTCAGGGGTTTCACAATTTGGGGGAGAGCTATTTTCAATTTGCCAGTTATACAATTATGTAAGAATGATAGTCGACTAATTTTCCTGCGTGCTTCTAATGTTGGAATGTTGTTAAGTTTCATCAAAGATGTTGGAGAATCACACCGATATATTTTGAAAAAATAAATCTTACCGCCTTTCTTTGAATATTTTCCAGTTGGTGGGAATCTTTTTTAGCAAAAGTGTCCCAGACAACTGCGGCATATTCAAGTTTTGAACGTATACATGTGTTATATGCGAGGAGCTTTGTACTTACTGGACTGTTTTTTAATCTTCTCTTTAGGAACCAAAGCTTTCGTAGGGCGGATTTCGAGACGTCAGATATGTGTTCAGACCAGGTGAGCTTATTCGTAAATGTGACACCTAGATATTTATATCTACTGACTTCTACAACGGGTTTATCATGGAGTAAGTAGGTATAAATACTAGGGTATTTCTTTCTTGTAATTAGAACAAGCACTGTTTTGTCACCATTTAGAATCATGCCCCCGCGGGAACACCAGTCATTAATACCAGCGAGCGATTTCTGTAGTGAAATATGGCTATCTTCCCACACTATTTCTTTGAAAACAATACAATCATCCGCGAACAACTTTATGGTTACATCTTCAGGCACCACATCAACCAAGTCATTCACATAAATTAAAAACAGTAATGGCCCCAGCACACTTCCCACAAGCGACAAAACCCGGTTTAAGCGACAAAACTCGGTTAGAATGTTGAATACCTTTTTTAGAAAACGTAGAAATAGGAATAAAATATAAAAACGCCTCTATGGTAAAACAAAATAATAAAAACGACTTCATCATAAGTGCCGACCGAGGCTTTTAGGTGCGAAGCACCTTAGGGGCTCGGGCTGTCAGCATCTCCGATGGTCGGCACCTCATGCAGTCACGGTAATAAAACACCGGTAGACTCGTTTTCCAACGCCTCGTGATAAAACGTAACGCATACTAAAGGAAAAGTGTATAACGAATAAAACCGGTTCAAAATAAACTAACATGATTTAAAAATTTTGTGAAACGCTCCCTGTCCGCTTGAGAAATCGTCAAGCACAAGTAGAAGCTGTTTGAAGAAGGGTTGTAAGTGGTGTTACACTCAAATAACCACCGGCTTTTGACGCTAGGCCTGATCAGGTCGGGTGGTCGGTAGAAGCAAGAAAAGGCAAACTTACCTGGTAACGGGTCCTCATTGATCTCTGAGGACACGCAATGGTCCAATGTACAGTCGCCAAAACATTTTGGCTCATAGTGAGTAGGGCATATAGACAACTCCGCATTCGGGACTTCCTGGAGGGCAGACGGTGCCCAAGAAACCCTCTAGCTGTGCTTATCATAACGATTGGTTTTTATGTACTGTGGATAAACAGGTATATTGCTGTTAAGCAATCACGCCACCGACGTAACCAGTGGAACTTACTGATCCACATGCACACAAAACTAACCGAAAACCTGGAAGCAGAGCTCTTCTTCTTAGGGGAAAAAGAATTCTTGAGAAAATGGTCTTGTCCTTTCATTGAGGTTCAAAACGGGCGAGTGCACTTGAGCTGCACTCCAATATACGGGTTACGCTTCACGGGAACATAAAAGGAGGCTTATAAAAGCGGGTGTGCCTGAGCCGCACTCCAATACATGGGCTACATTTCAGGGAAATAACGGGAGGATCATAAAGGTGAGTGCACTTGAGTTGCACCCAAATAACGTACGGGTCAAGTTTACGGGAACATAAGGGGAGGCTTTTAAAAGGCGCAGGCGCCTCGGGCGGGGGAGACTCTCCTCCCGCACCTGTGCACTTGGCGCCTCGCTCTACTACAAAGTGAGCGGGCTCGCAAATGTAAGCCGCTTACTTGCGTTTTTACAGGTGTAAGCCATGTGGTGCAGATGTAAACTGCGTGATTTGATTGTGTTGCTACCGCCAAAGGCAGTTCCAATTGCATTATGTAAACAGAGGTCAGGTTCAGAGTATCCAATAAGTTTTGAGGCCCCAAATGGGAAGGTGGGCCAAATAAGTGTATGTGGTACAGTCAACAAACCAATGGTCGGTTTCTTTTGTATTTGTTTTTGCAGTTGAATGTTTTGAAGTTGCGTATGTAGTAAGGAAGACCCGAGTAAATGAAACGTCTTGTGTAAAGGGAGCTGGTGCTTGGGGTAGGGGAGTAGTTCCCCCTCCTCCCAGGACACAGGCTGTCCTCTCAGTGCACAATTTATGTACCAAGAAGTGTACGTCATTTGCATTCGTGTTCATGCAATGTTAGTTTTTCACTTATTTCGTATCTACTTTGTTAATAGCAAGGAGAGATGTCGTCCTGCAGTGTAACGGACGGACCGAGTATGTAAACGTGGAAAACCGTTACCACGAGTGTTTTGTACTTCCTTTTGTTACAAGAGAAAATAAAAATTCCTTGCCCGAACAGAAGCAATGAAGAAACTTCACAAGGGTAAAGCGCCAGGAGTAGATGGACTGCCAGTTGAATTCTACAGTACATTTTGGGACCTTCTCGGTCGGACCTTTCTTATGCGCAGTCTTGAACAACATCCTGACAACACACACAGTACCACACACTTTCAAACGAGGTATAATCATGCTAATACCAAAAAATGCCTGGGAATGGAACGAACCCACGAGTTGGCGTCCCATCACCCTGCTGGGGTCAGACTACAAATTACTTGCATCAATACTAACAAGGCGCTTACAACTCACTTTGCCAGAAGTGATAACGCCATTGCAGGCCTGCTCAGTCGCAGACAGGGACTGGCAAACCTTGAAAATTCTAAACAGAGACATAATAGAGTATACAAAAAGTAGACAGGCTAGGGGATGGCTCGTTTCCTTGGACCAGGCACGAGCGTTCGATAGAGCAGAACACAATTACATTTTTGAAAGTGAACATTTCGACAGACTTCTGTCTGGTTGGGAAGTTACTGAACTGGAGGAAGCGGCTTTTCCTCGAATCGTGGCATATTCAACGCACACCTGGGAATGTTAATCGCTCGCTTGGCACTCTCCCCTCGGTGTACACACACGGATTACGTGCCGCAGCGAGGGGCTTTGTGCGAGGCCAGCAAATGTGAGACTATAAGATGGAGCTGCAGCGTGGCCACTGTCACCCCTGAAGAAGAAGCCGAGCCGGCTTCGAAACGTCGGGTTTTTTGCCTTTTTGCATTGTATTGGTTGGAGCCTAATTAAATCTCAGTTCAATTACATTTTTGCAACACTAACAGCTTTCGGTTACCCACAACAGTTTATCAACATTTTGGCAACCCTCTATGAAGATACGCCGAGCGATCTTGTCATAAACAAACAAGTAGTAACTAGCCAGAACGTAACAAGAGGAGTCCGGCAGGGGCGCCCGCTTTCCCCATTACTCTTTGTTCTAGCAATAGAATCGTTTTTGAAAAATGTTGAAAATAACACACACATTCTAGGTCTACAGCTACCAGGGAGTCAGACAGTTAAGGTAACGGCGTATGCCGATGTCGTCACTTTGTACCTAAGGGATGAAGACAGCCTGGTGCATGCACTGAACTGCTTCGAGGAGTACTCTGAGCTAGCTGGCGCGAAACTAAACTGCACAGAAAGTACAGCCTTAATCGTAGGTCCACCAGAAAAACAACACATATATGGTATCCCAGTAGTCACACATGGGGTCACTTGGGGTCACTTACGCTTCAAGTGGGGTATCACTTAGGACATGGTATCAATCACTTAAACAACTCAAGGAGGATGCAAATGAAGTCTTGGCGTACGACGTTCCATATGTAGTTAGAAGGTATCTGGCATTGAACGTGTTCACAGGGAAGATATGGTACATAGCAGGGACGGTCGCCCTTGCTCGACGCATAGCGGTCAATATCACGTGTGAAGTATTGCGTGTGTTTTGGCTGGATAAATCAGCCTTGGTCAAAACTGGAAAACTGGATCTTCCAGGACAATTTGGATGGTGGAAGATCCCTTCAGTAACTAACTACTCCGTGACCTATGCATTGAAAAGTGTTCTTAGGGTCCTTGGGCTGCAGACGGGACACCCAGCAAGACAGCTAAGGGTGTATTTTTTAGGGGCACAGGCTAGGTTATTTCTCCAGCAGATTCCGGGCGGGCCTAAGGCAATTCAGGCACCCCCCTTCTACACCAAGGTGACAGCAGCATGCAGGAAACTAACCACACATAATTTACAAAGGGAAACAGAAGATATGAGGAATGTAGAACTGGATCAGGAAGTTGATGAGACAAACCTTGACAACCTAGGTGAGAAAGAAAAGAACTTCCCCTGGCGCACACTGATCAACGCAAATGTACGGGGTGAAGCCCAAGACGTAACATGGAAATATGGATGGTCAGTCTTGCAGACGAGAATGGGGCACAACATCAGCAGACAAGTGTGTACTCTGCAATAAGAGGGAGACAAATGAACACGCAATGATCCAATGCACAGTGGCCAAAACATTCTGGCTTATAGTGAGCAGAGCATACAGACAACTCCGCATCCGGGTCTTCCTGGAAGGCAGGAGATGCCTGAGAAACCCGTTAGCAGCACTTATCATAACGATTGGTTTTCATGCCTTGGGGCTAAATAGGTATATTGCCGTCAAACAACTCCATCCCCGGCGAAACCAGTGGGACATATTGATCCATATGCACACGAAACTAACAGAAAGTCTGGAAGCAGAGCTCTTCTTCTTGGGGGAGGAAGAGTCTCGTCCTTTCATCGAGGTCCAAAATAAGCAAGTGCAGCTGAGTTGCACTCCAATACACGGATTTCGTTTCATGGGAACATAAGACAGAAGAGGCTTGTAAAAGGCGCAGGTGCCTGGGGTGGTGAGACTGTCCTCCCCCCACCCGGGAACTGCCCTATTCTAGTGCAAAGGGTCTGTGTTCACGAATGCATATCAGGTGTCGTGGATTTAAGCCGTGGGCTTGTGTTGCTACAACTAAAAGCAGTCCCAACTGCATTCTGTAAATAGTGGTCAGTTCCTAGGCTATTCAATAAGTTTTGGTTCCCCCAAATGAAACAGGTGGGCTAAATAAGTGTACGTGGTAAAGCCAAGAAACCATGAATGCTTTGTATTTGTGTATGTCGCAAGGTAAAAACAACTTGTGTAAACACCTTGTGTAAAGCGAGCGGGTGCTTGGGGAGAGAGAATGGGCCTCCTCTCCACCCCCCCACCCCCCCAGAACACTGGCTGCCCTCCCAGCGGGAAGTCCTTGTGCCGTGTACGCCATTTGTATCTGTGAACGTGTAACCGTAGTTCTCGATTCATTTTGTGGAAAGTACCTTTTCTGTTACCAGCAAGGAGTTCTGTTCTGAAATGTAACGGACGGACCAAGTGTGTGCGCGTGGGAGAGTCTGTAACGAGTGTCTTGTACTTCCACATGTCACAGGAGGAAAATATAAATTGCTTCGAACCCCAGGACAGGGCGCGGGCATCGCACTGCGCTTGCGTTGACCCCTGCCACTACCACAAACTCGGGCAGATGGGGCATGCGAATCCGGTTCAACGGAAAAGACGGCGCCACCGCCGCAGCAAGCGCTCGATTGCTCCTCCCACCGGCGCTTCTCCGGCGCCCAATCAGCACGCGCCATGTGGCAAGACAGAGACTTACAATCTTAGAATACACTTGAACCCTTCACGTTTCGCCACTCCCCAAGTTTCACGTTAGTGGAGATGGCCCGCTTTTTTATCAGAATGTTTAGTTGCTGGGAAAGATCAAATTCAGTGGTCACAGGACGGTAAGGGGCGGTAGTGTCAGAGACCTCACAATGGGAAATCTCAAACAAGTAAAAAGCAGACTGTCAAGCATGTGGTCAGTGTGAGGGAGGCGCAGAGTACGCTTCCGAACAAATGCACAGCATTAAACGGCACCGCGTGCGCAGTGAAGTTATAAGCCATGTAAGTAGGGGCGCCTCTTCAGAGAAGTTATACTACTTTTGTCCCCCTGACGCAAGTACAACCGCCCTTATTTTTACGGCTTTCCGTTTGACCCTTATTGCACATCGAAGTCGTATGAACGTTCAAAAAGTCTCTCAAATTCCCTAAAGGGAAGTGTGACCACAGAACTAATCTTTGCTTGCCGTCTTAGGGAAACCATATTAGACTTCTAGGAAGACGATGTGACACTGCCAAGTTTCGAGTATTTTATTTAACAGGTATTTTGCAAGGGAGCAGTAGTAAAGCTTGGTAATTACCGTCCCTTACCCTCTTTCCAACATAGGGTATATGTCAAGAGTAGGTAGGAAGTTATAGAAAAATCATTAATGCTGGGATATTCGAAAAGCTTAAACCACACTTACACGCTTAACGACTTCATGATCATGCATGCTTAGTAATATTTCAGCCATTACCATAGTTAATTATCAGGCGTTGTTCTATAATGATAGGAACTTGAAGCAACTTTTAATGAAGACATCTAAGGTTTTGCAGCCGGCAGGTTTCTGTAAACCAGCTCCAAAATTGGTTGTAAAGCGAAGTCAATTTTTTTCTCGCACTTTCCCCCTTCTGCTTGACTTTATCCTTACCTAGACGTTCTGAGCATAGGCATACAAAACAACTGAGGGGAGAAATAGGGGTTGAGGCATCTGACGCATATAGGCTGCCTAGCCCTTCTTTCTGAGCCTTCTGTTTTCTGCGAACGCTTCAGCCACTTTCTCGCTGCGGTGAGCGACGCTGGGTAAATAACAGCTGCAGATCACGTACACGCGTCAAGCGGCGCTTACGAGGCGCGCAGATCTGTGGCAACACATTGCCGCGAGCACGAACCCGAAAGTTTCACAACAACATGAGTTCCCTCTTGATGGCCGGGAAATGCGGCTGGAAGTTTGTGCTATGCTGGCAACTGTAGAGCTCGGTCGCGCACCGTCTTTCACTGCCCAAAGCGTAGTCTTTGTCGCCTGGGGCTAAGTGCCCGTCGAATTGGCATGAATAATAGTTATAACTTTCGGGGATCGTGTTCTCGACCGACAAACTTGCGTCAGCGGGCCGGATTGTACACCTTCTGCTAATTAAGCCGTTTTCGTGCCACGCGCTGCAAAAATGAAGGGAACAGATTACTGTGTGAATCTCGACAGGCGTGCTGGTGTTGCATCCACAAGAGAGGCGAGCAACGCATTAGCGTCAGTTCGCGAAGCTAGTCAGTTCAAGGTCCCCGGGGCGAGAACTAAAACCGACAGGTTTCAGCCACACACCTTGTGAACAGTAGCATTGCACGGGGCTAGGAAGGATGGAATCACGCCTCCTGGGGCGAAGGCAGTTCAATCTCTTTCCTATTGTGAGGAGGACGAGGAGCATGTATGAAGTGAAGCGATATCATTGCACCGCACCAAATAAACACTGGTGTTTCATCGCGGCTTCACGTTAGCGCGAAGTGGACAATGGGGCGGGATAGGCCGCATGCTCCGATCACGAGAGAAAACATAAGTTAAAATATAAGACAGGTGAGAAACGGGATGTAAAATAGTTAAAACAGTTTAGAAATACTCCTTGGTGTTCTCCGTGCAGCGCCCTTATATGCTTTATACGTTCTGCGACATTATGAATTGAGCCGCCTAGACTAACTGCATTTTTTTCAGCTATTCTCAGAGCCCATTGGCTCCTGCAGCTTTTGCTTGTGAGGGCAATTCATGGCTTAAATAATGTTGCTTTTTTCAGGAGTAAAGCGTAGAAAGTGTTGACAAATAGCGTGCTGCAATAGTTCAAGTGCATGCATGGTAGGAAGGAAGCCCCGTCCTCCGAGCTTAGTTATGCAAACTTGAGATAAACTGCTGCAGGTAAGCCGCTTAACATAACTTTTCCTTTTACTCTCAACCGCACTCCATGTGGCTTGGCTGCCAGCAGCTACCCCAAGACAGTTTCTGAGCCATGAAGATTGCAAAAATCTGACACTTCATACAATTTTATCCAACTTTGCACTGTGCGTTCTAGCACTCGCGAGCCTCTGTGTTCGCTGTCTGAGGTTACGTCGCTGCTGCGGGCTCTCAAGGTCGAGAAAAACATTCAATAAAAGAAAAGTGTCAGTCATCACATCTAATCCCGCGAGCAACTCACAAGAAAGCGAAAACAGCAAGTAGGGTGATATGTGGCAGCGGCCTAAATCAGTGGGTTATTGTTAAAACAAGTATGGAAACATCTAGGCGAGGGCATTTGAAAGTGACTAGCCATATTTTTCCCCCTCTAGCATTCTGCTAACTCCCTTCCATCCAGCTTGTGAAGCCACCTGTGGTAATGAGTGTCGTCTGTTTTCTTATATACGGCACCGCACTCCTGTGGCACTCTAGCGTGACTGCGGAATGAAATATCCTCCCGTCAAGTGTTGCCGCAGGAGAGTATGGAAATAAGCCTAGTGCGAGAAACGCTTTTATGTTTTCTTTGATTTCGCACTGCAAATCTGCTGCCAGGGAGGAGCTGTGTTGCGGTCGCGCAGTCATTAAACTACGTCTTCGGGCTGTCAGACTTGAAGTTCTAGACTACCGGGAGTCCTTAACGGAGCAAGGCGCGGAGTAAAACACCTTCTCGAAAGCGCTACCTCATTATCGCGAAGTTTGCGTCCTCTATCGCGTGGCGACCCGTAGGCAAATGAGAGTTGGTAAGTGAGGATGGAATGCACGAGATAAAATTTACGACATGTAGGAAAGGTGCAGGGGAAGCATGAAATGTTTTTGTAGGCCCCGTCTTGACTCATGAACTGCATGGTGTCTCCATGGTAACTCGCTAGGCAGGCAACGGCGGCCGCTCTTCATTTTAAGGGAAAACTCCGCCCACTTTGGACGATGTGGCAACAAACAGCGCATAGCCTTCAGAGAGCGAAGAAAGGTATGAAACGCTGGTAAAGCTTTATTATTGTTATTTTAGTGTGGAAGCACTAAAACCTACGGTTCCGTAAAGTTTCTTTCGTGAATCCTCTTTTGTAAAGCCATCCTTATTTTTCAGTTTAAAATTCACTCGCGCAAAGAGTGATGAACAGATGGAAAGGTGACGCAAAGGTCCGGCGTTAGGCCTAACGTCACTCTTTGAAGTCGAACGTCATTAACCGGTACTCGAAGCTTGATGCACAATGAGTGTGTCGTTGCTTTACATATCGTAAGGCTCAACTTGAATGTTTCTTAATGCTAAGCCTGAAAATAGGACGTCAGGCCTAACGTCACGCTTTGAAGTCCAGTCACCAACTGATTGCCATTCGAAAAAGTACTCGAAATACGTCATATACCGGTTGACGTCGCAAAGTTTCAAAGCGAAAATTTAGGCCTAAGATAGCTCATACCCGACAGTTGTTGCTGTTAGTTTTGAAGGCGATACATACCCGCAGTGATGGATTGTACAACGCTTCTTAAGCGTGGTGTACGAAGCATTCACCACATCTACCCTTCAATTACAGCGCAAACACTGGACTTGGGGGTTCGACTATAATAAATATGTCCCCGTATTCTGAGTACTGTTTATGTATTCTGAAGCCTACCAAAGTTTTTACGTACAAACAGAGAAGCACATGGCCGTACTCGGGTATTGGATAACATTTTATAAGCAAGATTGTGTGCTGCTTTCGCGCGATAAAGACGACCGAATTGTCTGCCAATTTTTAATCATGTAATGGAATGTCCGCCTGCCTCCAGATAGAAATTTGATGTACGGTTCCTTCCCTATCAGGAGGAGTGTCAGATGTCAGACGAGGAGACGCATGTTCTCCGAAAATATTGACATCCTGTCTCGAAGTGGTGTTTAGGAAAGCAGATTGGGAAAAATCAGGATTAAAAGTAATGTTAAACAAACATGACTGACTTTCACGTATTAGCGCTCCCGCATCATGTGTAAGGCCCAGGTTCACACGCATGTATTTCAGCATATCTTGTTCGTTGGTCGACGGGCTCCTCGTCGATACCATGGCATCAAAAATGACCAATTCTTTCACTCCATGAATTCTTTCGGAAATTGTCAGCGGCATTTTTCTTCTCATCAGTGCACTCATAACGCGTTTATGTAAGACGCGGTGATATCACATTTTAATGCATGTATGCTCTAACTTATACCCACGGTTCTTACTGTTGTTTTATCTTCGCGTTTCTGTCACGTTTCTAACGACTTCCGTCTATAAAATTTCTGATTTTACGTCAAAACCAAGTCCAAACCTAATTAAATTTACTGCATTTGTCGGATATTAGATTCATCAGTCAGTAGACGATGCAAATGTTCTGTTCATGGAACAAAAACATAGCCGGGGGAGGTAATCTGGTATTAGCGAGAAATTCACTATTTCCGGAGAAATTTTACACTAGCTTCTTTATATACTCGACCCACAGCTACAGAGTGCTGCTGCAAAAGAGAGATTATAAAGGACAGCCTCCTTGGAAAAGCTCATGCGCCTACGCTACACTGACAGGATGGCAAGTGCACTTGACTTGTTTTATTTTCTGCACCTTTCTTCCACAGCCGTTCGGGAGGAGCTTTTGAGTACAATAAACATTAAAATTAAAAAGAAGCGCAAGAATAAAGCAAGTTACGCAGTTATTTCAAACATAGCACTTATAGGAGCGATATTCAGTGCAGCAATGCACTCGCACGGTCAACGATATGAAGTGCTTCCCTGAAAATGTCTGTATACGTACATGTAGACCCCCCAGTTAGCACTTTCACGTTTTCAGCTTAAAGTAAAATGTTTGGTACCTAGGGGTAAAAAACAACAACCAGTGATTCATTCATAAGCGAAATGTTTAAATTTGAACATTGATGCGACGCCCACGTAGTAAAGATGGGCTTGGGTCGTATCAGCCTGTATGGCTGAACAATGAATGGAGCAAGTGCGGCAGTTCTTTTCAATTTTCAATTCAATTTTTATTCAGTGATGTATACATATTTACATAGGGGTTGTAATACAGACGGAGGTCCCAAGGCCGAAGCCGTTTACGGGACCTCCGATGATGATACTAAAAGTATTACGAGTGACGTTAAAAAAATAAAAAAAAATATAAAGAACTATTGAACAATACAGAACTACATATACAATGCAAACTATATAACTATACAGAACTATTGAGGAACACATAACTACGTATACAGAGACAAATTATAAAACTAAATAGAACTCTAGATATAATAATAACAAGTAGTAGGTTTCAAGCAAAATATAAATAACAAGATGCAATAAAAATGGAACATTAATGTACCACAAGAAATTTAAATGTCAAGCAGGCAGTTCCTGAGTACAGTTTCCAAATTTTTGAAATAATTTGTTTTAATATTTCTGGGTAAGGAATTGAAAAAAGATTTCACTGAAAACTGTATTGTATGTTTACCATAATTAGCTCGAATGTTAGGAAACAAGAAATTGCTTTAACTCGAAAAACGCGTGTTATTCGTATTCGGATTTGTGCTATTATGTGCCCGGTTTAGCAAGGTTAGCAATGTCCGCCAAAAAGCATAATTTTACACCCTGTCCTCTACAATCATTTCCTTTATTACGCTACAAGTTGCGCAGAAAATTTCCAGGGCGTGGTGTAAAAACGTTAGTCCTAAGAGCCCAGGTCATTGCAAAGAAAGCGCATAGAAACCGTTCAGTACAACTTGCCCTTGCCGTGCATGAACTCTCCTCCCCGAAGCAAATCGATGCTACGGCAACGCCGGTACAAATGCGAGGCATTCGCTTCCATTGCCAACAATAAATCGTAGCGGGCATAGCGAGCCACAGGTCTCACGCTGCGTCAGCAAACGCCCGTCTCTATTGATCTCCAGGCCTCCTCTTCCTCCCCCGAGGATGCCACGTAGAGATGGAGGAGGACTGACGCAGCACGATAACGGGGTGCTTATGTTCCACTGACAGACGTAATGAAGAATATATGGCTGCGGTGTTTTTATCCATTGGCTTGCACACGGGACGTCGTTACGGGACCGCTACTTCGGTGGCCTGCTTCCGGAAGGTTAAGCACACGTGGGGAGGCAAGAGCCGACCTCGAAATGGTTAAAAAGCTTGTCTTAACTATGAATTTTTTTGAGTCTACCGCCAAATGTCGTCTCCGCGATTTACTTTCGCCCAAGTAGAATTGTTTAATTTGTGCAGATAGCTGAATATTCACGCCTCCTGTTTTTATTCTACGTAAGCCAAGTACCTAAAATCTCACTGAACGCAAGTAAGGCTGGCGGCTAGGGTCAGTAGGCAATACTATTTCTATCCACACAAGATAGAGTGCTGCTGATTTTTAAATGCGATGGTGAAACGAAACAGAACTCGAACACAGCTACACCCCGCCTGCCTATCATCCGCCTACACCGTAACACCGCGACTGCCATGTTACTACGTTGGGTGATGCAAGCTAACCTGTAACTTCGTTTGAGCCTCAGGGATAGTAGAGCCTGTCATTTACACGCATCAAATCAGCTTTTTTGCTATGTTTACGTGCAAATGCAGTAATTTATGTCTTGAGTACAATTGACAAAACTGGCGGCAACATAAACAACATTGACAACATAAACACCTGGCAAGCTCTTTGGCAGAAGGAAGTAACGGCAGCTCGCTGTTACGTCTTCAACTGTCTGTCTGTTTTCAAGCAGCAGTTGACAAATTTGTGAGCCGGTATTTTTCACATGGTTTCTGGTTGTGAACCGAAATGGGGAAATCAAAAGACTTCGATGCTGATGAGGCTGCAACGTTTTTATCCTCTACTGCGAAAGAACAAGCAAATGTGCCTACAGGTAACGAATAGAGACAACGAGTTTCGCTAGCATACCTGTTTTGAAACGCTGCCATGGGTACAGCCTGAGGACGGATATAAACGTTAGCAATGGTATGACACTAGATAAAAGCAAGTTTTGGGCAATTTATTTGTGTGTGTGTTTCATTATAACCACTCCGCGCTAATAAGTATATCGAACCGTTGCTAACATTTAATTCACTCCTCCGTCTACCCCCTTGGCAACGTTACTGACAGGTATGCTGCAAAGCTAGTTGCCTCTGCCCGCATTTGCTTATTCTTTGTCAGTCAGCCATAAGGACGTTGCCGCCTCGTCAGCGTCGAAGGCTCCAGATTCCCCATGGATCGTTCCGGTTCAGCACCAGTAATTCAGGTGGAGACCTAAACCGGCGAGCACCACCAGGGGGTACCAGAACACTTCCAGACGAAACCGGAACCTCTAGGACGGAGCAAATGAAGCCGACCTCTACCATAATAACGACCTGAATTTCCCACCACCCATCAGCCTTCAACAAGACAGGTAATTCTAACCCCTGACCTAATGTGAAAAACGGAAAATACGTTTCGAAAGTAGCGCTGTGATAGCGATGCTTGGATCAGCGATTGGCCGTGATGGCGCAGCGGATATGGCGTTCTGCTGCGGAGCACAAGGACGCGGGTTCGATTCCCGGCCGCGGCGACCGCTTTTCTGATGCAGGCTAAAAGCGGAAACACTCGTGTGTTCGACATTCCGGCGCCCGTGAAAGATCCCTAGGTGGGCAAAATTAATCCCGAGCCCTCCACTACGGCGCGCCTCATCGCCTAGCTGTGTAGCGTCGGCAAGTTAAACGCTACAATAGGCGATGAATACAAAATTTGGGTCTAAATTTGTGGCCTCGTTCAAGAGAAACGCCGAGAAGAAACTTGCACAGGCTTGAATAAGTTTCATGAGATCGTCGGGGAGACCCGCGAGAGTCCCCTCGTCCCTCGATCAAATCATTAAATAACCGCTTTCATAACGGTCACAACGGACGCGAAGACACTCGTGCGAGGCAAACACTATATCGAACTTATGGGTTATGCTTGAACAACCTGGAGATAAGTACCCCGCACTACGCACAATACACAAAGACTTCTTTCGTATGAGAAAGGAAAATTCCAAGAGGCCCTTAAAATATTACGTGTGATATAGGCGAAAAACGCATACGTTTGTTGACGCTTGCAACCTTTGTCTCAGAGTTCTGCATCGCCTTCACGCTTGCGACGCTTGCGACGTATCGTGATTAACAGGGTTATTACAGTTACGGAGGCCCGGATAGGGCCATTTACGTTACCTCATCATTGGAAGCAGCCCGCATTGTTCCTGATTATCCTTGCATTGACGATTATGTTGACGAGTTAGGCGCAAATTTCGAGGGTTTAAATTCAGCACTGTTATGATGGTTCCAGATTTGTTTACGACTGTCGATGTAATTCATTGTAGCGACACAGACTACGACAATGACAGTGATTGGCTTTTGTGTCACGGAGCATTAATTGATTACGGGGTTTAACGCGCCGAAGCTAAACAGGTTATGAGGCGTGCCGTAGTGGTGGGCTCCGGATTATTTTCGACCGCCTGAGGATCTTCAACGTACGCCGTTTGTGTCACAGAACATCATGTATGCCTTGCTCCGGATAAACATTCCCACGTATGCACTTCAGAAAGTATCTCCACCTCAACGTTCCGGTTGGCTGGCTAGCTGGCTGGCCAAACGGCTTCTACCACAGGGGCGTTCGAACTGGTCATTATGTCATAGCAGCTGATAGTTGGATCCGAAGCTTCCACCTGCAACACCCGAACACACCACGCACGCACGCACGTACGCACCCGCACGCACACACACACACACGCACCCGCACGCACACACACACACACACACACACACACACACACACACACACACACACACACACACACACACACACACACACACACACACACACACACACACACACACACACACACACACACACACACGCACAAACAAGAATTACTACAATTCCTATTAAATGTGATTAAAGTCAGCAACCTATTTCCAATTTATTGATAGAAATAAGAAAATTCCAATTAGCTCTCGCAGTAATCAGCCCGAGCCTAACAACACTCCGCATTCAAAGAGAACAATCGGTGAATTCTGCCTGCAATTTGTTCGCTGGTGGACGGCAACGGTGGGAAATGAGAGATCCTGCCGAAAGCGGCACTGCTTTGCTCCATACAAAACTAAAACGCAAAATTGGGCGAGTTGGTTACTAACTAGGGACTTCATTGTTCCAGCGAACATCAACACAGGGGCAAAGCTGAAGAAACGAAACACACGGTAGAACTTCAGCTTACTTTATGCCACAGAAACACAGAAAACACCTATATGTAAAGTCATGTACAAATGAAATGCGAACACGCATATATGAACCGGAACACGCAAAATTGAAAAATACTGTTAGTTGAGGTCCAAGAAATAGCGCGCTACTGGTATATTTTGGAAACCACATGTTCCCAGCTTTGTTTTTGTAACTAAGCCATGCGTCATTTTGACTTGCATACAAAGAAATCGCGCCACCTCTGTGTTCTCTGTGTTCTCTGTGTTTCATATATTGATGTCCGCATATCATTTTCCATGACTGCACATGATACTTCGGAAGGTAATCATAAAAACACAGCAAAAACAAACACAACAGTATCGTAAACGTCACACTTGCTCATATCATAAAGCCTCCCCACAGTGCCAGCCCATACACAAGGCGTAAATTAATCCAGCACATGTGTACGGCAATCACCCGTTGCCCATGCGCAACCGGTTGATTTCCTTTGCGGAGAGCGCCAAGGATGGCGCACTGATGCACCTTTACTCTTCTCGGCTTATCGGGGAAGGTTCAACGATTTCTCGTTATGTTTGTGGGGAAGACCTGTACACGATGCGTGTCTGCGAGAAATATGGAATGCAACCCATGCGCCTGCGCACTGAACAGCCAGGTGGCCAGCCCGCATCTGCGCATTCACAGCCCCATGGGGCTCTCTGAGCCTTACGTTGAGGCAACTGCCTGTTTGACCAAGGTAGCACTTCTTGCACGAAGGGGGGATCCTCTAGACTATACCCGCCACACAATCGACAAATCTAATTGTGCTTTATGACACGGCTGGGCTTGGTGCAAGGATCATTCACCTTACGCACCATATTTGAGAGCCTTTCAGGGGCTGAGAACACCACCTGAACACCGCACTTCCCACTGACCTTTTTTCAGGCGATGGGCACTTCTTGGTGCACGTACGGCACAGCCACCGCAAGAACTTTCTGCCTTTGACATTCCGAAGCGGGAAAGTGGTCAACTTTGAGACCCTTCCCAAGCCAGAGAGGCCACCATTTCTGATGGAAAATGTGCCGCTTCTAGTCTTTCAGCTTGCTCAAGCAAGCTAGCAGGCATTTTATGCTGGAAAGACCTGGTAAGCGCCACCCTCGTAGTGTTATTCACTATGCCTTGCTTCACAAGCTTTCAATGGGCTGATTGGTAGGGTAGGATGCCCTTTTTACTACGCAGAACATACTGCCAATAGAGCTGATCACCACCCACGTGCAGGCGCACATAAAAAAAACTCCCACCTCCCCTCGCGGGAACCCCTGTGTAGATGCGACGCATAGGGGGTTCACGTTGCAGCGTTGGACAGCGGAGGAACGGCGCTGGAACGATAGAGCGGAGCGGCGCAGGCACCGCGTTTTATAGCGCGCATAACGGTGAGGGGACGCTCCGGCGCCAGTGCGTCTGCCGCGGCTATGACGCAACACAATCCAACACAATCCACTTTAATCCAATCCAATCCAGTCCAAGCCAAGCCAAGCCAAGCCAAGCCAAGCCAAGCCAAGCCAAGCCAAGCCAATCCATTCGAATCCAATCCAATGCCCCTCGCGAGAGAGGGGCATCGGAGAGGAGAGGGGGTGAGCGGCGGAGAGCGCAGCTCGCGCGGTGAGGAGAATGGGGGAGGGGCGGACGACAACAACGCCGACGACGCTGCATAGACAAGGCGAGTAAATGAGATGCAGTCGCATCTAAAAACTGCAGAACCTTCATCTCAGGCACCCAACTCGTGCGTAAACCTCATACCACTTGCACACTCAGTGAACATGTGTAGCACATGGGCAACGATGTCATATCTGTCACCGGGCACAACTTGATCCAAGACATTAAGGAAATCCTCCACGTATCTGCAGGTCTTTAGACCCGAACTGCTCTCAAGGCGACAAGAAATCTGCCGGTCGCCCTTGGCCAAGAACAAGTCACTCAGGACTGGGGTAATACAGGACCCTATGCAAAAGCCCTCTTTTTGCACCACCAGCCTATCTTCAAACCTGACCAAATAGATGACAGAAAAAAGTCTAGCAATGCCATAAAGCTACTGACAGATACGCCCACGGAATTTTTAAATGACACAACACCCCCGGCATCTGTGCTTTCCTGAACCGCGCCTAGCATTGAACGTCTTTTAATGGAGTAAAAAAAAAGCCTTCCGCGTCAATAGAAAAGGCAAAAGGGCCATTCTCTGCAACCTTGTGCTCGGAGAAAAAAACTAATCACCACTTCCGAGTTACGAACTAGAAACGGGTCCCAAAGCTTAAAGCCATTCAACAGCTTTTGTAAAAACCTGAAAAGCGCACCTTGCCAAGAGCCTTTCCTTGCCACGATCGCACGAAAAGGTGCGGAACCTTCGTGGGTTTTTGCAATGTGAAACTCTTCTAGCGCATCTGTTTTTGCTCCCGCAATGTCTTCTCTTAGACTAGGAAGGTTGAGTTCATCACAAAGGTGCAGGGCGTATCTTTTAATTTTAATAGGGTTGGCTTGAGTGAACACAAAATTCTTTTTTAGTGCATTATCTGCCTTTTGCTTGAACGAACCTTTTTTCATGACAACAAAACTACCCTCCTTGTTAGACAACGTCAAGGCCAAGTTAGTCACGCAAGAATCCTATAGTGTTAGTCACACGACCACTACCCCACTGCGCTCTCCTACTACCACTCACAAGGCCCTCCACACCATCCGCGATACACCTTTCCTTGCTATCCTGACCAGCACAGGACAAAACTTTTCTGACCATTGACGCCAATTTTTACAGGATGCATCTTAGGCTCACGACAGTATTTCGGACCCGAATTCAGTGCTTGTCAGAGTGACATCTCCGAGGCACTTTACCTTCTGTGGCAGAACCTTTTTCTGTGAAGAAGTTCGCTTTCAGGAAACCAGTGTCGCAAGGCACCGGGACTACAGAAATCCTTCACGGTTTCCCTTTCACAAATCCAACGTTGGTACAGTCTAGTGCTGTCTTCTTCAGGGCGACCCGAATGGCGAGCCAACAGTACACGCAGACTGTCCTTGAGGTGATGAACGTGTGCCCAGAGTTGCGAATGAGCCATTTCCATGAACATTTTACTGTTGGCTGGCAATTCGGGTTGAATGGCGAGCCAGCTAGCTTACTAGTTCATTCGGATTAATGAACTAGGACGCTAGTACGAGGGATTGCCTAGTTTGCTCCAAGGAAAGCGTGTGGGTCGCTTCAAGTAAAGTTCTTTCTTTCTGTCTAATAAAATTATGGTTTGTAAATGTGTAATAAGTTGACAAACTCTAGGGCTCAGTATTTAAAGCGCTAACCACATGGAGCGATTTTTCCAGCGACGCGACGAGCGACGCGACTAGGATCCGCAGTCGCCGAACCGAAGTCGCTCGCCGAGGCAACCACATGACAGCGACGGCTCGAGCGACTGAGCATGCGACTGAGGATGGCGATTTCAATGTTTCCGCACTGCGCATAGTAACGCGCTTGGTACGCTGGATGTTTGCAAACATTTTTTTTGTTCATTTGCCATAAAAAGCATGACTAAAAAGTATTACGCCTTTCTACCTTGCTTTTTGCACTTCATTGCATCTCTAAAACTGGTTTGGGTTAGCGATAGCGCACGCTTTTCCTTCTGCGCCTCGTTTCTCGGCTCCAACATGAACGCCGTGAAGAATTCGCTCTCTTGACGTCGTTTTTCCCACACTGGTCTCACCCAGTGTGAGCGGGAGCCTTCTTGCTTCTGCTTCAGCGTGTACTCAAGCTTTGCCACGCAAAGCTTTCTTTGCCGCTGCACCGCAAACGTCGTCTGCGTGGATCTTCCCCCCGTTCTCTTTAAACCGGAGGTTGCGTGCTTACGTAGGGGCTCTCCTATTGGCTAGTCGCTGAGGCCACTTCCGGTAGGCGAGCGACTGTTTCTGGCGACCCAGAACCGAGCGATTCGATGAGCGACTTGGTGCGCGGCGAAAAGTAGTTCGTCGCTAGTCGCGTCGCGCCCCAAGTCGCTCGCAAAATCGCTCCATGTGGTTGGGGCTTAACGAGGTATTTTTTTTACAACTGACGAAAAGCGGGTAACTTCCGACCTTTTACTTGTGCCGGCGCTTAGAATAGGGTCCGTCTGTCTAGGCTGATCCGAATGTTTATTTCCGAAACAAGGTTCCCGAACTGTAGCCCCATAATCATTCTTTAGACAGGCTAGGCGAATAGAAACAACAGCATAAATAGAAACAAGGGCCGGCTCTTGCCGTGGCCTTCAGCGGCCCACGAGGCTAATGCAAGACTTTATCCACGGCCTCCGCGATCGGCAGCCGATCGCGGAGGCCGTGCTTTATCGCGGCTGGTCATCAACTTCCGTCGCCACGTGGCGTGGCAGCATGGCATGCAAGCGATCAGTTTGGAAGCAAGAGCGGACAGAGTGATCGATCGGGATGGTCCACGCGGCCTGGGCGTTTCTGAACGACGTGTCCGCCTTTTGCCGCGGTATGCCGGCGTCAATTTATCCTGCACAGTGAAAGCACTTGTTTCTTCACCGCGATGACAGCAACCTGATTCTGTGCGGGCGTGCACCCTCGGGAAAGGTTTAATGCCTCTGGGGAAAGCGATATGTGACGGGAAGTTGCAGCAGCACATTTCTTTATAAGGGATCGTAAAAGAGGCCAGCTACAACCTAATTTATTTATCTGATAGGGTTTGTGGGAGATGTATACTTAACAGCGCGTTGTTTTGGTCTTTTATTTTGTGGGGCCAGGAAGGGTAGGGGTGTGCATTGCCATCATAGCTTGGGCAACATGTCATCCCGCGAAGAAAAAATGCTTGTTAAGGTGAAAGCCTTACGTGCCTTATGCTGCGAAAGCCGTTTTTGTTGTGGTCGTTGACCGGTACAGCAAATGGGTGCCGCTACAAGGAGCAAGTTAAACACGCATTTGGTTCATGCGGAATTTGAACTCAGGTGTCCGAGAGTGTTACCCCAGCGCTATTTCCTTTATTCTGTTTTTATTGCCTGCTTCTTACATGGCACCTGACACAACGCAACTAAACAGTGTATACAAATGCAGCATGTTTCTACCCAACCGACCTCATGGTGGGCCAGCTTTGTCGTTATTATTCTTTAAGTTCTATTATTCTTACTCTGGAGTTCCACAGGGCTCTGTACTGGGCCCGCTCCTTTTTTTAGTGTATATAAATGATATTTATCTCACTGTTGAACCCCCTATTCATATTAAATTATTTGCGGATGACTGCGTGGTATACACAGCCATTAATACCCGAGACGACCAAATTAAATTAAATAATGCTTTGCACTCAATTGAGACATGGTGTACAAAGTGGGGTTTAAGAATAAATCCTACTAAGACAACTTCTATTACATTCAGCAACAAAAAGAGGCCCCTCGGCTTTACTTATTGTTTAGGTAATGCTACCATCAACAAATCTGATCAGGTTAAATATCTGGGCATCACACTTACAAGTAACCTCAGTTGGGAAACGCACATTGATAACGTTTGTCAGGGTGCACTTAAGAAATTGGCATTTTTGAGAAGAAAGTTGCGCAATACCCCTCCTGCTGTGAAATTAAACGCTTACAAAGCACTAGTACGACCTAAGTTGGAGTATGCAGATGTCATTTGGAGCCCTTACCAACAATACTTGATAAGTAAAATTGAAAGAGTACAGAATTTAGCTTTGCGCTTCATTTATTCTGTTTATTCGCGTCACTCGAGCGTAACCACTTTACGTGATAGGGCAAACCTCCAAAAACTCCAGCAGCGTAGGGTCATATCTAGCTTAAAATTTCTTTATCAGCTTTATTACGGTCATTTCAAATTGTCGCGGGAAAACTACATCCAAGAGCCTTTCAAACATTCAGCGAGAACTCATCACAGTAAGCCTATTAGGCAACCGATCAGTTACATTATTTGAATAAATTTTCTTTGTTTCCTCGAGCAATTTCTTACTGGAATATGTTACCTGAAGAGACGGGGAACTCTGGGTCATTAGAAGTGTTTTCTCAGCGTATTGATAATATAAGCTTTGGTTGAAGTGTTGTTTCACAATTGGAAGACATTATTATTTTCTTTTCTTTTCCACAAGCGATTGTGTAAGCATATTTGCGCCTCCGCCTATGTGTGTTGTACGTTTTAAAATTACGTCAAGCAGCACTGATGTATTGTCGAGTTGTATGTTGAATTTCTGCCGATGTATTTCTTTGTCTTCACTCCTGCATGGGCCCGAGAAGGGCCTGCAGTATCTGTAAATAAACAAAAAAAAAAGTTTCTTCAGGGTTTCAACACTTGAGAGTCACTCAGAAACAGGGACCTTCGGTTTACGCACTTTCGCAAATTTGCATACGCTTTCTCGAAAGAATTGCAGAGTCGGCCTCGCGCCTACGTCGTTGGGAACCCACGCCACGTGCGCGAGCTCCAAATACCCCCCGCTATTTCCACCCTTTGAAAGGGGGCGGGGGGGGGGGGGGGGATGGCGGCACAGGTTAGTCTACAGCATGCCGCGTGCCGCGGGAACGTACGGCGGAAGAGTGGAACACGGAAACGCCGGCCTCACAGAATTCTGATTGCTCGGAGTGGGTTACTAGTGTAATTGATTTATTTCACACCAAAGACGAGGAAAGTAAAGTGAATGAGGAAACGCAAACACAATGTAGCAGTAAAGGAAGCTGAGGAAGTAATTCACGCTAATAAAGCAGTAAAAAAAATATGTGATAAGTATCACCAGTCTTTTGACTTTATAGCACGTAAGCAGACTTAATGTGCCCGAGAAACCTTTTTTTTTCTCCTGTGCAGTGATGCGATAATCGAGGGGATGCCAATTTTAAAGCCGTGGGAACACTCGGCTCCTCCCGAAAACGTATTGCGCCACATTTATGAAGCAACCTGCAACCTAAATCCCATCATTCCACCGAGAAAATGTGAACACTAAAGACGGTAGTAACACTGTGCCTGCCAAGATTTTTTGAGAGAGAGAGAGAGAGAGATAGAGAGAGAGAGAGAGAGAGAGAGAGAGAGAGAGAGAGAGAGAGAGAGAGAGATAGAAAGATAGATAGATAGATAGATAGATAGATAGATAGATAGAGAGAGAGAGAGAGAGAGAGAGAGAGAGAGAGAGAGAGAGAGAGAGAGAGAGAGAGAGAGAGAGAGAGAGAGAGAGAGAGAGAGAGAGGGAATAAACAATTAGCGACTCAAGTTCGAGTCGCGGATGCCGTGAGATATATGCTTTGTGGCAACAACATCCTTCCCCGCAAGATACGAAAAAATGGTCCCGCAAAAAACCGTCTCTGAGAAAATGGTACAGAAAATGTGGTTCCCGAAAATATACCCTCACGGGGAAATATGTCTTAGGGACAAGACAAGAAAAAAGTGCTTCCCAAAAAAAGAAAAACCCGCCAAACCCCTTCGCGCTGCGCAAACAAACAAACAAGCAAACAAACAAACAAACAAGCAAACAAACAAGCAAGCAAGCAAGCAAGCAAGCAAGCAAGCAAGCAAGCAAGCAAACAAACAAACAAACAAACAAACAAACAAACAAATAAACTAAGAAAGAAACAACCCAACAAACAAACAAGCAAACACACACACACAAACAAACAAGCAAGCAAACAAACAAACAAACAAACAGACAAACAAACAAACAAACAAACAAACAAGCAAGCAAGCAAACAAACAAACAAACAAATAAACAAAGAAAGAAACAACCAAATAAACAAGCAAACAATAAAAAAAAGCGTTGACAGGGCCTGACGAGATGTGTAAAATGTTTGAAAATGTAGCTGAAATACCTCTGCCCGCTTCCACTGAGAACTGTCCTGTCGGGTTCCTTTCAAACTTGTCTCGTCGAAAGCTTGAGGAATGCGAAATTTTCCGGGAAGCCAGCCGTACCCGTATTCAGAACCAGAACCTTTAAATTGTCCCTGAAGTTTGTTCTTCGCGTTCCCTCGTGGACAGCAACACCGCCGAATCAAAGCTTCGAACGTTTCACGCGAATTCTTTTGTAGTAGCGTTTCATGAGCTTCCGCGTGTGTGCTCCTGTGGGTGAATGCAGCTCAGGCGTGCCTTGTTGGATCAAGAAAAATGTAGGGGGGTAATCCCAAGCGAATGCCGCTGTGCAGGTTTTGAGACCGCCCTGGGGAATCTGCGGGATCATAACGGTGGAAAACATTTTGCTGCCACGTGTCCTTTAATACTTTTGCGCTCGGGGTTGGAAATCCCTAGATGGAATTTCCAGCCAAAGCACACGACTTTGGGGGCTAGATAAATGCATACTTAGACAGACTGAATTAAGCGGAACGTTACACACTGTGGCATGACGTGCCTCGTAATTCACATGCAGCATCGATGCCTTGCACTTTAAATGTTCCTCTTCTAGCGAAACTGTCCTGCGCTAGGTTCTGACCAACATTGCGCACGTCTATCTGGTCGCATTGATAAGTAATCGCACGCGCTCACTCCGTAGCTCTCAATGTAATGCGGGTACCTTGGAAAACAATCACGCCGAAATGGGCCGCTAAGACGACTCTATCATTCCGGCGACTTTAATTAACTTGTAATAATTTGTTAGTTGACAGTGAAGTTGTACACGTGACAGCATTCCCGTTGGCTGTCAATGCATGGCGGTCCTTGGAGGAAGCATGGTTACAAAAAACGGCAGCAACTCTTGCTTTATCTGCGACACAGTTTATACGCGGACGATACTACTCTATGGATAGCCGGGGGTAGAGACGGCGACATCCAGGACGCCCTTCAAGCCGGTATCCGAACAGTGGACTACTACGCCAATAGCGAGGGGCTACAGTGCTCTCCACAGAAATCCGAGTTATTAGATATCTACCAAGGCCGTCACACCCCTCCACCCTACCAGAGCATTCAGTTATACTCTAGCACGGGAACGCCCATACCTCAGGTTCCCGTTATTCGGATATTGGGGATGCACATTCAAGCAAACGGTCTCAGCTCCGAAACCACCCGCCTCCTCGATGTCCATACCACTCAGGTCGGTCGCATTCTCACTCGGGTAGCTAATCGGCGACATGGAATATCGGAAAAGTCTCTACTTCGCCTCGTACAAGCCTTCATACTCTCCAAGATAACCTATTCCATTCCTATCTGCAACTGAATCGCCTGGAAATGGAAAAAAAAAATTAATATAATTCTGTGCCGTACCTACAAGCATGTGCTAGGCATTCCCGGAACGGCAACTACCCATCGCCTCCTAGAGCTGGGCATCCATAATACTGCTGATGAACTCATTGAGGCTCAGCGCACTTCTCACATTCACCGCCTCGAACGCACGCCTACGGGCAGAAAAATCCTACAAAGGCTCGGCCGTACGGTCCCCTTTGAACACCCTTTTCGCAACCCGTGCCTGCCTTTATACAAGCCGTGTTACAAACGCCCCCTCTCCCCAAGAACATGCAAGCGGGCTTCCAAGACGGTCGGCGCCGGGCACGAACAAGGTACCTCACATGCCTCCTCAAGACCCATCCGCATGTCTGGTATACGGACGCCTCCCATATAGGACGCCCCGCCCTATGCGCTGCCATATCTAATTTTTCGCATGCACCTTGCTCCATGGCGACATCCCAGACGCAGAAGAAGCAGCCATCGCCCTTGCGGTTGTACAAATCGCTCGCAGTGCCTCGCCTGGAATCATCGTCACTGACTCTCAGACCGCCCTGCGAAACATTGCCAACGGCAAGTGCACCAGCTGCTCGCATACTACGCACCATACCCGAGACTCCGCACTTACCTCGCATACGTCTCCTTTGGACCCCCGCCCACTAAGGGCCTGGAGGGGAACGAGGTGACTCATGAGCTAGCCTGCTCACCAATCAGGCGTCAGATCATACGGCCACTACTCCGCTCTCAGCACCCCTCCTTAGTTTTCAAGATCTCCTAACTCACTACAAGGACGCTAGACGCATTTACCCATACCCGCACGCCTCACTCACTCGATACTAAGCGACCACACTACGACAAATCCAGACAAACACCCTCCCTTCCCTCCCACTCTACAGCAGAATACACCCTAGCTTATACAGCCCGTTCTGTCCATCCTGCGGAGTCTGGGCCAATGTGCAACACATGGTATGGCATTGCCCCACTATGCAGACCAACAATTTTATTCACAATGAATCAGGAGGCCGTACTGCCCGGCCCCAATAAGGACATCCAGAAGGCTCTTGTGGCTATCAGACTGGGAGGCCGTACTGCCCGGCCGCAATAAGGACATCCAGAAGGCTCTTGTGGCTCTAGCGATCCGTGCGGGAACTCCAGTGCTTCAGTGAGATACGCCACAGAAATCTCCTCCAAGAAGGGCCCGGCCACAGGGGCCGCCGTCGGGTCCAAGCTGGGCTCGACCGCTGACCCTCTGAGCAGAATCGGGCCACTAAATAACGTTTTATCTCTCTCTCTCTCTCTCTCTCTCTCTCTCTCTCTCTCTCTCTCTCTCTCTCTCTCTCTTACTTTACCGAAACCACCCCGAAACAAATTATGCGAGAAATGATTAAGAAATTGATTGATTGATTGCAGGGTTTAACGCGCCGGCTCAACGCAGCCGATGAGGCGCGCCGTAGTGGAGGGCTCCGGATTAATTTTGGCCACCTGGAGATCTTTAACGTGTGCCGAAATCTCGTGCACACGGGCGTTTTTACTTTTCGCCTCCATCAGAAATGCCGCCGCCGCGGCCGGTAATCGAACCCGCGTCCTCGTGCCCAGCAGCACAACGCAAGAAATATTTCTAAGGATGTGTATGTGCTTTTATTCGATAATTGTAGTAAATTACCATACATAACGCGATAGTTATCCACCAATACAGCTTATTTGAATTGTTTACAGAGTTCTTCACAGTAGTTGAAGGGCTTTGCTTTTTTAAAAGCCATTTAATCAGACTAATTTTTGTAGCCTTGGCGAGCCACAAGTTTTTTGGCACGAAATTTTTTCAGAAATCTAAGCTCACAGGGAGCGTACCATCGCAAAAAATTGGGAGAAGAACGCCTGTGCGATGATTAAGCGAGGGATTGCGAAGATCAAGCGGTTAGTGGGCAGCTTTGGGGAGTGTCAAGAATTAGCTGTTATATTCTTCCGGCTTTTGTTTGGGTGCAGCGGCGTCGCCGTGTGCCTCCCCGCTTCTGCGCCTCCAGCCTCACCAAATGGGCGACACTCCTCATTCCCTCGTGCAGCACACGCCTGTCCTCAGTTGCTGAATCCATCGAGTTTCATACTAATATATACTAGAGGGAAAACTGGCGCCCCTCTTAATGGGAGGGGTCCACTGTCTAAGAAAGCCGCGCTTCGGTGAGCGTTCCGTAGAGGGCAGGCACGTTCCAATTGGCCTTGGCATGGCTCATGAAAAGGCTGAAAAGTTGGCTCTGGCTGCAAAAAAGCAACAATATTACTCTAGTAGGTTCATCAAATTTGTTTTGTTATTATAAAACTAAACCCCCGAAAAATATTCATTTGTCAGTGATTATGTAGAAGCTTCATGCACGACGAACAAGAAAAAAATTTCGCAATTTTTTGTTGATTTTGGCTTCGAGACAAAAAAGAAGCCATATGGCTAACTAAGCCAAGTAGGCGAGGAACGTCGCTAGCGGCAATGGCGCCGCCTACGGCGGTCCGCGACTGCAGCGACAGATTTCCCTCTAGTATATACTAGTTTGGAACTTTATGGCTGAATCATCACGAACAGGCGAAGGAAAGGGTCTGCACTTACGGGCAGTGCACAAAATGACTGACAGGATCATTTGCTGATGGCATGGTGTGGTAGAAACCGTCTGCTCCTTCGTACCGAAAGCATATTAACAAAATATTGACGAGCGTGCACTTTTGCAGTGCCTGCCGGGCAGCTCTCGAGACATATATGCTTTCAAAGTGCGTACTCTGCTTGGAACCTTTGTCTCAAACCTCTCCGCTCTGACCTCATCGTGCTAAATATTTATGTCTTCATGAATTTTAAGCTTGCCCCTGGCTCCTCGTCGTCCAAACAGATGCAGCTCGCAAGCAAAAAGACCGCCTGTAATGCTACCACGACGCGGATCCTCGATGGAACGAGGGATCGATCGCAACAAGGTCATCTAGCGTCAAAACAAGCGACCCGGGTCATCTGGTGTAACGAAAAAAAACGGACGCTTCCTTGCCTGCTTGCTAGCTCAGTCAGGCTATTAAATTCTGCGTTTTACTTACTCGGCCGCTATTTCCGCGGAAATGTCAACGGTCTTGTTTTAACTAACTTGTTCACTTCGCGGATATTACGCCCGCAATGGTCTATACCTTCTGTGAATGTTACACTACTGCCTAAATATCGTACACGGGTTTTCTTTCGTTTCCCCTTTGGCCTCATTTTTACTTTTAATAAGGTTTCGGGGCCGTAACAATTACTTTACAATTGCTTTACAAATTTATAATTACTTTACAAATTTAGAATTAGTGCTAAAATGTAACCACTATACCGGGGCCGTAAAATGAGGTGAATCCGCACTTTATTGGTTGGAGGGAAGGAATGCATTTTTTATATTTTTTATAGCTCATGTTAGCACACAACGGCAGAGTCCCAACACACCAAGGTCGATACAATTCATACCGAAGAGACTCAAGAAGAACCGACGAAATATGACAGCGTAAGAAAACTATCGCCAATGAAAAAAAAAAACTCCATAAAATTTTGTTTTCAGTGAGTGAAAAAAATTGCTCAAGTAACTAATCTACCCCTTCGAACCTACGCGCGCAGCTTAGGTAAATTATTATTGTTGAATTCAAAAGCCATGAAAGTACATTTAGACCACCGAGTGCTCGGCTCTGCGCGATAGCTTTCATCCGCAGTCGTACGGAATTCTGCCCGGAGACAGCGAAGTCCTCTGATTGGGGCGCTATATTTTGTTTGCTCCGAGCGCGCTTTTTTTGTACCCATTTATTTTACGCATTCTTTCTAGTAGTGGGTCGTCTCATTTGTATTAAATTCACATACAGTATCAGCATTAGGATCAACCCCGTGGAAAAAAATACACAAAATAAGCCGTCTGCGAAGACATGCCTGCGGCAGATAATGATGCCTGTATGGGGTTAGTTCAGAAAAAATTTGACCATTTTTATGAAAAGCGGCTGGTGCGTGCTTTGTTGTCCAATATGGATTCTCCCGAAACTCTGGCGAACATTCCGTGCAAGTTATAATGTGCCGGGAAATGGTATCTAGAGAGATCTTATAAAAAAACGTTCACCTAACGATTACGATGCTGCCTAATTGAAATTTTGAGCGCAGCGTTTTAGGTTTATGATTTTGCGAGGAGTTGAGGGAAATGATTTGAGAGACATGCATGTATGTACAGTTGCACTCCCCTCTTTATTTTTCACAACTGTTTCTTCAAGAAACACTCCTCTGGTGGTCTTTGATTGTAATGAAGGAAGCTTTGTGGTCGGAGAAGTGAATGGATATATGCTGGACTTGTTGCAACAAGTACTGGTTTTCAAACTCCATCGGCGGCATCGAGCCTCTGCTCGGGCAGCTCGTTTACAAGTTGCTGTAGACGACACAGTTTCACCAGTTGCGTCGCTCATTGCTCAGTAAGAACTGGCTGAGAGCGCATGCGCGCGTCCCACAGCAGCCGCTGCGGATAGGCCTCCCGTCATGCAGTGCTTTATTTCCATATATGGAATCAGTGGACACGCTCGCCGCATACCTTAGTGATGACGCAGTGCGATTTCCACTCTAATACGGAGAGGGCGTGCGCGTGCCTGATCGGGAAGACACCGGGAAAAGTGTCGCTCCACGAACCCTTCAAAGGGCTCTAGCTTCTCGTTCGCTCTGCCTGTTACAACAACGACGGCGATGCCGCTCAGCCCAGGAACGGGCGCCTAAGAGCTGCGCTCTAAAACGCTACGTCGAGTTGGGGTTTCAAAAAACGGTTGTGTGTCGAGACGAGGTTATTAGGCTTACTTAAAAATCCTTTAGATAGTAGCCTTGGCCAACGGTGCGCATGTTATCCCAGGTGTAGCACGGGAGCGTAAAAATGTAATGTGTGATTTCATGTGCCCTTCAAGCACATCATAAACAGAAAAAAATTATTCGGAGCCCATGAAGAAACTCTGCAACACCGCCGACAAACGCTTTCACTCTTTCCTTCGTGCTCAGAAGCAGTGCGAACGCTGCAGTCTGAGTCCACGAGAGGTCTAACATGCGTGCCCATGCTCATTTTCGGGGGGGTTTTTGGTCATGTGTTTATATGCGAAAGTCAGAGACTAGCCCAAAAGTTCAATCCGTTTTACTCTAGCGTGCGCACTTCGCGAGAAAAAAAAATTGCAAATGTGGCACGGGTGACGCGCGGATTCCGGAGGCTGTGTAGATTTTTTGAACATTGGGGCTTTGAGCACGGTACGGTGCAATTGTTCCGATTAAAGTTTGTTTGAAATCAAAATTAAACCAAAGTGACAAACAACTGAAGCTAAGTTTGTGTTCTGGCATGAACAAGAAATTTAGAAAGAAATCGTGAAATCGAACTAGACGATAGATTGTCGCTCACTTTGACGCCCCCCGGGGTCATCAAATTGACCCCGCTTTAACGCACCAGGGGGCGTCAAAGTGGGGTCGCGCCAAAGTGAACGACAATCTATCACCTGGTCCGATTTCACGATTTTTTTTTTTCTGAATTTCTTGTTCATGGCAGAACACAAACTTAGCTTTAGTTGTTAGTCACTTTGGTTTAGTTTTGCTTTAAAACAAATTTTACTCAGAACAATTACACCTTGCCGTCCACAAAGCACTTAAGTTGGAAAAATCTACACAGCAGCCGGAAATTGCGCGCCACCCGCGCCATCTTTGCAATATTTTCCTCGCGAAGTACGCACGCTAGAGGAACACAGATTAAACTTTTGGGATAGTCCCTGGCTTGCACATAACTCATAAACATGTGACCAAAATAATTTAATGCCCCTGTACACGCATATTCGATCTCTTGTGGAATCACAGTGCCGCTCTCGCCAGCACACAGCGGCACTACGTGATTTGGTCTGAGGTTCTGTCTGTCTGAGGTTCATAGTGACCCCTATTCTAAGTACTGAATGCGCTTGTTGACTAGATTCTGAAAGCAAATTTGATTTACAAGAATGTTGAAAAAAGCGTTGCATAGACCGTTTAGGTCTTTTAGGTGCCTCTACGACTTCGCTTGCAATACTTAGAATACTTGTGCACGGTTACATTTGTTCGCATGCGCGAGCAGGGAGACAACGACGCCCTTGGATTCATACCAAGTTCCAGGCGTTTGGCTTTTGTCGATGCGTTGTACGCCTCCTCCGCTTCGGTTTTTTTGGGGTACTTGCGCGGTGGACCATGCCTAACCGAATCAAAAACTGGCGTACACCCGATGTCCAAGAACTTCCTACCGCAAGACATGGCATGAGTCACTTTGGCAGCTCCGACAAAGCCCAGGAAGACTGACGGCTTTGCCTGGTGCACTATGGAGCAACTAGGCAGGGGCCTGCACTACTTTTGTGTTACTTTATTTAGACGAAGGCACGAGGCACTTGAAATTATCCAATCACAAAACACCAAAGAACGCGGAAGTTTGCGCCTCATGAGGCTCATCGAAGACAGCTAAGCACTTCTTATGATCTATAGTGCATGTGAAAGCCCTCATTCGTGTCCTTATGCTGAGATTAAAGTTTACTCGTCCGGGTAAACGATGCCCACAAACTTGAGACGATGGAACCACATCATCATCATCATCATCACAATAATAATAATAATAATAATAATAATAATAATAATAATAATAATAATAATAATAATCAATCAATCAATCAATCAATCAATCAACCTTTATTTTTGGTGCCCAGGAACAACCCTAGGGTCTTGGTACTGGTACACCATATACAAGCATTCATAAAAACAAACTAAAATCAAGACAACACAACACAGAAAACCGTATATATGAAAGAAACAATAAGATAAAAATAGTTACAGAGATCCCAGAAAGCAAAACAGCAAAACAGCAAAAAAAAAAAAAAGGAAGCCTAGTGTTAGAAGCCATGACACCCGGCCAGCAAAACGTTGAAGGCACGTGAAAAATTGAAAATACACAAGCAAATACTCAATGCACATGACGGAGATAGATTATACACATAAAACAAAGGTTTTGTAACAAAATGTCAGGAAGTTTCAAAATGGAAAAACGAAGTTCAGCGTTACAAGCACTGACACTTAAGCCGACAGAAATTCAAGCAACACAAAATCAGGAAAAGTGAAAAACAAACAAGCAAGATGATGATTTGCATAAAATAAATACGGAACAGAAATACGGCACATAAATGACATAAAGGCACTTAAGTTACAACAGTTTTCAATTCATTAGAGAATAAAGACAAAGAGCTCTGGAATATATCAAGACGATCGGAATATTCATTATATGCACATTGTATTCTGGAGATGGACGAGCATCGTTTACTTAAAGCATCTGTTCTGAAAGTTCGAAATCTTCGGAAAAGTTTGTTCGGCAAGTTGACATTGATAAGTGCAACCAAGTCATCACACAAAATATCACCATGAAGAAGTTTATAAAGAAAGATAATGTCAGCTCTCATTCGTCGACACCAAAGGGAAGGAATACTTTTGAGACAAGACGTGCTGCCGTTTACGTCTTCTTGTACATGACGGAAACGGTGCCTAAAGATAGAAAGGAACTTATTTTGAACCCTTTCGATGCGGTCACTATTGGACTTGCAAGTTCCATTCCAAACAACAGAACCGTATTCGAGAAGAGGTAAGCACAGAGCCGAATACAACTTTAAGAAAGGAAGAGGACTTTTAAACTCTCTAGAATACCTGCAGACAGCACCCAGACATCGAAGAGAGCGTCCGGTAATTTGTGTAACGTGGGAAGAGAAAGTCAGTGAAGAATCAAATAGTACTCCCAAGTCCCGAATTTCGGTCACCCTCGGCAGTGCAGTGCTTGCTATTTTATAGGAGTATTGCAGCTGTTGAGTTTTCCTACTATAGGAAACAACTTTCGTTTTTGAGGGGTTCAAAATTAAGTCGTTTTTGGTGCACCAACGATGGAATGACACGATATCAGCCTGAAGAGAATTACAGTCCTGAACATTACGCACTTCTCTGAAGATTTTCACATCATCAGCATACAACAAAAAAGAAGAATTTTTAATGGCAGAAGCAACATCGTTAATGAAAATGGAAAAAAGAAGGGGGCCCAGAACGGAGCCCTGGGGTACACCACTGGTTGCTTTGTACCTAAATGATGTTTGATCATTAACACTTACATAGCAATATCGCTCCTGGAGATAGCAACGTATAAGACCCACTAAGGAAGCGTGAACATCTAACAGAATGAGCTTGGCAAGCAATAACGAGTGGTTGACTACATCAAAGGCCTTGCTCATGTCACAGTAGACCGCATCAAGCTGGCTTCTACCAATGACTGCTGGGACAGCCTGCTCCATGAAGCATGCGAGGTTTGTGGAAGTTGAGCGACCACGCATGAAGCCATGTTGATTAGGAATGAGGACGTGTTTAAGTGAGAAAGACAAGACCTTATGAAGAGATAACTCGAATATTTTAGAGGCAGAACAAAGAAGCGACACTGGCCTATAGTTCATGGGGTCGGTTTTTGGGCCTGACTTGAAAACAGGGAATACACGACAGATTTTCCATGATCGAGGGTACGTGCCAGACCGGAGACAGTTATTAAATATTGAGGTGAACACAGGAACAAATATATTTGCATACGTTTTTAGAATTGCAGCAGGAATACCATCTGGCCCAGAAGAAAACGAGGGCTTTAGCCGCTTGATGCTGGCCCGCACGATGTTCTCATCCAATTGGAAACAAGCGGAGTAACCGTCCTGGTGACAAGAGACGCTGCCGTCATCACTACCACCGCTAAGCCCAAACAAAGAAGAAAACTGACGAGCAAAGCAGTCGGCCGCATCTGCAACCTCATCGCCGTTGGAATCCAGTAGACGAATAGATTCTTTCGTTGTACTAGATCTAGAATGAATGTACTTCCAGAAGGCTCCCGGCTGATGAGTTGCTTTAGCTTCAACAGACGCCAGGTACAAAGCATGATCACGTTTGTGCAATATTTTGCATAGGGCACGTAGGCGCCGGAACTCCTGAACGAACTGATTCGCACCAGAGCGCTTCATCTTTCTGTGATAATAATAATAATAATAATAATAATAATAATAATAATAATAATAATAATAATAATAATAATAATAATAATAATAATAATAATAATAATAATAATAATAATAATAATCAATCAATCAATCAATCAATCATTTATTTAACGTGCCCAGGAACAACCGAGAGGTCCTGATGCTGGTGCACAAAAAAAGAAACAAAAAAAACTATGAATAACACAACAGAACAAGATAACTGTTCAGAAGAAAACTATAAGAGACACAATGAGTACAGAAATATTAGGACGACAGGACAAAAGTAGATTAACACAGTATGAGAAATAGCTAATGATAATGACGAAAAGTCAGATAATATACATACATACATACATACATACATACATACATACATACATACATACATATATGCATATATGCATACATACAACAATGCGCCAGATAAACTAAAAGAGAAGGATAGAACAAATTGCACATCTGATGTTATCTTATAACGGTAGAAACCTTGGAGGAAAACGATAATTGTGACCCATCAAAAACATCGAGGTCAAGAAAATAAAAATTATAAAGACTTTGTATCCTGTTGAGGGTTGAGTGCTGAGAGAGGCGGGTAGTTACAAGAAACGGCCTGCTCTCTCTTGTTTGCTTCCGCGGAATCCGAAAATTAATACTATTGAGCAGCATAGGACAGGATATAGTACCGTGAACGAGCTTGAAAAGAAAGAAGAGATCGGCGCGATTTCGCCGGCAGCGAAGTGAAGGCAGTGACAATAGTTCAACGGTGTTAGAACACGAGCCAGAGTCATTTTTAGCGAAGCGATGGTTGTAAACGCTTAGAAATTTTTTCTGGACACGTTCAACTACGTTACTTAAGGAATTAGAGATGCCATTCCAGATCACAGATGCATACTCAAGTTGAGGAAGACATATTGCGGTGTACAATTTGCGGAGTGGCATAGGAGAATTGAATTCTCTCGATATTCTACAAACACATCCGAGAGAACGAAGACCCCGCATAGCAACACGCTTAGTATGAGCTGAAAAATGCAAGGTGCTATCAAAGAGAACGCCGAGATCATTGATCTCACAAACCCTACATAAAGGCACAGAATTGACAGAGTATAAAAAAGATACGCTAGATGATTTTCGAGTGAAACTCATGACTTTTGTCTTTGAAATATTGAGAGAAAGGTTATTGTTATTACACCATTCTGAAAAAGAACATAAATCAGACTGCAACAAGCGACAGTCGTTAAATGAATGAATTTCCCTAAATATCTTTATATCATCGGCATACAAAAGGAAAGAAGAATTGCGAATGGCAGAAGAAACGTCGTTAACATACATTAAAAAGAGGAGTGGGCCTAATACTGAACCCTGAGGTACACCACTGGTCACTTTGTAAAAGGAGGACGTTTGGCCATTGACGGCAACATAACATGATCTGTCACGAAGGTAGCTATGCAATAGATTCACAACAGCGGTGTCAACATCAAAATGAGCAAGTTTAACCATAAGCATTGAGTGACTGACTACATCGAACGCTTGGCTGAGGTCACAGTAAATGGTGTCGACCTGTCCTCTCTGGAATACAGGTGTAGATATTTGCATCATGAAACTGGCAAGATTAGTGACGGTTGAGCGGCCAGGGACAAATCCATGTTGATTATTATTCAATGAGTTTTTCACATTAAAAGACAGTATGTGGTGAAGGGCCAGCTCAAAAATCTTTGACATGGCACAGAGAAGAGAAATGGGTCGATAATTCGAGACATCAGTTTTAGAGCCAGACTTAAATACTGGAAAAACACGAGCAATTTTCCACCTGCTAGGAAATGTGGAAGTAATTAGACAGTTATTAAATATGCTAGTCAGTACTGGGACCAATATACTGCTATAAGCTTTTAATATGGCTGAGGGGATACCATCTGGACCACATGACAAGGATGGTTTCAAGCGCTTAATGCATTCGCTGATTAGATTTTCATCTAGCGACAGAGCATTGGGTGTGTTGATTTCCAAATGTTGTTCGATAGTAGTGCTAGAGTCAGAGGCTTTATAAACGGAAGAGAACTGCGTGGCAAAACAGTCAGCGACGGCTTGTAGTTCTGCTCCATTGGAGTCCAGTAGTATTAAAGGCTCTTCACTTTTGTTAGACCGTTTGCGTACATACTTCCAGAACTCAGCCGGCCTGTCAGAGGCGCTTTTTTCTAAGTGTGCAATATATGAACTGTGATCCCGTTTATATAGGCGTTTACAGAGAGTTCGAAAGCATCGGAATTCTTCCTTGCGCTCGAGAGATGGAGTGCTTTTAAGCTTTCTGTGTGCGCGATCTTTATGCTTTAGAGCACTTATAAGTTCAGACGAGAACCACGGGGGATATTTATGGAGTTTAGGAGTATAGTGTGGAATATATTTGCGCATACTGCTTAAGATAAGTTCCGTAAGCTGATCTACTTGGTCATCAACATTGGTTTTTTCAGTTACCAGAGACCAGTCAATGGAGGATAAGTCACGGTGTAAGCCAACGTAGTCACCTCTTTTGAAAGCAAATCTGGGCGATTTGTTGATGTTATTTTGAAAGCTCTGTTTTTCCCCTGACAGAGAGAGTGTTAGTTTAAGTGGTGGGTGAAATTTATCGGGACGAACAAGAAAAACGTCAGAGAGTGACACTTCAATAGGCTGATTGTTCGAAATACATAGGTCTAATATGTTACCGCAAGGATTGGCAATAGAATTATGTTGTTGAAGGGAATTAAAAGCAAGAAAATCTAATAGCAGGCCGCACTTATTCTCTATGTATTGATGGTAATGAGAATATTTAAGTGTTCTCCAGTCGATACCAGGGGTATTAAAATCACCAATAACAACAATCCTGTGCTTCCTATGTGAAGCTATGACATTGTCAATGGAAGAGATGATGTCATTAAAAGAGATTGGGGTAATGCTAGGCGGCACATAGAAGGACCCAATCAACAATTTTTCGCAGCGATCAAGGCTAATTTCGACCCATATTGATTCAGGAACAGTTTCAATGTCACTTCGGCGTACACATCTCAGAGAATTATCTACAGCCACAAGTACGCCACCACCTTTTTGTTTGGTTGCACTGAAGTCACGATCACTGCGGAAGGTGTTGTAACTTGATGGAAAATAGTCTGATGAGGGAATCTCATTGCACAGCCAAGTTTCGGTAATCACAATGACAGGAAACGAAGACGAAATAACATTAGCGAAGAATTCAGTTGGCTTAGTTCGTAGACCACGAGCGTTTTGGTAAAAGATGTCCAAATTACACACCTTCACTGTCAATTACAGACTCTGGAGGATGGAGCATATCATCATGTAGAATCCCACGGAATGGCTTGAAAATGCAGCCACGCGGCCACATTGAGGGGTCGTTCAGACGCTTCATGTTTTCTTCGTCAACCATGACGTAGAACGAGGAGTACGACGAATATTTTGTTTTCAGCCGCCGGCAGGAAAGGGGACAAATATTTTGAGATTCAATGTGCTTCTTCAGGTCAGCAGTGGCAGTGTCAGGGCTCAACTTTGAAACAAATAGTGCCCTTTGACGCTGCGGCCGCTCAACCACCGACAATGCACACGACTCCATGGCTCCAAGGAATGCAGGCCTGTTTCCCTTCTTTGCATTCGTTTCACCCTTTGTGGCAATTGTTGTCAAAGGGGGTCGGGCAGGATCGTCAACGCGTTGCTCCGAAGGGGATTGACGAGCTGGCGGCGTAGGGCGAACAGGACTGGTCTCGGTGTCTCGAGGCGTGTCGGAGGGCGAGGGGTTGTCGGAGGTTGAGGGGATCACGGAAGCTTGAAATGGAACAACCGTCGGGGACTTCGCAGGCGCGGGGGTCACACGGCGGGCCAGCTCCTCACGTAAAAAACGAACCTCGGAGCGGAGGGAGGCGACGATTCGAGCCTGCTGTTCGGCTCCGCGGGAATGGTCCTTTCGGAGGCGCTCATTCTCTTCTCGCATTTGCGACACTTCGTCGCTCAAAAAAGAAATTCCCTCCAGCGCGTCGAGGAGAAGACGGCGGAGACCGGCAATCTCACCACAAAGGTCACCCGGAGGGGAGAGAGAGGAACCGGTCGGGGGAGCGCTGGGCTGCGGAGAACACGTTTCCGTCGGTGATGCCTCCATCCCGTCACTAGGCTTAGCGCCCGTCCTGGTAGAATCGCACAAGTTGCAGCGAAATGGGCGCGATCCAGCCCTCAAAAGTTCCAGTTGGTCGTCCGGCCAGGTCACACACTTCGCGTGCACACGTTTTACACAGCTTTCGCAGCGATAGAACTGTTGTTTCCCGAAAAAAGGGCAGGAGCAGAGCAAGCATGCATCCCGGCTGGGCGCCATGATAATAATAATAATAATAATAATAATAATCCTATCTCCGCCCACTGCAGGGCAAAAACCTCTCCCATCATTCTCCAATTATCCCGCTCCTGTGCTAACTGCGACCAATTTATCCCCGCAAACTTCTTGATCTCATCTGCCCATCTAACTTTCTGCCGCCCCCTGCAACGCTTGCCTTCTCTAGGCATCCACTCTGTTACCTCAATGACCAACGGTTATCTTGCCTTTGCATTACATGCCCTGCCCACGTCCATTTCTTCTCAATCTCTACTAATATGCCCTTAACACGTGTTTGTTCCCTGACCCACTCCGCTCTCTTCTTGTGCCTTCATGTTACACCTATCATCTTCCGTTCCATTGCTCGCTGAGTCGTCCTCAATTAAAGTTGAACCCTCTTAGTGAGCCTCCAAGTTTCTGCCCCGTAGGTGAGTACCGGTAAGATGCAGCTGTCATACACTTTCTTCTTCAGGGACAATGGTAGGCTGCCATTCATTATCTGAGAATGCGTACCGAATGCACTCCACCCCCTTCTTATCCACTTCGCTTGCCTTTATTTTAATACCCGAGTCCCGTGACGCCCATGCATGGGGGCGCGTTGAGTGATTACCCATTCTTTGCGCCTTGACTCGCTGCGCTCTGGGACGAGAGGAGCGAAACAGAGCCCGAGGGCGACAAAAAAGCCGCACGTACGTGGTGAAGTGTGAGCACACGGAGGTGTCGCAGGTGTTCGTAGTTTCTTTGGTTGTTATTTCGAAGGCACGTGCTGTAGAACGCATTACAGTGAATGGCAATCGGGAGCCGCTTTTCTTGGGACGGCGGGTTTCAGGCATCCAATTTGAAGGACGCCGGCTTTTCCCTCAATGACCCACGTGGGCGTTTGCATTAATAACTAAACAACTAAACGTGACACAACTTGGGAAGTAATGCCGGCGAAAGTAGGGATGTAAGCTTCAGCCTGAAGTACTTTCGGTAGATACGCTTTTTCACTAGAACTACCCTCACATTTCTTACATCAAGAAGACTGCCTAGCCCTCCCCCCCCCCCCTCTCCTTGTTTCCTGTGCTTCATCTATTGGTGCGTTCGTTAAAACGCTGCCTGTTTTAGCCGCACGTGCTTGCATTCCCCCCTTTCATCAGTCTGCTCCCTCACATCGCGTTCAATTTGCCACCTTTCGCGTTGAAAAATGCTTATAGAGAGATTAAAGGCACCCTAATCTCTCTATCGCAGGATTTTGAAATTGCCAAGTAGGCGTCTACGCAGCTATTGAAGCACGGTATATTAGTCGTGGAGGTAGAGGCACACCACTTTTGCTTTATTTTTGCTCGTTGCTCGTACTGCGTCCACTCATCCTTAGTGTTAGCGATGTGTTAGCAAGTAATTACGCCGGAACCCACGCGATAATGTGAGCACGTGCATACAATAGCGGCGAACTTTAACTTGCGGCTCGATGCGAGAGCTCTCTTCTAAATGAGCTCTTTCACGCTGTAATTGAGAGCCCTACTCGGGTGGCACCGCAAATCCGGCTTGCACATTTCTAGGGGAACGTGTTCGCTTCCATCACTTTACCGCGCACGGTCACACTATACGGGGCTTTCTTTGGCCGTCCCACGTGCGCTTCGCTCTGACTCATATAGAGAACGCCAGCAATAACTCCGATGGCACGTGGCAACGTTCTTGTGTGGTATCGAGATGTTGCGTATTGGGCCCTCCATGCATTGCACCTGAAAAGAGTGTGCCAACAGAGAACGTTGTTGTTTAATCGATTTATATATACACATCACAGTGCGTCGAACAAAAAAAAAAAAAAACCTGTGGTTGATTCCTCTGTGATGGGAATTAGTGTAACAGGAAAGTGAAATGCGCAGTGAAATCTGCAGCTGAGCATGATTTGCGGGACGGCGGCTGCCTTGTGGGTGTGCTTGGCGAACGACGTCCTGGTGGCGGGTCACTTCGGAAAAGGTGTACTGGCGTCATTTTCGTGGCGAATGTGACGTCAGCGAAATCGTGGTTATCTCGGCGTACAACACTTTTGTGTTAAAATATAAAACCCAAAAAATGAGCAGCCCTAAATATAACGTACTTTTTAGTATTAAAGGTTGCTTCTCCGCAAGAAGACCCTGTGTGCAGGAGTGCACCCTTTACAGGCCGCTTGGTTCGTTGTACTGGCGTCACTTCCGTGACGGGTATGACGTACGTGAAATCTTCGTGTAACCGGGAGTAAAAATTACCAGTGGCTTAGCTTGGCTATGCCAGGATATAAGTAGCGTGAGCCAAGGTTCAGCAATACAAGCTAATCCAATCCAATCCAGTCCAGTCCGGTCCAGTCTAGTTTAGTCTAGTCCAGCCCAGTCCAGTCCAGTCCAGTCCAGTCACTGCTCCTCGTGCATGCGCACTACGGCTCTCCAGGAGCCACGCGCAACGGCTATCGAGCGGCTATGGCGCAGCGTCAGTCTGGGCACTGCGCAAGGGAGGCGCACAGCTGGGTACGCGCCGGTGCCAGTGCGTCTGCCGCGGCTATGACGTCACTCCTCTGGAATGCGCAGACCGACGAATGGGCACAACCAATTCTCTACACACCCGTACTTCAATCAAATCAAATCAAATCAAATCAAATCCAATCCAATCCAATCCAATCCAATCCAATCCAATGGTTCTCGCGCTTGCGCAGCGCGGCCCTTCAGGGTCCACGCGAAACTGCTCAACCTCGGCGAGTGTAGCTTACGCTACAAAACATTTTCGTGGTAAAAAAAAAAATACCGGTTTGGTTACAGGTTTGGTTCGCGCGAATTCATTCCGTTCCGGAGCTTGAACCGGTTCGCGAACCGGATCAACAAGTGTGTTCATCAGCCAAGAGAGAAAAAAAATAATTAATAGTTTAATGCGTCCATAAAAACGAAATAAAACAAAAATTCAAATAACTCCGTTTTCCAATAACAGCGGTGCCATTTCTAAGCAATTTAAAATTTTGGGCCAGACTTTGTAAAAACAGTTGAAGTTGTGAAGATTCACCGGGCACTTCATCGAGCAGCACTTATGTCGCCCTAAGGACTAGCCAGTGGTTGTTTCCCGATAGATGGGACTGGGGTGTCCGGTCAACATTTTCAATTTCGACGAGAAATTTATAATAGCTGCTCCTGCACTGGGAATGAGATACTATCTGAGGTTAGTTTGCAGAAAAAAAGATTTCCCCTTAAAAAAAAAAACAAAAGCAAAGATACACACAAACTTGCTCTGGTCGCAGGCGCGTTGGACTAATTGCGCGATATTCGCAACTTTTACTTCCGTTGAAACACGAGCAATTGCAGCGACCAACACGGAGTTTTTTGTGTCGAGACATTGCATTCATTTACATGAGCTAACTCATTGCAGGGAAGTCCGGCGTTTTCCTCTAATTTATAAAACAATCTAGATTTTTTTCTCAATAGTTCTCGAGTCGAAGCGGAGGTTGTCCTTGATGACCTGCTTCAAAAACACTTTGCGTTATTTTTGGTGTTTTGTGGCTACAAAGCACGAAATATGACCTTAACGGCTCTATTGCGGCGGCATACTAGAGTGATTCGTAACAAGCTCCTGACGTCAACGTAAGACAGAAAGTGCCGGTCCTACCTTGTCCCCTCTATGCGTGCTGAGAAACTCAGGCAGCGCATATCAAACACCACATCAGACACCACATATGAGGCATCACATTATATCAGGCATTATATCAGGCACCACAGCCCTCGCTACTTTCGCGGGGATGACAAGTTTTGTTCAGTGAAATGTCGGACTGACAAAGGCGCGTCTTGACAAAAATGTACCACTTGATTTCGTGCTTATTCGATCGGTGAATGCAGCTCAAAAGAGCAGGGATAATTCTTGTATAAACTTTGCGTAGAATAATTTAAAACCAAGTGGTGGACATTTTGCTTTCTGCTTTCCTGAGGAAACACATTTGTCGAAAAATATTGGCTTGTTTAACGCTCCGAGGATATATGCCTGTGCTATGAGGCGCACCGTATTCTGAAAAAATTTGACCACCAGGGACTCTTTAACGAGCGCCGAAATATCACACATAGGCGTTTTCGTTTTTCGTCTATACGTCAGAAAAGCGGCTGCCGGGGGCGGTGATCAAACATGCATTCTTTCCAGCGGTATTCCGGCGGATAACACGTGTATGCGCTTTCCAGGTGTGCGAAACCTTTATGAAAGTATGAAAAGCAACAAGGAGGCACGCTTAAAACGTGGGCCTTCGCCGTTGTGCAGTGCACCAATCTGCGGACTGGTTGCTCGTATACAGTTGCAGCGAAGGAAGGGCAAAAAGAAGGTTAATGTCGCCTTCGGAATGCTGAAAGGGACCCTGCAACACTTTCGATAAACGCTTTCATTCTTTCCTTCGCATCTGGAAGCACTGTGAAAGCGACAGTTATCGCCAGCACGGAGTGGCACTGCGGGATTTGTTCGTCGCACCCTACACGCCTTCCGTTGCTGCTTCGCTTTTGTGGCTTGATTTTTAAAGTTGCTATCGAAAAGCGTTCATTGCGGCAACTGAAGGAAAATCGGCCAACAGCCGCTACATGGACTTAGTGGTGTAATTCGGGCGATCGAAGAACGTCAAGACCGGTAAAGAGACAAAAATCTCTTGAGCGAGTTTCCAAGTTATCTGATGGGCATGGAGCAGTAATTTTTGGCTGAGGTACTTCGCGACCCCCTAATCTAGGTAGTACTGGGTATGTTGGGTGACTACGTTCTGCAGGCATTTAAGATTTCAAAAAAAGTTGAAAAAAGTGTTGCAGGGTCCCTTGAAAGGGGGTAATTTCTTCCGCTCTCCCTTGCACTCTGCACGCGCGAGCAGCAGCAACATACCACTGCAATTGAAAGTTGGGCGAGTTGGTGATACATCGTGTGAATAAGCGCAAAAAAAACGATACATTGAAAACACACAGGACGGCACGCTGTTAGCGCGCCGTCCTGTGTGTTTTCAACGTATCGTCTTTTTTGCGCTTATTCACAGAAAATACCATTGCAACACTGGTGCTCATCTCTATCGCCGTATTACGGCCACGTGTAGTTGATGGGGTTGCGATCACTCGGAAAGGAAAAAGTGCGGGAGAGGTTATGAAGGTGGTCTTGAGGGAAAGAGTCAATCCTCAAATGACATTAACTACGGCTTATCAACAACGGGTGGTCGAACCGTTTCATCGTGAACCGATAATGGCTATTTATGTTTTCGGTTCAGTTCCGGTTCGACACTCCGATATATATACGTTGGGAAAACTAGCCGCTTTAGAGTAAACCGTACAATTTACTATATAGTTTTTGGCACTGAAGAAGCAATTCATGACACACAGAACAAGAACTTTATGAAGTACCGTATTTGAACGATTCTAACGCGCACCTTTGTTCGCTAAAAGTAGCCTTAAAATTTGCGCGCGTGTTACAATCTGGATCAAAATTAAAATCGGCTTTCAGTGTTGCCCGCTTTCATTTGAATGTCAGTAAAAGCTACAAAGCAAGTTCATGGATCATAAGGAATGCCATGTTTTTACATCTACGCGCTTGAATCGGATTCAAAATAGCTTTTCGAATTTTCATAAGCAACCTTACCTGCGCGTTACAATCAGGGACGCGGTAAAACCGTACCAATACCAACATTTTTTTTTTGCGGCGCCTACAGGCACGTAGCATCCTTGGAGGACCACAACATGTCTTTTGGCGTCGCTTACTTGGTGTCGTTTTCTATTTTTACTTTTTCAAAGGTATTTTAAGACTGAAGCTTTAGATCGCTATGATTCAAAAGCGCACGTTGCGAGGTACACACAATCGCACAAAAAGCCTTAGAGCGCACCGGGAAAAGGAATCTGCAGCGCCGAAGGAGTGCTCTGAAAAAGGGCGCTGAACCGTAGACCGCTCCGGGGGCGTTCAGTATACGTAACCGCGCGGGATCAAAGTGTCGTTCCATATCGCTAAAACTGACAAAGCCCCAAGCACTAGTCGTTGGCGACGAAGGCGGAGAAAGTGGGCCACGGTGGAAGAGGCCAGAGCGGCCGGAAATGCCGCTCGTCGTAACCGCCGTCGTGAGGAAGCGGCTGAGGACGAAGCTGCACACCGACCCAACGAGAGCAAGATAAAAGTTGAATAGGAAGTTCAACAGCAGATAGACAGAAGGTCCCACTAGGCTTTCGCTTGCACATTTTTGAAGTTTTCCAAGTACTCCACATAATTTTTCAGCTACCCGCGGTTCCTTAAGGCATTGCGAAAAGCATTTCGGCCATAAGAAAGGGCATGGGCACGAAGTATATATTGGCAAGACCTTTCCGAACTACTAGAACTAGCGTGACGGCTCATATGTGTCAGTTTCGCTCAGTGCAAAAAAAAAAAAAAAACTTTGGGCACGTTTGAGACAAAACATTACTAGATAACCAGTAATACCGGCATTCTTTTGATTTACATTACACGTTATATTGGGTTTTACGAGATCAAATACGAAAATTGGCGCAGCTTGCACTGGTAGAGCAAAGCTGGAGGAACAGCAGAGCTGGCGGCTCCTCTGCCTTCGTCGGAAGCCCAACTGTTCAAATCCAACGCTACGAATAACCCATAGGAAATAATGCTGTGCGCCCTGAACGCAATTATGTAAAATGCAAGAGACGGCTGTGATCTGCATATGTTCACACGGTGTAAATTATTCAAGCAAGAAGTGAAAGCTACTGCTATCGAAGAGGCAACAGTGATGGCGCTTGAAATAAAAACAACACACATCATCGAGATAAATTAATGAGAGAACTTTATGATCGTGAATGCCGATTTCCTGGTCAATATATGGATGGCATTCGGAATGTGGAGGCGCAGATACAGGCGTTAGATGTTGAGAAATACCGGCGAGCACCAGTGCGGGCCCGATCACAGCGCTTTGCTGAAGTGCAACCGTGTTGCCAACCTCTAGGCGATGAGTGACGTCATGCCCTGTCTAAACAAGTACTTTAAATTGAGTATAGAGAAAAAATTACTCATGACACCAATGTGATAATGTTGGCCTTACCGATTATTATTAAAATCTATTCCAAGCTCCCCAAAAAGCTGCGCGCGAGGAGTCTATTGACAAATTAATCTGTTTGCGGCCAAAATTAAACCAGTACGAGTGTGAATATATTGACCAGGAGATTGGCATTCAAGAACTGGTGTCTAGCATTGAATCACTGGTGAAAGGCAAAACCCCAGGACCTTATGGTCTCACTGCAGAATTTTACCAAACGTTCTGTTCTTTGTTGGCTGCATTTTTATTTAAAGTTTACCGTGAGGCTTACAAGACTGGATATCTTCCACCCACGCTGTACGAAGGCCACACTATTCTACTACCGAAAAGTAATGACCCTGATAAAATTGGTAGAGTAGAAGGATATCGTCCCATTTTTTATGTAATGTAGATTATAAACTATTCGCTTAGATTTTGGCAAACCGTCCTCAAAATGGAATTGAGCTCCCAGTTGGTGACTACCAGAAACGTGGCATCCATGGGCAATCTATTCAATAAACATTCACATAGCAAGGTCTATACTCGAGTGCGTTTCGCGTACTTCAGCCCAAGTAACCTTAGTACAACTATATTTGGCAAAGGCCTCCGGTCGTGTCAGTCACCAATTCCTGTTTCGCGCCATACAGCATGTGAACGTGGGAACTTGGCTTAGCGAAGGTTTTCAAATATGTTATGCCAATGGCTCGACGAGAGTGATAGTCAACAATCGAGTAGCCCAACTAATTAACCTTCTTTCATCGGTTCGGCAAGGGTGTTCTTTATCACCACTCATGTTTCGCTTACACTGGAACCATTATGTATGCGCATAATACAGGAAACTAATGTTAGAGGGTTTACGCTATCGTCCCTCGAAGAGAAAATCTTAGCGTTAGCCGATGATGTCACTTCCTTTTGTACTGACAAGGCAAGCGGCGGGGAGAATGCTCTTTCCATTAAACAATAATTTTGTAAGGTTTCAGGTTCGGCCCTGAATTTCGAGAAAAGCTGTGTATTTTGGTTGGGAGAATGGGGAACGATAGCCGACTGTTTCGCCGGAATCAATTGAAATAGTGACCTAGCGTATTTAGGAGTACCCCACCCCTCTTGCAGTTTCGCAGTTCTGACTCGCATTGGTCGGAGCAGGCGGTGAAGGTACAGCGCCAAGTGAAGGACTGGCGGGGACGGCAGCTGCCCATCTTTTCTCGTGCTCGGACGTGTAACACATTTCTTGTGACCCGTCTTCTTTATGTCCTGCAGGTGCTACATTGCTATCGACTCAAGATACAGGCTTTCCACCAGATTTTTGCAACTTTCATTTGACGTTCGCGTAGGAAGCCAATGCGTCGCGATAACCTTTTTATTCCCCTTGTGCGAGGGGGTCTTCGGCTTGTTCATCTGTTAAAGCAAAGCTTTTGACCTCTACCAACCAAGGTATCTGTCGCCACCGTTGGTGTCAACAGAAAACTTCCGGGGACAAATAAAAAAAACTTACTGGCACCGATACGAATCGAACCTGGAACGAATAGAGAAACGGAACGATAGCCTGTTGTCTTACCGAGTGAGCGAAGAGCCCGCGGGGAGACGGGGGAGACAGGCGGTGCACTCACCGAGGGCATCTGCGGGTTTACCCCCGGCGTTCTCGCTGAATGCCACGTTATAGCGCCGCGCGACCTCTCGCGCCGCTGTGCGCTCCGCACATGGCACGTATAGCGGCCATGTGCGCGCCTTGCGCATGCGATGGGAGTTATAAAAATTGAAGGAAGCTCACACGAACGCACGGCATCTCACTTCTCCTCTGTCGCTGCCACCGCCGACGGAGGCGACGAGATCGGCGGCAGAGACGGAGATGTGCGATAGCCTAACACTGGTTTCAGCTTTCTTTAATTTTATAAAAATAGAGCTTCCACGGATGCGCCTGACCAAGATAACTCAACCAACTACGTTCATGAATCATACATTGATTTGACCTTAGCAATGAATATCTCTTTTAAGTAATAAAGGGTGCTGTTAATTGCATTTCTCTTGCCTCTGGTTTCACTTTTTGTAGACCCACGTGTGTGAGGTCGAATAGGTAATTGTTAATAAACTTCGCGCTACAAGGACGGTACGAAAAAAGAGGACACACCGCTGTGTGGTGTGTCCTCTTTTTTCGTCCCGTCCTTGTAGCGCGAAGTTTATTTCCATTATGTCAGACCAACTAGCCCGTCAGGAAGCTTTAGTGTAATCGTTGTAGGGCTGCTTTACAGCTTCGCTTTCCAACCATCTTCACAGAATGGATTGGCGCACATTTTTTTTTTGTTTGGCAGCTTGTGTATCATTTATTCTACTTTCGAGATGTTCGACATCGGTTTTGAAAGCTGTACTACAAACACTTCCTGCACCTTTTCTCCATGATATCGTGGTGTCTTCGGTGTCTGTGGAAGGAGTCCGAAGTGCGCGGGGTTTCCTCAAAGAAGTGGTTGACATGTTTCGCTTGTTACAGGCTCGGTTTGGCCTTGAGTACATATTTAATTCTTCGCGCGAGTTTATTTCCAATGCCCTGGCTTATTGGCTTTTCCCATGCCTATATATTGTGTTCCGTACCCCGAGTGTCCCTACCAGGATGTCCTCAATAGAGTGTGCAAAATGTGTGTTCCGCCAGGTGTTAAAACATTTTTCTTTAAATTAAAATCTTTACTGGTCTCATGAGGGCATGGGCTGGTCAGCTGGTCCTCCCACTGATCCAGGGTTTGGTTTCGTAGGGGCGGGCAAATGATGGTGATTGTCGGCACTCCCAGACCATATGGTAGAGAGTGTTGGGTGTGGGGCAGTGTTGACAAGACAGTGTGTATGTTGGTAAGTAGATGGCATGGAGTAGCATTCCGTGGGGGTAGGTGTTAGTTTTCAGCTGTCTGAGGGAAATGGCGTCGTCTCTGGTCATCTTGGGGTGTGGTTGGGGGTAAATGCGGCGCTGCAGTCGCTAATCGGCCAGCCAAAAACCAAGGCTTCCTGTACTAAGGAACTCATTCAGTTGAAAAATTGGACGCGTATCTGCTCCTGTTGTTGCAAATATCCACGGAAGACGATATTCGGTTGGCGCCCCTGACAAGTAAATGCCTCCAATCTCTTTCCCGCTCGCCTCTCTTGCTGTGCCTCTCCCGTCTCGATCCTCCCGAGATAACACGCTAGAGGTTAGGTTTGCTCAAGTTAATTTAAATTTACCGCGTTCAACTGCTCCAAGTCGGGTGCCTCGATGCCAGCGCTGCCGTACGGCAGAGGCACGCGTGAATCGAGGCACCCTACTACAGCATTTATAGAATTATGTATCCTTACTCCACAAGCGTTCCAAGCGGAACGTGGAACCTGTCTAGTGGAACTTTGCGTTGCTGTTGCCGTTTGATTTTTTAAGATTCCGCCAGGAAGCGCGGGCAACAGCAGGCGACTGTTTTCTGTAGTTGATATAGTATTTTGTTTGCTATCGCAAAAACCAAGCATCCGTGAATTGTTTAATAAAGGAACCCTGCAAATATCAATCATGTATAGATATTCTGCCTTATTATTTGCGTAATGTCTTGTTCTAGTTCAACAATGTTGACAAACATGAACATTAATACCGGACTTAGACGTTTAGATTTGGCAGTGACTATATAAGACTATTGCGCAGTCCCTGTTTCACTTTGGCCGGGTGGCTGAATCGAGTCACAGACAGACATACATACCAAAATTTCTGCTTTTAAGTAGCCCAAGAAAGACTATCGTCTTTAAAAAAGACGAGTTTGAAAAGGGCGTCTAACAGTGACGATATAAAAGAACCCACAAAGAAATAAAGGTTCGTTCCACACAGTGAAACTGTCATTCTCGTTAAGGCACTTTCTGCCTCGGTTCCACCATCGATGATTATTAAATCATTATTTCATTATTCTTCTAATAAGGGCACACATTGAGCAACTTAGTCGAAGGAATCGTCCACAAATTCCCGATTAAGGCCGCTAATCAGAAATTCGTGTGCTAGGAATTTCGTTGAGCTCGATTTCTACGGCTTCCTCCTTTCAAATTTTAAGCCACTTTCAAATGCAGTTATCGTTGCTTCGCTGACACCGCTTTGATTTTGGCATTCTGCTCCGCAGGGTGGGAGCCTATATGTTTATAAAAGCTTTCACGTATAAGTCTGAGCATATTCTTATAAAACTGGAGGGCAAAAGCTCTTCTTTTGGCTAAGTTCGTCGACAAGTCTTCTTCCGATTTTAGATATAGCCTGCGACCTCGACTTCCTTATCACTGCAGCTTCTTGTTCGGGAATTTGCAGAAACATTATCTCTGCCGCTGCGACACTGCCTCCAGAGAAGCTCAAGGCCGTAATAGATTGTGGACGAGACGTCTGACGCACACGATTTCTTCGTATTTTTTTTTTTGTGATGCTGAAGCTATAGAACACCCCGCAGCCAAAGGGAATTGAACGTGCGCCGAGCGTTTCGTCGTTCTTTATTTTTAAAGGCGAAAGCATTAGGCGTCTCGTCAAACGCGAAGGGGGACCGTAGTCATTGTCGTCGTCGGCGTCAATACAGATGGTACCGAAATGAGCGCTGCTGCGAACAGAAAATAAACTGCGTTTGAGGGGGATTCGAACCCGGGACGCCACAGCAGCAGTTACGTCCTCTCTAACCCCAGCGCCAGTAAGGCACTCTGGCAGAACAGGACACTTAGCGTTAGGCATGCGCCGCGACAGGTGCACGTGGCGGCACGTGCGTAGAACGGGTGTGCGCGGAGGGAGGGCTCTGACTGTGAGGAAGGAAGCTGCAGCGCGAAGTGCGGCCGGTCTGCCTGTCGGAGAAATTCGCCTCAAAAGATGAAGGAGAAGAAGAAGAAAGAGCTGCAAATATGATGTTGCAATAAAGAAGTACTGAATAATTGCTGGGCTTTTGCCTTCAATCCAAATAAGCAGACTTACTTTCCCGAGTAATTTTTCTGACACACGCCATGGCACGGCGCGTGCCGAGTGTTTCTTTGTTCCTAATTTTTAAAGCGAAGCCTTAGTGTTCTCACCGATGGCGTTTCTAACGCGAAAACGCCAAGTGAAAGAAAGAAGAAGAAAAAAAAAACACTTTCCGTGGCCGCAATCGAACCTGGCTCCCTGGCGTTATGAAGCCGGCGTCTATCCGACTGCTCCATTTCTGTGGAAATGGTTGGGAACACTTAGACGAAAAGCAAAGAATTAGTCACCAGAAAGCTTCGCGTTCAACCCTTGTCTTAATTTGTTTGACGGAAGGGAGCATGAATTTAATGCGTAGCATGCTTTGCCGAGCACTCCCATGGCAAGGAAACTCCCTGAATTTCCACAAAAAAATCCTGATATTGCGGAAGTTTCACTTGCAGTCGTTATAATAGCGTAAGTTGACATAACTGGTCACACGAAATTTTCGAAAACTAAAAAATAACAAGAAATACAGAAAAAGTGCAGGAAGGGGCGAGACATGTAACGTCCTGCATTTCCACAATAATGCAGATTTCGGAAAAGTTCCCCCTGTAATCGTTATATTAGCGTTAATGGAGATAATTGTTCGAAGAATTTTTGAAAAACTAAACCAAGATAAATATAAAAAAAAACTACGGAAAATGGCGAACCGTATACTGCCCCGAATTTCCACAATAATGCAGATTTCGCGAAAGTCCCTTTTGTAATCGTTATAATAGGGTAAATGGAGATAATTGGTCGAACGAAATTTCGAAATACAAAAAATAAGAAAATATATAAAAATTACGAAAAATGGCGAACCGTGTAACACCCTGCATTTTTACAAAAGTGACTATTTCACGAAAGTTCGAAATGTAATCGTGACTATAGCGTAAATGGAGTCGACCAGGATTTAGAAAAACCAAGAAAATTGGCTATACAGGACTCACACTCCACACAAGTGGCATAAGAATGCTACGCATTAGTAGACAATTCTCTGAATTTCTGCTGAATTTTCCTGATGCGCGCTATCGATCCAGCACGTCCCAGCAAATGGGAATTGAGGGTAAGCCGAGTGTTCGCTGTTTGGTGCACGCTTTTAGAGGACGCCGGCATTTCATACACGCAAGTCGGGTGCGTGCTTTTTTTCAAATAACCCAAGGAAAGTTTTCGTGATGAAATTTTGTTCCTATTGAGCGCCAGCTGTTTAATAGTGAAGCCAGTCGGGAGAGAGGCCAACTTTATTAAAGAAAGGCGCCCAAGGGCCAACTCCGCGTGAGCAGACAGCTGTCGCTGGCGTGGCATCTCGTCCGCCCCAGTATCAGAAGCAGCTTGTGAAGCGGCGCGCAGCTGTTTCCGTAAATTAAACGTGGGCCTTGGAATGCAGCATGCATTTTTAATTATACGAAGAGTGCCAACTTTTGTAATGTGCCTGAAATGTGCTCATGGTATCCTTTGCGCTAAATCGTGCTGGCATGAAGCGGGTAGCTTATGAAGCTTTCACGACAACAAAACTTGGACATGAATCGCTATTTGACGCCCTCGTCAAAATCCCTTAACTCCCTTGCATCAATTCAGAATCGCACCGCTAGATGTATTTCCTCACAATACAACGCACGTGTAAAAATGAGCGCTATTAAGTTATCTCTCAACTCCCGCAGCCTTAAAATTATATGAAACGTTTGTCGGCTCTGCCTCTTGTAGGAACTATATAATAAATTTCCGTCATAACGTAATACAGTTCGTCACCTTCCCGCCCATTCACCGCGTGGCCTCGTTAACTCGTTAAGTTTAAAGCGCTTACATGATGCAACTATCGCTTTTAACGAATCCTTTTTACCTACACCCATTGAAGATTGGAATAATCTGCCCGTAACCATAGTTAAGGATTTCCCGTTAAGATTTAAACAGTATATGTCAGATAATTTCATTTGTGGTTAGTTTATAACTGCTACAGTTTCTTTCATGCATATCTACAACACTCTGATTTTATTTCGCCATGAGCCTGAGCCACGTTCGTGCTTGTACCACCGGCCATCACTCGTGGTTGAATTTTTACTTGCTCCTGGCCATGCACTACAAAAAATGACCGTCGACTCTGCTTTGCCACAATACACCTGAATGGCCAATCTCTGCATCTGCATAAACAAATTACGCAAATAAAGAGGTCCGACATAGGACGTCATTCAAAAATGTGGTCTGAACTGTGACATTGCGGAGTGCAAATCATCGCGCTTGCATTGCGCGATGTCCCAGCACTGATCAAATTTCTTCGAGACAAAGCTTAGGCTGGGTGTCGTCATTGGCCTCCGCTCCGATCGCAATAATTGACCTTCTCTGTACACTGTGGCGAAGCAGGCTCGCGGGCATATTTTACAGTGTATGTAATAACCCCTCAAGGGGCCTTTAAGGGCAAAATAAAAATGACGACGACGACGACGACGATGATGATGATGACGACCACGATGAGGACGACGACACGTATGAACTTACGAACCAAGTATGAACGTAACTCTGAGAAGCTTCTTGTAGGGATTAGAACCCGCACCGTCTTAAATGCGCGAGGTGCGAGCCGGGCGCTCAACGAACTTAGCTTGCCCGGAGACATTTATCAGCAGCCCGTGCCTAGCCCTCATTCGTGTATCGCTTGGATGGGTCTTACTTCAGCCTTCCTCACCGCTAAACTGATAATATCTCCATTGAATTTTCTGCCGCCACCCCGATGCGAGCGCACGATGTTAACTGACGAACAGCGACTAGAACAGTTTCAGCAGGGCATGCAATTTTTCCGCACACAGACCACAGCTCGGCCATATTTGCTGTGCCTGCAGGTCTAAGAGCTGATTTGGCAGGTCACCACTTCTTGAAGGCGGCATGCGTAATTCATACGGTGATTTTACCGCCAAGCGGTTGGTGCGACTCGGAGTGGTCGGAGGCATTAAACACTGCAGGTGAAACAAAACAGCGCTCCGCGCTTGAAACTGTCGGCACGAGGGACATGCCAGGGAATGCGCGTGAAAGTTTTACGCTTGTATGTGAATTGGGCTTTTTGCAGAAAAGGACTAAATTCTCCTTTTTACCCTGTAGTGGCGTTATACGAAGCACGCGTAGGATACTCGACCGCTGATACTCGTCCTTATGGGGAAAAAAATGAAGCGTAGAGTTACATTTTTAACACAATATTCGGCCCGTTATGATTAACGTGCATGAGAAGTTTAGTCAAATCGTGCCTTTTTGAAAAAAAGAATGCTGATGCATGCGTTTCAAAGCGTTATACGCATGTATTCTGCAGTCATTGATTGATTGATTGATTGATTGTGGGGTTTAACGCTCCGACGCAACGCAGGCGATGAGGCACGCCGTAGTGGAGGGCTCCGGATTAATTTTGACCACCTGGGGATCTTTATCGTGCGCCGAAATCTCGTACACACGGGCGTTTTTGCTTTTCGCCTCCATCAGAAAAGCGGCCGCCGCGGCCGGGAATCAAACCCGCGACCTCGTGCTCAGCAGCGCAACGCCTTAGCCACTGAGCCACCGCGGCGGGTTATTCTGCAGTCATGAGAGAACAGAAGGAATATACCTCCGGAAACAACTGGAGGACATGCAAAGTTGATGCCGGTGCAAAATTTTAAAGTTGGGGGTTAATTACACGCTCAGGGTGATGACTATACACGCGCATTCGCCATAATTGCCAGCGTTATGCGAAGCGCGAATGATGTTTGCAAACTGTACTTAAAGAACTCAGTGCAACAAACCGTTCGAATTTGCGGGTAATCCGGAGGCAGAGTTTTGGAAGCTTTAGGCATTTGCGAGTATTTCAAACCGAAAAAAAAAAAAAAAACAGAAACCGCTCCGAAGCGTTTTTCGAGGGTCCGGGAAGAACAAAAGACATTACACATGGCTTACATCCAAACATTATTAGTCGGCATACCAGGGCTGTTGTCTGGATGAAATTTCAAAGGTGGGAGTTTATGGAACGTTTTATAAGTTAGCTAATAAATGCGGGCTTTCACCGCATCTTGTGGTGGTATACAAAGCACATGAATTGTCTGGCCAGCGCCCTCAGGGAACTCAACGCGGGACACATGTAAAATTTGTGGCGTTTGGTAGGCGTATTATTTCTGGTATGAATGCAAGTCTAAGACGCGTGGACTTATTAATTATGACATTTCTAAAACATACGAGCACAATAAGTCGGAAGCATAATACGCGTATTTAACGGGGCTCGCACATTGCTTACCCGGTGTGGTGGAAGAGCGTTACGTGGCATGGCAGGAACTTGGACGGGTCTGTAGGAGAAGGAAGGAAGGAAGGAATACGTTTTTCTCGTCCATCGGGATCAGGCATTGGGGGTGGAGGAGGCCCACAGGGCCGCCGCGACCGCCAGGGCCCGGGAGGTGGTCAGCACTTGGCCTGACTCCCCCGGGTCACGCAACACCTGCTCCCAGAGGCGAATGGAGGGAACGGGAGGGTACGGGTCTGCGGGGCATTCGCAGATGAAATGGTAGTGAGTGTCGAGTGCCCCGCAGGCTGGACAGGTAGGGTCAGTAAAGAGGTGGGGATGAGAAAGCGCTAGTCACGCTAGCAGTTAAACTTATGTAGTCAAGAGTTCGACGAAAGTTCGTCTGGTAAGGTATCATCAAGTGTGATCAGAGTGTGATCAGAGTGTGTCAGAGTGTGACCAAGGAACCCGTACGGATTCCGAAACGTCTCTGTGTTTTTCACCTTGACTTGTTCAGTGACCGCATTTCGTCCTCAGTTAAACTTACTTGTGATTCGGCACGATCTCACTGACCTGTGCAGAATTTTACTGCCGGTACACCCGCATGCAAATAGGAACGCAACAGCGTACCGCCATGCCGGTGTTCTGGGGGCTCGCAGCAAACAATTGACCATACAAACAATTGACTGTACGTTTACTACGGCCGCCGTGAATATCGGGCTGTTATTTCGGCGAGCGTACCAGCTACGCAGCGAGCCAGCATATGCATGCTGAATACCGTGATTGCTAAACAACATTCTTCTGGCGTAATAAAATTACGCAAAAGTACAGAATACAGGCACTGCACGAAACAAGCTAAATCTCGAACTCTAAATCTCTCTAATGTGACCCGCACTGGGAGCCGATCGGTGTAGCTCAATAGTGAACGACGTTATCTCGCCTTGCACGAGTGGGTTGCTTAGGTAACAGTGGTAGTGAAAGTTGTGCGTTGTGGTCGGTGGAGAGATGAAGTTGTTACGTCGGGGCATAGCGATTCTCGTTCCGGTGGTTGCCTGTGATTGACCTTTACGAAATCTGGTGATTGACCCTCACAAAACAGGGAACGAGTTTTTGCAATCTCCCGATGGGGTTAAGGTAGGTAGTGAACGTCCAGCCCCAGGACTGTAAACAATATTTGAGGTGACTGCTGATAAATGCATGGTATAGTACAAGTAAGATGTTAGTGTCAAAAAAATCACGATCTTGTAAAAAGGCGTAGCACTCGGAGGCTATCTTAAAATAAACATACGTAATTTGGTTCTTCCAAGTTGCTATCAAAGATAATACCTAGATATTTGAGGAAACTGGTTTGGTGAACTGCATTACCATTACGAATCGGCTGTAATTTACAAGTTTTCTTGGAGAGTGAAAAATCATGTATTTAGTTTTCTTTGGGTTGATTGTCAATTTGTCGAAAACCAGTTTGATAGTTCTGCTAGCTCCACGATCAGTTTGTAGGGAAGTTCATCCTCATTATCGGCTGTGAATATGGCAGCAGCTAGTGTCGTCTGCATACATGAGCACTTCAGAAGGAAGCATTTGAGGCAGATCTTTATACAGAGGGTAAACAGTAAGTGCCCAAGCACGGAACCTTGTGGAACACCTGTTATTATGTATTGTAGTGAAGACGTTATGTTGTTAATAGACACCTTTTGTTGACATCCATAACAATAGAAACCCGGTTTCACGCACGTGCCGTGTGTCCAGAGATTTTACCAGAGCTTTTTGTCGACTAACCGGTCTACGGGGAAATGCAGTAGTTTTTTGACAAAAGGCCACCGGTTCCACTAAGAAAGCTTTCGCATTATAAAAGCTTTCGATTTAATAAAGCACGTGAGTTGTCAATGCCGAGGTCCTACTACTAGAACCATCCAAATATGTTTCATGCCAGAAAGAGAGAGAGGAAGGCGACACCACCGATAGCACGTCTCGCTTTCGACTCGGCGAGCTCACTCCCAGCCAGGCCGCTGTCTGGAATCCACTTAGAGGTGATGAACACAGACTAGCGGGTGTAATTTATCAGCGGCCAAAACTAGGAAGGAGGTTGTACGGGCACTGCTGTAAGCCGCCTTTGATGAATTGCGAAGCTGCTTTAAAATCGCGAAGTGGTGGCCATCTCTGAGTCGGCTTATATGCAAGGTACCGGAAGGCCTACGGGATAACCGGAAGCACCATCGCCGTCATGACGTCACATGGCCGACTCGGGATTGTCTAGCACAGCTGCGCCTCCTCTAGTTGCGCCTCCACAGCTGCGCCTCCTCTAGAGGAAACTGACAGAAGAGCCATTGATTCCGCATTCTTTAACGCGCCAAACGTGAAAGACTGGCACCTTGAGGCATCAGGTGAACTCACAGCGATGTGCAAAGGAGTGCAAATACAAATTGCACAAATATCCACCTCTTCAAGGCTCGCTTGTCGACAGAAAAAGGCTTTCTCTGCATTCACAATCGATATTCACATCTGGAGCCATCACTGCAAGCGAGGAAATTCAGTTAATGGTAGGACAAAGAGAAGCTGGATGTTAAAATACTCTGCGAGCATTCAAGCGGAAAAAAAGGGAGGCATGACTGCCCCAGGCGGTGCGTGACCCCGGCCCGCAGAGGGATAGGTGGAGGTTAGAAAAAAGGTGGTGAAAGCCTGCCATGGGGTGATATTTAGAACGCCTGCAGGAACATCCTTCAAAGCAATAATAAAAAATCCAATGAAGGGGAATTAAGTTAAAGGCCCTGGAGCAAAGAAGTTACGTAAGCTGATGCAAGCAAGCTACCTGCAGCAGACCTCGCCTATAATCGAATCGGCGTGACGTCACTTCCCTGTGATGCAAGATGTTGCGCAAAGAAATGGGAGAAAACGTCCTACGCACACGTGGCGACGAATGGCACAAAGTGCTTTCAAGGAGCAACGGAAACAGTTCAGGATCAGCGAGAACGAGAACTCCAGAAATATTTAGCGATCTATCAAACTTAGAACCGACCACTAAAGTCTGCAGCCCCATAATTGCACCTTTCTCTCGCCAGCAGAATTTTAAAAGAAGCTGGCAAAGGGGAGGGCGCTGTACCCGCACGTACGGAACTCCATCCCACTAACCAGAAAGGCTGAGATTTAATTGAAACTTTGCTGCAACACTTCGGTCCCGCGCATGTTGAGCTCCGCTTCTTTTGTCTGCGACAGAACGAAAGCCGGTTTGCACTATTGCGCACGAATGCGAATACAACGAATCAAATAATCCTAGTCTATCGCACACGAAGTTGTGTAATCTCGCCCGTTATCGTAAGCCTCCTCGTGGAGGAGGGCTGCCTTGCTAAACACATGGTGATTTGTACAAGAAAGATCAATCTTTGATGTCTAGGCACACCATCGCGTTTCATTGCCCGAGCGACGATTCGATTACACTGTTTGAGTGCAGCGTGCGTGTAAAATTGCACTTCTTAAAGTCAATACACATTCAGTAGATATAAAAATAACGAGCCATTCACCTCTGTGAAGGCGGACGGCCAGCGAAACTCAGCTAGGGGACACAGACTTTGATCAAAGGGGCGAAATATTGATTGAAGTCGTTCTGTGACTATCCGCTCCACGACGTAATTCGGTTTCGTTGGAGAGTCTGGACTCGGGGTGGACGTATCTGGTCGGGATGGACAATCGGGCAACAGCACATTTAGGCAGAAAGTCTCTACACGTCCCGAACACCCGGAAATTTCCGACTTTCCTGGCGCTCTGGGAAACCGAACGCACGAACAAACAAACAAACAAACAAACAAACAAACAAACAAACAAACAAACAAACAAACAAACAAACAAACGAACGAACGAACGAACGAACGAACGAACGAACGAACGAACGAACGAACGAACGAACGAACGAACGAACGAACGAACGAACGAACGAACGAACTAACAAACAAAAATTAAACAAACAAACAAAAATAATGTTCAATTGTTCTGATGTTCTGATGTTCAATTTCTCAGCCCTGTACATCTCTAACGACGTTTTAGCTTCCATTTTTTCCCTCCATTTATTCGTTTCAATCTGCCTTGCTTCTTTTTTGGTTACCTTGGCTGTTTTGGATGTTTTGGCTGTTAGTTTTCTTAACAGAAACGTGCGTAAAGTTGGCTTTGCTGCAAGACGTTTTGTGAGGATGCACAACAGGAATGCACGAAACCCTATTCTTAAATAATTTGGCTGTAAAAAAATCCACAGAAATGCAGAGAATAATCTACTAATGCGTAGCATTCTTATGCCGCGTGTCTTGAGTGTGAGTTTTTTTACAACGAAGTTTTGGGGGTTTTCTAAATACTGTCCGACCAATTATCTCTGTTTACGCTATTATAACAATTACAGGTGGAACTTTCGTGAGATCTCCGTTATTGAGGAAATGCAGTGCGTTCCACGATTCGCTATTTTCTATAATTTTTTAATATTTTCGTAGTATTTGAGTTTTTCAAGATTTCGTTCAACAATTCATCTCCATTTACCCTATTAAAGGATTACATTTGGAACTCTCGCGAAATCTGAATTATTGTGTAAATGCAGGGCGTCACAAGGTTAACCATTTTCCCTGTTTTTTAAATACTTGTCTTATTTTCTTAGTTTTTCAAAATATTGCTCGACCATTATCTTCATTTACGCTATTATAAGGATTACAGTGGAACATTTGCAAAATCTACATTACTTAGAAATGCCATACGTTAGACGTTTTTCCATTTTCCTTATTTTCCTTATGAATTTATTTATTTTTTTCAAAACTTCGTTCGACCAATTATTGCGCTATTATAACGATTATTATTACATTGCGCTATTATAAGTTCCACTTCTAGTGGAACTTTCGCGAAATATGCATTATTGTGGAAATGCAGGGCGTTGCCCGTTTCGCCATTTTCATATTTTTTTTTCTTGTTTTCTAATTTTTAGTTTTTCAAAATTTCCTGCGACCAGTTGCCTCCATTTACGCTATTATAGCGATTACAGGTGGAAGTTCCGTGATATGCGCATTTTTGTGGAAATGCCGGGCGTTACACGGTCCTGGTTGTGGGGGTACTCGGCAAAGAATGCTGCGAAATTGAACAACAAATTTTCCTTCATTGAATGCACATATAGGTTCGGCAATGGGAGTAAAACTGTTGGGTTTTCGAGTTGGTTGCCTGTCTGAACCGTGGTTTCCCAAAAATTCGGTGCTGAACCACAGGAAAGAACCAAATTGACGCCTTTATATCGTTGAATTCTGGCTAGTAATAGTTGCAGAACTCTTAATGAGATGGGCGAAAGAGTTTCGTTTGGCCAAGTGACAACAGCCAATAACCTCGACATCGGATCGAGTGCAGGTATTCTCTATCGGCGCTGCAGGGACTCTGCGCTCACAAAAGCTGAAGGCCAATATAGACTTCAGGAGAGATTTGGACGTGATCCTACAGCAGCACGGGGAGGGGCAGTGGGACTGTCACGAGCGCCGAGCATAGATTTGCTCTTACAGCATCAATGGCCGGCCTGTGACCTAGGAAGTCTGGTTTAGAAGCTGCGTCCACCATGATATCTCCCAAGATTAACAAGTGCCTATTTGATAGCTTTAGGGCAAGAAGAAGAGAAAGAAAGGATGGCTGTGTTTCCTGCAACTGTCCGTGCGGACCTTTGCAGGAAACACAGCCATCCCTTCAACACAGCCAACACAGCCAGCACAGGAAGCGATAATGGGGTCATCACGGACTCTTTGTAGCAGCAGAGCCGACTCGGTCAATTTTGCCCTGGTACCGGGAAAGTGGAGCTTTCATCGGTGTCTAAAGGCACCCATCGCGCTTACGGTGGGTAGGTACACTGGGCACAGAACCATAGTACGGTCAGGAAAAGCCGGACATTATTTCGTTATTTTCCGGAAGGTTATTTTTACAGCGAGCAATGGAACGGAAGATGATAGGTGTAACATTAAGGGACAAGAAGAGAGCGGAGTGGGTCTGGGAACAAACGCGTGTTAAGGACATATTAGTAGAAATTAAGAAGAAGAAATGGACGTGGGCAGGGCATGTAATGCGAAGGCAAGATAACCGTTGGTCATTAAGGGTAACTGAGTGGATCCCTAGAGAAGGCAAGCGTGGCAGGGGGCGGCAGAAAGTTAGATGGGCAGATGAGATCAAGAGGTTTGCAGGGACAGTTAGAGCAGGACCGGGATAATCGGAGATCTATGGAAGAGGCCTTTGCCCTGCAGAGGGCGCAGACAGGTTTATACTGCTGCTGCTGCTGCTGATGATGATTTTTACACTTGAAATAAAACCGCACATCTCCCCACCGTTTCGCTGATCCTATCGTTTTGGCCATGTCTCTCAAGTTGTCCGTCAACGTTGCCGCACCATGACTTTTGCCGCTTGATTTTTATTTCGTGCAGGAAATGACTGGAAGGACTTCCCTCACCACTATGCAGCAATCACCTGTCCATCAACATTTACGAAGAGCGTGACAGTCCATCTTTCAAGCTGGCTCATGCCTTTCTTTTGCATGTTTTTATAACCACGCTGCTTATGTAATGTCCCCCCGGGTACCTCTAGGTAATAAAATGAAATGAAATGAAATTCTGTAAATGCATTTACTCTGAGCAGTTTTCATTTGTAATTTGTTTAATTTATGTTCTATCGCCCAGCGGCCGTTACTTTGTGCACTGAGAAATTTCTGCACGTTTGGGTTTATACATTCGTTCGCATTCAAACCTTGCTTACAAGCAGGCTGCCTAAGCGTGGCTCACCTTGTAAGAAATCGCGGTTATTATTGCGCAAGCTGCCGGGAATATTACGCGGCATTCGGCACTGTATTTTACCAATACACTCCTGTTTCCCCACGCAATGAATTGCGGGTAAAATGAAGCAAAAGTTGGTCTTGTTAGTTTTCTAACAAGACCACCGGTGACATGACTCTAACATGACTCACCGGTGCCAGCTGAACTTCAATTTCAATGTTCTCTGCCCACGTGTCTCACTTTTTTCTGTTGTAAAAAACTGCCTCTCGTGTGGAGCAGAACTAGAGCTCGCAATGTTTGACGCTGCCCAAGGCACAAAATTTCAGCAAGTTTCAGACGATTTTGCTTCACGAGGACCGGCGCTATATACATCTATGTTCCCTTACCGAGAAGAAGTTGCGAAGCAATATACTGTGTCCATGCATCGCAGCCCATCTCGAACACTTACTTCAAGAGGTGCAGGATGGAGGATGGCCAGAATAGGCGGGCCATTTTTTCTGGGCCCACAATACTTCTGCTTCTCTGGAAAAAAAGAAAGACATGCTTACAGTCGACGTTGCCAAAGAATAAAGCAAAAGGGCAAGAAGATATTACACTTTTTTTCTATTCCCCGATATAGATAGACTTGTCGTCTTATTGGTTCCCATGTCTCTGGGCAATGCACGTGGATGATTGCATCAGTCTTTTGGCATTTTACGCTCTATTTCACAAAACGCAGAGGACTGTGCCTCGGATTCTAAAACACTCCTTGGTATGCCGGCTCATACAACTGTCGGGCATTGCTTGGCCATGGCAAAGCATGATCGAGGGCGGCAATGCCTGCAGGCGTTTTTAACGGCAGCGAGCCTGGACTATACTGCGCCACGAGTCACTGAGTACTGAAGTAAACGTTGGAGGCAAGACTGGAGCGCTCGCCCTAATGGGTAGAATGCTGGAGAGTCATTTGTTTGTGCGTGATTACGAGAGCACAATTTGCCACTGCGAGACGAACTGCAGAAGGGCTGTAGAACAGAAAGCGACATCGATATTCCGGCCGCTTCCGAGCTGGCAGCTGCAAGGTAGAAGGTTAAACCTAAGAAATCTGCTTTATTAAATATTTAAGGTTAGAGCAAGAAATTCCCGAGGGCCAATATTTTATCAAGCATCACGGTTAACACATAATTTTGGCGGCAGTGTTGGTGCCCGCGGTATAAATTAGAACAGCCCGTTTTCATTGCAGCCGATTAGTCAGCCTTATGCAAACATTGCGTCTGCTCAGTAAGCCCGAACGTCACTAACGTTGTTCTTGTTTTAACGTTTTAACGTTAAATGTTTTAACGTTCTTGTTTTAACGTTGTTCTTGTTTAAACGTATTATCCGCAGCCATATCGTTGCTTGTCCATGGAATCAACCCACGGGAACTCAGCCCAATTGTTTGGAAATATCCTTTCCCAATATTATTCGCACCAATAGCCCCAATTATCCTTTATCGACATTCAGCGCAGTCGGGACGTTCCTCCGCGACCACCGCTGTGGTTTTTGGATGTCAGAATGAGAGCTGTAAAAAAGCGGGAGAAGCGGGCGGACGCTTTACGAGGTCTTCTCATCTGCCTCTCATCTTGCGCATCATTCCGGTGCAACTGTGGTGTCGGGCACAGGACAAAGGAAAAGGCAATAAGCGAGGCCATACTAGATATTGGTGCTCCCATGCAATCTTCATATTCGGCCGACCATATGCGGAGGGCTTGAGAGTGGAGATTGCGTTGGCGGCGAAGTCGAGACCGCACGGCCGTATACATCATGCGACATCGTATTCGTATTTGTGCTATATAGGAATATTTCTCCCACGACGGGCCCACTGCGATCTTCTCCCGTACCCTCTATTTGTGCAAATTGGTTCACGCCGCTTCCAACATAAAGGAGAAGGGGGGGGGGGGAGTTCCCAGCAGCACTGCATTGCCAAAAATTTTAGTGGCCGCAGTGGCCGAATTGGCGGCAGAATCACACTCATTCCTTGTCCAAATGCATGCAGGCAAGCATTCATTTAAACAAGAGAAAAAGTTCAAATATATAAATTCTTATTTTGAGGTTCGTTAGAATTATAAGTACAGCCACGATCAAAAGTTTACGGGCCAGGTAAATTGCAATTTTAGGTTATTTTTCTTCCTGTAGCAGCCCGACAAAATGCCGTGTGCATGTGAAATGGCGTATAGTTACTGAAGGAATGAAAAACACGGCACATAGTACCCCGGCCTGCCACGCGGCAGAGAAGCAAGCCGAAATTGCTGCTTTCGTGGTCCGTAATCTTTTGATCTTGACTGTACATTTATTTTTTCATTGGTCTCTTGAGTTGATCTCATTGGTCTCTCGCACTTGATATGCCTAATGAGCCCAAAGTACAGTAAACAAAATCCTTTACTCAGAACTGCTACCAAATTAAATATGGACGTATTCGCGCACTCTCCACATCGAAAAGCAACGTATCCAATTAGGGTGGCGCAGGTGTTCCCGAAGTTAAAGCGAATGAGTATTCCGAGCTTGTCAGGACACGTCAGCGAAGTTTCGAGAGGCAAGCGCCAATTGTGAGCCGCGCCATTTTAAGTCGGCCTCGGAATTAGTAAGCAGGCACTACGTAAAGTAAGCTGTGTATGTTATGGCTTAGCATTTTCACGCACAATAACATGAACATTTGAATATACGATCTAATGAACGGCTAATGTTTAGACAGTGTTCTATTCAGTACGGGAGCTGATTTAACACCCACTATAGCTCCTCACCCTGAAGCGTCTGCCAGCGCGGAGCGCAAGCTACGGGCCGGGCTTTGTGTGGACCCCTTCGTCGCAGAGGAGATTGTTTGGCAGCTGCCTGTCGTCGCTCTTCTTCAGCTGTTGAGGATGCTTTTGAGGCGCGCCTGATGACTAGAAAACCAGCGGCCGCTGCGAGAACAAGTAACGGCGGTGGGTGCGTCGCCCTCGATCCTTCTGCAAGGGCCGCTCTCTTCAATTACTCTGGGCTCCAGTCTGCCATCGTATGGCCTCCACCGTTGAGCAACGTGCGTTCCTTGACGGGCCGCAGCAAGACCAAACTGCTTAAGTATATACATTAATTTCTACACTAGTGCTGATGCTCAACGACAGTTCAGTGCTCGAGTGTTTAAATGTCTCACCTATAAAAATTCTCTTCCCTCGTACGTAGTATGCTTACGAGCTAGCAAGCCGTCTGGCAAGCATGAGATGGCGTTGCACCCAGCAATCCTACAAGGGCTTCAAAGGACTTTAGTGAGAATTTTCTGCAGTCATTGTTTTTTACGAGTTGTACGTGCTAATTAATTTACCTAATAACAGGCACTTCCCGAACTTCCGAAGCCTTCAGAACCTCTTTCTCTTCCGCACTGTAGCGGACGACGCGGCATCATCACTTTCATCAGCACTAACCGAGCGCTGCTACGCGTTCGTGCTGCACCCGCGCCAGTTCCATTAAGGCCCCAATTCTACCCCGACGAACAATCTTTGCTCTTTCACGACGGCTTGGCAGCCGGATGACCTCGAGGTCCATCCTGATTCATATCTTTATCTACTTGCATGTTTACCAGCTCGAAAGGGAACCTGAGGAGAGGACACTCGCTATTCCTGTGCACTGAAACAAATTCACGGGAGCTTGCACTCACGCGCAAGACTTGGATGGCAGAACTGTAGTAGGTAAGCATTGACGGACACATATTTAAGTTTCAGTATCACTGTTTGACAGTAACGCTGACAGTAATCGTCGTAATATGTATCGAGGAGGTCGTCCTCTTCTTAGCGGAGAGTGGTGGATGCAAAATCATCCTCAGCATTGTGGACTTCCACCAGCTCTTCGTAGTCGACTCGAGGCAGCGGTGGCGGGATCTGCAAGTCGTCTCGGGAAGGAGTGGCGCTCTCGTAGCCATGTCTCCAAGTATCCATAATGGCTTCTGGAGAATGCGGCGGCCGCGGTGACCTCTCTCAAGCGGGGTGTCTTTTCAACTTCAGCATTAGCTCTGGATTTTTTTTTTGTTTTTTTTTACAAGAGCCACTGCGCAAGCCAAAGGACTCGGTGGTCACCGCGAGGCATGCGCTTACAAGCGCTCGGCATTGCTTTTGGTGTTTTTTCGCGTAACGGCGAACTTACGGCTTGAACAACAGCACTGTTAAAAAGGGGTGCGGAACAGGAGAATATGTTGTTGGGCCTGTCGGTACTCAGCCGTGGAACATTACAGCACGAAGGTAAACGAACACTAAGAGAGGACATGGGACAAGCGCCGTGGAACTCACGGGGATTTCGACAGCCAACGATCGCCCAAGGCAATTACGTCATATCCACTGCGCCGAAATGCCTGCCTACGCAATGGGCCACCGCCACGGCGCCCCGGCTGCTAGCCAATGATTGAGAAGGCCAGTCGACAAAAGATGCAAGTAGAGGTGGACAAAGTGTTCACGGTGCTCTAAACGAGGGGAAAAGGGGGCTCCCTTAAAGTTTCTTAAAACATGACGGTGTGCTTCCTTTCTCTTCGTGTTAATGCCACGTGCGACGTGGCTTTATAAACTGCTTTATGGTCTAGTGAGCATGGAAGATCCATGCTTGTCTAAAAATGTCTCACACGCGCCGTCACTGCGAGAAAAAAAAAACAGCATTGGGGTGCTCAAGAGGCATGGAGGCAAATCCGCTTGATCAGTGCGCTTAAGCCTAGGATACAAGGTTCACAACAAAAGCGACGATGAATAAGAGATGAAAGATAAGGACAGAAAAGAACAGAACAGACCCGAAAGAACAGAAAAAGCCTGCAGCGTTTTGGACCCTGCCGTGTGGGAAGTAAACCTGAGAGGATTTCCGCGGCAAGGGCTGTGAAAACTTATTTTATGCGTGGCGGGAAAAAGCCACCGGAAAAAGTGGGAACTAAAGGTTAAGGCATCGACATGGCTATCAAAAATTTCAGCGTTAACGTTCGCCTGGGTTTCAGAGTAGCGCCCCTAACGGCTCTGCGACGAGATTAAAATTTGTGCCGGTCCGATAGGCACGCCCCTGCTCACCGAGAGGGCAGCCGGTGCTAGGACAGCTCATGGATTCTCGTGAAGAGGGAACCACTCCTGCAACACCATAAATTATCTGATAATAATAGTTTCTCTCTCTCTCTCTCTCTCTCTCTCTCTCTCTCTCTCTTCAAATTTGTGGGCAGCATGGCACAGCTGTGGCCTGCGCCTTTAAATATTGACTGTTTGTGTAATTAACAACCCCGAGGTGTTCTTCTTACGAAACATTTAAAATAAAAGGATTTGCAAGTATCCATCTAAAAACCAGGGTAAAATGAAGCCCATGGAAGCTCTGTTCGATAGGTTTTATTTGAAGAAAACTATTTTCGATACATGGAAGATGAAGGTGCTGTAATATACAACTTATAGATTGAAGGAGCATAAGTGTAATTCTTCAGCGAAGTTAAACGTAGTAGACAGGTCTTGTCTGCGCAGCGCGTACAGTTAATTGCATGGCGTGACCCTTGCCTCCTCTGTCGACGTCGTCGCTCTGACAGCGCCTCTCATGGAGTTCCATTCGCGGCATCCCACCCCAACCGAGGGTACTGCCTTTGTTACACCCATCGCCACAGCGGGGCTTCTTTGTTTAGTATGGAGAGAAGGAACGCTAGTAGGCAGTCTAAGCGATTCTCCTCGTTTTTCTCTTCACATGATACAGCCGGCACGTACTTATCGCTGCGTACACGTTGATTGGCGGGCGCTGGGTAATAGGGACTGGTGCGAGCTTTCGCTGAGACCTCCTCCGAGACACGACAGTGGCGTGGTAAGACGTACAGACAGGCGTACAGACATATGGACAGACCGACAGACGTACAGACAGGCGTACAGACAGACAAACAGACAGACAGACAGACAGACAGACATTTAATTGTAAACAGGTTGGTTGGGAAGAGTCCGTAATCTCGGTCCGGGCAGCCGATGTTCGGGGCGATGAGGCGCTGTCAGCAGGGCGTCGTGGGCCCTGGTGACGACGCGAGGCGAGGCGTCGCGGGGCTACGATGACGGTGTCGCGCGTTCCGGAACGTTGACGAGGAAGACGCACCGTTTTTCTCGTATACGACGGTCTGCTCGGCAACCGCTTGCGATCGGAAGCCCCGTAGCAGCGGGCAAAAGGCAACAGCCCACTGTCAGTCGACGACAGACAGCACGGAGCGGGTCGTCCAGGCGCGTAGCAGGCCAACGTTGAGCGCCTCCACGAGTCAAGAATCGCGCCTCGGCCCCAGGATGCCAAGGCGCCAGGTTGACCCTTCTCGAGCTCGGGTCCCGAAAATCCGACGAGCTTCGAGTTTCCCACCCGGACGTCGCGCTCCTCGAACCTGCTCCGCCCACTCCTCCCGGCGTTATCTCCCCGTGCCAGCCTGCTCTCTCCAGCTCCTTGCTTGTGGCCACTTCCCATTGGCCCACGTCATTCCCTCGTGTGTCTTGCCGCTTCTTCTTTCTCGGCGCAACCACACCAGGGGCAAACCCCGCCGCCCGCACTTGCGCCACCGGCACTGTGAGGGCATCTTTCGGCCACGCTGTCGTCGTTGTCGTCGTCGTCGTCATAACGAGCTTTCCACCTCACACATCGATGGTGTAGGCTACAGAATTCGATAGCTGCCTTCCCCACGACGATTAGGCCTCTTACAATGCTTCTCAAGAAAGCCAGAAATGAACAAAATAATCGGCGGGTCATGCAGAGTGCATTCCAGCGTCTCGAAGGATTTTATTTTAAGTGCGAAGCACTTCAGGGGCCCGGGATGCTGTCTGTCCAATGTCGTTGGGCACCATGCACACAGGCTGATATCGAAACTAGTTAAGCGAGGGGGCCACAGACTCTCGGAATAGACCCCGCGAACAAAGAGCTTGTCTTTCCCGCCATGGACGCAGACAAGCTGGCACGGTCGAGCGACAGCGGGTGCTTTCTCGCGAAGGACAGCGACGCTGGAGAGCCGATTCGACTGTGCGACAACATGAAGCGGAAGCCAAGTACAGGCTAGAACAAAGAATCTACTCACCGGCACAGCCCCATTTAAGTAAACACCAAGGATCGACGCTTCGATTACAACAAGCCAACACGCTCCCTCATCCGATTCGACTTCATATGCAGTATCCTAACCATCATTCACCGCAACAAAAGTTCTACGGAAAGTCAGGCTCACTGTATCACATATTCTGGGTATGTAGTCGAAACTCGGACTTGCCACCCCTCTTTTATGTAGACCGAACCTCCAGGTAGCCCAAACCTTCTGTAGCCCGCCGTGCAGCGCACATTTCGTCGACCAGGCAATGCTGACGGAGAGGGCGGAAGGTGCGAAGACCACGTTTGGACTTCTGGACTCAGAAGCCATTCCTAAGCATAAATAAACTAAATAGAGGTTTTGCTCTCTCTCTCTCTCTCTCGATAAAGGGAGGAAAATCGCCAGCTTCTTCAGGCAGCAGTCAAGGCTAAACAACCGCGAAGGAAAACAAATCCTGCGGTTAAGTCCGAGAAGCCCAAACACTGGCTCTTCTGACAGCTTTCACGTTGAGTGGAACGGCGTCAATTTTTAATATTTATTGAATTATATGTTTACACTTCGTTGCCATTCGCATTCTCTCCTTTTTTTTTGTTTTTCCTCGCCCTTTTTGGGGCACGACTAGGGGGGTATGGAGCCCTCTGAAAGAAACAAGTCCTGCGTACGCCACTGGTCGAGGTTAGGGACGGGGTACGTCCACCCCGCTTGCTCGTCTGGACCCGATTTGGCCAAGCGACATCTATAATGGCAACTGAGCTATGGCTGCCCTGCGCGCTCCTTTTCAATAAATTTGAACGCAGCCGGTCAATAAATCGGTCTTGTTTCCTGTTAACGTTCGAGGGAATAATCATCATTACCGACGGAGCAGTTGGCTGGGAAATAAGTTTCCCAAACCCTCAAACTACGCAGAGGGGCCACAGTTTGGAAGTGCATTGGCTTCCTGCACAGTGCGGGGTCGCTGGTGATGTCACAGCTGAAAAAGCGACCCTTTTGGTTCACAGCCTTTCAGCTGCAGTTCCATTCGCGAGAACGTATGCGGTAACTCTCGCACATTCTATCACCTGGAAAACGCAACGGCCTGTTCGAGCCGACTCAGGACAGCAGTACGCGTCCCCGTGCACTTTACTAACCCAAACAGCCTTTTCAGGGGGCTGCCTGCACTAATCAAACGCGATGAAGCCTTCTTACATCGACAGTGGTTGAATGTGGCATTAATTAGGTACTTCCTGTTCAGAATTTTGCAGGCCTATTTGCCACATTGCTTTGCATTTGATTTATGCGAATACATCGGGCATGTCGTGCGCGCTCTGTGTTCACGGTGTACAGGCCGACATTCATTAGTCATTGCATCCCTATGCAGGCCACATTACGTGGAACTGGAGCGGAGGACTGCTTTGGGACCCGGTCTTTCGAAATGGATGGACTGCGACAGTTCTCTCGGGGCTCCTGTAAAGCGCAGGTTTACATGATGTTTGGTGAAGAGCACTTGTGCGGATACGGTGTATGTAACTGCGTTTCCTGATAGTATCTTTCCCCGTCGTTTTATTTTCGTTATTTAAAAAAAAAATTCTGATCTGCCTTAGAAAGCCAGCCCCAAACGCTTGGACTATATTTCATCCAGAATGAAACATACTTCACCTTTATTCCTTTCTCTTTCTCTGAAAAAAAAAAAACAAAAAAAAACCACGCTAGAACTTATAGCGGCTTGAGGTTTACAAAGAATAAGACTTTACGCCCAGAATGTCCTGAAAAATAAGACGAAATAAAAAGAAAGACACTCGCAGCTCGTCTACAGACAGAACCACTTTTGCTCATTAGGAGCATTTCTTACCGGGGTGAAACTGCGGTATTCCGTGCTTCTCGGTGCACTGAGCCCATCTCTATTCCTTTCCGCAATTATAAATTATTCACAGCTCGCGTGCCCAGAGATGATTAACAGGAAGGAGCGTACAGTAGCAGGGGAGCTTTCGGACGCAGCCGTGCATAATAAAAGGCCAGAAAATGTCCAGTAATTACCACTCCGATTCCAGGGGCTTTGGCGTCTTGGGGAACATCTTGCCAGTCCTGGAAAGAGCAGCCCGGGATATAGAGCTTCATTTTAAGCTGCATATTTCCATTTTCGTGCAACATTTGACACACCTGACACACCCTATCACTGCGTCGTGCTCTACTCTATCCCCTGAGTGAAAGTTATTCACAGGATGAGTCCTGTCTTTAGTTACATCAGGCTTTGCAGAAAACTATGAAAGCGTAAGCCTACAGGAAGAAAGTCCTTTGTCCTTGAGGGTTTTGAGTATCAGTACTGGGATATTATTTGCTCCCACACCCACTCAGCTGTAAGCTAGGCTAAACCGCACTTTGTCGTGTGTTGGAATGCTCGTTCAGTGAAGCAGCGCCCCGTGGTGATGAGTGTGTGCGGCGATAAGGATGAAATGCTGGCATCTTAGCTAGTGCGGATGTTTATGTAGATACGATGTCAAATGGGACGGACGTTGGGCCAACGAAAAGAAGCTTAAATGAGTGGTTAAAGGAGCACCATAACAAAGTAATTACAGCTGTTTAAGGCCACCTTGGAATTCACTGTCAAGAGTGTGGTTGCATGCCCGATATAGATAAATGTGCGTTTACACGTGGAAAGAAGTTTACAAGTAGAAAAATGCAAGATGTTGAGACGTCACACCAATTATTATGTTTTTGGTGTTTGTGTTTTTGTATATATTTTGTGGCAGTTTCGCCAATAAAAATTATAGTTGAAGTCAGCACCCGCCCTGCGTCATCTCTTGACTCTTGTCCTTGGCTTTAGTGCAGTGCATTCTAGTCGGATATGAATCCCGCCTCACTAATCATTACTATAATCACTAATAAATCGCAAACTACCTTAACCTATCTCAATCCACCTTAATACTATCTTAGTATACCTTAATGCATCTTAATCCATCCTAATTCCACGTTAAACCACCTTGATAATAATATCTCACTAATCAATTAATAATTAACTTTGGTAATAATCAATTGCATCTCATACACGGCTGGCATGCTTTGGTTCGCATCTGGCCTTCCTTTGGCCCCGTTATATTTTTGTACTAGGCTTCGTACTGCTCGTGTGGACGCCAAGGTCATTCAAGCTCACTTATAAGACTTTTGCCTTGAAAAGTTTTGCCCCGATTTTTTTCGTTCTCCACTCGGTATTAAAAACAATATAAAGTGCAAAATGCCAAATAGCTTCGACAATCGCGCTTGGTCCTATAGCTCCAGAAGAGCAGAATTTTAAAAATTCGCAAAGAAAATAAAGGTCTGTCCGGAATCCTTAGCACAACCCTCTATCAGGCTTGAATTGCCGCGTGCGAATACGGTCCTCACGAAATTGCTTTCAACTTGTGGTTACGTCTTCCACACTAACTTGTTATCTCGAGTTGTTACATCAAACGTACACAGAAACTGCAGCTGTTTTACACCCTTCCTTTTCAGCCAACCGTGAAAAGAGAGGAAGGCCAGAGTAAGAAACACGCTCTTAATGAGCTGTCACTTCCAGGACCCCAGTGCGTACCTCGACGGCAATTTCTCTTATGTCGTCCAGCGAACGGCACACTGATTCCAAATCTTTCAACCTCTGTCGAGCCTTCAGTTTCATCTGAGGCATCGTACACACTCGCGATACGAAAGGTGATTGAAAAGTGCGCGTAAACTCGACGCAGTGTTCCGGGACGAAGCCGTGCCCGAAACAACCTCCAACGCTGCGCTGAAATCGCGTGAATTTCTCGAACTCTCACAAGCGCTGTATTGTGTAGTACAACTCGTCTAAGCTTTTATGAGCATGCGATGCCGTTGTAGCAATATTGAAACCAGTCTTGACATTTTTGTGCGCGCCTTTCGCGCACGGATCTCAATACGAAACGCTTCCTAGAGTTTGCAAGTTGTGGAGCGAAAGCTCCTACTAATTTCGGAGAGAGATTGTACTCCCTCCGTAGACGGTCATGTATTGAAAGCAGGCAGGAATATTTACACGTTTGCAGCTTCACTAGGATCTGATTAATTATGACAAGTGAAACTCGGGCTAATGATAGAGTCGTCTGAGTGGTTCATTTCAGTATTTTACACTTGGTCTGGAGTGAGCGCGTGTGATTCTTTGTCGGCGTGACCCGATAGGCGCGCGCAATTTTAGTCAGAACATAGCGCAAGGCAGCTTCGCTGTAGAACACGGAAGGCATACGCACCCTTTGCATGCTGCTTTACGTCTATGCCACCAGGTATATCTGCCAAGGTGGCTTCACTGCTGGGAGGTGCACCGGCTTTCTGGCATTTCCGTATATCTTGTTTGACGTAACGACAACGCGTTACTGATTGAATATTTCCTGTTGAATGTATTACAGCATGTGAGGATGTGCACCCGTAAATGTTTCAAGTAAGGGGCTCTGTAAAGTACCTGCTTTTGGCTTGAAAGAACAATTGTTTGTTATGATGGGATTGTTAAGTGCAAGTGTACAAGGCAGTCTGAAGCTTTGCTTTGCTCCTTGGGTTTTTGTGCTTTTAAAAGGCCACTTGGCCTTCTCCGTCATCTACGGACAGGGCTACAAAAGCACTCGTGTGCTTTCTAAAAACTACGGAATTGCACAGAAGAGTAGCGCAAATGTCTACTCTCTAGGAACTCGTTGAACTTGTTTGCCTGTAGTGTCCTACTGCTGGGCACGCCATTCTACACTCTTAATCTGGTTCCACGTAAGATCCACTTAGTAACTGGAACTTTTTTGCAAAAAAGTTCCAGTTATATATTTGGAACCGTGTTCCACATATCCTGAAAAATTAAGTGGAACAGTGCACCACATTTTTTTCCACTAAATTATCTGGATCAGTGTTCCAAATAAAAGTATGCGGATCACTGTTCCAAATAAAAGGGTAGTTTAAGTTACTGGAACATTGATCCATGTAAAATGATTATGGAATTTATCCGGTGCGCCGTTCCAGGTACCTTCAGGCCAGCTGTTCATATAAAACGGTGTTCCTATAGACATTGGGAAGCTGTCTATGGGACTCCACTTTTCCAATATTTCTGGTTTCCTGTCGGTATACACCGAGGTCATATGCCAGGCTTGCGGATGCATTGGTATCCACAGGAAACCGCAAGCACCATTTTAACACAGCCTTGATATATGACCCGCAGTCATACGAACAATTGGAAAGCAGAAACCACCGCAGCAGTGTTGTCCCTGACAGTTCCCAACAGTTGCCTATCGGAGCACAGTTCTATATAAAAGTTGGTCTGAGGCACCTAGAGCGGCACACAGTCTTTGGCTTCACCCGCAGAATCCTGTTCTGGGTTTCAGCTGCATGTAAAAGAAACAATATATTGCATTAAAATACGCACGAAACCAACTATTATGACTCATACACTGCTTTTCAACATACTATACAACTTTATTGGGTGTTAGTATGATACATTTCAGATTTGAATAGCTGTCTATTTTAAATTGCACAGAAAATGACCAACGCACAAGGAATAAATACCATAACGATAACACTAGGCTCCAAGTGGCATTTTCACATATTCACCTTTACTCAAAAACATGGTTAATAAAGACGGTATTAGGGGCAACTGCTTCACAAATAAATAGACGTGTGCGTCTACCGTGGCACTGACACACAAGAGTGAGCATCAAATATGCTGTCTTATCAGAAAAACCAAGGTAATTCAAAGGCGGAATGACTCATTGCGCTTGCCATACTATGTTTACGCATAACTGTTTGGGAAAATGCAGTTTGCTATTAAATTGTAGGGAAAGGCCTAAAAACAAGCTATACACGGTTGTATTATCACAAACCTACAACAGTGCAGTGCAAGAGTTTAGGAAAACAACGCTCGAGCCAAGATTAACGATAAAACATTTTGACACGAGAGGTCACATGTGGCAGTATGCCACCATTAAAACATGATTATTAAAGATAGTAGTTTCCTGACACCAGACGTAAGTGTAACATCAAGCTATTTGTAGGCAAAATAGACTTTATGAGCGTCCTGAAAAGGCCTTTGACTTAAGGCACGTTACTTGCCCAAACAATTTGTAGTTGTTTAAAATAATTCATCCCAAGAAATCTCACAAAAGCCAGCGTGAATATTATATAATATTGCGAACCAGGTAGCTGGAAGCATGTTACACATATTAAAATTTAACATGCAAACTAATTATATACGTCATCAATTCAAGCGGGAACAAGTCAGACATCCTTAAGAAGCAAACAAGCCAGCGTTGAATCATACAGGTGACCAGTTTTACAAAACAGACTTGAAAGCATTTTTTCCAGCCTAAACATTTTACCTTAGGTGAAATTCACAGTTGCGTGCTGTAAAAACCCTCCCGTCTTGCTATCAGTGTAATTGTGACGAAAGCCCTGCTTCTGCCAAGCAAGAATTGCAGCTTTGTTCAAAGAAAAAAACTTGTTCTAGCCAAATACGCACATTTTCAATTCTTCTAGGTCATGGGTGTCAGCTCACATCTGGTACTAAAATTTATCAATGAAGGCGGAAGCCATCTGCGTAAATAATCACTGTCACTTTTGCATCAGCAGCAGCACTGCCACGAAAAAAAATCTCATGAGCTACACTTGAATAATAAGGACGTTACAATGCGGTACCATGAACTACATTAACACCCACTATAGATTCAAAGGCAGCCTGCGCATTGTGCCAATGATGAAAAATAAGGCACGACTTCAGTTTCAGTTGACATGAAACTTGCATGTGCTAGTAACTTAAACCTCTTCATCTGATTTCACCCCCTTCATCTTTCATCTGACCTCCTTCATGCCTTTCAATAGATACTTGAACGTCTACCAATAATTTAAAATCCCAAGTAGAGCTGAACACTTCAAGTATTTCAACAGAGACTCCAACTTAAATGACACCAGGCCACTGTCAAACTTCTCATGCTTTCCAAGAACTCCCTGCAAAAGTCCCAAGAACTCTCCAAAGGCACACAACCATATGAACATGATGACGATGAAAAAGATGACATATGCGGCGAAGAGGATGACCACATCCTGAAGTGACAATGCAGGCGGCGAATCCATGATGTGTTTCTTGCGGGCAATATTGATGCCGCCAGTCCCTTCTCAGAATAACCGGGCCTCGAGAAGACTTACTGCTCACCTCATGTACCTTCAAGGAAACAAAAAATTTTGTTACATGGTTGCTTTAAATGAGTGAGTTGCTTAGTCCCTTTCATAACACAGTAATTGATTTAAAATCAGTGATTTCTTGGATTTTTTCTGGGAGGGCTGCTAAAGGTGAAAGTGCGCTAAACAATATCACCACAGACAATCAATGAAATTGCCCTGATTCTGGAAAGTATCCAACTTTGCTGCCTCGGTATCCTGAATATAAGGTTTTTTATCCTTGAGAGGTTTCGTTTATTAATCAAATAATAATTACTATAATCACCTTTCAGCATTATATTTTACACACCTTCTCTCTGCAAAAAATGTTCTCTGTACTGTATAATGTGCTTCCTAGAATGCTGTAGTGAGGCTGGCTTATTATAACTTACAGCTAAACTATGTTTCTACCACAAAGAAATAAATGGCCAGTCATAGGAAATCATAAATATCGCACTGTGGCAGAAATGTTTTGTGAAATTAGTTCCACCCAAAATATTTCACTCTCGATATGTATTACCTCCATGGTTCGTAGAGGTAAGAGGCAGAAGTTGAGCTGACTAATGCTGAACTAGGCTGTTGCACAATTTTCTTATAAATCGCAACTATAGCACATTTTCTTGCAGACGTCACTTTCTGTGCTCTAAACAATTTCCTTAAAAAAATTACCCCTTATTTAACCACCTGTCAAAATCCAATGCAAGCATTACTCATGCTACGCCTGTATTTGGGAGTATTATTGGTGCTACGGGCATATTAAAATCGGGAAATTTAAATCGTCAGTTGCCACCGCATTGTTGTAGCAGCAACCACGTTGGGCGTGTCCGTGGTGCTGGCAAATCACAGCAACAACTCTCAAGGTGTAAAAGCTAAATATTTACAAAACTGAAATACAAAATAGTGGTTTTTTTGGCCACTGTTGGAGCATCCGTAATAGGCGGAATATGAACACAATGGCCGATATTGGCGTTCACGATAACTTCTTAACAGTGAGATTTTATTAGGACGAACAGACCCAGAAATTGAGTCTCGCAAAAACAAAATGCCAGCTTACCCAACCAAAGTTAAGACCCGGGTGTTTCTGCCAGGGCCGTCTCAAAGTGCACTTCCAGGAAAGTTTCGCTAACGTGTTCCGAAGAGCACCTACTGTCACCTTGAGCCACAGGCCAAGCTGTCACTGAAAAGAAGTTTCAAACCATTAGTTATAAAGAAACTACCTAAAAACGCGCCATGAAAGACCCAAAAATGGCAGTGCGTACTTACTTGTAGAATGCAATGAATTCATCCCGTGCAAGAGCTTTAATGTGTTGCCTTCTGATGATGCACTTCCAAGAATGGGTCCAAATACAATTAAAATGGTCATATGCATTCCTTGTACCGCTGTTTTAGGTCTATCTTCGCCCTATTGCCTAGAAAATAAACAGTACAAAAATATCAGAGAATAAATTTATGCCTTGCTTTACCCAGGGAGCACGAGAAAATATTGAACAATGTCTGATTCGTTCCACGAAAGTAGAATGTCTTTTTTACAGCAGAAGCCCTGGTAATCTTTTCTTGCTGAACAATTTGAGATATGAAAATACTTGAACATACTTTAAGCTCAGCTGTCCTTGGTCTATGCGAACTGGTGAATATCTGCACAATATGCACGACTCAAAAAGTACTCTTTTGTGGCTTATGAGCTCCACTGGGCATTCATAATCCGCCACACTCTCCCCGACGACCCTTCAGCATGCCAAAGATGTCTTCAGCCAGTGAATGCCACAGCCATGACTTCGCAGGAGCATGTAAAGAAAGGAAATAATTTGTTTTCATTTTTCTTGCAGAGGAACAAAAACATTTGTCACAACCTATCAGTGGGGGCGCCAAATGTCTCCACAGTCAGCCATATACTCTTTCTGAACAGGTCATAGAGTATGAATACAGAATGTAGCAATCTGCTTTTGCAGTATAATGTCTACGTTCAAAGGAGAACAGAAATGAATTAATGTTTGGTGCACATCATGATGCAACAACTTTGCACCCGAGCGTTTTGAAAATTATTCCAACTCTCGAGCTGCCACTGACATTGATAGCATAAAATGGCAGGAATGGATTATTTTTAAACTTACTTTGTGACGTTAAAGCTTCTAATAATCCACACGTGAGTTTTATGGGTAATTATTCTGAGGTCTCCGGTTACCACTGACATTGACAGCATAGAAACGGCACCACACTTTCTGCGTGTTTCCACCTGCCTTCCCCTCCACAAAAGGAACGTTTTGTTACTACGCTACTGCTCAGACAACCACTTTCCCTTTCATTTCACTACACGTTAGGGAGCCAACTAACGTTGACTAGTGTAAATAGACCATCTGAATTCATCGAAGGCATTGGAAGAAACAAGGAACAACTACACACACAGCACAGATAAACGTAAGCAGTGCTGCCGCCAACGCCTTGAACGCACATCAACATTAGGCGGAATAGCGTGATTAGCACAGTAAATTTATGGCTCTCAGAAGACCAACACAACGCAATTAACACGGAAGTTTGAAAATACCGATAAGTCTTAAGACAGACGCTCCGACAAACATGTTGTGCAGTGTGTGCGCGTGAGACAATAGCATGCGACTAACCCTAGAATATTCAGTACCGCTGACAGGTACAGCAACCGTCAATATACAACTAAGCAACACCACACCATAAGGGGACATGCAGACTCGAGAAATGCGCGCACCAGCCACTTTCTAAATAGCACTAGCTAACGTACGGAGTCAGAAATGTCAAGCCGACTCCGACCCACAAACACACAAGCTGAAATAACGGCCGCAAACATTTCTCGCATCGAACAGGCAGAGGAGCGGCACGTTTATCGGACGCAGTGAAGAACAAGTCAAAGAACAACAACCGTTACCAGAACATAAATAAGCAGCACTGACCTTTTTTGCGCCTCCCGGCAAAACTTCACTTCGTCGAACAGTAAGTACAGCCCAAGGACATGAAGAAATCCGCAGTTTTACGCCACAACCAAACTGGTAACCGTTCCCGGGCCGCCAGTCTGACCGACAGTTCATTTAGTACATCAGGCGCATAACGCGAGCAATCGAGAAAACCGCTATAGAAGGCCACTGGTGGCGCTGCATGCGGACGAACAAAAACTAGCTTGCGGAAACGTTGAGACGTAGGGGCGCTGCTGTCGTTAAAAGTGTTCACGCAGTGCCGTTTTTCCCTCATCGTCGTTGTACCCGTTGCCGTCCCACTATACCATGCATCAACGCAAGCGGCGCTGCCTTGTATCACAGAACAGGGAGGATTTTAGAGAAGCAAAGGTCTAGCTTTGCCTGTAGTGCCAGAAAAAGCGTAGTGGCGGCGTCGTGAACTACCCAGTACGCCCGCTTGATGGCGCTGTAAACACGGCTTTGTAAACATGGCGGATGCTTTTTGCACAGGCCGCTTGAGCTCCTTAATAACATGGCTGCCCTCGCACGGCGACCGCCGGCTCGCTGCTCCACGGCCGGACTCGACTCTCCTCCTCCCGCGCGCGAAAGGGGCGTCGAGTCCGGCCGTGGCTGCTCCTGCTGGCTGGCACGCTGGTCGCGTGTTTACTTGCGCCGCGCTAGTGAAGTGATGTTACGCCAGGTGACCAGATGGCCTCGACTGGCACAGACCACAGTGAGCAGCAAGTGAGAACAAATCGTTTATTGACATCCGCAAGTTTACAGAGGCCAGGACATCATTTCATTTCGATCGCTGCAATTGTACGTCGCTTTCGTGACAACATTTTTTTTTTTGCCATAACAACTCGTTCACTTGCGCTAAGATTTCGAACGAAGGGCACAAATGAAGTATTGACGGCGACAACGGTTTCCTTTGCACCGTCTTTCTAGCGGAGTGCATAACACTCACCTTCTGTTGGAAGAATCGAATATTCTGGCCTCGACAGCTGCCTTCCGATGCGGAATTCCCCACATTTGTCATTCCACAAGCACTCAATTCCCGTGTTTTGCCAGTCCTCTCAACAACTGATGGACGCAAAAGCACATAACAGCAATAACAGTCACGAAACCGGTGCTCCGCGCACATTGAAACGGTCGGCCGTTGCAGCGGTTTCAATTTGAATTGGCGGCTTTGTGGTTGCGAATTCAGAAACGAGGTGGTGCACCAGTCGGCTGTTCGTAAAAAGTTGTGTACATTTTTGCTCAACGGATGTTTGATGCGGAACTTGTTAATAGTATTTTTAAATAACACATTGTAAGCGAAATGTGTGGGCTCTTTGAGTCACGGAATGAATGTTTTGTATTCTATACCAAAAGTAACATTTTGCCTGCGCCGTCTGGTGGGCTTGATGGTCGAAAACAGCGCTTTAGGTTGGTCACGTGGGGCGTCGATTTTTACGCCGCCTATAGGGAAGACAGGGAACGTCCAAGCTTGAGAGGCCTGCTTGTATTCTTTCCTCCATGCTGTCAACGCATGCGCACGGCATGCCGCACTGAAGTGGCGGTCGTTTCGTAATCGTTTCGGCCAACTTTTTCTTCCTCCGTGCCTTTGGCGATGCACGCCGTGGCCATTGACCAGCCCGCGGAAGAGATCACAAGCTCGGCACCCTTGATCGCTTATATTTGCTTTGGAAAATGTGAGTAGGCCTCTAAGTGGACGTCTACGCGGCTCTGAGGCTGGAACAAAGAGCTCAGATATTAGCCAATTTAACACGTTAGTTGGGCTAAAGTTTTTTCTCTCCGCGGGCCGTGAGCGCGTGCGGTATGTGTGCATAAACTTTTATGACACCTTTATTTTGTTCTTTGCAGTGAAAACAAAACGACGCTTCTTTATTGACTGCGTTCTCTTGACAACAAGTCTTTCCAATACCAATAATATATACAGCGACGCTCTTTGATACCCACGTTATAGAAAACTACTTCCGCATAGTGAATTCAGTGTGATTACTCGCTAATTAGCGAGTAATAATACATCTGCCCGTTTTCCAGCAGTTTTTCTTCATGAACACCAATAGTGCAGGAAAAGAGCAACGGGGGGACCAGCAGGAGAAGGCAGGTCATTCGGTGAACTTGAATTACTACGGCCAGTAACAACATTAAGGTAACACTGCGAAGTTTCGCGATACTGCAATGCATAATTTGAAATAAGAATGCCATTTCAGTACAAATATATAGAATGTAAGGCAGATGCCGCGGGGTAGATTTAGTTCTCCGGGTTTTGTGTCATTCTCCTCCTGCAAAGAGGCTTTCGTTTTGCTTGTGAAAATTACTAGCCGGGACGAGACAAAATACAAAAACTAACTTCTAAGCATATAACTGCATTCGTAGCATGATGTGTGTGGTGTAAAATGTGACGCAGTCGGTTACCATTATGTATGTACCGCATCACAACATAAGTAACGTGGACTAAGTACCATTGAGCGCGTACTACACCACAGCGAGATGATGGCTGAGTGTTGAACAAAAACTGCCGTTTCTGCGAAGCTTTGTAAACCAAATACATAAAATGTAGTGGCCTCAACAAGTATTTCGTTATGAAGGTGCTCACAAAAGCACCACGAATTCTTCAGCACTATAGCAGTTGTGGCTTCGCCGGAAGGCAGACTGAGAAAGAGAAGACGTTTAGTCCTCAAATTCAAGTCACTGGTGATTTTGTACTTCACGCCTCAAATTAGAAAAATACGGTGGTCACGAAAGCGGTTTGAGTGCCGCAGAACACCAGAGAATGGGTTCCTGCAATTTCGTCTTTTCCCTAAGATATCTTTCTTGAGACATTTTTAATGCTTTGCACGGCGTTGACAAAAAAGTGGGATTTCGTTTTCTGTCAAAGGACATCACTAAAACAACAGCTTAGCCGTATTATGAAAGTTAACTGCTGCAAGGCAGTTTCAGAGATGTCGGCGAAGTTCATTAAATTTTATGTGCGGTGTGCGCGTGTATATTAAACGCGCACGTGCATCTTGGGTATAGAAGCACCTAATATATATGCGGTTCATTGTTCCAGTTGATGCATGAAAGAGTGCATACTTCACTGCCGTGCACGAGTTATGTGGAACAAGACACGAGCAAAAAATATACAAACGCACTCTCCCCAACCGCTTACTGGGACATAAGTGGAACAGTAACCGGAACCGCCGACACCGCATGACCCCATTTCTTCGGTTCCAGATAAAAACCACGAACACAAAGAAAACAAGCTGACGGTTCCAGATAAGATCCACCTATATGCCTCGTTCCAGTTATTCTTTCGTTCGGATCCCCATAAAATATATGGATCACCCGTTTTAACTGGAACTTATATGGAACCAGATTAAGAGTGTACGCTATGTCTGTACCTTTCCCCGTCTTTTTCCTCTTTTTCCTCATTGCTCCCTTTCCCCGTGTAGGATAGCCTGCTAGGCCGTAGCATGGTTAACATTACTGCCTTTCCTTTTCCCTCTCTCTCTCCCTCTCTCTCCCTCTCTCTCTCTCTCTCTCTCTCTCTCTCTCTCTCTCTCTCTCTCTCTCTCTCTCTCTCTCTAAAAAGCCGACTTTTACTTACAGCAGAAAAGGCCGTTTTTCTAGCTTTGTTTACGAATTTTTAGGCCAGGTCAGACTTACACGCTAGAGCCAGTACGAAGAGATACCAGCAAAATAAAGCTGAACCGAAAGAGCCCGAACGTTTTTTCTGCGGCGTATTTTATGGGGACACTGACCACGCAACCCACAAAGCGGTTTGAAAGGGCGGCTAGAACCTCAGCATTGAGTTAAAACATTTCCACAGAGCCCACGATGCCCTAATGTGGTTCATTAAAGGACCGTGGAGAAAAGACACGTTTGGTTTTCATTCGAAAGATTGCCTTGTTGGAATCATACTGACACTAATTTTAACGTAAACTTCGCTCAAACAAGCTACATAATTAGGAAAAAAGTGAATAGCCATGCCACCCACTAGCTCATTTCCCGCACTAGAACATATGACGTCGCAAGCACAGCCATGCGATTGGCTAAGGCCGGCAAAAGCAAACCTAAGCTACGCATGGCTTTTAATCACGCAGAAAGAGCTATTTTCGCTTAAGTGTAATCCATATTCATTTTATAGCAGTAAGAAGGGTGTGGGTAAACAGTGTAAGTTGCGACTTGCGAAAGTGCACGTAAGCATAGAAGTACCGATGGGTACTGCTGTTGGTATTGCGCGCACTATGCTTGTTTTAGCTGCAGAGCACTGCGACGGTTTGCGGTTGTCTCACACGACACGGGTCGATTGGCATAAGCGACGGTGGCTTACGTGACCATATTTATCGAGCGAACACCATGTTTCACGAAATGAATATTTTCTACCTTAGCAAACAAAGCAAAGGCAGAACACGGCCAGCCGCGATATAGTGGCGCCATTAGGTTGACTAACGGTAAAAAAGGCTCCGCAGCACACTAGGCTTAGCTTGAAGACCTGCTCTTTTGATGTAATTGCAGACTTCATGAAAACACACGATTTGGCGGGGGGAGAATCAACATTTTAACTTAAACTGATGAATTTCTCAGTGAATAAACCATCGCTTGCTTCTGGACAAGCGTTGGGAGCATTACAAAACACAAAATCTTTCGAATAAAACAAACTTGCATTTTGTCTGCATGGCTCCGGCGCAGTCGGCGCTGCAGCCGGCGCCAGCGCCTTGGCTTTCTCTTTCGCAGACAAGAGCAAAGCGGACTGATCTTGAGCTGAGCTTCTCGAAGCACTCTGACGTGTGTCCCCCACACGTGTGCGAAAATCTTTAGTTTCAAACAACTTCTCATTCTGGGCGACATGGCATCATGGATGGTTATTAAGCCTTGTTCCCCTAGCTAGTGCACAACTTTTAGCTAAGACGTCGCCCTCACAAAGAAATGTTCGTGTAGGCTTGCGTGAGGCATGCGTATATAATAGATTTAGGGGTGGCTTCTTTAAATCCGGAAATAATGGACCAGACCAAAAGTATATCATCACGTATGATTACAAGATTGCTCATTTCGACTGCATTTTACCAAGTCATTGCGGGTATTTTGTAGTCAGTGCGGATATTTTAACAAAAATACCGGCATAGAAAACCACTGAGTGGTTCAGGCTTCTCTACTGTAACGATGCCTTGTTGAACTGCGAAAGCAAGGATCAGCAGTATGATAAGGCTCACAGGCAAGGATCCGAATCTTTCCGAGGCTCATCGCTATACATACTTGCACGTGACGTGACCAGTGCCCTTTCTTGTGCACTGCTCACCGCTTCCTTAGCGTTGCTCGAGATAAGAGCACCAGATAAGTTCACTGCCTTTCGCAGTCCACGGGGTTCACCAACATGGTAGCTATCGTGACAACAGTGCAAGCTATGTATACTATATGCTGCAAGAGAACAAAAACCTCGGACGACACGTAAGCACTCGGGAAGGGCCTCGAAGGCAAAATGCAGATTTGGTTCATTAAAAGGACTGATTTGTCGCGATAACAATGACACCAATTTTATCGTGAACTTCGAACAAATAATCTAGATATTAAAGAAAACAGATGAAGAGCGAGAGACTCGCAAGCCACTTTCCGGCGACGTCTCTACAACGTCGCAGAATCTTTTTATGTGGGATTGACGGCCGCCCACTAAAGAAACCGCCCAGAAACGTTAAATGGGTGATTGTAGCGGGGCCTCTAGTTCTGTTTGATCGTATCAATTCAAATGTTAACGTCCAGTTGTCGCACTGATAACTGTTTTTTTCAGTGCTGGCCTCTTTTGCGTCGCTTCTGTCCATACTTGGTCCCTCTAGCGTGAAATCTAAAACCTTTTCAACGTTTCTTGCGTTTCTTTTTTGGTAAAAAACTGAACGTCTTCCAGAATCGAGCTTAGCGAGTTATCAAAGGCTAGCTCTTTCAAATTTACCAAGTAGTATTTTGTCTTACTGGCCCCTTTAGTGTCTATTCCAACAATCGGGAGGTCACGTGACGCAGAACTGATAGGCTGGTATAGCCATGGGCTGCCGCCATACGCTGCCGTGGGCCCGAAGCGGCTGCAACGCGGCGCACCGTGGTCTCTGGAGACTGGTTTGTGTATGGTGAAACAAATCGACGTTTCGTGAAACCTTTTGCACTCTTTTTAGTTCCGCCGTCGAACGTTGCGAGAAATCTCGGCCCGAGTGCATGTGAGCTTGCGCCCCGTGAGGAGCACCCCCGCGTCGTCCAGGATTGTGCGTGAGCTTGCGCCCCGTGAGGAGTGCCCAGCATAGGCCAGCTCAACCTTCGAGAACACTCTGCCCAGCGTTCGTGGAGCAATCTCTCGCGAGTTCTTCTCCTCGCCAGTTCACGTGCGTTTGCGCCTGAAGTGGGGAACACGGACGTCGAGTTCGCGAAGCCAGCTGCCGCGGGTTCTAGCAGGTGCTAAGGCGGTCCACTTTGGGAGAGATGTGAAAGGCTGCGGACAAAACGATCCAACCCTGGATTTCCGAACTTTCAGCGGCAAGTTCGGAAATCCATGCGAGGTGCAGCAGCCGGGTCTCCCACGAAGGGTCAGGGGCGGCCAGCTCTGCTGTTTCTCCAGCCTTGCACCGCCAGTACAAGCTGCGCAAATCTTTTTTCCCTACCCGCACCTGCTTAGTAGAGACGGGTCCTTTCAAACTGTCCGCTGACCGTTCTAGTTGAGATGCAACGACAACGGTCGACGGAGAACTCCATCGATCGTTACCATGGTAACCACCAGCAGCCGGACAATGAAAGCGCCGCACTTGAGTCATAGCCGCTCATCTATCGTGCTCTGCCTCGAATGCAAATTGTGGGTTTTGCACCCGTCAGTTCCCAGATGTTGCCTCCCTGCACAGGGGAAAAGCACTCTCCAAAAAAATATACAATTTGTATTGTTCATATTCTTCTTCGGGTTTCGCCATCTAAGGGATTCGCTCCGCAGAAATGAGCCGCATTCTTAAGTAGTGGGACCCGTAGCAGTACGAGCATTGAATTAAGCAGCCCTAGCTAGCGCTGAAGCAGTCTGGTCTTATATCTCATCTTGGGCTACATCATCAATTGGGCAACCTACGTAGCGAAGATGAGATTAATGGAGTTCCCTAATACCCGAAGCCGTCTCGTGTGGCCGCTGGCGCAGTCCTTGAGGCCATCGAACCGTTTGTCGCCTCGAAATATTTGAATACTGCTCCCGCATGCTTGCTCTAGAGGTTATCAGATTGTACAGAAAGGCCAATTTAACAGGGCTTTCTGAAAATGTAAGCATGAGAATGGAACAGAATGTCGAAACGAGTTTCCGCAGATCCCAGGATATACGTTCTCCAAGAACCGAGGCAGGAATTCAGTGGAATTGGAGAAAGATGAAGGCAGCCGAAAAGAAATGAAAGGTGGGGCTTGTGAACACAGCGTAATTGCAGCCCTTCAGTAACACATAAAATGTAACTCTGCTGCCCGACTGTGCCAGTTACAGACAAAAGCCACGGCCTAATGAGAGCAGAACTTTTCCTTCCCCTGTTTAGACCATTGGTCTCCCCTTTCAACAAAAAGTTTTACTACTCTTTCGTAAATCTGTTATGTTTCGAGTTTGTGGTGCGGAAGAAATGTTCTGTCATCACTCTTCGCCGCGGTGACCTGCAAACTAATTTTGGGCACATAGAAATTAGGCGCTACCATCAAACCGCATTCATTTTGTTTTTAAATACTACATGCGAGCCACCGTTTCGGCGGCAATATCAGTAGGGAACTAGGGAACTAGCTCTGAATATTTACTTTTTCTAGAGCTTAGCGGCAGCCCGCCCGATTTCGTCAAAAGAATAGGCTGAATTGGATAGCAAGCTCTAGTCAATGCTTGCACATTTACCCAAGCCTCGCCAGTAGTTTTAAATAGGGAAAACCCGTTAGCATCATATGACCATGGTATAAATTTGCTGAATTTAACAAACCACGTTGGAAAACATAATAACGCAATGATAGCAGCCGCAGTAATTATATTCATACAGTAATCTTTACACGCAAAAGCAGACACGATAGCTTTGCGGGCCCAAGAGACAGACTATATAATAAATAAATAAATAAATAAATAAATAAATAAATAAATAAATAAATAAATAAATAAATAAATAAATAAATAAATGCCCTGACCACCGATGTTCATTTTCAGTATCAATGCTGTTTCGATAACCGATGAGGCGTTCGTCTGTTTTTCATGATTTTTTTTTCAATATCTGGAAACGCGTACCTAAGATTGATAGATAATAGTGTGTCTTTTATTTAGAGTTGGTAGAAACACTGCTCGGGGTGCGTCCTCATCTGCGGCTACAGGTCCACGTAACTGAAATATCTTGGTTTATGATCCTGTCCGGAATTGGAGTTTTCAATAGTCGAAGTGCTATTCTTCAATCTGTATCAAAATTGTAAGATTCCGCTAATACTTGTTCAAATACTTTTCCTCCAAATGTCTATCCCTCTCCCGCCGTATTTTCTGTGTGTAAACAGGAAGCCGTAATTGATCGCTCAACTGTACTTGTAAAGACTTTGCGGAGCAATCTGAAAAGATTTATCATCACGTGAGTAGAATTGCAACTAACGTTTTTCTGTCTTCGGCACGTAGGCGCCCATCTCCCTTCGGCAGGGGCTCAACGATGCAGCAGAAGCGGGGAAAGCAATCAGCGGAGCAAGCAATTTGTCCAGCTGGCGGCCTCGATCCGCCGGGACCACGCACCTTTCCCTGTGCCTGCCTTCGGTCACAGCGGCTGCCAGAAACGGGCACGACAGGCTCGCGGTTTTTATTTTTGCCGCCTTTTCCCCCCTCCTTCGTGCCGTGACGGAAATGCAGATGGCTGCGCCCATCGGCGGCTTGTTGCGAGGAACAACAACAGCAACAACAACAACAAAAAATCCCGAAGAATTCTCTAAGCTTGAACAAAGCAACAGGTATACTTGGGGAACTTCTTGTATGTTTTCTTTCTCGTTTTCTGCAGTAATTTTGTGTTTTTAATGTTTTTGTAAGACCTAATAGTGTAGCAAAGTGTGGCAACATACTAAGCCCTTGGGTTTGAAAATTATTAAGATATTGTTTACTTAAGAAGTCTGTCTGACTGTCTGTCTGTCTGACTGTCTGTCTGTCTGTCTGTCTGTCTTTACTGCGCGACGTGCCCCATAGGTATACGTTGGTCATACGGGATCACTTGATTAGAGGCCCTTTAACATCAGTCCCGAGGTGCCCATAGGTGTATGCGTGGAGATGAGCTTCTAGAAAGGATGCGTATGCACTGTTTGACAATTTCCAGTCGGAAGTATGCACCATTGCTTTTTAGAAGTTCAGGTGGTGTGCACTGTACCGGGTGTATTTTGAGTGAAAGATGCGTCTCATAGCGTACTCCTGGGGCGTTGGGTTTTAGAGCAGCATTATTGATTGCACTGATTTCAGAGCAACAGGTAGCTGGACCGACACAGACCAGAAACGAACCCTTGCCCTTGCCTTCAAGCTGCTGTGTATACTATGTAGGGACCAGATTATTTGCAGAAAAACGAGTTTACGAGGGTCCATTGAAACATTCTAAAGAACAAAGCAGAAAAGCCATTTAGCGTTACATTGTTCAGCGAGGAAACCAGTCGTAAAAAATGCACTATTTCCCATTGAGCGGAGTGCTTGTTATTTTTTTGTACAGTGGCTGTTGCGGGCTAGGGTTGTAAATGAGTTTTTTTGCTGTTTCACAAGCTAATACGCTCGTAGCCTTTAGAAAAAAGCTCTCCAAAAGTTTTGAGAGTGTATGAAGAGTTTTGAGAGAGAGAGTGTATGACGTTTTGAGAGTGTACTAAGCTGAACAGTTGGGAACACACTTTAAATTAATATGACAGCTCTGCCTTCTCTCTTACCTTCTGAACTCCACTAACCTAGTGCAGGGCAGCAAACCGGGCTCTGCACCTGGTTATAATTCATGCCTTTCCCTTTGTTTTTTCCTCCGCTTTCCTCAGAGCTGTATAATGGACGTTGTTTCTCTGAAAAAAAGCCCACAGCCTTTGTAGAGTGTGCGCATGAGGAAAGTTGCACTGACATCGCTTATCAACCAATCCCTATAGGGCCAACATTTTCACTTTCCAACGCTTAGAAACACGGAAAAGGGAACTGTCGTTCTGAAAGATGAAGTAGTAATTACGTCTCCGGCGTGGAGCGCTGCTAGGCCGTTGCGGGTAGAAGCTTCAACCAATTATGAAGCTTCCTGCAGCGCAGTGTGGGAAGATTATATGTAGGCGCACCGGTAACCCGCAAAAAGCTTCGCGTCCAAATATAGAAGCTTCCATAGAAGCATAGAAGCTTCCAAGAATAAAAGCTTCCAAGAGGACCTCACTGCCTAAACCTTAATAATCATGCTGTCCCCGACACGGCCGCTTGGGACATCAAGTCCCGGTGCGGAAAACAAAAAACTGTGCCCTCCGTTTTACCTGTTACACCAACACGTCGCTAGCCCGTCGGGAACGCACGCCCATGAAACAGTTCTGTAATGCCCTAATGCCCACCAGCACTTGCGCGCTGTGATGAAGACACGTGCTGTGCTTGATTAGATAGCTGAGCTGGTGGGAGTCGTTTTAACGCTCGTGCTAAAGTGTTAAATTTCCAACGAAGAAACTATTGTTCTACTCCCGACCCGGTTAATTGTGATAAGTAAGGTATGCGGACAGTACCGCTGGTTAGGTGCCTGAGTGCGGACGACGCAAACGTCACAACATCCAAGTTAGGATGAGAACTGCCTAACTCATCGCAAGTATGCACATCTTTTGTTGAGATTCAGTCTTCAAATGGACTGAATGATAAAAAATGAAGGAAGGTCACACGAACGCGTTGGACTTGAAGGTAGCGAAGCTGTGCGCAACCCTCACGACGATTACGAAGGTTTAAGTCCACCAGTGCAGCCGATTTGCTTCTTCTTCACTGCCGCAATGACCTTTACTCCATCTTCGTTGCTGAAGTGGGAGCTTCCTTCGTGTTTTTGGAGGTGACAATCAGTGGACATCACTCTGGAGGGGCGTCCGCTATGACGTGTCTTTCTCGCTCCGAACAAGTGTTGCCACGATTACGGTGAACGCTGTAGTCTTTCTTAGTCTTCCTCGTTCCGAGCAAGTGTTGTCACGGTTACGACGAACGCCGGAATTTTTTTTTTGTCAATTCTCGCCACGCTCCCTATGTGGGTATGCTTGGCTTGACAAAAGTGCGCCGGAGACGCTGGGTGGTCGCCACGAGGCACGCGCTCATGTGCGCTCGGCATTGTCTCGGAATTGTTAATTGCGTACACGAAACTCTAACAATTTGATAAACAGTTGCGCTGTTAAAATGCGACAGCCTTCCTCTGTTTCGTGTCCTCGCGATACTGTTTGGCCAAATTACAAGATGACCCGCGCCGATGACCAAGTCAACATGGTACAGAGGCCTGCAATGAGATAGGGAACGAATGCCCGGTTGCGATATTATTGAGCCCTATTCTTCAGCTGCAACCGGTATGATAGGCTGTACTTTTGTGTCCACACAGCGTGTGATGACGGCAGACGCGTAACTACCGGTACCCCTTTAATTAAAAGCTGCGCTGCAAAGAAAAAAAAAAACCCATTGAAATAGAATCCGTGACGTATAATATGGTCACCTATATTCAGGTTTGTTTCTACAGCGAAGCTGTCAATGGCTTGGTGTCTGCTGCGACAGACCGAGTGTAGACCAATAATTTTCCCCGTATGTAAAATAATAATAAGGAATAAAAACAGCCCGTAAGGCTGTGCTTTAGTACAGTACGGCCTATAATGTCACTGAAAACACGTTTTCTCAGCAATGAATTTCTTACGGCGAAGCAGTATATATTTATTTATATATTCACAATACCCCCAAAAGGCCCCCGTGAGGGGCTTATTACATAGGGGGGTTACATTGGGTGAACAAAGAGACGAGCAAAGAAATAAAACAAAACAAAACAGTTCAGTACCACCTGAAAGTGCCAATAAATACACACTGTAAGCTTGAAAAGAACAATAATGTAAATTTCAATACATAATATCAAAGAAAAAAAGACGTGAGCACAATACAAATGCTTCACGTTCCAAGCAGAAGACGATGTAGAACCCATCAGTATCACGACGGAAAAGCAAAATAAAAAGCATTAAGGACTAATGCACGTTTTGAAGAAGGAGAACAAAATCACGGAATGAAAACGAAGGGTTATGTTAGTTCGTGAATTAGTTCCTGAAATTTCATGTTGTCTTTTTTAGAGGCGATTTGCGATAGTAGATCATGCCATTCGACTATGGCACAAGGATTGAAAGACTGAGGAAAAGCAGATGAGCGGCAACATATGCGTTTAACTTAGTAGGAATGTTTGCGGCGTGGAAAAATTATGGTACGTAGTTCAAAGAAATCACCATAAAGTGAAGAGGAGAAAGAATAAACGAGTCTCTAAAGCAGTCGGCACTGGGCAAGAGTCCTCATTCCAGGACCCTTTGAGTCCGTCCGGCTTCTTTTGCTCTCTGCACCAGTCAAAGCTGGTCGTCAGGGTCCGAGCTGGACAGTGCTCTCTCCCAGTGCTCTAGGGAGGGTAAAGGCAGGGGTGCAGGTGGGGGTTCTCATCACAGCCCCACCAGATACGGTAGAGTGTGCCCAGAGCCTCGCAGAAGCGGAATTGCGAGGATTAGAGGGTGGGGGCCAGATGTGGGGCCAGATTGTGGGCTCTAGTGGTGTTGGGAAATGTGTTCGTTTGGATGTGTTCGTTAGGCGGCGGGACACGTGGCGACAAAGCTTATAGAGCATTGATAAGTGGGAAAGTAGGGAGCCATGGTAGTTCGGCGCGACGTTTTAAAGTTATGACGCTAGAATGACGAAAGTAGTCTGAATATATGAAGCGAGCAGCGCGGTTTTGCGAAGATGCAATATCAGTTACCATGTATGCTTGATGTGGATCCCAAATGGATGATGCGTATTGCATGTGTATAACCTCTCCTCCCCAGTTTTCAGTGCGGTGAAGCCGCTTTACTCGGCGCCGCTTCGGCGTTCCTTTTCGCCTCTTTCACAACTGTTAATGACCGGTATCTTCCACGTTTAAGCACGGGCGCATAGGCGGTTGCCGGTTGGTGCGTGAACGTACGGGGAGTGGAAGGAGGAATGAGGGGGGGGGGGGTGTCGTACACGCGCATATAAATTTTCTGCCCTCACTGATGACAGGTCCATTGTGCTGGCACAAGGCATATACGTGAACGTCAAACAGCCGAATGCGACCTGTCTGGTGTCTTCACTATTCAAGCGGACTGGGTTGTGTGTTACACAGACAGTAAGATCCCTGCGATGTGGGAGGGCAACAGACAGCCACATGCTTGTTCACCAGAATAAAGCTCGAGTCTTTCCAAGTTTGATTCGGCTAAATGGCTAGGAAGTATGCTCAATCGCAAATTCTAAACAAACGTAGTTTGTTTTGTGCATTGCGTCGACTGCGTCCAGCTTCGCAGGTCATCCATCTTCGCAGAATGAAAGAGCACTAATTTTTGTTTGGAGGTGAAGCCAACCTTTAAAAAAATTGTTGTGAGCTGGGTCTTTGTAAGTTGGCTTTCCCATATTGGGGGTTGCACAGCGAAGCACGACTTTCTACTGAGGGGGTATGAATACAGCCCCCCTTTAAAATTTTCTCCACCGCCGTGGCCTCTTTCCCGAGTAGTGTATATAACATCGCCACGCGCGGCGCGTCTCTTTTCCCCGACGTTGCGCAATTCGGTGCGCTCTTCGGAGGCCACCTGTGCGCCCACTAGAGACTGCGCCGTGAGTGGTGTAGCCACGCTATAAAAAACGCCATTGTCTCTAAACACTAATCGTGTGTGTCCTTAGTTTATGACGTGCAAATGACGCCACTGTCCTTATAATTCAATCCAGCCAATCTCCAGCGTAGCTAAACCCCAACGTAGCAAATTCCGCTAGTGCGCCAGCCTCGCTCAACTTCCTGTTCACAGGGGGAGGGGCTGACAATTTAAACACGACAGTGTTTAATTCCGGGGTACACAAACATTTGAGGGATGTCATTTCGTCACGGAAATGACACCAGTACAACGAAACATGCGGCCTGTAGAGGGTGCATCCTTGTACACAGGGTTTTCTCGCACGGAAGCAACCTTTAGAACCAGAGTACGTTATACTTAGGGATGTTCGTTTTCGGGTTTTATATTTTAACACAACAGTGTTTTATGCCGGGATACACGAAGAGGTCACTGACGTCACATCCGTCACGGAAATGATGCCACTACACCTTTGCCGAAGCGACCCGCAAGCAAGGCGTCACTCGCCAAGCAAACCCGCAAGACAGCCGCCGACCATGCTCAGCTGCAGATTTCGCTACACATTTCACTTTCGTGTTTTACAATTCCTATGACAGAGGAACCAACCACATTTTTTATCCAGGAGACAAATACCTTGAGAGCACGATGTAAATATAAGTTCAAAGCATGCATACGACTATGGAACTTCGTTAAAACTCAAGTGGCAGGTAGGTGACTTTTAGGAGGTAAATAGGTAAAAACTCAAGTGGTAAGTAGGAGGCGGCAAATGTTGCAAAGCAGGTAATTTCCACATGGTAGTGTTCTGAAGCGTTGCTTACTAACCCTATGTTATCTGATACGTAAAGGCGTGTCCTGACGGGAAAATAGCCGGATGGAAATGGAAGCCCTCTTCGCGCTCACTGAACAGCACACCCACTTCGGTGAAAGCCTTGGACCCACACATCGTTATCTCCGCATGAGTTCCCTCTTTCGAGTTGAGTGCCCTTTCAGAGAGTGGCCATCTGATCCCGCCGCATTACTCTTTTCGTATCTCTTGCTACTTCTTGCAGTGGTGACAAAACAAACGAGGGCGTAGCTCGGAAGACAAGAAGAAATAACAAGAAAGGAGCGGGCCTCGAAACTGTGTCTTGTGATGTGAGAATGCGTGCGCATCGCTTCTCACTGAGTAATGTAGGTGAGCTTGGGGTCGCTGAGTTTTGTTGGGCTGAATTTAGTGTCTCTGAGTAAATAATGGCCTGAAACATGCAAGGAAATTATTTTTTGTGAGTAGGCTTCTCTTAACCGTTTATGTGGAAAGCAAGTTTTAAAGCGATTACACTTTAAATCCAACTTATTGTATACCGGTTTCACTATTTCAGAAAAAAATTTGGTTGATTCCTCTGTGATAGGAATCGGTAAAACACGAAAGTGAAATGCGCAGCGAAATCTGCAGGAGAGCATGATTTGTCTTGTGGGTGTGCTCGGCGAGCGACGTCTTGCTTGCGGGTCGCTTCGGCAAAGGAGTACTGGCGTCATTTCTGTGACGGATATGACGTCAGTGAAATCTTCGTGTATCCCGGCATAAAACACTTTCGTGTTAAAATATAAAACCCGAAAACGAACAACCGTAAGTATAATGAACTCTTTAGTTCTAAAGGTTGCTTCCCCCAAAGAAGACCCTATGTGAAAGGGTGCGCCCTTTACAGGCCGCTTGCTTCGTTGTACTGGCGTCACTTCCGTCACGGACATGACGTCACTCAAATGTTTGTGTACCCTGGAATAAAACACTTTCGTGTTAAAATGCATTGCTGTGAATAATTATTTTTAGGGGTAGTCTAAGCCGTTGTATATTATATGAGGGCCCTATAGAACCGTTCATTTTAATTTCAACGTCCCTTTGGAACCATTTCCTGGCCTCACGTTGCTGTTACGATGATGTGGGGGCAGTTTGTTTTCATCAAAAGATCCAATTAACGCGTGAGCGATGCTCGCGAATCAGTTTCATTGGGTTCAACAGGCTTGCAAGCGTTTCTTTGTAGACTCTTAGGGTTTGACGTGTCGCACTATAGCCGCTAATGAACATGTGATATTACTAAATATAACCGAGGTACGACGAAAAAAATCTCTTGCATATGAATGAAAATTCCTGGTGTACAAATTCTACCCCGTGACCTCTCGGTTTGCATGCCGGAGTCTTATCGACTACACTACCTTTCTTTTTTTGTTTTGTATTATTTACACACGTAAAGGGTGTATTCCCTGGCGTGGCGCGCATGCCGGCAACTATGTGTGTGCGCCGCCATGCCAGAGCCTGCGCGTCCCCGTTGCTAAGGCGACGTCGTATGCACGGCCGCGAGCAGCGCAGGCGGACGCGACTCCTCCATGTTTGCCGGGCTGCCCGCGATTCAGTTTGTTCTGCGTGTTCTAGTAAAAGGCCTGTTCGAATAATTACATAACGTATGGTGTGCCCTGTTAACGCTGGTTACGCGAAGAGAGTGGCTGTTCTGTTCATTGGTGCGACAACCTTGCGCTACAATTCAACCGCGTAGGCATTTCGCGGGTAGTGCCGCTTGCTTTCGCAACCCCTCCTCCATTTTCCAGTGGTGATGCGGAGTTCTCAAGGGCAAGTAGAGCATCACTACACAATGTAACTGCGTTTACTCATATCTGTTATACGCCACGGCCGAAAATCGGGTGGTAACGGCTGAAAATGGCGCAGACGCCGGGGCCTGTTTTGTATTATAGCGTGAGCTACACTGGACGAGGTTGAGCAGTTTTGTGTAGCTCCTGGGGAGCCATGCTGCGCATGCGCGAGGAGCATTGACGTCTCACGGCGCAGCACTGGCGCCGAAGCCGCCGCTGCCACGACTGGATTGGATTAAATTGATTTGGATTGAATTGGAAATCGTTTTAGCAGCGGTAAACATGATAATCAGCTAATTCTAGACAACCAAGAAACCTAAGAATAACCAGCTGAACCTTAGCTCACGCTACGTATATCCTGACATAGCCGAGCTATGCCACTGCTAATTTTTTTTGTCTTTTCAGCGTGATGCGGACGCATGCGCAGAACGGTAGGCGTGGTCATGGCGGATTTCCGTGTTGCCAAGAGAATAAATCACCCTTTAAACTTTTATGCGAATACCTTCTATACACAGTGCTTTATAGGACCATTTACAATTCGCATTGCATAGAATACAAAGTGAAATGGAAAACCTGGATTAAGCGTACAAATAAACAGTGACACTGATACCTACTAGCCACTGGGAAACGCGGAACGTCGAAGCACAACAGGATACCGATGAGGTGTGAAATCACTATGGCCACAGAAACACTTTAGATGAATTATCATTTGACTAAAGTGAAACTTCGACGACACCATCGCTTCAATGTTGCTGCCCGACACCTGCGTTTTCTGTGCACTATGTAGGGCTATCAGGGGAAAAAAACAGCTCATAATACCCATCATCGCAGGGACCTACAAGGTATCGTATACTATAGGGAGTAAAGTCAAAGTACTTTTGGAGTGTCCTTTGAAGGACATCCTACAACAGTAGAGCATCCCTTCAGTCAATGAAACTGTGTTCCATTGTTTGCGAACATCAAAAGAGCGACCCTTAACAGACGACAAATATGTTTCTAATATGTAACTATGCCTTAACGAGTAAGGTTTCAGTATGAAGCTTGAAAAAGGAAGATTTTGTACCCGGAGAAAGAGCCTTTTTTCAAACTCCCGATAAAACATCATGACGGGGTAGACCATCGCAAAGACATCTGTAGGGAGACGCAGGCACTAAATCTAACGCGTCCCTTATACAACTCTAAGAGGAGTTTCTGCCTTATTTCTTAACGCCGACCAATACAACATTTTTCTGCCAGGAGTTTGAATTATGGCGCATTATTTTGTAACTTTCGTTTACTTTAAACTATTTATTGTGACTCCGGCAATCTTCCGTTTCTTGCGTTCCAGTAAACAGTGCGCTGACGTAAGTCGATTGGCCCGCAAACACTATGTATGTCGGCGCTTTTAAGTACTTGTAAGCGCACAGCGTATTTTCGTCTTCACGCAACGTCCAGTGGGCAGCTCGAGAGAGAATTTCACCAGTTATACCTCCTAACACTACTATTCGGTTCAAATCCCTGCATTATATAAACTGCCCACCCCCTTTGTCACCGATGAAACAGGACACATAAGCTAGCGCATTAACTCAAACACAAAGTTTTAAAAACAGCCGACGGTGGCACCAACCAGGGCAACTAGCGGATGTTTACCTAGAACCCGGCCTTATACCTAATAGTGCGCCTATCAGAGTTCTTTGCCCGTATAAATTTCGTTTCAGTGCTTCGCAATGTTTTCCACTCCACGAACCCTCTTTTCCTTTCTTTAAGACTGCAGTCTTAGTAAAAGCGCTTCTGTACCGTAAATTAGTAGGTGGCACGGTAAACAAAAATTGCGTCCTTTTTTGCGCTCTTGTGGCAAAGATAAAGGCGACACAGTGCGTAGCTTTGAAACATGTTCAGACGAGTATTATATAACACACTTCTCTAATGCCCACCACATGAAATAACCTTTCTGAGAACTGGATTCACGCACACAGTTTAAAAAAAAAGTTCTCGGCAGGATTTCAACCCGCACTGCGGACACTATATGCAACGTGAGCAGAAGGCCCTACAAGCCGAGCTATCTGGCGAAATTAATTCCCTTCCGAACCTCGACGTTTACACACAGATTTAACCTACCATCTCAGTCCTGCGATACTCGATGTCATGCCATTTCACAATACACAGTTGTTAAAGGACCACGTATTAACACTTGTCTTTTCCGAGCTACACGCTCGGCTAATTCCCAGTGACTGCACTGCTTTGCAGTGGCCGTGAATTTTTTTCCGAAAACATAGATCAAGCTCCAGCATATTTTCTGATCCTACAGGCCGTAAGTGTTGGGAGTGCTTTCCAACTGTTTTTTGGTGTCATTTTCCAGAGCATGTATTTGACATGCGCCGCGTATCTTGCTCCTTTTCGCAAAAGGCGAGTGCTACGTGAACATCTAATACCTGTTTTTCTTCCTAACCAACTTCCAGCATTACTTTGCCGAAATGTTATACAGCTCTTTTGCCCCTATCGCACTTATCCGAACTGTATGGGTGGCGGTATTTGTTTAGATGCTTATGCTGCATCGTCGAATCTCTAGACCCACTTCACGGAGAGAAAGCATGCCATGTTGTCTTTGCAAAATGTTGTAAATAAAATCCCATGTCACCTGTTCGTAACCATCATGAATTACTTACGTGCACAGGTAAGGGGGGGTTTTTCTACTCGAGGACACTCCAGAATCGTCATTAAAACAACAGCGGTACGTGGCAGTAGCCTCAAAAGCCTGTCGTGTTGATTACCTTTCCACAACCTCCATGCCTACTATCGTGCCGCCAGTGACTATATGGTATGTTTAGAATATTGGAGATCTCTTAAAACAGGAAATACACCACCCCTAGGGAATAACTACGAAGTGGAGTATTATCATTTGGTCATAGCGTACAAATGTTCGCAGCCAACGCCGCCAATGTAAAAGATATCGCGTTGATGGAAGATCTACTTCAATCAATTTTAATAATGAATGTCCAGCTCTAAGTGAATGACCTAAAAGCTAATTCCTCTGCATTTTTCTGTTGCATGCGGGATTTGTGTTTTTGTCAGTCATATGAACAAGACATCTTCGAAAAAAACCCGTGTTCTTCAATTGTTTGCCTTCTTAATTGCGACTTCGATCGGGCTCCTTGTTACGGGTACGTACAATAACAAGCCGGCTAAGCCGGCCTGTCTTGTGATGGGGCAGCTCCAGAACTTGGGCTTAACTTCAAACTGCGATCTTCCAGGCCACTGGCTTTGTGAAAGCACTACTAAGCTCAAATAAATAGTGGGAAGCTACAAAGTATTTCCTTTCTGTTGTTGCAGTTGTTTGAAAGCACGTTTCGCCCTGTTTTTTGTAGATATGTATATATACGTTCATCTAGTTTTTTTGAAGTGGAACCCCTTGACACGTGAAATCCGGTTGCCAAAACAGGTGTATATACGGGAGCAACGACCCGCGCAAAAAAGGAAAGAGTTAAGAAAGTGGAGAGACGGCCAAAAGGGCTCGTTTGCTCCAGAGTGGGTCCACGTCATTGTTCAAAGGTTCAACGTACTATCGGCGTCAAATGAAACGCGAACACTAAAATATGAACCTGAACACACAGATAGCGCGATTTCTTTCCGTGCCAGCCACAATGACGCGTGGCTTAGTTACAAAAACAAAGTTAGGAAAAGTGGACTTCCAAACATACCAATATCAAGTCATTATATGAACTCTACGAACAGTATTTTTCAGTTTCGCACGTTCTGGTTCATATTTTCATGCTCGCGTTTCATTTGGCGCCGATGGTACGTACCCGTTTCCACAACAGCTTTCATATTGTGGTTATTGATGGCTTTAAGATATCGTTCGCATAAATATATACCGACATTCTATTAACCACAGGTGGTGTGCCTTCGGAAGCGAGTAATCCAATAGAAATTTTATTGCGTATTTGTTGATTGGAATTTTCTGCTATCTCGTACTGCAACTGTAAAGGATACTGTACAATTTCAAGAAATAATAGACGCCAGCATCGGATATAAATAAATAAGCGTTATCTGGTGTGCATGAGTGTCCTTTTCGGATTTCAGTTGTAATTTCTGTGCGCTCTTTTGTACTTTAGTCATGCGCAACTAGTATTTATTTTTTGTTTAAGACCAGTGTGTACTTTTGTTTTGCCATAAAATTTTGTTATTTTATTGTAGTTTATGGCAGTTTGTGTGTAAATTGTGATACCACCCTACAGAATACCTCCTAGTGAGGGTCTTTAGGCCTACCTTGAATAAATAGGCTAAACACATTGAATAATTTTGTTCAAGTATACACTGGAACCAACGAGTAATGCCTTGCGTTATTGGCAAAGTTAAGACGTTGAATACTTACATTAGCGTAAATGTAGATCATTCATAAAAATACAAAATACAAAACGAAAAGACAACCAATAAACCTAAATGAAACACAACGTCGCCCAATTTAGCCAAGTCCAGACTAACAGTTACGGAAAGTAGGGTAATTCCACTATTCATTGCAAAGTCCGGATTTAAAAAATCTCGCAATGAAAAGAAGTGGCGAAAGAATGCTCCTGGATTAAGAAAATTCTCAAAATTGTCTCAGAATTTTCTAACGAAGCTTATATGTTTTATTTTGTGCATTTTTGATCCCCTAAAAAATCTCCAGAGGCTCCAGGTGTCTTTCCAGCGCGAGGCGTCCTATAGAGCGAGGCGTTGGAAGATGAACGTCCCCATGTGTGCGCTGATGGCACCCGGTAACCGCAGAAGTTGCATGCGGTTCCAAAGGTGATTCAGGCATCAAGCTCATAGCCTCATTGCTTGGATATGCATTTGGAGCAGATAAGTTACCTGTAAAGCCAGAAAAAAAAAACATGGACCGTGTATATATTAGTCTTTGTCAGGGATGATCGCTGTCAGCTGTACTCATAAGAAATAAAAATTGCTCACACCTTTCGCTCAAATTCTGTGTCGGGTTGTAAAAAGCTTCTGTGGTGATCCGCCTTCACCGAGCGAATGACTCAATTTTTTGACACAGGGCGTCCCGGCGTAGGTGCAGTGTGATTTCCGTGAGAAAGATTGCAAACCTATGTTGGTTTCTGCGTTTTAGTTCACTGCAGTCGCCAAAAAACAGAAAACGCCCCTGGCCGAGGCGTACTTATGCGAGTGCAAGTCACATCGTATACAGTGATATCTGTAGGGCCAAGCGTCACAAAGCAACTGCTAGTGGAAGTGAGTAACGGCGGTTGAGGACGAGCACTGGCTTCTAGCATTCAAGAAGAGCATCTGGAGGGTCTTCTCAGCGTGGACAGTTTGAGGCGCGACTGCGCTCCGTCCCCAGTGAGTTGTTAGCAACGGCTGCACCCCGCTTGGCGTAATATGAGGCGCTCTGGAAGAAGAGCAGGAAACAGCTTTGCTTATGATTTTCTTTAGCTATGCTAAAGCGCCTTTCCTGCTTCTGTTCAAAGGTGTTGGTATTTGGTTTTTGGTATTTCTTGGCAGGCTGTTAAACGATGGGGTGAGGGTCGTTCAGTTAGTGATAATAGGAGCATACTGATTTGTAAGTTGCTGCGTAGTTGCTCCATGGCTTTTATTTCATTTCATTTCATTTATTTTACTCCCGGGGCCATTCAGGCGTCACAGAGAGGAGTGGGGTAAAAAAAAAAGTATATAACAAACAATGGAGGGGCAATAAAAATGATTGGCAAGTGAAGACTTCAATTTTTCCAGTTCTTTTGTAGACACGATGCCGGCAGGAAGGCTGTTCCAGTCCACACTGGTTTTCGGGAGGAATGAGCCAAAATAGAGGTTAGTGTTGCTGCATGACACACCTACTTTTATATGGTGGTCAAAGCGGGAAGAAATATATGAAGGGGGGCTGAAAACAGATTGTTCTAGAATTTCGGTTGTAAAAAAATTTGTGGAAGAGGCACAATCGTGAAATGCGGCGTCGAGTAGTTGAAAATAGAAGGCAAGGTTTTTCTTCATCAATAATGTGCTAGCCTTTCGGGCTTAAACTGATAGAATGAATCGTGTATTCATTCATTTAGCCCTGGAAGCTTGGCCAGCTGGCTTCCGGAATGAATGTTTTTGATTGATTGATTGATTGATTGATTGATTGATTGATTGATTGATTGATTGATTGATTGATTGATTGATTGATTGATTGATTGATTGATTGATTGATTGATTGATTGCAGTTTTGGAATTTGCCAAGTACCTTAAAATGGGTTGCGTGCTTTACACGCCGTGAAAGTAGCTGAATCTCCGCAGAGTGAGGCGTAAAACTGATTATCTGTAGGCAGGCTAATATATACGATGAGGTCATTAGCAATAACCATTAAATTGTGTTCAGCCTGTTCGTACGATCACACGACGGGATGTGTGGTGCGGGGACAATTGGAAATTCCCATTCCAGCGGACGCCTGTTCTTTTTCCACATTAGAAAGCTACCTTTGTCTTAATTAAGCTGTGGAATCAACGCATCGTGGTTTGAGAAGGACGGAAATAGCGGCCGAAACTTATTCCAGCGCAGAAAAATGCTGCCTATTTCTCCTCGCTTCAATTCCCGGCATTCCCTTGGCACGCAATACGCTTTACGTTGAATAGAATTACCCCCTGTGCCTCTTGCGGGCCATTGCCCCTGAGAAGCATCGTGCTCAGCAATTAAAAGTAAGTCTCCAGACAAACAGAGGCGTAATGAGCTCACGCTTCTAGGAGGTCGAAAGAGATCGTTAATGGGTTTCCTCAGTACGCCTTGGAAAGTTTTTTTCGCTTGCCTTACTGGTTCTAGTGAAGCAACAATCGAATTAAGCGGTGGTGGAGGCATGGTGTATTTTATTTCCGTTTATTTTTGTGTATATCCGACTTCAGTTTCTATGCAGCTCAAGTTTCGCAAGCAATGTATTTACTGGCCCACGTAACAGGTTTTGTGACAGCGCTGTCCCGCTGAGATGTATTGCAAGAGTATCCTTAACAATAAATAACCCCGGTGAATGCGTGCTAACGATGTGTTGTTTAGCGGTGCCAGGTTCCAAGTTAGTGTTCTCCCAAACGAAACTCCCTCCGCGAGGGGTTGCAGTGTAGGGCAATTAGGGAGAAGCAAAAGCACCGTTGTTTACAGTAAAGAAAGGGAGTTTCATGAGCGGGTGAACGTAATTGGACCTTGCCCCTATGCCAGCGTTTGTTAATTTCTGGAATGGGACGCAATGACCACTGCAGTAGAATACAACTTAGTTTAATTGAAACGGGAACTTAAGCCGATTATCAGCTCTGCGGTCATAAAAAGGTGCGCCACACCTCGAAAAACAAAAGTCTCACAGAACAAGAATACTTAAAAAAATGCAGTTGACTTTTGCATTGGGAAGCTCGGACGAATAGTTGCGTAAATATCAAGAAGTGTTCGGTACTGATATCCAAGTCAATCCTCTAAACAGCAAACAAAAAGTGTTTACAGCTATACGCTGGTGGTTCTATTCATGACAGAGTAAGTCAAATTATATTCGGAAAGAAGATAGCCAGTCACAATCGCCCGGTGGTTTTTTACAGTTCGAGATGAAATATCTGGGAGCCAAACGTCATACGAATTCTATTCTACAAGACTCCCTAGAAAATACGTCACCCTTTTGGTTATGCTTTACTTAGATATGGCGGTATTCCCCAACTTCACAAACAATTATACTTGTGTAGTGTTCATGAACCTCAGCCTCTACTCACTCACGATCACAAGGCTCTCTATGCCCCCTGCAAGATGGATGACTCTGCCATTGACTTCCAACCGCTCCTGCCCTGTGCTCCCGAGGCCGTTCTTGCGACTACATATTTCTTACTTCATCCCTCCATTATGTTAACTGTCTTTCGCTTGCTCTACCCAATGTCCAGCGGTTGTCAGTTCTTCGCATTAACTGCCCAGTTATTTTCTTTTATTTTAACTATCCGTTCTAGCACCAGAGTGTGTTTCCTGGTCCAAGGAGTTTTCTATCCCTAACTGGCACCCTAAAAGCCTTTCTTTTTAAACGGCTCGCTGGGCAGACGTAACTTTTCTATCCAGGCGCTTACTAAAGCGCCATTTTTTCTGGCCCATATATCACCGCCGGCATTACGCATTACTCGTGTATATTTCTTTTTAAGGCCTTGCTTCCATAAAACAGGTCTCTGGAAGAACGCATGCTCGTCCGTTGAGGCCCGTTCTGCGGGACGGGCAACGTGGATCACCAGGCAGACACGAAAAAAGAAAAACCAGGCTGGAGAGGTGCCTTAACAATGGCCCGTACCCACTCCCTCTGCCGTATCTTTTTCTTTTTAGGTCGAGGTGGTGGTGGGGGTGTAAACACTTTATTGGCACGAAGCTGAAGAGAAAGAGGCGCCGGTACTCTCTGGGGAAGCTAGGGATTTGCCAGACGAGGATTGCAACGAGGGGATAGGAGTGGTGCCGCTCACACACTTTAGTCCCTTTGTGAGCGCTATAGTCTTCCAGCTAAGCCTGTGTCCTTCATGAAACGCAAAAGGCCTTTTGCTGCCTTCTGCGAAGTTGACTGTAGGGGCCGATGTCCTAGAATAGTCTCTACTTTGAACGGTTGATTGTCCAAACGGCTGAGCTTCGCGGCCAAAGCGCGTCTTTCCGATGAATACTGGGGGCAACAATAAAGCACTTGTTCGATTGTCTCTTCAACCTGACAAAAAGCGCAGAAAAACGCAGGATAAAAAGAGGAACTGCACAGGACATTATCCTTATACTACACTATTCAGCTCCAGTTGGCCCGCACTGTGGCGCTAAATCCACCGTGCAACACCAGACGTGTGCCTGTATCTCCGACCCCTCTCCTCCCCCCCCCCCCCCCACAAAAAAAAAACAAAAACAAAAAACCTCCCCTGACCACTGACCGGAAGCCCTGGGCCGCTCGGATGAAAACTCCCAGCGCCAACTGGTCGCCCCTGCACAAGCGGTGGTGCAAATAAAAGTTTCTATCTCTTTCTTCTTGTTGCCACCTGTCGTATTATCTGATAAACGACAGACTAAGGAACTTGTCGAAGCCAATGGGCATGCCATTTTTCTTTGTATTTAATTTCTGATGGAGTTCCTACCAAACAAGTCCCAGCCAAAGTGAATTGAGCGCGTGCTGTAGGTGTTGCGGCTGCAGGTGTTTGTGCCGGTGCCAGTTTTGGTGGGAGAGGATGGGTCTTCTGAACATCTTTTGTGAGGACTTTTAGGGGCGAAGTCCCTGAGGGGCTCGGGCTGTCGGCGTCTCCTGTCGTCGTCGTTTCATGTCATCCGGGTACTAAAACACCAGGGCAATCATTTTCAAACGCCTCGCGCTAGAACGCTTCGTGTTTGAAAGACACGAGGCTTTTACAACAGAGCTGTATACATCGACCCCCCCAACGGTTTCATTTCACCAACACGTCCAACTCACAGGTCTTGTTAGTTTCATCTCTGCGGGCAAAAACGCCAAGGCACCAAGAATACACTTATACACTGCATGCTTCACCCCTCCTCGTTTTCACGTTTGTGGTGATGGCTCAGGATTTCTTTTTTTTTTTTTTTTGCGGATGCCGGCTGCATGGGCGCTTTTCACAACCTAGCCAAGTAACGCTTCCGCTGTAGCAATGCCCCTTTACAAATCATCCATAGGCCCCAAGCTGTTCCGTCACAGTATGTACAGCAATGCTTAACAGCGCAAATCAAATAGACGGCGGTAGTGGCTCCCCACTTCCGTGGAGAGCCATTGTCCCTGTATACATTTAAGTGTTTGCACCTGTAAGGAATCTTTGGAATGTCATTGATATAGCACACTTTCATTTTCAGCAAGGGTAAAAACGAACGAGGGGACAAGCGTGCAAGAACCAGAGTTACTGGATATAGACAGTTGCGAAACTCCCCATAGGCCCCATGTATCGAAAGCCGGTCTTCGGTTGCCCCCCTGCGCCGGGGCAAGCACGGGGCAAGTTGACTAGCCTGTCGTCTGTCGGCAGGACGTTGAAGCAGTACTCAAGTGCTTGCGGCTGCTGCCGTAAGTCATAAAAAGAAAAGCCGCAAAAACACAAGTAAATTTTACGTAATTGTTGTGTTTTAATTTAAAAAGCCATCTTTATTTTACAGAAGAATTTTGAATAATAATAGTTTTGCGAAGTTTTGTTTTTATCTCCTAGGTGCCGCGCGCGTCGACTTGCCCCTCAGCTTGCACGGAGTGGGGGGGCTAGCGCCGCCCGGATTCTGAAGCGGAGTTTCGCAACTGTCTATATTGAGTAACTCTGTGCAAGAACAGCTTATCTTGTTCATTTTCTCTGGAAACAAATACTTTGTCCGATTGTGAAGTTCTTGTGCAGGAATATAAGAGTAAGAAAGCGCACCTATACTTCTCGCACTACCATGAAAGAGACAACGGTAACCCCTGGGTACGACGTGCGTACTGTGGCGAAGACATTTCACAGGTCAGCATTGTGCACACTTCGCCCTTAAAAAAACATAGCCTGCAGTACAGACAGATGGGCGGGCTATCATCAAGTGAATATAGCGTTCCGCGTTATGAGTGGCTGTCGTGCTGGCGGTTTATTTTTAGTTTCGACGGCATCGAAGGCTACTAGGCTGCTGTCTAATGCGGAAGACCATCTGGTTGGTCTCCTGTCGTCTGATGCGCAATGCAAAACGCTTTGCAAGCGATCAGTCGATCAAGAGCCGTGCCCAATATATTGTTGGCTGTTGTTTGCTCCGAAACAGCAACTTTGAACAACAAAAGCAACAACACAATCTCGACAATTCTTTGTGGCATACTGCGCGTGTTGTTTTTATATAGAACAGCATTCGAACCGTGCAGGAAAACCACGCCTTCAACATCATCATGGCCCAAATCTGGAAACAAAAGCTCAGTGCTCGGTTGCTGAAACCGTTCATGGGAAATGATAACGGGCGTTCTCTGTAAGTACGAACAAAACGAAAACGGGGAAGCGCCGCATTCCATCGATTGATGCACAGAGGCGCTCAATGCAAGTTCCTTACGGTAATCTGGCGTCGCTTGGAAGAAGCGTTCCCTTTGAGTCGTTTACAGGATCATCACCATGGTAACATTTCCTTTCGCCCCATTCAAATGCGAGCAGTATCAGAGCCATAAAACTTGTAAAGGTTCCCTCGTGCATGCAAAATAAACGTTAACCACACTCTGAAACAAAAACGGGCGTTTCTACTTGTACTGTGATCGCTGTCTGTAACGATCCATGATCGTGCGCTCTCTTATTTTCCTCACAAAGAAGCCTTTGAAACTTTCAGTGCACTAACAGCCCACACATGTGACTTAATATCGCGCGCGAGTGGAATATGCATGCTGCCCTAAATATAATAAAAGCGAACTCAAAGAAAGTGAACACACGTAATAAAACGGGACAACACAATCACGTAGAAAATGAACCGTGTACGCTAATGAAGTTCGCAAAAAGCTTCTTGGTTTTTACGCACGAGCTTCCATGCACAATTACGACCAAAGTTTCTACCGGGAGGGAAGTTTCAGACGTCATGGAGCTACATTTTGCACATTGTTAAAAGTAAGAATGTTGAATATGTACGTAGCATATGTCCGCCGCTCGACCATGTAGGACATCTGTCAGGTCGCTTCAAGCTGTGAGACGTCCAAGTTGAAATTCCCCACCAGCACAACGCGCATGTCACAAGTGCTGATGGTTTTTCTCACCGTAGAATGTTATCAAGAGCGTAAAGTTCAGGTGAAAAAATTACCCTGAACTTCCAGGACTTCAGGTAACAAGCCGAAAATGTAGGCATTAAAAGTACCATTTCAATCTAGTCAAGCCATTACGTAGGTAACGCAGGAGAATCGCAGCTAGTGTAGCTTTGCTTCCTTTCTTAGGCACCGCTGTAAATTTTTAAGTAGGTTCTCAAAAACCTGCAGTTATCTGATCCAGATTTATTAATACGCGAAGCAAACTACGTTTACCGAGCCTCCAAAAAGTCAGCAGCGAGCGCTTCAATAATTTTGGGAACATAAACAGCAATGGGGGAGAACAGGACCAGCCAACTCTCGTCAAAAATCTGCAGGCCAGTTTCTTCCGTCATCCCTCAGCCCTTCAGCGCCATCCGTCAGCGCAAAGCAGGTGGCATGGGCTGGAAACCTACAGCTTTAAAAAAGAATAAATACCAACACCGGAAATGCGTACAAAAAGCAGGCGTAGTAGCCCATGCGTTTCAATTGCTACAGAGTTTTGGGTAAACAAGAAGGGTCGTCGAATCATTTTCTTCATTCCAGACGTGACGCGCTCAGCCTTTTTTTAGACTGCGTATATGTTTTCTTTTGCTTTCCGATGTCTCGTGGATGTGGCAGTACCCTGGTATTTTAGCCCCGCACCATTTCTTTTTTGCTCCTCGCGGCGGTGTTGAAAGACGAGTTCGGAGTGATGGAGCACATAGAATAACGACTACGCGGCTTTGCGGCAAAGAGTACAACGCCCGCTTTTCGCTTTTTCAGGAACATCGGAGGCTGCACCAGACGAAGCACGCGTATTCCTCGCTCTACTTCGATGGCGAAACCAAGGCTGCAGTCTCATGGCTTCATGCCAGACGGACTCGCGAACTACCCCGCTACTCCAAAGTGACGCTTATCTATTGTCCTCCACTTGGTATTGTTATACTGAAGGTTGTCCTGAAAGTGTTAAATGTTTGACAATTCGCGTTGCTGCACCGCACTCCACGGCATCTCTTCCGTATTGCCGTCCACTTTTTTTCCTTTCTGAAGTCAGTTTTATATTTTAAAAGTATTTTTGGAAAGTAGACAGCTGTCGTCTGCTTTATACCGATTCCTCTCGCTTGCTGTCCGCTTCTTTTTGGCAAATTAGTCGTGAAGATGCGAAACATTTTTGCAAGGTGCCATGCTTCGGCTTCCCTGTTCACTAGACTGCAGTGAGGAAATACAGCGCTGCCCGGGGCCCTAAATGTGGTTGTTTTAACCATCAGCAAGCTACTTCTAATGCGCCTTTATTTTAGGAAAGGATTTGAAAGTAAGCTAAGCAAAGTCGTTGCGTTCTCTTGATATTATTCTTTCTGAAATGTCTAAATTCTTTGCTTCATTCGGGATCTTAACTTTGATTCCGATGGAGGCGTGCCTTTCTAACTCATTGGCGGCGAGCTTTGGTGTCAGTGAGCACCATAAGAAGCCAGTGCTCTCCCTTAAGTGCAGCAGTTTCCTTTCCATGCCCTTTGGTTCAACTGTATAATTCCATTTACCGCGATAGGGAACGCAAGTGGCAGAGTTTGCGAGATGCGTAAGAGCTAAATCCACTTATGCCTCAACGAATTCACAAGATCAGTTCAAACTCTTGTTCCAGTAATTTTTTTAACCCGACCGACGGCTTTGCAGAAACCTTAGTGTGTGTCGAAGGCACTCAAAAGTATGCCGCAGTGGTGGAGAATTCAGGGTATGTGCTGGTTTGGCTAGCTTGTCGGGTTAGCTCCATAGGGAAGAACTTCAGCTACAATCTAAAATTAAACTAATTTGATCTTGCTTTTAAGAGGGTCGTCGTTACCATATTCTTCACTCAGCTCATGAACAAAAGCTTTAACATAGCAAAAATGCGTCTAGGGTTGCGCACTTTTATTCCACCAGTTCTTGAGTTAACTTCAATGTAATTAATTTTAGGCTCGCTCTGGCGTCTCGTATTTGATTAACTGAGGTGGATATAAAATAAGCTTTCTCATCCGAATACGGAAACTTGCCCCTCATGCTTTTCGCAGGCCACTAGGGCATATGACATGGACGAGAGAAGCTGGAAACGGTGGACCGGTTTTAAGTAGATATTTGCGTTGCCGTTGGATATTGGTGGATGCCTTGATTTACTTGCTTTTTCCACTCTGGTGAGATCGGGTCGAGAATACGCATAAAGGCAGTGGTCACGTTACTTCAAGCCATGCTTTAAGTTGGGCGCCATTTTCACAACACGCTGTGGATCTCTGACCACACTGCGTCCGATCTGTGAAATATTAAGCTTTCAGATGAACAAAGCAAATAATGAAATGTATTTTCAAAAAACTGAGTTTGTTGAGAAATATAAGAAGTGCTTCCCAGTTTACTAAAACAAATGTGTACTATATATTGTGTAGATGCAATTGATAATTATTTTAGAGAGTGGTTCGAGTACGCTATTTTTATTCATTTGCATGATGTGCTCAGCCGTTTGATGATATAATTTCGTTGAATGAAATCTTTCCATCATCATCAGCAGCCTATTTACGCGACCTGCAGGACGAAGGCCTCCCTTGTTGACCTCCACACAATCTTCGAGCACTAAACTAAATGTGCGTTATACAGTATGTCTGCTCCTAAATATTCGCCATTAATTATTTAATTAATTCGGTGTTCTTAGAAAAATTGGAACTTGCTTATTACGTATTCCTGCGGCATTACAGAGTGTGTGTTCCTGATTTGTAAATGAAGGATTTGTTGATTTCTAATGCAATCATGTGGTGTAATCATTATTAAAGTAATGCTGTTTTCCTATGTTTTGTGTTGCACCCGAATCAGCATAAATGGCCGCATTTCAACCACCTAACGTTCCGATTTCTGTCTTCCGTTATTATACGATAGCAATACACGTTCTTTCCTCCGATTACAATGATTGCCAAAATTTCGCTCAGAATATGTAATTCCTAACTTTCCGGCATGACGTCACTAGAGTTAGTTGCCTGCTTCCTCTGCTGCGTGTACATTGCCTCGCAATTCAGTGGCTCTGCAAAAAAAAAAAAAAAAAAACAGCCAGTTATTTGAAATGCAGTCCTAAGGCTACAAAGTAAAGCTTCCTTAAGTAGTCGTACGGTTGCATTTAAGGTGGGTTGTGAATTTTCTTTAGCAGAAACTGACTCCACCTTGGGGATTACCCTTAAATCTCGGCGTTATCACTTAAATGCAGTGGCGTGTGCATGTATCTGAGAGCACATGCATGCGGGCGCGGGCGTATGTTCATGTTCCTATGTCCTCAATACCTTAATGCAAATTCTTTTGCTAGTTGTGTCCCTGTTGTTTAGCTCTTTTCGACGTCCTCTTTTCAGTTTTTCGCCAATGTTGCGCCCGTCCTGGGAACCCGCTCGAAACTCGCCAACTGAGAGTGCTAGATTTCTTCCGTTTCCGCTTTGAATTTTTTAGTATTTCAGTAATTTTGTTTTTTTAGCTTACTCCGCCCCTTTTTTGGTTGCCGTTGCAATTTTCATGCCCAGATTTGACTTATCCGCCTCCTGCGCAAGAAAGCAGAAGAAAAACTTCATGGGACCCGGAGTTCAACCCCTACAGTGACTCAGGGTTACTTTGCATCTCTGCTCGTGTCTTGGTTTTCTTTCTTTCTCAGTTAACTTTTTTTACAATATGTTCTACCTCGATGTATGGGGAAGCGCTTCTCATGCTGCTCAGGGTCGCCGGGAGCCTGTTTTTAGGTTAGAGGGTGTTTCACCGTGCGGCTCAAATCGCCTGTCTGGCTTCCGCAACAAACCTCCTAATGGCACCATTCCGCTGAGACGCAAGACGTAGTACTCCCGCGCTTCCAAACAGACCACCGCAGAAGCAAAAGGATATATAGATTTACGCGCTTATCCTCTACCTTCTTAAGCCCTTCGTCCGGAATAATATAAACAAAACAAGAGCAGCCCCCGGCCGACGTGGGTTCCCCTTCGCCCAAGCCGTCTAGCCGATAAATCCGAGCCATTTGTAGACTTCTGCCTTACTCTACAAGTTGGTCCAGCTTTCGCTGTATAACGAGCGGAACAAGCTTGCTGGGATGCCCTGACGGTCGGCTGGCGGGCACTTCCCCTGACTGACAATCTCCGTGGAAAGTATAAGTGCAGTGATTCAGAGTGCGTAAAGCAAAGGCAGCGGTTGATGATTGTTGCCGAGAAGCAAGGGAAGTTGCATTACTAATGCATGCGAAAGCTTTTCAGAAAGTTGGTTGGCTCGTGAATTATATACCAACGTCCCAGAAGACGCTAACAGTGACTCTGAGGACTGTGCCTGGACAAACAAGAATATTCTGACGTCAACAAGAACAACGGTTTCTTCTGAAGATTCCGTCTTTCGATCGAGACAGTTGACGACCAAAGACCTCTGGTAAATATTTCAGCATTTTGCACTATTTTCTGCAAAATGCAGCTTCAGAGATATTTTTTTCTGCGTTGGGTGCGCATGTTTTAGGTTTTTGTTTTTGTTCTTCATTTGTACTTTAACATCCGCGATGTAACTCAAAGAGGGAATTTCCAGTCACCTTCAGCCTGCGTTACATTGCACCTTGGGCTGCGCCTTGTAGGTTTTTAAATTAAAATTTCATGTAGATTTCGACGTTTGCTGCTATCTACCGCGCGCTAGTACAAGCTGAGCAGCAAATGTTAAGCTCCCCAATGCCAGATAACCGACGGGAAATACGACTTTCAGAGGAATAGCTTTTGAGTGACACAAGTTCCACCAGAAAGGTTAGCGCCTCACACTGAGTGCAAGTGGATGTTCGTTAAGCTTTGCGGGTGACCTATGACCCCTCACGAGTCGGCAGGAATTTGCATAGGTGAATTTGAATTCAACACTCCTTTGAAAACACAACGTAAAGTTTGTGTTCAAATGAAGGGGAGGTGGGGGGAGAGTTATCTTAGCCACTCTAGCACTGAGGAGAATGTATTTGGTGTTTTGTTTATGCGTTGGGTATAGGAACCGTCAGCACGAAAATGTGGAATGGGACAGAGTCCTCTCACCGAAAAGTGCCGCAGCGGGAGTGAGGGTGCTCGATGGTACAGCTTTTGACTAGGCAGGGTCACTCGCGATCGCTTTGTCCGAAAAAGCGAACGTGAGAGTCAGCACGCTATCTACCGGAGCACCGAAATTTATGTGGAGCGAAAGAGATAACTGGAAGGACCGCTGTTTCGAGCATTATGAACGGTTTCAGAGACTAGTTTCTTGTGGACGCCGCCGCGAAGGAATGTACGAGCCTGGGTAAGGACAACGACATTAAGATTACTGCCATCTGTTACGGTCTATGTAGTTAAAAATTTAATAGCAATTACTCTTCGGCCATTGTGTCTGTTATAAGTGTTTTCATCGCGAAAATTCAAGCAGCGGTTGAAGATTCGCTGCGTTAGGCCGGGTTCAGACTGTTGCCGCAACTGTCGTAATAACTTTAAAGAATGACGTCATTTCACGTCTGAGCCAACCTAACAGCGGGACGTGCCGCTTTTTTTACGTCCATTGATCACGATATGGCTTTTGCGTCGGTGGTCTGAACATAGCCTTACGGGTCAGTGCGCAATAAAACAGGCTTTGTTTTTTAGCTACGTCGGCCCGAAACCGCCTTGGAACTGAAATACTCCCACAAAAGTTTTGGAATTCTAGCAGTCACCTCTAACAGTTCCATAAAAAAAAAATTGAGAAAATTAAACAAGCAAAGTCACTTAAACCCTGAAACTGATGCATCTCTTTTGGCACACGCACATTTTTGGAAAGCTCGTTTCTGGTTTGTTTTCACAGGAAAAAAAGAACTACCAGGATACTCTAGTACTCTAACGATGTTGTGGTTGCGGACGCGCTAATGTTTAGTTAAGTGTTCCAACACGTTCGGCGCTGACAGGAGCAGACGAGGCCGCAATGCCCGCAGGGAATTCGGTGGCGCAGTCTGCAGAGAAGACTGGCTGACTGGTGAATGCTGCGCCGGTGGGTGAGGCTGCGCAGGTTTGTGGACAAGCGGCGTCTCGATTCTCGCCACCGCTTGTATGCGTTGCTGAATCGAGCCTGCAGCCAATGCATGAAGGTGAAAGAGGAAGGAAGGCGAAGAAATGCCGATACTCGTGGACAAAAGAGAAACAAACCAGGACGCGACAGAAGGGCAATGCTATTTACCAAAGCGAGCAAACGTGACCCCTCAGATGGTCAAAGCGCTAAGCACGGTTGGTGCAGTGTACGAAGGACGAGCGATGAATGCCGCGTTCCGGCCTTGTGGAGCCGGAGCAAGGCGTGCTTTTCAACCAAGCCCAAGTCGCTAGGAAGAAGGACAAGATTGTCACGCATCCCTAAAGACCCTTCAATGAATCCTTAATTGTTTTTCACTCCAGGAAGACACAGCCCGATTTTCGTAGCTTTAATTTACAGTTAGAGTCTACGCTTTTGCAGAGAGTAACCACGTTTAAATAATCAGGTGTCACGTATGACTTGCTCGAAGGTGGCGTATGGCTGCCACGCGTTACTAAAAGCCAGTGAATGTTTCAACGCAGCCACCTTGCGTACCCTACATTTTGCATTTGTGCTTAGCCACCTAAGCTACCGTATAGGATCGCGGCGCAACACATACAAGACATATTTGAAACGTCTCAGGCGCTTGTAAAAAATGGCAATAAGAATTATTACATTTTCAAATAGGACTGCACTTTGTTCGCGTAATAAGCGTTGCGGATATAATGAACAGAACAGTAAAACATGACGACCCTCTACCACTAAGCATTTTTAAGTTACCCGCACTCGGTACAAGAGCTCCGACGAATAATTGCTTTAATTTACCGGTTGCTAAAAGTGTATTCGGTCGGCGGCTAATGGAATTTTATGGTTCTCTTATTTGGAATGCTATACCGGCAGATGTGAAAGCCGCATACAACTTTTCTGCGGCCATGAAGCGTTCTTTGTTAGAGGATAGTGCTGTAGTTTAATTAATAAACTATGTGCTTTTCTTTTTCTCCAAAAATGCATTGTGTAATCCAGCATATGAATTTGTACATGTTTCGTTTGCCACTGTGCTACCGTTTGCTGAGTTATGCGGTATGTCTAACCATTGGTCTCTACACTAGCCAGCCAGGCTATGGGACCAAAAATGTTTTTCCGAAGTCTTTTTGTATCACATGCTGAAAGTGACAATAAAAAAATATTTTTTCCCAGGCAGAGCCTATATATCCATGTTTTTTTTTTCGGAGAGACTCTAAAACGTGCTTTGCTGACTCTTTGCTGACGTGCCATGGGACACGTCGCAACTAATAATGACTGAGATCGTGCGTTTCGGGGATGGTGGTGCCACGCTTCAGAAATGCTGGCCTCCTTGCTGGATACGACCTTAAAAGCTTTCAATTAAGTTCTGGTACAGTTCATCAGCGTTACACGAGGAGATGCGCTAAATGATCGGGGTGGCATAATACCCCACTAATGCACCACGCAGCTTAAAGGTACATTCTTTTAAACATCGGGAGCTCGAGAATATCTATCCACGCGGAAACTTATGAACGCCATTTTTATTAGCGCTTGCTGTATTTGCGTATTTTTAAGCTACCTAACGAAGGCAACCTCCGATGTCACCGGTGGGCTATATGTTTTTTATTCTTCCTCATATTTTTCTTTTCTTCGCATATTCTTATAAACCCAGATAGCTGCGTATTTTTTTTAATTTATGGCGCAACTGCAATATATTCAAGACGTTCACTTAAAATAGTAATCATCATCTTATATTTATGCACTGTAAAACTGGCGCAGACATGAACATTCCGACGCTATTTTTATTTTTGGGCCGACTAGTGTTTTGATAACTTATAATTGTTTTCTTCTTTGTGTGTCAAATATATGAATCCGCCCGTGGCCAGGAGGGTGTTTTTTGTTGCCCGCATCAGTTTTTACTTCTTTAGCCCTGAAATAGACAACTGGAACGTGAAATCTCCTAGTGGATCGACGGAATAAATTGGCACGTAATGATGTTTTGCAACAGCCCATATGCATTGCTGCATGCTTGATGTGGCGCTGGATGCAGGACCTGAGGCACGTTTTCTAGTGAATGGCATTCCTATCTATAGGGTGAATGTGGGTCAATGTGCGGTCGATGCTGCTATGTTCGCCTTGACATTATCGTTTGCGCAACAATGGGTTGGTAACTATTCGAGTTGTGCCTGACGGTGCGCCTGTAGAGCTTGAAGACGTAGTGCATACATATCGCAGTAGTAAGGAAAGCCAAACTAGTTCACAAGCCTGCGTACTTGAAGTAGTATTGGATTGAACTGTAGGGTTTAACGCACCGACGCAACGCAGGCGATGAGGCGCGCCGTAGTGAAGGGCTTCGGATTAATTTTGACCACCTGGGGATCTTTAACGTGCGCCGAAATCTCGTACACAACGGGCGTTTTTGCTTTTCGCCTCCATCAGAAAAGCGGCCGCCGCGGCCGGGAATCGAACCCGCACCCTCGTGCTCAGCAGCGCAACGCCTTAGCTACTGAGACTTGAAGTAGTAGTTCGGAACCTGTAGTACTGCACTGCCGCCGACATTGAGCCTATAGCGCGTGAGCTTTCCCTTCTTGAAGGTGATGGCAGTGCATTGGCTTGCTAAGATTTCTAGGCCTCGGGTAGGAGCATTGCCGCAATGAAGTTGGTTTCTCTTGGCAGTCTCGGCGTCAGCACATGCTTGTTACGGCCAGAGCTCAAGATGCTGTTGTCATGCGTGTGCAAGAAGATTTCGTCCGACTGTGGCAAGCATTTATCATCGCTAATAACGGAGACGTTAAACAGTGCTGGGCTTAGAACTCTTCTTGGAGGAACTCTGTTGTCATGTGTCAGGGCACCCCCCCGGAGAGGGGATGCATGAAACCCCCCGGAAAATGGGAAAAAAAAGAACAAAGGAACGAGAATTTTCAAGGGCGCGCCAGGAGCGCGCCAATCAGTAAGCGCCAGCGCCGACGCACCAAGGAATCCTGGGAAAAGGTGGCAGCACACTGGTCGGCCAATCGGGGAAGGCCACGCAGGGGACAAGTGGCGAGATGGCCATATAAGGACAGGGAGGAAGAAAGAAGCCAATGGGAGCGCGCCACGGGAGAGCCCAGAGGGTATAAAAGCGGGGCGCACAAAGAGAAGGGGGAGGCAAGACAACGGGAGGCAGACAACCAGGAGGCGGCCGGAGCACGTGCGCTTCAACGAACGAGCCAGGGGGACGCGGCCAGGCCATCGACCACGCCATCCGAGCCTGGGCGGGAACGGGCCGACTTCGCATCGGCACCGTCATCCTAGGTGCACCACGAACCTCTGTCTTCGTGGCCCCAGCGGCATCGGTCGGGCACCAGCGGCCAGCGTCCACGCTCCGTCGACGTTCGTCTCGACGGCCCCGAAAGGCGACGTTCGGGCCAAGCCTACCTGAGACCTCCAGCGGCAGCGGCTACCAGGGGGTATGCAGCGAGGAAGCACGCCGCCGAAGGGATGACCGCGCGCATCGAACGCCGGCATCAAGGACCTCCAGCGAAAGAGGCTACCAGGGGGTAGCCAGAGAGGAAAGAAGTGAGGACGCGCGGAGCCCACGCCGTCCAAGGAGTGACCAAGGTAAATATAACTGGTAGCGAAGCTTCCATAGAAGCCCATACGTTCAGAAAATGGCGGCTCTTAAGCTGCTCATGGGGCTTAGCGCCATCTGTGTGAGGAGGGAACACTTCCGGCGGAACAAAAAATAAACAGGATGTGACGCAAGATCCGGTCAGAAAGTGACGTCATTTTGGTGGCATTAGCGGGAAAATTTGACTTCAAAACACCCTTAGCAGGACTCTGATAGCTGAGGGCTCATTTCATTGCCATCTGACGCAAGTTGGCGACCCCTTGGCGTGTGTGCTTCAAGTCAACGCCAGCTTATACTCGTGACTAGAGAACCGCACTTTAGCATACTGTCGTATGATTCGCCTCGGTGTTTATAAAAGCATCTTGCATCTTCTCTGAACCTTTATTCTGTATTCATGCCTTCCACTGCTGTATAAAAGCAATCAGGTGTTTATTTTGATTGCAGCGGGTGGCAAACGTACACCCCCCCCCCCCGACCGGAATTTTTTTTCTGCCTTGGGATACAGAGCCCAAAATGACACTTGACCACTCTCCCCGGCCCCCCTTTTATATAAAAAAGGTGCCCACTCCTTACCCCGATACCAATTTCTACCAACGCCACTGCTAAGTTTAATTGCGTCGCACATACGCAGGTAGGCGTGCGTGCCTTAAGTACAGATCAAGGTTATATAATGCTTGCTCAGTTTTGTGTACTTCTGTTCTAAGAGAAGAAATAACGCGAAGTCATGCTAAAATCAAGACATTTGAATTTTATTCCAGGATGAACATAAAACAAATTTACCACACTGCACGAAATGAGCACGTATACAGTAAGTACAAAATGTTCGTGGGCACTACATGCATTATGATTTTCCTTACCCGCCGAAAAATTGACTTTACCCGTAACACATAGCATTATGAGCAATGAAAGCGTCAACAGCAGAACTACTTCGAAACAAGAGAAAAGAACTAGGCACTGCATCTTGACGTAGAAAACCGGGCCGCAGGAATGCCGATTCACGAAAGTGCAGCGAGCACACTGCAGCTGTCCCGGCGTCTTATCAAGTAGACAAGGCAAGACAAGGGTTTCTACAGAAGTTCACTCAGCATTCACGCCTGCAATTTCCTGGTTGCATTATTAGGCAAGTGTCGCAACAGATAAGTAAAAAGAGGAAAAATGGATCAATGCAAACGAAAGCTACGGCAGTATGTAAAAGCACATAGCCGGAAAGATCTGGCAGCAGCGCAGCACAGAGCAGCACAACACAGTACTGCGATGGAAATAATGTTTGCGCATACAAGTGCGGGAAGCAACGAGCACTACAAGCGTTGTAATGCAATAGAGAAGACACTGAGATAGACAATTAAAGCGACTCGTTTAAATTCGAGTGGTACTACGTCGAGAAGTCCTAGAGTAATTGACACAACTTGCTCTGAGCCAGCCTGAGGTGAAATCAAGAGATAACTGTGACATAACAAAGCTTTAGACCCATTTTTTTTTATGCACCACCACGTCCCCTTAAACAACCCCCGTACACATATTAACAGTACAATAGTTTCGCGTTACCTGTGGAAATGAGAGGAAAATGGTGCAGTAAAACGCCAGGTGTACGGGAGTTGCTGTTGCAACTTGTACAGCACATCGTTTCTGTAGGTACCGACGAAAGCGCTCCGCTCCAACCGTTGGCAGCATCGTCCCGTAGTTCACCGTGCCTGCCGGGCATTGTACTAAACGTGTTCACCGACGATGCAACGCACCTCGCAAGTCCACGCACGGCAAAAATTAAGTTCACACCAAATTAACAAGGAAAAACGAATGCAAATGTGCACCACCAAAACACGCGAGGGGCGTTTCCTAGCAGACGAACTTTAGGAGCGCCTTTCCGATCATTACAAGGACTGCATCACAAAGCAATGACATGTGCCATTCTTCAGAGGGCGCTACAAAAAAGGTTTTTGAGAATCAACGGCATTTTTATAAATTATTTATACACTGTGCCTAAATAAATGTGATTCAGAAATAAATATAGTTCGTAAAATATAATTGTTGTTTTATTGTTGAACAAAACTTGGTTTTTTGTTACTAGTGTTTGTTCCCTCCTCACCTAGTCGCGCTTCAATCGCCACTCCCATAAGCCCCCATGCTGATGTCGCTGGCAATAGGTTCTGAACCACTTTTTGCCCGAGCCTTCGCTACCATTTATATTTACCTTGGAGTGACCGCGCGCATCGAATGCCGGCACCGAAGCGAGAAGAAGACGGCTACCACCGAGTCGCGGCCAGGCAACGGCTGCGACACGGCAGCGCCGACAACAGCGGAGTAGGCCAGTCCATTATAGGGACATAGTTGTAGAACACAACGGAGGAGTTGTGGTACAAGAGGAATTAATGAGAACTTGGTTAAGGAGTGTATTTAGAGTGTACTTAGTGTAGGACGTTATTGTAGAGACTTTTGAGTTTTGATTTGAATTGTATATTGAGCTGTGAGGTTACGGGTTTGTATTTGAGTTGTGTTTTGGGTTAGTTAAAGATGTGGGTGTTTATCGTTTACGTGTAGTTTAATCATTGAGTGCTTTGCGTGAGGGTTTGTTTGTGTGTTATGTCAAACTCGTCAACGGCTTCCCGGTGTCCATTGCTCCGAGCTGGTTAAGACCACCCCACCATCCGTTCACGTGACATCTGTGCACCGATCAGTCGCCGCTGCCCGTAGATTTGTGCCCATACTTCTCTGGTATCCATGGAAACGAGCGGCTCCGAACGACCCCTCAGCCACGATACGCCTAAGGAGTTGGTGTAATCTCGTTTGGCTGGTCAAACCCACGACTCGAAGCCCTAGGTTCTTCAGCAGCTTTAGCGACGTGTGATGGAAGGCTGCTGCAAAGAAGTATTGCCGGCGGTTTTCATTATTGAGGAAAAGCAATAACATGCTATGAGTTTAATTTAGAAACTTTGTCACAGCGTTAAACGTTGCCTGGAAGTTTATAAGCGCAGCTTTTGTGGAGCGATTCCTAAGAGAATAGTAAAGTTAGAAGTGAGTGGCAGAAAAATGGCTGGCAAAGAAAACGCAACAAGCTTACGACCACAGACGTGCTCATGTTAACTATTGCCTTCTTCCTTTGTGTCTTCTTTTTCGGGAGCCGAATGCCCACGTAAAGAACTACGAGACCAGGAAAACATTTGTATGCCTAACTCCCCAAAATCATGGCAAACCCAACAAAGTGCAACCGGGTCGGGCAACAATTTTATCTCTGGTTATCTTCGTTGTTCAGGAACATCTTAAGCTTCTTTTTAAAAAATGGATAGAGGAAAACGGGCATGAACGAAGCAGTTTAAGATTAAATATACTGGCGGGTATTTACAAAGGTTCAGTTCTGTAAGTTGTTCCGATACTTATAGCCAGCATATGTAAAGAAACATTTTTTAACAACAGAACTGTTTAAACTTGAGATAGGGCCAGTGGCGTTAGCAAAAAAAATACAAAGAAAAAACATTCCGGGCCATCTGCAGTAACGGGAAACTTGGGGAGGGGCGAAACATGCAGTGTATAAGTGTATTCTTGGCGCCTTGCGTTTTTGTTAACGGAGACGAAGCCATTGGGGTGTGGAAGTATACAGCTTTGCTGTGAAAGTATTGTGTCTTTGAAGCACGAAGCTCTCTAGCGGGAGGCTTAAACGAGTGTCCCGGAGTTTTTTTTAGTGCGCGTTACGTTCTAGCGCGAGGCTTAAGCGAGCTTGACGGTGTTTTAGTGCCGTGACTACATGAGAGGAACGACGATTACGACGATGACTACAACAGGAGACGCCAACAGCCCCAGCCTCTAAGGGGCTATGCCCCTAAAAATTGCGCTGCTTGTAAAGGTTGCAGCCAGCAGATAGGGCATTATAACATTGAATCCGGCTTTCTCCCGTGCTCGTAAGTGAGCGCAAGAGGCGCATACGTATGCGCACCCCTTACTAGAGACACACCCGATTATATCGAACCAGGACAGAGCTAATTACGCAATATATTATAGAAGAGTACATCTGTCACGAAAATGCATGCGAAGTATATTTCTTATAACAAAGATCACATCGGATATATCGAACTCGGCGCTCCTACAAGTGCCACCGAAATGCGTGATCTCGGAGCGGAGATTGGGATGCTGATTGGTCACGAGTGTGATGCTGAGCCTCGCATGGACCGGCGTGACGCCCGACACGTTCCGTACTGCTGCCGACGCACAGGATTCACGACGGAGCCCATCCAGCCAGCGATCGAGTCCGGACCAAGACGGCACCATCGGTGAACTGCGCGAAGAGCTCGCCAACGTTCCAGATGCTGGGCCCAAAGGGGTGTCCTCAGAGGATTCCCGGAGTGTTTACGACGATGTTGCCGTCACTTTGAGCCCCTCGAGCTGGTGCTGCTGAAAGCACTGAAGAGACTGAGGATGTCACAACGTAAAGCCGTCCGACGCTGTATGAGCCGCTTTTGCCAGTCGATGAGGGGGCCGCGCGGAGTTGCAGCAGTCTACATGGGCTCCGTGATTTTTGACCATCGGTGGCGAAATTCTTGGTGTTACAAGTAAACAAATACCTGTTTCGTGTGTCCGAAGGTGATTGCTACCCGCGGACATTAATTTTTTGAAGATTGGACCAACGGCCGTCAAGTTACGGCGAGATCTCCAACACAGGCGAGCCGAGACTCGCCCTGAGCTGACGGCGCCAACGCTTCTCGGAGCTCACCCCGGGCGCTCCGACAGCGGAATGGAGGTCGTGGAGGTAGAAGGTGCGCCAATTACACCGGAGGAAATCACTACAGAGGCGGGATTGATGACGAGCCATCGCCAGCGGGGCGCGAAAGCCCTGAACGAGCTAAGCCTAACGCGAAAGCAGAACAACAATGATGGCGCCGGCTCCGGTGCAGTGCAAGCAAGTGTTGACGGGCGCTCGCGGGGCCGCAAGAAGGTGCGCGTGCTGCGCCAGCCGAATCTTCCGAAGGAAGATATCAAAATAGTATTGCGGCCGAGGGACGGGCTCAACGTCTCCAAGATCAGCCAAGCGCTCCTCAAGGACGGGATACTGCGGGCTGCAGCACTGAAAGCCGAAGAGACGACGGAAGATACTTTTCGCACCAACAACTTTAAGAACATAATCGTCGCGAGCACCCCCAGCATGGAACGCGCCGCGAAGTATAATAGGATCACAGAACTGTCCATTGGCGGACAAACGCACGAGATCACGGCTTACGTAACGCCGCCTGAGGACTGCACCAAGGGTGTAATACACAATATTCCGGCGGAAGACAGTGATGAAGACATCACCCACAGCCTAGTTTACAGAAGGAACCCAAAGATCCTGCAAGCAAGACGGATGGGGAAAACAAATTCAGCCGTCATCGTTTTCGAGGGTGATGAAGTCCCCTACTTTGTCTATTACAGAGGAGCAGAATATCGCTGCTACTTACATAAGAAGTGCCATGAAATATGCAAAACATGCGGAAGACTTGGGCACCGAACTGATGTCTGCAGTACACCAGAAATCAAAGTATGCAAAGGCTGTGCCACCACGAACCCACCAGAAGATCACAGATGTGATCCCAAGTGTGCCCTGTGTGGTAGAGATCATCCAACAGGAGACAAGAAATGTCGTCAGCGATACCAGGTTCCTTATCTTCTGAAGAAACGTCAGTGGGAAAGGAAAAGAGCACAGGAGCGTCAAACAGACGGCAACAGCAGACAGAACCAAGGGCAACACAACGTTGAAGAAAACAGCACAGGCATTCTCAGACTATAGAAAGAGACAGATCAGGGTCCTTCCCCCGCCTACCTTTATTAGAAGATGTGAGCAACAAAACAAAGGAAGAAGAGAAACGAAGAGCTACGAGCAACGGCGTCCGAGGCACCCCGTCATCCGGCAAACGAACCTCAAGATCGACATCACGGCTCCGAGATGAATCCAGGTCCAGATCCAGGTCCAAGTCCCAAGCACGGAACGGGACCAACGTGGCATCACACGGAGACGACCACAGGGATGAAGACCACCACCAAAACAAGGTGAGCTGGGCAAGCGCCGTCTCCCACAGCTCCACACAACAACACAAACAGAACATACCACCAGCGGAAAATGAGAGCCGAACAGAGTTAGCGAAGATTAAAAAAATGCTGGAATTAGTGCTGGAAGAAAACAGGACTCTGAAAGCTGAAATCGCAAAACTAAAACAAAATGGGTCGCCCAATATGCACAGCACAGCCATGGAAGTGGAGGTGACGCAGCAATCAGACATTCAGGGGTCGAGGCAGACCACAGGAGCTAGCCAAGAAGGGGTATCACCCCCGATGAAAAGGAGGGCCACAACCCAGAACACTCAGAAAGAAGGCGACAACAAGCCATCACAGGAAAGATACATAGAAGAGGAAGTATTAGACAAGCGCTTACAGGTAATGGAAGAGGAGATAGACCGCAAACTTAAAGCCCTACATACATCTATTAGTGACCAGCTAGAGCGCATGCTGGAAAAATTTGTTGGCAACAGCAATGCACGGCTTGCCAAACTAGAAACTGCACGACTCACTGAAGGATTGGGGGGACAAATTGGACCGATCAAAACAACCAAACCATATGCAAGGCCCCCCGTGGCAGAAGGAACCAGAGCGCAGCATGACAATACGCGATCAACTAAACATGGCCACTAACAACAAATACATAGTCTGGCAGTGGAACTGCAGGGGATTCCTTCGCAAACGCGGAAACCTAGCCCAGTATATACTAAACAAAGAAGATTCAAGCAAGCCAGATGTCATATGCTTACAAGAAACAGGAGGCATTGCCAAATTACCCAATTACAAATCATTTGGACCCATAAACAATACCCATAGCGAGGACAAGAAGTGTACAGTAACCACCTTAATTAAAAGGAATACGACTGTCATACAGCACGATACAGGCCTTGATACAATCGATCATATCTTGACAGAAATCATTCCCATCAAGAAGAGAAGAAATGGCAGTCTATTTATACTAAATATATATAGCAGTCCCAGGAGCAAGCATAAGTTCTCTCGGCTATTCCGAAAAGTATTGGATATCATCAAGAAACAAGCTCTAATTATCACTGGTGATTTCAACGCACATCACCTGAACTGGGGATACAAAAAGGAAACGGCCAAAGGCAGAAATCTTTGGCAGGATGCACAGGTAGCAGGGCTCACACTAGCAACTGACCCGAGCTATCCTACCAGACTTGGCAGCAGTTTTGTAAAGACACGACCCCGGATTTGACCTTCACCAAAAACATCGGTGGCCACATAGAATGGACTAACCTCCAAGAAAATTTAGGCAGTGACCATTATATCGTGAAAAACACAGTGAGCGCAGGGCCAGCCCAGCGCAAACGAGGGAAAGAGATTAAGATTGTAGAATGGGATAGGTTCAGAGAAATCAGGATGGCCGAAAACAATGTTGACGAGTCAAGTAACAAGATAGTAAACATAGAGGAGTGGGTGGAGCAACTGCAGAAAGACACCAGCGAAGCGACTAAGACAATTACTGAAGAGGCATATCTCCAAGAAGTAGATGCCAAACTACTACATATGTGGGAGGCCAAACAAAGTCTAGAGAAGAGGCTAAGCAAGCAGAAATTCAACCGAAGTCTACGAAGACGAATAGCACTTCTCAGCAGAGAGATCGAAGACTACGCCACTCAGCTCACAAGACAAAACTGGTATAGCACATGCAACAGAATGGATCTGCAAATGGGATTAAAGCGAACCTGGAACATCTTCCGTCATCTCATTGATCCCCAACAATGTAAGACTACCCAGAGACAAAGCCTAATAAGCTCATCCACGGATACCCAAACACAGATGACGAACTAATCAGTGAACTTAAGTGCAGGTACATCGGTGGGGACCCAAAAGAGAGACAAAAACCATACGAGGGATTGCCTAACCCAGCATTAGATCAACCGATCACAACAGCAGAAGTTAGGGATGCCATACAAGATCTCAAGACAAGATCTGCACCTGGACCTGACGGCATAACTAACAAAATAATAAGGAACCTGGATAACGACTCTGTTGAAGCATTAACCCAATATATGAATGAAGTATGGGAGACAGGGTGCATACCCAAATCATGGAAAAGTGCCAATATCGTCATGATACCAAAGCCAAGAAAAAAACTATCACTCGAGAATTTAAGACCAATATCACTCACCTCATGCCTGGGCAAACTGTTAGAACATGTTATCCTGAAAAGGCTGAATAGATATATGGAGGACAAAGACTTGTATCCTCATACTATGATAGGATTTAGAGCCAACCTGTCAACACAGGACGTACTGCTACAACTTAAACATCAAGTTATAGATGGAGAGGGCAGCTCACCCAAAGACACCAGAGCCATCCTAGGACTGGACCTAACCAAAGCTTTCGATCAAGTTCGACACAAGGCCATTTTACAAAACATGGAAAAGCTGGGATTCGGCAACAGAACTTACAACTATGTAGCAAACTTCCTAACAGACAGAACGGCAAAACTACGAGTCGGAAGCATAGAATCAAAAGAATTTGAATTGGGGGGAAGAGGCACACCGCAAGGATCCGTACTCTCTCCCTTCCTATTCAACATCGCTATGATAGGACTACCGCAAGAATTGAATAAGATCGAAGGCCTACACCATACCATCTATGCGGACGACCTCACACTCTGGGTAACTGGCGGCAGTGATGGTCATATCCAAGAAACCTTACAGACAGCCATCGATGTGGTAGAATCATATGTAGAACCTAGAGGACTAGGATGTTCGCCAGAGAAATCGGGGCTCTTGCTCTACATGTCAGGCAGGAGTAGACTAAAAGCTCACAAGACTCCACAGATAGAGCTCAGAACACACGGCAAGCCTATACCAGCAGTCTCCGTGATCAAGGTGCTGGGACTCAAGATTCAAGATAACGGCTACAATACGGAAGCCATCAAGACACTCGAAAACAGTGTGCTTCAGACAACAAGACTGATATCACGGGTAGCAAACAGACACCAGGGACTCCAAGAATCAAACTTGATCAGGCTAATACAAACCTTCATCCTCTCCAGATTGGCATACGCCACACCTTTCTTATCACTAAAGACGGATGAAAAGACCAAGATCAATAACATGATTCGTAAAGTTTACAAGCAAGCCTTGGGTATCCCCATTACGACACCCAATAATAAATTCGACGCACTCGGTCTACATAACACACTAAGTGAGTTAATAGAGGCCCAGCAGACATCGCAGCTTGAACGACTTACCAAGAGCAACACAGGAAGACAAATACTAAGAAAACTCAACATCGGATACGACGCACAACACGTAGCCAAGAAAGAAATAAAACCTGAAATCCGGACACAAATCTATGTACCTCCGCTACCCCGTAACATGCACCCAATTCACAACCAAGAAAGAAGAATGGAAAGAGCCAAAGCCCTCCATAAACGCTTCGAAAACCTTCACGAGATCGTCTATGTAGACGCTGCAGATTACGCTGATCAGGCAGCCATGACAGTAGTGGTTGTGAATCAAAAGGGACAACTCCTGACCTCAGGAACAGTGCTTACCACCACGACAGAGATTGGAGAAGAAGCAGCCATATCCTTGGCCATCGCCTCGACCCAGGCTAAGGTCATAGTCAGTGACTCCAAGACGGCGATACGTAATTTCGCAAAAGGGCGCATTTCTAACATAGCACTAAAAATACTCAATAGCAACGGCACTACCAACATCAGAAACATTCAACTAGTTTGGGCCCCAGCGCACTCTGGTCTACCCGGAAATGAGAATGCTCACCAGCTAGCCCGAGGACTCGCCGACCAGGCTAGCACCAATGAAACCACCGAGCCACTCACTTTCCGCAGAGCAGACAGGGATCGCATGGTAACCTATAGCGAAATACTTGATCATTACAGAAAAGGCAGGCTTTATTACCCGGAAGCGCATAAAACCCTCAACAAGCAGCAGGCCACAGCTTGGAGACGAATTCAAACTGGTATGTACGCAAACCCAGTCTTCACAGCTATTACTATCCAAGCATACAAGACGACAAGTGCAAACACTGCAAGCAGAGAGCGGATTTAAAACACATCATCTGGTTCTGCTCCAAAATAGATAAAAGTGATCAGAGAACACTCATTATAAACACACCCGAGCAGTGGGAGGCAGCCTTGCTCAGCTCGGAAGCTGACATCCAGCTACAAGTAGTCCGGATGGCCGAAGCCACCGCCAGGGACCAAGGACTCCTGGCTGATGGCTGAGGGGGAATGGGCGGGGACTCACACCTCTCCTACTCCCAACCCCTTACCGGGCAACAATAAAAGTTTTTCCTCCTCCTCCTCCTCCTCGCCAATATTGCTTCGATATTGAAGGACACGGACTTGAACTGGTGCAAACGATGTCTCGTGTAGAGAATGCGATGCTAGTTCGTGCCGCCAAAACCCAAGTGAAACCAAAAATGACCCCTTTCTTGCGAACTAGGCAGTTAAGGCGGAAAGTAGCTGTATTTGATGCAATAAATGGATTGTTTTGTGCGAGGTAATGGCCTACTTTATGTGTTCTTTTCATTATGTGGGAGTGGCAGAAGAGGGGGGGGGGGTCCTGGGTATTGCGAACTCGTAACAAAAAATTTGTTATAGACGGGTTCGTCTATATCGAACTATTGGATATATCAAACAAATCGCGGCGCATATTACAGTTCGCTCTAACCGGGTTTGGCTGTATGCCATTTTAAAGGTGATAGTCTTTCTTGGGCTACTAAAGCGAAAAAAATGGCGCAGCTTTCTCTAGTGGCGCTAGGCCGGAGAAACAGCTGAGCTGGGGGTCGACCTAGCTTCTTCGCCCTTGCGTTCTGCTGTCAGTCTAAGGAACTGACTGGAACGGCCTTGCAAACTTCGGCTAAAGTTGGCCTCACCTCTCAACACTTAGCCTAGCCTAGCAAGAGCATCGAAAAACGTCACAAAACTTTTCAAAGCCTAGAGAAACCTACGAAAACTTAGCAAAACCGGAAGAAGCTAGGTCGACCCCCACTCTTCTGTTTCTCCAGCCTTGCACAGCTTTCGACCACGGAATCTGACATCGCCGTGGCAAGCGTTGATTATTTTCTGCAGAACAGTGCAGTGGGCTATTTGCTGTCGCTCCTTGAGTCCCAAATGAAACACCCCTACATCATCACTATACAAAACTCTGCCGGCCACAAGCTGTCGGGGGTATGCCCCTTAACAATATACCAACGACACAGCCATCTTTGTACAGCGCAACATCTAAGCACAATGCGACAGTCTTGTTGACAGCCTTACCCCACGCAAATTCTTAACTATCTTCCCCGCCAACATCACATAACCCCACATCTTCATGCTAAGGATCTATAGTAAACCCTCTGAACATCATCACAACTGCAAACCCCTCTTCGTAGCCCCCGAACCCATCCTACGCAGCACCCCCTCATTATTACTGGGGACTTCGACGTTCCCCACACAAGCCTCGGGCTATCCAAACGGTACTAAGAAAAGAAGGAACCTCTGGGATCTCCTCCGAACTCAAGATTTCACTCTAGAGACACCTCCTGATCAGCCAACGCGAGAAGGGATTAGCGTCCAAATAGACACTACACCGGAACTCACGAAAACCAATCGCACATGGCCAACCGCCTGGCAGCGTCTAGACCATACGCTAGGCAGCTATAACCACATTATACAGTTACAAGCATCCAACCGAGCCTCCTGACCCCCCGTGCAAGCTTCGAACTCATATAGCCGATTGGGCTGCCTTCTGGTAGTTTCGTACTTCTGCTTACCCCAGTGACTCACCCACTCACACTCCTAGCACTGTGGACGCAACAGCTCCTCCACGATGTTTACACGCACCGACACCTCCATACTCAGCCATACCAAATCCCCGTGTAGACGCCAGACAATACCACATGTCGCAAGCTCTTGGCAGTCTTAAACGTCATTGGCGCAAGCAACGTCAAAACAGGCGACTGAAAACTGGCATTGCCCATCGCGGAAAGGCCATAGAAACCCCTTCCCAAACACTAGTCAAGGAAGCCTTGGACACTGTATGCGACAACATTCCAAATGGCCTCAGCATTAGGCGCTTGTGGGCTCTCCTACGGCACCTGATGGACCCCACATCCCCCTGAACAATCCAAACCATTCGTAAAACCCAACTAGCCCACCAGTTAACAGACTCCAATCACACCTGACCCCAGGCACACGCCCAGGAATACGTCCCAGCAGGCTCATCTGAGCCACTGCCTTAAAGGGCTGGTGAAGTGGTTTTGAAAGCAGGTAAATGTTTGTTTTTTACAATTAGTATGTTGGATAGGTTATGACTGTAAAAAAATTTTCGTCATATCTCGCTTGGGGACTGAGATATTCGGCGATAAAGTTGACCCGACGCCCCGCCCACCGCTCGCCACTGTGCCGCCGGAAGAGCAAGAAACTCAGAGGCCGCGACCGGAAGTACCGTCATAATCGGAAGGCGACCAGCGGTGAGCGCCGCCGCTTCGCCGTTTCCCAGCCTTTCTGGTCGAGGCTCCGAGTTGGATAGACGTGTAATCTAATCGTTATTGATCTTTGTCTTGTGTCTTCACGTATATCTCTCGCCACAACACAACGCGTTCACTCTGACGCCACCGGCTGTGCGCCATGCCGTCGTACTGTGCTATGTACGGCTGCACGAACACGGGCGGACGAAATGCTGTCGTGTTTCACAGCTTCCCCAAGGACCCTCGGCTTGCGGCCCAGTGGACGGCAGCGTGCAAGCGAAAAGGCTTTACTCCAACTAAAAACAGCCAGATCTGCTCCGATCATTTTCCCGACAGCGCCTATGAACGCAGCCTTTCACTAATGCGTGAAAATAACATTCCGGTGAAGGGCACCCGCCTGAGACCCGGCGCTGTTCCGACAACGTACGCTGCGGAGAGAGCTTCGCCGCTACCAAGAGCAGCTTTCGAGAAGCGAAGAAAGCGGGAGGTAAGTGGCAAGAAGTTTGTGCCGTTATAGATGATAAAGGCCATTTCATTCCGATAACATTGGCGTACGCGCGACCGTCGCCGGCGCCGGCCGCGGCCAAGCTCTTTCGTAGCAACCAACTCGCCAGCGCTTCTAAGCAGCACTTGAAGTAATGTGACGGAGCGTTTTTGAGCTAATGCACGCGAGCGAACCACAGAGTGGCACTCACGAAATGTTTGAGAACTCCGAGTAGAGCAGATCGAGTGGCAGCGCCGCGAGGCTAGGATGGTCGCTGATCGCTTGGATTTCTTTAATTAGCTGTCCGCAGGACGTCGCAACGCGGCGTGCGGTGGTGACGCGTGCTTGAAGTTCAGTTATTACTAGGAAGTGCGGTTAAATTGCCTGGTTTATTCAGTAGTAAAATGGCCCAAGGTGAGCTCTCAGGCAGCTAGTTCTTTCAAAACAAAGCGTACACGCTCCAAAATTTTTAATAATGTAGCGGGAGCGACGACCGATTGCATGTCAGCGCCTTATCACGGTGTTCAGCAGCTACGCGCACAGGACTACCTGCTGTATGCGCGTCGTCTGCTACGGCGTTTCCTTGAGATTGGCACGCCCCCTGCCCCTGCATCCGAATGACTTTGCTCACTAGAAACCGTGGTTATTTGAAGAGCATGCGCGTATCAAATGCGCGTTTGATTTTTCTTTCGGATTACTCGTTCCGCACAGCGTGAGGAATGCCATCTGAAAAGATAAATAAAAGTAGAACAGGACCGGTTTTATGGCCGAAATGGCCTTAGACCGCTGCGCGATATAATGCGATAAATAACAAATCTGATAAAAATAAAAACTTGTGCCCTACGCTGCTTACTAGTTACCTTTGGCGGTAGCGAAACGACCTTGCGAGATAAGAAAAACTGGGGGTGTGTTGCCCTGAGGAGAACAGTGGAGCAGACGACGCTCCCACCACAGATAGTTCTGTGCGCGTGCGCGTACTCTCCCATATCTCGCCGGTGAACACCCTGATAAGGCGCTGACATGACGGTCGGTCGTCGCTCCCGCTATATTGTTAAAATTTGGGAGGCTGTACATGACGATACGACTACAGAGGCACAGTTTTGCTTCTAAAGTGTATTGTATAAAAGTGCTGTGATAGCCTTCTACTGTTGCTGACTGGTAGAATGGTTCTAAACCTCTTGGGGCTTCGAAACAATTTGCACAGGCAATGAGAGATGGCAAATAACAGTTGGGCAGAACTTGCTGTTTGGCGACTTAGTTGTGTATCCCTGTTTTTGTATTTTATGTATAGTGAGCTATTGTTTTTGGCACTCATTAGTATTAGATCATTTGATTAGTGCGACCTTGTTTAAATAACAAAATTGGTTGCATCTTGCATGTACAGGGCTAAAATATCTGTGAACGAAGTGAATAACGTGATCGACACCTTTTAGCGTAAAAAATATTTAGACGAAGGACATGCAGACCAGAAATGAGAACCTGTCGTCCACGTCCGTCGTCCAGATATTTATCATGCCTAAAGCTGTCGATGATGGAGTTCCAACTACCTCGAACCCACACGTTATGATGGATAACGTGTGGCCGCAGCTGCCTCATGTGGACACTGAACCGAACAAAAAGCTTCCCTCATTGGGTGGTCTAAACTATTTGCAAGTATACATGCTACCGTTAGAATGGTTAACCGTCAATGTCGCAACTGCTTTAGTTGTGGCCTTTGCGACCACTAACTAGGACACAAGTTGGGAGCCACAGCTTTCACGGCTAAGAGGGTCTTTCTATTCCCCCCCCCCCCTCAAAAAAAAAAAGCATTGTTACGTATGTTGATGGGGCTCATATCAGTAGCAACCTTGTGTCACATTCAGTGTTTTGCTTGGCAGTGGAGGGGTGTGAAAAGGCACTAAATAAGTAATTGGGGGCATTCATTGGCAGGGTTTAGTCAAGCATCGCAAAACAGCAGCACATGCACGTAGCTTTCATAGCGCGAATATACTTAACCACAAGAACATAAATGGCTAAACAAACATATTTCTGGTACATTTTTCTGGTGCCATTGCAGATCCTGGAAAATTTGCTGCAAAGTGATGGCAGCACCTCACAACAAGCTGATCGTGCTGAGGAGGTTGACACTGACGTACATGTGCTACCTCTGCTGCCAGAGGCCCCCGCTGACCCATCCTCACCAGCTGCAGATCAACAACCAGAGCATGGCGCACAGCCAAGGCCGTTCAAGGTGGCTACAAGGAACCAGTTTTCGCAAGTGGACTTCAAGGCAACCACATCGTCGCAGCACAAGGGCTCACAGGTCAACTTGACGCCAACCAGGTCATCACGTGGAGTCCTTGCAAGACCACCTTCTGTATCCATTGGTATGTTAAACATATAACACCTTTTCAGAGTCAAGGCAGGCTGGCAAATGTTACTTCATTCCACTTGAAAAGAAGAAATCCTAACGTAAGTGGGAGTTCCCACACTGCAATGGGCATGTCACATTTTTTTCTAGGTATCCAGGTTTCCGTCATCGGGGTGGATTTCGGCTCCCAATGCGACTTTGGATGTCAGTGCGGCGATGTGGAGGCTGAGAGCGAGGAAGACGACTTTTGCAGTGACGATGACGACGCTGACGACGCCGACTACTACCCAGGGAATGAAGAAATACTGGAGTACGTAACTGCATGGATGATGTTATTTGTTTTTAAACCAACCTTTTCTCCTTAATAACGTGTTTACGCAACTCGTCCTCTAATCACTGCAGTTGGCCTTGACGCCTAGCTACTTCATTTAGCTTATGTGGCACGGTAGCGGCAAAGTAAAAACACACAAAAAAACGGTTATGTGTTACATGCCTTGCAACTCCCTCCCCTCCTGTTCTTTTAGGGATGGCGAAACATCTGAAGCCTGTGATGAGGAAAAGGATGGACCGGAAGAAACTCATCAGAGCCGCATTTTTTTAGTAGAGGAGGCTTGCCTAAAAAGGCTGCTGGCAGTTTGCCATGACTGCCTCTCCCCCTGCCACACTAAGATTGTGTGTGAGGGTACACAGGTGTATGCGCAGGGCAAATGTGCTGCTGGCCACAATGTTTTCTGGACAAACCAGGAAGTTGTTCGGCAGCAGCCTATCCTCAATCTCAAGATCTGCGCTGCAATACTTTTTGCGGAGTGCAACCCCCATGTGAGCTTGAGAATGCTGGCATCAATTGGAATACCCGTAGTGACACCGCGGACGTTCTTCACAATACAGCATGATCACCTGTGGCCAGCAATCGACAAGGTGTGTAGCAACCCTAAAGAAACTCACAAATTGATTTTCCTCAATGGCACATTTATTTACTGTTCCTTTTTTTAGCTTTGGACTGCAAATCAGCAACACCTTCTAGAGAAGGCCCAAGGCTCACCGGTCAAGCTTGCTGGTGATGGCCGAGCGGACTCCCCTGGCTTCAGTGCCAAGTATGGCACGTACTCACTTCTAGATGTTGAAAAGAACAAAATTCTTCATTTTGAAGTCGTGCAGGTTCGTATTGACTGAAGCCACTTTTATTTTAATCAAGCAGTATCAAATGTTGTCTAAACAGCGAACCTGTCTGGTAGTGCAGTAAAATGTGCCAGGTTGTGTTCACTCAAGTTGCGCAATCTGGGAAGTAACAGGGTTGCGTGTCACTTGTTTCAGTCCAATGAAGCCGGGGGAAGTTGCCGCATGGAACTGGAGGGCCTGAAAAGGTCCTTGATGTTCCTGGAGGACCACGGTGTCGCCGTCGAGCTTATCGTGACAGACAGGCATGCGCAGATCAAGTGCTTCCTTCGAAAGGAGAAACAGAGCATCAGGCACGAGTTTGACGTCTGGCATGTGGCAAAAGGTACTTCTGAGGAGTTCGTTGTGCTAAGTTACAGTTGTATATTTTTTATATCTGATCTGCTATTGAAGTAAAATTTAGAGGTATAACACTCTGTGGTGCTGCTAAAGTATTGTGCTTGTGCATTTACATTTGTATCAGGTGTCTCAAAGAAGCTCCACGCCGCAGCCAAGCAGCCTGGCTGTCGCGAGCTCGAGCCGTGGATAAAGTCGGTGTCAAACCACCTCTACTGGTCGGCTGCCTCAAGCAAGGGATGCCACGAGATGATCGTCCCCAAGTGGCAGTCCTTGCTGAACCACATTCGAGGAGTGCACACACATGACAGCAGCCTGTTCCCTTCGTGTGTGCACGGTGAGACTGAACCAAGGGATTGGCTTCAAGAAGGTAACACAACACCTGCTTGCTGTAATTTGCCTACTTTATAGCACCACCTGGGAATAGGGAGGTGAAGCCCAAGTTTGCCGAGCAAGGGCAGCGCTGATTTTATCGTGAAGTGGCAGCCTTGGATTTTCCTCGAAGTGAGGCGCCGCACCTGGGACATGCTGGGTTTAGTGGCTTGTGAAGCCGGCGGAGGCTTTGTTTGCATTTGGGAGTAGGGGGGATGAATGCCGCTGGTGGTACAGTACTACAGGGAGACAGAAGGCCTTCGGGAAGTGCTAGTGTGTGCACATTGAGCAGCACGCGTGGTTGTCAGAAACGGCCAGTCGGTGAGAAGCGGACGGTGAGAACCAAAAAAACAAAAAAAAGGTGGGGAAAAAAATAGAGGCCTTATATTTTTTCCATTCTCTTTACTGTTTTTCCACCTCCACTAGCAGTAGTCTGGCTTATTGCACAAGGCAACCACATTTTGTCATAGCAGTGTCTGCAGGATCATAAAAAAAACGCAGAAATAGTGGAAAACGCGTCGAACACAGAGGCTCGAGCCTTGGCAAGCTGTTCTGTTCCCACCGCACTGTTACCCTAACCCGTAGTTATACTCCAGGCGAATCAGTCTCTGTGACAAACATTGTGAACGAAAATTTCTTCAAAGACAAGAAAAAGGGAAATGCAGCATTGTCAGTGCACCCAGCATGTGCCTTTTTAATGTGCCTTTCATAGGAGGCAGCTAAGAATTTCAACAGCCATAAATAATACTTCGACAGGAATCAGTCGCGTTTCTTGGAAGCCTCAGTGTTTCCGCAGTCCTTAAAATCGGGATGTTAGAAGCATGAACACATAAAGGAAGTAGCAAACAAGAGAAAAATGCCCTACGACAAATTGGACAGCTGTCACTTGGCTGATGCAAAGACGGCAGCTGACGACCACCCAACAGTATTTTCATCCCGTGAAACCATGGGGGCACACGGCCTGTCGAGCGGCGCGTAGCAGATGACGCGTCTCTAGCAGGCAACAGAACAAGCGTCGGCAAAAATGAACTCGGTAACTACTCTACGTGTAAACCAAACCAGCTGTACACATACTAACACGTAGTGCTTGATAAGAAAATTTTACCCAGGCCGCATCTTAGCGCGGGAAATGCAGCATGTGTGCACCGAAAAAGCGCTTGCCAACACAGTGGCAGCTCCCACATCCTCTTGGTGAGGATGCGGGAGCTTGGCGCACGGCTGTTTTCAATTTTTTTTTTGCCTTCACCAGCCCCCCTGCCAAGAGGCGGCGGCCCTCTCGAGTACCCAGAAGTAGCAAGGACGCTCGACGTCTGGGAGCAGGAAGTCGAGATTAACGTACAGGCCGCGTTGGAGTAGCATTTTTTCTCCCTGCGTGGAGGAAGTGTTTACTTCTGCAGGCAACTCAATAAAGCTGTCCTCTCTCTCTTCACCAGAAAAAAAAAGGCCACTGCAACTCAAAAACCTCACATACTCGAGATCAGCTGTGCAGCACCTCCGCCACTCAGGCATGTGCCTGCAATGTGCAACATGGTGCTCGAAAAATATTCCATGGCTAATGCAAATACAGGTGTCTCAAAAATAGAAAACTATGGTGCTGTTTATGATGCAAAGCTGGTTACAGTAATCATTGAAATAAAAAAGGATCACCTTACTGCTCACTGACCTCTAGCCCCAAATTTTTAATCTAAAAATGCATATGTTAATGTTAAGAGATAGATATTGCCAATATTTGTGTCCAATGAAATAGTTTTGACAGATTCATGCTAGCTACTCTGGCTTCAAAATTTTCCCTCTTTACGCCTTCCAGGTTCCAAGGCCTACAATAAGCTGAAGGACGTGGTGACGGCCAGGGTGCTCCTAGCTGACATGCCTCAGCTGTCCACATCTTTCCAGACGTACGGCCTGGAGACGTACCACAGCCTCATGATCCATTTTGTGCCCAAGTCTCGGCACTACTCTTACGATGGAATGAAGGCTAGGTAAACTTGCTTGGTTTCTCTCTCGCCTTTGTTCTCTGTGCCTGTGAGGAGTGAAGTGGCCAGGCTGTTATACTGATGTAGATCAGTCCTGTATAGCCATCAACAAAAGCGTATAGTGGGTGGTTTGTATCTGTCTTGTTACTTTGGATTAGGAAGTAACCGTTTATGGGACCCCACCATGGTGGCTTAGTGGCTAAAGCGTTGCACTGCTGAGCCCAAAAATGTTTCGATTTCCGGCCACAACGGCCACTTTTTGATAGAGGCGAAAAGCGAAAACACCTGTGCATTGGAGATTTCGGCGCACATAAAGATCCCCAGGTGGTCAAAATTAATCCGGAGCCCTCCACTAGGGTGTGCCTGTGTAGCGTCGGTGCGTTAAACCCCATAATCATCATGATCGTCTATGGGCTACCCTCCTTGACAGTGTGTTCTATTCAAGCTTTTATCCACCCCAATGCCCACGTGGTTGATTTTATATACAGTAGCAGTGAACAGGCTCACCTAAAAAACCTGTAGGAATCTGAGTACTCAATACGTGCATTTTTCAGAACACAGCTAGCAGCGCTGCACTACAATGAAAATTCAGCGCGAAAGCAGGCGACAACAAAGGATGGCACTCCATGTTGGGAAGTCAAATTCCCAAGAGCACGGGGAGGTGACCCCATCGCTTACCCTGTGATGGAGCCGCCAACTTATGGTGAGCCATTCAAATTTATTTATTAACACTAAGCATTGATATGCCGTATTAACTACTCAGGCTATGTTGAAAAGCTGCTGAACCTGCTGCTGTCTGAAGCCAGGAAGCCAAAGAACAAGGACGAGGTGGAAACTCCCAAGCAAGTGCACCTACCACTGAGCAGCTCCTTTCCTGGCGTGGACAAAAAGCTACTGGTTGAGAAGAAGGTGACACGGTACAGCATGGTAGTGTGAGTTGAGGAGCAGCTGCTGCTGAGGTCTGCATGCGTTGCAGTCATTTACAGTCAGATCCCGCTACAATGAAACTCATGGGGCACGCCAAATAATGCATTGCAAAAACTGTCTTAAAAAGAGATGCGGAGGAGGAGACACAGAGGCTGCACTCACAGGTGAAGTTATTTACTGCATCCAACCTGTTGAAAATAACAGCTACACTGACTAACAGACGGTTGCATACCAAGGTGTTTTTTTCAGTGTTGGCATGGGATGTTGTGCCACGGGAGTTTTTGTTTTGTCAAAAGTAAGACCAAGCTTTTTTTTTTCTGCAGGTTGGAGAATTCGTATGCTCTGACTGTTTGAAAGGCGTGTGTTAGAGCCAGACATGTACTCTAATAATTTTGCACCATCTGTTTGTTTTCTTTTGACGGAAATGTTGTTTAGTAGGTCATTAACACTCTTTGGTCAGTTGTGCAACATTCGTAAATGATTCTTACCTAGTTGCATTATCAGTTGTCTGACAACTGTCTTCCCCGTTTGCCATATGAATCCAAAGTTATGAACGAACAATTTCGAGACTTTTAACCAGTAATTAAGAATTATAATGTTTCGTTCACAAACACTTCAGTAAAACAATCAAGGAAAGTTCTTTGTTGAAAAAGCGTTGAAAATTTGTTGAAGTTCATTGTAGCGGGATTGTACTGTATGTCGTTGCGGAGGCACTAAATCAAATTGTCCAAGTTGAGCTGCATTTGTGACGTGAAGTAATTCTAATCCCCTGCCAATATGTAGTGATATTCTTAGCCTGATGTGACAGTCACAAGCAGCTGAAACACAAGGCACCCTTGATAGTTGCCACACTAACAGCGGTTACATCCCCTGCTTCACTTTGTGGCTGAAGGTTGAAGTTGCACCCAGTCATAGGAGAAGTAAAGAAGTACTTGTGGGTTATGAGGCTCACCGTCGTTGCGCCGATTGCATCTAAATTTCATACACCTTGTTTTGTGCTTTCATCTAAAAATAGCCACTGCTGCCAGCAGGCCATCTAGGGTGTCTTGCTCAATTCAACATTGCCTTAGCGATTGTAAACTCGCATGGCTGTTGCTTGTTCGCATGCCAACAAGTCATTTTGTTTTTAGCTTACAGGACTGGAGCATCTGTAGGTGTGTATAATGACGAGAGGAGGGAAAATTTGCTGAAGCTTAAAGAGCCATGAAGAGAAAATACAACTTCGTTTAATTTGAAAGAACTAAGATTCAGTATCTCACTCAGCTCCATTACAGCTCCAAAAGATGTTTTTTAACAAAAAAAAAGCAAGAAGTATTTAATAACTTTCAAATTTTGCGCCACAGTGACGTGTTATGAGCAAGAATGACGTCATACGGGCCAACAATAAAACATAATTTTCAGTGCGTTAACTGCACGTTAGCATTCAAGTGATGCGGTCAAATGGAACTAGAGGCCCCATTACAGACGTCCAGTCATGTGTCGTCGCGACAGGTCAATTAGGCAGCCGCCAATCGCACAAACAAGGTTCCGTGACGTCATGGAAAAGTTGCGGGAAATTGACTAGGGGGTCGCGACTACTTCAAACGTTTTCTTTAATATCTCCGTTACTTGTTCGAAGATTGCGATGATATTGGTATCATTGTTATCGGGACTAAGCATTCTTTCTAATAAACCCAACTTGTATTTTGTCTTCATGGCTCCTTTAAGTTGCCAGTCATTATGCATACATTTTTGGTCTAGCAGGCACTAGGGCCTCGAGATACTTCCTTTACATCTTGATCCACTTCTACATCTCCCCCCCCCTCCCCCCGAGGAAAGTGCAGGCCATATCCTGTGAACCCACTTTTCAACAACATCCTCTCCCCTGGGAAGATGCTGGCCTTATCTGCAGAATTTGTAGTGCCCAGACCCCGTTTGTTGGGCTACTGATCATTCACGTCCGTTTCCGTCAAAATGTCGTCATAGAAAAACTTGACCAAATTCAGAGCTCCCTTCAGTCGACTTTTCCTCTGGGGCCAGTTTGCGTGAATGAAGCGTACAGATCCTCTGGCACAGCTCCCTCCACAGCCTTTGTCTTTGTATCGTTGGTCTGAGGCATTCCTTGGTATTTCTTGCAGCTCTGTTGAGCTTTTTTTTTTCGGCGTGCTTCACTGAAGGCAAGCAAGTTTCCGAAGATGACTTGTTTCCCTTGCCAGATTTTCGTTTTGCGTGATGGCAGTCCTTGCGGTGCTGTGGCGATCTCTTGGTGTTAAAGCACTCTCCAGAGCCAAACAAGTCACCGTGTGTATGGGCGATGACAATGATAGGAAATGGCACCTCGCCCTTCTGACTACGTCCTTCAATTCCTTTCAATTTATTATTTATTATTTTTTCAGAGGAGAACATCCAAAGTGCCGCACTTTTGATCCCACGTGGTCCTCAGCCTGCTGGAGTGTAATAGATCTGGGGTGAATTGTGGTCGTCATCCGTGAGCCTGTGAAGCCAGACGCTTTACAAGAACCTGCGTCTTCCTGTGGAGCACCCTGAACTTTTCTAAATTTGCTTGAGCTGCTGCTCTCAGTGAATGACTTCTTGTCTGAACAAACAGTCACTTTCAGCAGGTGACATTCTGATATCGAGATTGTTGACACTCTTTCGGTGCTTGACTGAAATTCCTGTGGACTTTGTCGAAAAAAACATTGGCTGTGTTTGATTTGTTATCTCCGTCAGAATAACTACTCTTGCAATGTGCCAAGCCCTTCTTATGGTTCAGCAGATTCCTTCATTGAGACCAAAAAAATCTCGCTTTTCTGTGACTACCTCATGTGCCCTTTAGATTTGTTGGCTGAATTCGTGGTATGCGTATCAAACACTATTTTGTTGCTCAGACTAGATGCTTCAACCCTCTGGTACTTGGTGCCTACCAAGGTGCCGGGCACAACAGATGACCTGTGGTGAGATTTGAATCGAGAACTGATTTTGTGGCCCCAATGGTCTCGTGTGAAAAAGCTTGTGGGTTCGGTCCATTAGGGCGTTCGAGCAGGTGACCATTCCTTCAAACCTTGTGATCACTGACAAATGTGGTAGTGTTCGCAGGGGTGATACGGCATCATTGTTTCCACTCCTATAAGAAACCCTCCCCCATCGTATGTTATTCTTGCCTTTTATTCATGTAAGTCTGGCGTAAAGCTGAGGTTTTGGAACACATTTTCCAGCTCAAACGTCGGTGAGGTCATCGGTCAAGGTGTTTCATTGGACCCTTCTTGCAGGCTCCGTGAATCAGCGTGTAAGGTCATATGAATCGATAACAGTCCTTCCCTTGTGCCACGAAGATTTTTTGCTACGCGTTCCATTTGGGTGGGGATGTTAATCTAGTAAATGAACTCTTCCTCCTTGTTTGATAGATTTTAGCTGTAGCAGGTGCCGCAACACTTGGGGTGGGGGGGTCATTTGATAAGATGTTCTTTTTGAGGTCTTTCAGATTTGGCTGGACTAGCAGCCCCGAACGGCAAACTTGGACTTGTGGGAACATCGCCAGCTCCAGCCAACATTGGACCACAAAAAACTTGGTCTCGGTGAGTTTCTCAGCATCCTGGGAGACTGCCAAGACCACAAAGACAATGGCATACCAATCGCAATCCAGCAGGACACATTTATCAATCCTGAAGACAACTTGCCAGCGATTGTAAGTCAAGAGGAGCACCACCCCGTCAAGCCACCTTGCCAGCGATTGTTAGTCAAGAGGATAACAACAATTTACTTGTATAGTATAGGGCTTTCTTTTTTGTTGTTGTCTGCCCCAATGGGCTTTTGAACGTCACTTGCAGTTAGCATCAGTGTTTCTGTGTGCAGCAATAATGTAAATACTGTATTGATACTTCATCAGTTTTTTTTTCTTGCAGTTATGTTGTATGGTTTCTGTGCTCATTTTTGTCTTACTCATCCAGCTCGTGCAAATTAATGCTGCAATCTTGTCCACCTGCTGTGTAGGTCTGGATTTGCAGACCTTGGTCCACACCCCCAACTTTCCTTCACTTCCTCAATCCTTGTCCCTTCATTTGTCCCCCCCCTTTTTTTTTGTCCTTTCATTTTATTTCTTCAATGGCTGTAGCAACCTTTATGTGCCTTTACTTATTGCTGTCTTGTGTTGCTGGGCCCAACAAGGCACTTCACTTGTCATTGGGAAGTGTAACTACGTGACATTATAAGGTGTAGTTCTGTTGTGGCACCAAAAAATGCCACTTAGGGGGGTTCCTTTTATGGTATTACGGTAGTATCTTTTCGACGAGTGCATTACTGGATAAAATTGTCTTCAGCTATGTAAAGTACACCTTATCATAAAATAGGCTAGTTTGGTGGGTTCAAAATTTAATGTTTGATATTTCCTGTTGATGGACAGTTATCATTCTGTGACTACTTTGGCAGGTGAGATTATAGAGGACAGGGTGAAATGCATGGCGTTTTTTTCTTCCACCATGTGACTGTCTGTTTTCATGCTTGGTCTGGAACATTACGAAGAGCTTTTTTTCTTGCTGTTTAGTTGTACTTTTGTGTCTTTTCCTTATTTGCTATTTTTGTCCTGGCAGTGCATGCATAGTGGACAAGAAAAATGAGTCGCTGCACCTGGTTGTGGTTTTTGTATTATGATGTTAAAAACAATTTGCATAAGCATAGTGAACTGTTTCATTGTATATAATATTTACATTATAGTGTAGTGACGCATAGTAGTTGGAATAAACATTGTATGGTGTGTATTTTGTGCTCTATTTCTTTTTAAAATTTGCCCTGGATTCTGCCAGTGGGATAGCCTGGTCACAATGACTGCTGACACGATTGTTCGTATGTGATAGTTTATTTTCTTCTACTTGAATTCCAAAAGGATTTGCAGCGTATTTCTCTCTCAGTCTTTTCTCTGAGTCTGCAGGAGAAAGAGTATGTCACACATCAGAATGGTTTCATGCAGGCCATGGGATTATCACTGAGCACTTTTTGTACTATAATACTTGCATGTTTGAATCCACTGTACTGCCCAGTCACCGATGGGTACTTGCTGCGCACTGCTGTCACGACGCAGCTGGGCAGAACGCGCCTCTTCCCTTTCCCCAAGCGTCCCCACGTGAGCAGTGCAAACTGCATGAATGCAGCATGCCGTAGCGCTCTAAAAACAAAAAGGTGTCGTTATACACAAGTTATATTCACTCTTGAAATTAAAGCCGCCTGATTTCTGGTGCCATGGCTTAGCTTGCCTGTTCCTGCTGTCCCGATCGCCAGCTGGGGGCAGCCGCCTCCTGCGCTGTTTCAGCGCCACTTCTAGAACTGCGCGGTCCAAGCATACCGCCTTGAACTTCCGCGTCAGTGTGACGCACTGGTGCCGCCTTAGCCTGCGCCGAATTTCCGGGATTTCCCGGCAGCAGAGGCATTCAATTGCTTCCCCCATAGGGATGCAGTGGTTGCAGGCACACCTGACAAGGAAGAAGCGTTTTGTGATAAGTTGAAACACATTAACTTTTTCGTAAACTGACGAGTGGCGTAGGTTGGCGCATATCTCGTGGAAAGATAGGGGCCTGCCATGCTCATCTAGATATCACGAACCGAGCACACTAAATATTCAAACATATCATTCGTACATAAAAATTATTGAGCAAATCCGCAAGCTCATCCCTCGAACATGAGTAGATTTTAACAGCCTCGATCGATCGAGAAAATAGCCGCATGTGCGCGAGATCTTCACAAAGAACTTCAAAGCAGATACAGAAAACTTGGCTGGGTAATAACAACACAAGCGAAAAAAAATAATAAACGTATCGCTTACGCGCAGGTTTCTTTTTTCCACCTACACAAGCAAAAGTGGCCGGCTAGCACGGTCAGCGGTGTGCGCGGCTTTGTGTATATCGTGTCCCGTCGCGAGGGCAATCGTCAGCACAAACGTGGAAATAAACACCGCTGAATGTCTTCGTATACAAGCATTAAAGAGCTGCGGTAATACTGAAATATCGAAAACGCTTATATTAACTGCTATTCAATAATACAGCCACATTAGGCGCTGGCGCAACCTCACTGAGCACGCCGGTGTTGTGAACCTGGCCTCGAAGCAACGCTTGCTCGCCAGCGCTTGTATAGTCGATCTTTCTGATATCACATCACGAAAACGCAGCACATGACTCTATTTTTAACTACAAAATGAGTGTTACATCGTATCACTTACCACAGCAGATTTCTTAGTCGTGCGCTCGTGGGCACTTCAGGGGTAGCCGAGCCGTCCGTGCCGCCGGGATTCATGGGCGGCTTTCGCGAAGCCATGGGCTCAAACAAGTATGGAGCTGCCCCCAGCTCCTCATTCCTCAATAAAAAAGGGTTGTGAGAATCTTCCATGTCTTTTTGGCCTGGATGTAAACGTGTTCGCACGGCACTTGTACACCGAGCGGCCGGCGCGCCGCTGACTATTCCGATGATGACGTCACCGACCGCCCGCCAATGGCGAAAGGCTGCTCGAGCTCAGTTCGTGCCCTCGGGCGGGGGTCGTTTATTTTGGCGAAAACAAGCCCTTTGCGTTCACTTACGCATCAAATAAACACGTTTTTTGAATTCAGCGTGGTGAAAACCATAAAGTACTGCGCTTAACTAATTTTTTTCGAAAAGTGCTTCACCAGCCCTTTAATACACCACCCCTCCCCTAACGAGCCCCTTGACCTACCAATCCTTGAAGCGGAAGTGAGGACAGTCCTAGATGACCTCGAATCTAGTCAGCTCCCGGTTGTAGCCGGTTTGCTAATAAAATGTTCCGTAATTTAGATGATCCTTCAGTAGAATATTTTACCGATTGGTATAATGCTTACAGGGAAGCAGGCCCCCTCCCTACCCCCGAGTTTACTCACGCCGAAGTCACTCTCATTCCTAAACTAGGGAAACCCCTTTCCGTCAATCCGTTCGGCCTATATGGCTAACTTCCCGCTTAGGGAAACTGATGGGGCGAATAGTACTTGCCCGGCTCAATAACTATATTGAGGACAATTACTTTCCCCACACACATATTGATTCCGCGCAGGCCTTGCAGTTAATGACGTACGCCTACATCTGTACACTGATCTCCTCTAACAACCCTCTTAACACGACTATTCGGCCACCTTGACCCTAGACTTAAAAAAAACATTTGATCAGGCAACTCATCAAGCCATACTTCGAGGCCTTGCCCGCATAGCTTGTGGTGAACGTACATACAACTACGTAGAGGCATTCCTCTCAAATCGCATACACGCTACAAATTCAGCGACCTCCAATCCCCCAACTACCAACTCCCGTCCATCGGCACTCCACAAGGTTCAGTCCTCTTCTCATCCTCTTTAATCTCGCTGTCTCCCCCCCCCCCCCCCTCCACCAATGCTGGATAATATCCCTCGGCTAAGCTATAGTATTTACGCTGGTGATATCACCTTTTGGGTAACTGGGGGCAGCGCAGATGATATAGAAGCAACACTTTGAGCAGGAGTCTCACCGTACAACAGGCAGCCCAGGAAGCTGGTTTAACGTGCTCGTCACCAAAATCCGAACTCATCATGCTGTAAATACATTTCACCACCCCTAAAACGGCACCCAATGTGCATGTATCTCTGGACAATGTCCCTAAACCAACTGTGAATTGCATAAAAATACTCGGCATAGTCATCCAATCCAATCACCGAAACACATCGGTCCTACACACCTGTTCTTCCCATGTAACGCAGATTATAGGCCTCCTGAAGCGAGTAACTGCTAAAGGCCACAGCCCGAAGGAGAAGGACCGCTGCCTAGTCATCCAGGCATTTCTACTGAGCCACATTATCTAAACCCTCCCACAACTGTCCTTCTCTACCACTTACCGTAATTACCCGATTCTAACGCACCCCCGATTCTAACGCGCACCCGATTTTCCTGAAAAAAAAAACGAAAAAACTTGAACCTCCGATTGCAACGCGCACGAAACTTTGTGAGCCAGAAAAACGAATGCGAGAGAAACGGGCGATTTATTTCGCGAAGTATTCTCACTCATCTCACTCCTCGTCGCTCTCCGCTGACCACAACAGCTCGTCCTTGGTGCCGTCAAGCGCGTTCGCGATGCCACACTTCTGAACGAACGTTCAACCATGGTCGATGGGATCGTGGCCCACGCCTCGCACGCCCATCCTGCGAGCTTCTCCAGAGGCGCACGCTTCAGCCGACCGCTCGTTTTGAACGCGTGAGAGCCGCTGCTGCCATTGCTGTTATCAAGCGCGCAAGTGGAACGATTTCACGATTTGTGTCAACGCCGATGGAAAAGCCTAGGCATCTGTGCTTCGTGCGTCCGAAAAATTGTTGCTAAAAGCTTTGGCGTCATCTTGAGATGGCGGTGGCGATGGGTGGGACGAAATTTCCGCTGTTTCGGCGTTTCAGTTTTGTATCCGATTCTAACGCGCATGTGATTTTTCGACCTATTTTTCAGGAAAAAAAGTGCGCGTTAGAATCGGGTAATTACGGTAGTTCACCAAAGTAGACGGGCTCATCTGTAAGGCCCACAGGGCTGCCGTCGGCTTACCTCCTCACGCATCCACAGCCAAACTAAGGGCCACCGGCACCTGCAAAACCCTGGTTGAATTAATTGAAGCGCATCGCACAGGCCAGACACATCACCTGTCTAAACGAACAGTAGGCGAACTCTTATACTTAAGGAAGCACAAATACATACTCCTTTTACATCAACACCGTGGTTCTTTCTCCACCCGATTACAGACATTGCATAACAATCCGCCCACTCAGCCGTAATATGAGCCCTACTGATCATACTATATATACTGCCCGAAAAGCTGCTCGGTCGCATGCCCTTGTCGTCCCTTTTTCCCCCTCGTCAAACACCTTCTACGTAGGCGCTGCAGCACACAGGCACAAACCGGCCTTCACGGTCGTCGTCTGCTCGCCGACTACTACTCTCCTTACATCCCTCACAACTGCCACCACAACCCCACATGTTGCGTAAGAGGCGGCCATGGCTCTGGCTCTCACACACCGGCCTTCCCCTGATCAAATGTCATCCGATCCAAAGACGGCCATCAAAAATTTTGCCAGCGGCCCCATCTCCACACTACCTTACAAAATTTTTCTACAAAATTAATCCCCCTAGCGTCCTACCGAACTCCTTTCATTACCGGAACACACGGGACTAGACGGCGCGGAGTGGGCTCGTAAGACTGCACGAGCACTCGTCACCCTTGCGCCTGACGAGACCACTTGGTCAAAGAGGTTACTCCGCTAGGGACTCCCTCACTACTTATCTGGGCGTTACTGACAACTACCGCCACTCCCGCAACACGGTACCCCCAACCCCACCAATCCCTAACCTCCTAGGAATGACCGTGGCGCTTCCTAAAACGTAAGCGCTTCGAAACCGAGCCTTCCATCGAATTTACCCAGCTTGACCTGGTGCAAAGGGCCCGTGCAGCCAGCCGCAGCCAGGGGATCCCGGACTAGGGATCCCCACCACCGGGCAGGCGCCCTAACTGCACCTGTTGTTGTCAATAAAGATTTCATTCATTCATTCACTCATCCGCCTACCCCTCTACCCTTACGAGCACCGACAAATGGGCAAGTTGGTATGGAGACATATTGACTAGAGAGAGAGAGAAGAGAAAATCGAACGGAAAGGCCGAGAGGTTATCCAGGCGTAGAGCCCAGATTGCTACTCGGCACTGGGGAAGGGGTGTTGAGGGGATGAAAAAGAGGGCAGGCGAAAAAGAGGTGTAAGAGCGGTGCCACTCACACTCTTTAGTGCCTTTGTGGGCACTATATAGTCTTTCTGCTAAGCCCGCGTCCTTCATGAAACGAAAAGGGCTTTTGCGTTTCTGCTTTTTGCCTTCTGCGAAGTTGACTGTAGGGGTAGATGTCCTAGAATAGTCTTTACTTTGAAAGGTTGATTGTCCAAACGGCTGAGCTCGGCGGCCAAAAGGCGTCTTTCCGATGAATACTGGGGGCAACAACAAAGCACATGTTCGATTGTCTCTTCAACCTGACTAAAAGCGCAGAAAAACGCAGGATAAAAGGAGGAACTGCACAGGACACTATACCTATACTACACTATTCCGCTCCAGTTGGCCCGCACTGTGGCGCTAAATCCACCGTGCAACACCAGACGTGTGCCTGTATCTCCGACCCCTCTCCTCCCCCCCCCCCCCACAAAAAAAAAACAAAACAAAAAAACAAAACAAAAAAAACCTCCCCTGACCATTGGACGGAAGCCCTGGGCCGCTCGGACGAAAACTCCCAGCGCCAACTAGTCGCCCCGGTACAAGCGGTGGTGCAAATAAAATTTTTACCTCTTCTTGCTATTGCCACCTGTCCTATTATCTGATAGACGACAGACTAGGGAACCTGTCGCAGCGAATGGGCATGCCATTTTTCTTTGTGTTTTATTTCTGATGCAGGTACTAACAAACAAGTACCAACCAAAGGGAATTGAGCGCGTGCTGGGCGTTTCGGCTTTAGGTGTTTGTGCCAGTGCCAGTTTTGGTGGGAGAGGATGGGCTTTCTGAACGTCGTTTGTGGGCGCTTTTAGGGGCGAAGTCCCTGAGGAGCTCGGGGTGTCGGCGTCTCCCGTCGTCGTAGTTTCATGTCGTCATGGTACTAAAACACCAGGACACTCGTTTTCCAACGCCTCGCGCTATAACGTAACGCGTACTAACACCGGGACACTCGTTCTCGAACGCCTCGCGCTAGAACGCTTCGTGTTTGAAAGACACGTGGCTTTTACAGCAAAGCTGTATACCTCGACCCCCCAACGGTTTCATTTCACCGACTCGTCCAACTCGCAGTTGTTCTTAGTTTCATCTCTGCGGGCAAAAACGTCAAGGCACCAAGAATGCACTTATACACTGCATGCTTCGCGCCTCCCCATGTTCATATTTGGGGTGATGGCCAGGGATATTTTTTTTTGTCGATGCAGGCTGCAGGCATGATTTTCACGACCTAGCCAAGTAACGCGTCCGCGGTAATAACGCCCCATTTGCAAATCATCCATAGGCCCCAAGCTGTTCTGACACATTATCTACAGCAATGCTTAACACCGCAAATGAAATGGAAGGCGCTAGTGGCTTGCAACTTCCGCAGAGAGCCATTGTCCCTGTATACATTTACGTGCTTGCACCTCTAAGGAATCTTGGGAATGTCATTGATATTGTCACGAAGACAAGGACATGCAGTTGTCTTGAATGAGAAACACGTTTATTGGAGCGAACTTGTGCTCCCATAACAACTCAAAAGAATACAGAGGCGGCGAAGCAGCGGTCAACAAAGTGACTTGCGTCGGCGAGCGTCGCAGAATCGAATGCCCCGGCGTCCGCACTGCAGGCTTTTAGATGCATAGCATCTTATAGCGGCGGCCTGTCACTCGTCGTCGGTGCGCGCCGTCCGTCCGCACCCGCCAGCTGTGCGATAACGTGCGCTCGTACTCTCCTCTCCCCTCCTCCTCTCCACGCCGTCTGTGCGCTGTCGAGCTCCTCCCTCCGCGGCTCCACCCCCACCAGCTGTGATAAGCGCGCATGCGCGCGCCCTCTCTCATCCTCCTCTCCACTCCAGCTGCTAGCGCGCGCTCGCACCTCCTCTCCCCTCCTCCTCTTCGCGTCGTCTTCGGGTTGGCGCGCTTCTCCCTCCGGGTGCGTGCTCTCTTAGTCGCTCTCTTAGGCGCTCTCTTAGGCGCACTCTTAGTCTCATACATTCAAAGTACTCGAGCAATGTGTGATGATGATGGTAACCATTCGCAATTTAAAACGGAATAACAACGTAACAACACCCAACAACGTAATACCGTAATTAACAACGCAATTAACGCCGGTATAGCAACAAAGATGCTCTGCATCCTCACGATCCCCCTCGGGGAGGTGCGGGTAATTTTTTTATCTTTCGGCGCGCGTGGTTCTCGAAACGTCGATTCACATCGAGAACATAGTAGATCCAAGAAGATTATTCTGGGCTGTTCACGTTAGATCGGAATGCTCTCCCTATCACAACAGATAACACATGCGGCACAGAAAGAAAGAATGGAACACGCGCTTCCCTTGGCGCAGAGATAACACAGACCGGCGCAGCCGGGCGGTAAAAGCAAAACACAAATAAACAAACCCAATGTATGGTTCGCGGCAATATAGCGCACTTTAATTTTCAGCAAGGGTAAGAAGGAATGGGGGGACAAGATTGGAAGAACAGTTTATCTCGTTGATTTTCTCTGGAAACAAATTCTTTGTCCGATTGTGAAGTTCTTGTGCAGGAATATAAGAGTAAGAAAGAGCACCTATACTTCTCGCACTACCATGAAAGAGACAATGGTAACCCAGGACAAGACGTGCGTAATGTGTCGAAGACGTTTCGCAGACAACATCGTGCACATTTCGCCCTTAAAAGAACAAAAGTACATATGGGCGGGCTATCATCAAGTGAATATAGCGTTCCGCGTGATGAGTGGCTGTCGTTCTGGTGGTTTATTTTTAGTTTAGACGGCATCGAAGGCTACTAGGCTACTGTCTAATGCGCAAGACCATCTGGTTGGTCTCCTGTCGTCTGATGCGCAATGCAAAACGCTTTGCAAGTGATCAGTCGATCAAGAGCCGTGACCAATAACTTTTTTGCTGTTGTTTGCTCCGAAACAGCAACTGTGAACAACAAAAGCAACAACACAATCTCGACAATTCTTTGTGGCATACTGCGCATGTTGTTTTTAGATAGAACCGTATTGGAAGAACAGTGCAGGAAAACCACGCCTTCAACCTCATCATGCCCCAAATTTGGAAACAAAAGCTCAGTGCTCGGTCGCTGAAACCGTTCAGTGGGAATGATAACGGGCGTTCTCTGCAAGCACGAACAAAACGGAAACGGGGACACCGCCGCATTCCATCGATTGATGCACAAGGCGCTCAATACAAGTTCCTTCCGGTAATCTGGCGTCGCTTGAGAGAAGCGTTCCCTCTGAGTCATTTAAAAGATCATCACGATGGTAAAATTTCCTTTCGCCCCATTCAAATGCGAGCAGTGTCAGAACCATATAACTTATAAAGATTCCATCGTGCTTGCAAAATAAACGTTAACCACACTCTGAAACAAAAACGGGCATTGCTACTTGTACTGTGATCAGTGTCTGTGACGATTCATGAGCGTGCATTTTCTTTGTTTCCACACAAAATAACTTTTGAAACTCTCAGTGCACTAATATCCCACGACTTATTATCGCACGCGAGTGGAATATGCTTGCCGCACTAATTAAAATAAAAGTGAACTCAAAGAAAGTAATATATGTAATAAAACGGGGCAACAGAATCACGTAGAAATTGAACCGTATATGCTAGTGAAGTTCGCAAAAGGCTTCTTGATCTTCAGGCACGGGGTTTCATGCGCAATGACGACCAAACCAAAGCTGGAAGGGAAGTTTCCGACGTCGGAGACTTTATTTTGCACATCGTTCAAACTAAAAGTGTTGAATATGTACGTAGCATCTTGGAGCGATGACGAGTTCCTTAATGTTCATCATCGGTGCAAGCATTATCAAATTGTTTGTGCTTGCTTGGCTGCAAGCTACACACCGGAATTTAATGTTTCAGTTAAACCTGTATATTACGAAGTTGACAAAAACTCGCAATTTTTTGTTAGATCTAGGTTTTTGTTACATGCAGTTTTCGAGTTAAGGCTCGTGGCAATGAAAGAGAAACGAAACCAAAATGCTACACATTAGTGATGGTGAGGTCAACCTAAAGAATTAATTTCACAGTGAAAAATTGCGTGATTTGCAGTTCTACTACTTTCCCAGAAACGTAGTCACTACACGGAACTCCAAAGAATCACGGTAACGTTCCCCCGTATTCCCAAACGCAACTTAAGTACCACTTATGCCTTTTGAGACTTTCCGGTGCCTTAACTCGTTTTAAAAAAGCCATGAAGACGAAGCACAAGCTTGGTTCATTCAAAAGATTGCCTCGTTAGAATCATACTGACACCAGTTTTAGCGTAAACTTGGCTGAAATAAGCTGTATAATTAGGAAAAAGGGGAAAGGCCATGCGACCCACTCGCTCATTTCCCGCAACAGAACCTATGATGTCATCATACCAGCCAGCTCTGCGATTGGCGGAGGCCGGCAAAAGCAAACGCAAATTTGGCAGACCTTATAAGCTTGCTGAACGGGCTATTCGCTCTTAAATTTAGGCCATGTTCTTTTTAAAGCAGTAAGAATGGTGGGACCGACAGTGGAAGTTACGAAAGCGTCCGGAAAAAGAAGTACCGATGCGTACTGCTGTAGGTACTGCGCGCACTATGTTTGGTTTAGCTACACAGGACTGCAGGGCTTTGGGGTAGTTTTAGACGACACCCCGATTGACGCAAGCAACGGTGTATTACGTGACCATATTTGTCGAGCGGGCACTTTGTTTCACAAAATGATTATTTTCTCTCTAAACAAAAACAAGCCAGGTTCAAATACGGTCAAAAACAAACCAGAGGCAGAAAACGGCTTGCCACGGTATGGTGGCGCCATGTAGGTTCACTAACGGTAAACAAGGCTTACCGTTAAAGGAGCATAATTGAGCATAATACCGTTAAATGAACATAATACTAACTTAAAGGAGAATAATACCGTTAAATGAGCATAAATCTGCAGCTAAAGCAGCACAATTTGCGGGTCGGCGGCTGTCTTGTGGGTGCGCCTGGCGGGCGACGTCCTGCTGGCGGGTCGCTTCGGCAAAGGTGCGACTACTTCGGTCCTGATTTGTGGCGGGCATGGCAGACGGTTGCGTTGCGACGTGCTCAGCTGCAAAGGCAATGACGCCCGTTGACGTTGTTGCTTTTGCGGCGCGTAATGCAAGTTTTCTTACACAGGTTACCGGCTACCCTGCCCGATCGAGGCGCCAACTGTCGGCGCTCATTAGCGACATGATACACTACTTCGCTTCCCGTCTCCTTGACGGCAGCACCATCAGCGTCAATGATATGTTTTCTGTCGTTTCTCTTGTGTTCGTTGTATTAGAGTCATTTCCGTGACGGTAGTGACGACAGTGAAATCTTGGTGCATCCGGGCATAAAACACTTTCGTGTTAAAAACAATGCCTCATCAGGGTAGCGAATTCGTTACATCAAAGTTAACAGTCGCAACGCCTTCATTACGTACAGGTCGCAAACACATGGGTTTCAATAGGACTGGCAATGGAGAACTGGAAAACTTTCTTTAAATCCAGGAATTCGCTACATGTAGGTTCGTTACGCCCAGGTTTAACTGTATTCTCTATCCTTTGATGTCTCTGTGTTCGCAGCCGTGTATGAATGGTTGTCGCGCTGTGCCAGACAGTCTTTCACACGACATCGCCGGATCGCTTCAGCTGCCTCCCTGCGCTTTGTCTTCGCCTAAGCTAGCTCCCTCTTGCTAACGCGAAAGCACTACTTGGTTACGTCGGCTGAATTACACACCCAGCTGGCGCCCGCAAAAGCCGCGCCCGAAAAGCACGTGATTTGTGTCATCTTTGCGACGTCGGAGCCAACACCTGCCGAATGAATTCTCGGGAAACGTTGTTCGGTAAGAATCGCACCTATAGAGTTTCATATTAATATACTAAAGGAAAATCTTGCGCCACTGTCTAGGGGAGCCGCGATTCAGGGAGCGTTCTGTCATGTAGCGGGCAGGCACGTTCCACTTTTTTCAGTTTCAGTTTATTGTTTCAGTTGAAATGGTACAGCGCATAGACAACTCTAGGAGGTCCCATAGTCATAGACTGGGGAGGGACCTCCTACCAACTAGTAAAAAGGAAAAGTACACATAATGCGGTTAACTTTTACTTGGCATGGCTCATGAACAGGCTGAAAAGTTGCCTCTGGCTGCAAAAAGGCAGCAATATTAGTTTAGAAGCTTCGTTTTGTCATAAAAGTGAAGCGTCAAAAAGGGTTATTTGTCAAAGATTATTTAGGAGCTCAATGGAACATGAACAAGAAAAAAGATGTTATCCTTTTTTGTTGATTTTGGCTTCGATATAAGAAAGAAGCCTTGTGGCTAGCCAAGCCAAGTAGGCGAGAAACGTCTGTAGCTTCAATGGCGGCGCCTGCGACGGCCCGCGATTGCAGCGCCGGATTTCTTTCTGGTACATATCAGTATGACACTCCATGCTCGCACCATAGCGCGCGCGTCAGAAATAAAACAGAGAAAAGAAGCGCGTCCATCGCCACTGATGCGTTCCATAGCACGTCTCTCATGAGCGCGCGCGCTCGCTCTTACCCACGCTCTCTATTGGCCTTTAGCTTCAGTGGAGGTAGCCGCAGCAGAAGAATGAATAGGGATTCTGCCACACAAGTAGCTGCAGTGAGTCCGATGTCGAGGTTGCAGGCTTACAGCTGACATGAGAACAGGACTCGCCGACCAACGTAGCCAAATGAAAGAGATTTGCGTTTGCATCTCATAAGACGTTGCTTAGTGAATCCCTGACACAATTAGTTTATATACACAGTTAAGCCTTAATGTAACGAACCTCTGTGTAACGAATTCCTGTATTTGACGAAGTTTTTCAATTCTCCATCGGCATCCCCATTGAAACACTAGTGTTTGCGACATCTATGTAACGAAGGCGTGTGGATGGTTAACCTTTATGTAACGAATTCGTTACGCTGATGAGCCAATTTTTTTTTTGCACTTTTTCTGAAAAATCGGCCGGAGAAATGCACTTATTTAGCAAACTTCGCCCGCACCGCAAACTACCACGCGTTTAGGTGCAAGGCACACCAGTCGGCGTGTAGTTGCCCGTCTCCATTGCCACCTGTGGTGTCGGTTCTTCGGTGAAGAGTTCTGCGGCCAGAGAATGAGATGTTTTGTCTTTTCAGTCAAACCGCGCAATTTTAAATGCCGTCACCGTCGGCGAGAAAGAAGAATGCCACTGCCATGCAGTTACAGTATCCTAGCTCGCACCCTCTCAACACTGTTGGGTGCGGGAAGGATCATCAAGTTGGCTAAAGGAGCCCCTTCAGCATACGTTTGGTCCTTGAAACGGCTAAGGCACCGTGAGATGTCAAACGGCAAAAATGATACTTAACTTACGTTTGTGAATGCAGGGGCGGTTGAGCTTGCGTCTTTGGAGTGCCGCGTGGTGACTAAGTTCGTGGGAAAGCAGGAGGCACAAATCACGCAGTTTCTCACTCGGAAATAAATCCTTTAGGGGCGAGCTCAGCATCACTAATTTCTAGCGCTTTGGTTTTGTTACAGCTTCATTCACACTAGCCTAAGCTCGAATACTGCATGCAACGAAAACCTGCATGTAACGAGAAATTGCGAATTTTCGTCAACTTCGTTAAATCCAGTTTTAACTGTAACGTTTTACAGTGTTTTCACAGCAGTAGGCATGTGATTACGCTTTGTTTTCCAAGTAGTTGAAAGTGTAGGTACCGTAGTTTTTGGTGTTTTATTGTTCCGAAATAAATAAATAAATAAATAAATAAATAAATAAATAAATAAATAAATAAATAAATAAATAAATAAATAAATAAATAAATAAATAAATAAATAAATAAATAAATAAATAAATAAATAAATAAATAAATAAATGCAATTTTAGCACTTGCTGTGTTCTGATACTGTAGAATTTGGTGAATTTTATGCAGACACCTGTGATTAGCTTTTTATACGGGATATCTTTTTTCCGGCATCTGTCTGTCGCCGGTATCAGTGTGCATGCGCGCCCTGTTACAGATCGGAAATTGAAACTGCTTTTGCAAGTTCGGAATTTTGAGGATCAACCTCTGGCCCCTTTGCTTCTGAGGTCCGGAATCATAAGTCAGATTCACTAACCCACGATTTCCTCCGTTTTTTTTCAACAAGGGGCGGTCTCGGGTCTTGCATTGAAGTGTTTCGCCTCGTTTTAAGGACTAAAAGGGGAAAAGAACACCATGGCTCATGATTTTGGCGTCATTTTATTTCGGAACATAGAAATACATCCCGTTGGTTCTCCAGACACGTGGCCATGCACACGTGACACCGCCCACGTGAAGAATTGACAACAGATGGCAATACCATTACTTTACTAGTAAATAAAGAGTAAAAGTAAAGAGGGTTAATTTTGTGACCCTGGTCACTATATTATTCATGTTTTCACCTTATGTTGAAAATTCGGAACTTGGTCAAAAATGAGAAAATAACTCAGTGGTTGGACTCCTACTTATCAAGCCGGTACCAGTACGTTCAAATAGGTGAGTCTACCTCTCCCTTGTCATCACTTGTTTCTGGAGTCCCACAGGGCTCCGTCTTAGGTTCGTTGCTTTTCATTATCTATTTAAACGATTTACACTTCGACTGTCCGGTGCGTTTCCGTTTCTTTGCCGATGACTGCGTTGTATATTGAATCGGCAAATGACCAGAAAGTTCTCAACAAATACTTAACCGCTGTTAGTAATTGGTGTGCCGATTGGAACATGAGCCGCCAAATGACAATAACGCGCAAAAAGTGTTCTCTTCAATGTGCTTATAAAATTGACAATGTTGAATTAGAGGCTGTTAACGAGTTCAAATATTTGGGTGTAACCATGACATCAAACTTCACCTGGAACAAACAAATACAAAACATTACATCATCAGCACTGCGCAGACTTTGGCTACTAAGACACCGACTTCAGCACTGTACAAGCAGAACGAAGACCGTTGCGTATACTACGCTGGTCCGCCCCTTGCTCGAAAATGCAGACGTTGTTTCGGACCCACACAGAAAGACGGATTCAGCGATGCTCGAGCGGGTACAAAAGAAAGCGTTGCGATGTATTCACAACGCATATATATACAGCAGGCGAGTATCCGTGACAGAACTGCGCAGGCGTTCTGACCTACCAACACTAGAGGCCGGCCGCAAATAAGATCGACTTAAATTATTACACAGCATAGTCAATGGTTATTCAAAGCTTGACTTCAATACCTACCTGGAATTCAACATGTCACGCCCCACCCGGAACAAGCACAACAAAACAATCCTAATGCCTTCCACAAGAACAAACGCTCACGGCCTATCCTTTTTCCCGAAAACGATAGCAGAATGGAACACTTTGCCACGCAACGTTACTAACTTAACTAATCAAAATGTTTTTTCAACGGCTGTTCAAAATTGTGTATGATTGAAGAGCTAGTCTGGTTCCCCTTCTGTTCTGTTGAACCGTGGCCGCCGACAGCCGATCGCGGAGGCCGTGGTTGAACTAATGTATTACAAGTGTTAGCTTGCAACCACGCCACTAACGCACACTGCTCGTCTTTTTTTTTTTTTGCGCAGTGTTTTCCTATCTTTAATTGGCAACGTCAGACTTTTTTTTTTTTCGCACTTCCTGGGCAATGACCGTAGTGTACTTTGTTGTGTTTTGCATTAGACTAGCATTGCCGGTTTTATTGTATACTCATGTAGGCATTTCATTTGTAACGAGAATTACTGCTGCTTTGCGTATCGTGGGCGGTGTACTGATTGCGTGCGCTTGTGTGTCGTAATACTCTGTAAGCTTACTGCATTATTGCTTCCCTGTGAACCGCGGGCCGTGTTGTCTGGTCGCGTGTAAACCCTGTGTTCGTACTCTGCACTGTACCACTCCTGCTCTGGCTGCCAAAGGGCGGATGGCAGTATTGAATAAATAAATAAAATAAAATAAATGTTTTAAACCAATTCTACAAAACAATTCACACTGCCCTTCCACTTTATGAAGGAGAATGACCAGCGAAGCTAGACGCAGTCCAAGAAGTGAAAGAAAAAAAAAATTCTGCAGAAATTCAGAGAATTATCTACTAATGCGAAGCATTCTTATGCCGCCTGCCTTGAGTGTGAGTTTTTTACGGCCAAATTTTTGTTTTTTTCTCAATCCTGTCCGACCAATTACCTCCATTTACGCTATTGTAATGATTACAGGTGAAACTTTCGTGAAATCTTCAATATTGTGCAAATGTCATGCGTAGTACATTTTGCCATTTTTCGTATTTTTAAAATATTTTTTTATTTTTTTATTTTTTCGCAATTTCGCCCGGGTAATTATCTCCATTTACGTTACTATAAGGATTACATTTGGAAATTTTCCGAAATCTGCATAATTGTGGAAATGCAGGAGGTTACACGGTTCGCCATTTTCCGTAATTGTTTTCTGTTTTTCTTATTTTTTTTTTAGTTTTTCAAAATTTCGTTCGACAGATTATCTCCATTTACGCTACTGTAACGATTACAGGTGCAACTTTTGCGAAATCTGCTTATTGTGGAGATGCCAAGCGGTATACGTTCTGACGTTTTTCGTATTTTTTTTATAATTTTGTAATTTTTTAGTTTTTTCAAAATTTCACTCGAGCACTTATCTCCATTTACGTTATTCTTATGATTACGTTTGGAACTATTGCGAAATCTACATTTTTGCGGAAATGCAGGGCGTTAAACGCTCCCGGGTGTGGGGGTACTCGGCAAAGAATGACGAATTAAAATACGCTTGCTTATAATTAGCAAGTGAGTCTACTTAGCTGAACGAAAGTTGGAAGGACTATAGAGTTATATTCAAGCGGAATAACATGAGGCTGCCCGTTTCCCTCCCGAGTCGGAGGCATCATACGGCCTGTGTAACACACCATCCCAAACCGCTCGACCGTGGCAAACAGCCGTCAGGTCGCATCGGGGCGTCAGACGTCCAGGTTTAAATCTCCCACCAGCACAACGGGCATGTCACAGGTGCTGATGAGTTTTCTCACCGTAAAAGGTTATCAAGCACGTAATGTGTAGGTGAAAAATTAGCCTGAACTCCCAGGACTCCAGGCTAAAAGCCGAAAATGTACGCATTAAAATTATCACTTCAATCTGGTCAAACCATAAGTTAGGTAACGCAGGAGAATCGCCGCTAGCGTGCCTTTGCTTTCTTTTTTAGGCACAGCTGCAAATTGTTAAGTGGGTTGTCAAAACCCAGAAGTTATCTGATAGCGACTTATTAATACGCGAGGTGCAATACATACCCACCCCCCAAAAAGTCAGCAGCGAGCGCGTCAATAATTTTGGGAACATAAACAGCAATGGGGGAGAACAGGAGCACCCAACTGTCGTCACAAATCTGCAGGCCAGTTTCTTCCGTCATCCTTCAGCCCTTCAGCACCATCCGTCAGCGCAAAGCTGGCGGCATGGGCTGGGCACCTAAAGTTTTAAAAAAGAACAAATACCAACACCGGAAATGCGTACGAAAAGCAGGCGTAGTAGCCCATGCGTTTCAATTGCTACAGAGTTAAGGGTAAACAAGAAGGGTCGTCGAATCATTTTCTTCATTCCAGATGTGACGCGCTCACTCTTTTTTTTAGAATGCGTATATGTTTTCTCTTGCTTTCCGATGTCTCGTGGATGCGGCAGTACCCCGGTATTTTAACCTCACACCATTTCTTTTTTGCTCCTCGCGGCGTTGTTGAAAGACGAGTTGGAGTGATGGAGCACATAGAATAACAACTACGCGGCTTTGCGGCAAAGAGTACAGCGCCCGCTTTTCGCTTTTTCAGAAACATCGCACGCTGCACCAGACGAAGCACGCGCATTCCTTGCTCTACTTCGATGGCGAAACCAAGGCTGCAGTCTCATAGCTTTATGCCAGACGGACGCCCGAACTTCCTCGCTGCTTTGAAGTGACGCTTATCTATTGTTCTCCATTTGTTACTGTTTTTCTGAAGATTGTCCTGGAAGTGTTAAATATTTGACAATTCGCATTGCTTCACCCCACTCCATCGTGAATCTTCTGTATTGCCGTCCACTTGTTTTCCTTTCTGAAGTCAGTTTCAAAAATGTTAAAGTGTTTTTGGAAAGTGGACAGCTGCATCTGCGTTACACCAATTCCTCTCGCTTGCTGTCCGCTTCTTTTTGTCAAGTCAGTCGTTAAGATGCGAAACATTTTTGCAAGGTGCCATGTTTCGCATTCTATGTTCACTAGACTGCAGCGAGGAAATAAAGCGCTGCCCGGGGCCCTAGATGTGGTTGTTTTAACCATCAGTAAGCTACTTCTAATGTGCCTTTATTTTTGGAAATGATTTGAAGGTAAGCTAAGCAAAGTCGTTGCGTTCTCTTGATATGGTTATTTCTGAATTTTCTAAATTTTTTGCTTCAGCCAAGATCTTAACTTTCATTCCGATGAACGCAGGCCTTTGTAACTCGTGGCGGCGAGCACCACGAGCAGCCAGTCCTCTCTCTAACGTGCAGCAGTCTCCTTTCCGTGCGGTTCGGTTCACCCGTGTAATTCCATTTCCCCCGATACAGAACGTAAGTGGCGGAATTGAGCTCCGGTGTGCGAGATGCGTAGAGCTAAATTCACTTATGCCTCAACGAATTCACAAAATCAGTTCAGGCCCTTGTTCCAGTAATTTTTTTAAGCCGACCGACGGCTTTGTTGAAACTCTCGTGTGTGTCGAAGGCACTCAAAAGTATGCCGCAGTCGAGGAGAATCGTGGGTATGTGCTGGTTTGGCTGACTTGCTAGTTTAGCTGCATAGGGAAGCACTTAAGCTACGATCTTAAACTAAAGTAATTTGCTCTTTTCTTTAAGAGGGTCTTCGGTACCATATTCTTCACTCAGTTCACGAACAAAAGCTTTAACATAGCAAAAATGCGGCTAGGGTTGCTCACTTCATTCCATCCCTGTTTGAGTGAACTAAAGTGAAATTCATTCTAGGGCTCGCTCTGGAGTCTCGTATTTAATTAACTGAGACGGCTATAAAATACGTTTTCTTATCCGAATACGGAAGCTCGAACCTCATGCTTTACGCAGGCCACCAGGGACGAGAGAAGTTGGAAAGGGTGGACCGGTTTTACGTAGCTATTTGCGTTGCTCTTGTATATTGGTTGTTGCTTTGATTTACTTGCTTTTTCCACTCTGGTGAGAGCAGGCCGAGAATACACAAAAAAGCAGTGGTCACGTTAATTCAAGCCACGCTTTAAGTTGGGCGCCATTTTCACAACATTATGTGTATCTCTGACCCCACTGCGTCAAAACTGTGAAATATCGAACCTTCACATGAACAAAGCAGATAATGAAAGATATTCTAAAAACGCCGAGATTGTTGAGAAAAGTAACAAGTGCTTTCCTGCTTATCAAAACAAATGTTTATTATATCCACGAATACTCTTATACTATGCACAATCTATTGCTTAGATACTACTGACAATTATTTTAGGGGGTGCTCGAGTTATTCATTTCCATGATGAACTTAGCTGTTTGATGACATTATTTCGCAGAGTGAAATCTTTTCATCATCATCAACAGCCTATTTAGGCCAACTGCATGACGAAGGCCCCTCCCATTCGCCTCCACAAAACCTTGTCGCACAAAACTAAATGTTTGTGCGCCATAAGTGTCATTTGTTTGCTCCTAAATCTGTGCTATTTATTATTTGATGAATGAGGTGTTCTAGACTATTTTTAATTGGCTCCCTACGTATTCCTGCGGCATTGCCGAGTGCGTGGTCCAGCCTTCTAAATGAAAGATTAGTTGATTCTTATTGAACTCATGCGGTGTAATCTTTATTAAAATAACGTTCTTTTCCTATGTTTTGTGTAACACCTGAATCAGCAGATGTAGCCGCATTTCAACCAGCTAACGTTCCGACTTTTTTCTTCAGTTATTAGACGATAACAATACACGTTCTTTCCTCCGATTACAATGATTGCCAAACTTTTACTGAGCATATGTCATTGCCAACTTTCCGGGACGAAGTGGCTCGAGTTAGATGTCTGCTTCCTCTGCTGCGTGTACATTGCCTCGCGATGCAGTGGCTGTACAAAAAAAAAAAAAATCAGCCAGCCATTTGAAATGCAGTCATAAGGCTACAAAGTAAGGCTTTCTTAAGTAGTCGTACGGTTGCATTTAAGGTGGGTTGCGAATTTCCCTTCGCAGAAACTTACTCCACGTTGGTGATTTCCCCTAAATCTGGGCGTTATCATTTAAATGCAGTGGCGTGTCTCTGCGTGCGCGTGCATGCCGGCAAGGGCGCATGTTCATGTTCATGTGCCCACAATACCTTGATGCAAATTCTTTTGCTAGTTGTGACCACGTTGTCCTCTTTTCAGTTTTGCGCCAACGTTGCGCCCGTTCTAGGAACGCGCTTGAAACTCGCGAACTGAGTGTGCTCGACTTCTTCCGTTCCGCTTTGAACTTTTTAGCAGTTCAGTAATTTTGTTTTTAGCTTTCTCCGTCCTTTATTTGGTTGTCATTGCAATTTTCATGCAAAGTTTTGACTTATCCGCCTTCCGCGCTAGAAAGCAAAAGAAAAACTTCATGAGACCCGGCATTCAACCCTTACAGTGACTCAGGGTTACCTTGAATCGCTGCTGGTGACTTGTGTTTTTTCTTCGTTCGTTTTTTTTTTTCTAGCTCAATGTGGGGTGAAGCGCTTCTCGTGCTGCTCAGGGTCGCTGGGAGCCTGTTTTTTGGTTAGAGGGTGTTTCACCGTGCGGCTCAAATCGCCTGTCTGGCTTCCGCAACAAACCTCCTAATGGCACCATTCCGCTGAGACGCAAGACGTAGTACTCCCGCGCTTCCAAACAGACCACCGCAGAAGCAAAACGAAAAATAGATTTACGCGCTTATCCTCTACCTTATTAAGCCCTTCGTCCGGAATAATATAACAAAAAAATGAGCGCAGCCCCCGGCTGACGTGGGTTCCCCTTTGCCCAAGCCGTCTGCCCGATAAATCCGCGCCATTTGTGGACTTCTGCCTTACTCTACAAGTTGTTCCAGCTTTCGCAGTATAACGAGCGGAACAAGCTTGCTGGGATGCCCTGACGGTCGGCTGGCGGGCACTTCCCCTGACTGACAATCTCCGTGGAAAGTATAAGTGCAGCGATTCAGAGTGCGTAAAGCAAAGGCAGCAATTGATGATTGTTGCCGAGAAGCAAGGGAAGTTGCATTACTAATGCACGTGAAAGCTTTTCAGAAAGTTAGTTGGCTCGTGAATTATATACCAACGTCCCAGAAGACGCTAGCAGCGACTCTGAGGACTCTGCCTGGATAAAAAAAATTAGGACGTCTACAACAACAACGGTTTCTTCTGAAGATTCCGTCTTCCGATCGAGACAGTTGACGACCAAAGACGTCTGGTAAATATTTGAGCCTTTTGCACTAATTTCTGCAACATGCAGCTTCAGAGATATTTTTTTTCTGCGTTGCGTGCGCATGTTTTAGGTTTTTGTTTTTGTTCTGCATTTGTACTTTAACATCCGCGATGTAACTCAAAGAGCGAATTTCCAGTCATCTTCAGCCTGCGTTACGTTGCACCTTGGGCTGCACCTTGTCGGTTTTTAAATTACGATTTCATGTAGATTTCGACGTTTGCTGCTATCTACCGCGCGCTAGTACAAGCTGAGCAGCAAATGTTAAGCTCCCCAATGCCAGATAACCGACGGGAAATACGACTTTCAGAGGAATACCTTTTGCGTGACACAAGTTCCACCAGAAAAGTTAGCGCCTCACACTAAGTGTAAGTGGATGTTCGTTAAGCTTTGCGGGTGACCTATGACCACTCACGAGTCCGCAGGAATTTGCATAGGTGAATTTGAATTCAACACTCATTTGAAAACACAGCGTAAGTTTGTGTTCAAATGAAGGGGAGGTGGGGGGAGAGTGATGTTAGCCACTATAGCACGGAGGAGTGCACATTTGGTGTTTAGTCGGGTATAGGTATTTGGTGTTTGGTGGGGTATAGGAACCTTCATTACAAAAATGTGGAATGGGAAAGAGTCCTCCCCTCTCCCAAAAGTTCCGCAGCGGGAGTGAGGGTGCTCAGTGGTAGAGCCTTGGACTAGGCAGGGTCGTTTGCGATCGCTTTTTCTGAAAAAGCGAACCTGAGAGTCAGCACGTTATTTCCCGAAGCACACAAATTTATAAGGAGCGAAAGAGGTTACTGGAACGACCGCTGTCTCGAGCATTCTGAACGGTTTCAGAGACTAGTTTCTTGTGGACGCCGCCGCGAAGGAATGTATGAGCGTGGGGAAGCACAACAGCACTCTAAGATGACTGCCACCTGTTACGGCGTATGTAGTTTAAAAATTAACAGCACTCGTTCATCGGAAGTGGTGTCCGTTATAAGCGACTTCATCGCGCAAATGCAAGCAGTGGTTGAAGAGTAGAAGAAGGACGGTGATGCTGATAATGAGGAGAATGATGACGATATGGTTGTGGATGATTGTGGTGGGGGTGGTGAAGATGTGGAGGAGGAGAGGGATGATTGTGATCATAGATTCACTCACAAAAAGGGCAGAAAATTGGCAAGAACTCCATACATTCGAAAAACGTACCAGTACAATCCAAACGCAATCTACACCGATGCGGCCGTAAACAAGCAAGGCAATGCATCAGCCGTAGCTACCAACAAACATGGGTATATTCGTGATTTTATCATTACCAGAAAACAGAATACTCCAGAAGAAGAAACCACTGCCGTCGTACTAGCAATCAGATGGGCTGAAGTTAAGAACAAGGACTCCATAATTATCACTGAGTCGACTAGGGCCATACGAAGCTTCATCTGCGGCATCGTCCCAAGGGATGCTAAAAGACTTCTTCCAAAAGTTCTAAAACAGAAACACACACTTGTGTGGACTCCCGCCAATCAGGGTCTAGAGGGTAACGAGGGGGCAGATTCTCTTGCGAGGACTACCATACAGCGGAGAGAGCCGGAACATTCGTACGCCTTCCCTGCTTACTGTCAGGGCACAGACAAATTAACATCATATTTATTTATTTATTTAGTACATACTGCAGGCCCAGTTTGGGCCCAAGCAGGAGGGGCGATACAGCACATACAATACACGCAAATAAAAATATAGGCTTTACCTATAGACTTTAAATATAGACTTTACCGAAGAAAAATCCCTACGCCACACCCCAGAATAAGTTCTGAAGGAGCGAGAAATCTTAGAAAAATGCAGACGAGCACCTACTTACATACGTCCGGACTCTCACTTATGTTCCAAGAAAAGTATAATGAAGACTGCAGAAAATGTAACCAGAAGGCGGGTTTATTCCATACAGTTTGGAAATGCCCAATTACTTGGGACAAAAATAGCCACAAAACCTCATGAGAGTCCTGGGAGGAAGCCCTGTCCAGCTCGGACCCCACACAGCAGCTTGTGCTGCTTAGTAGGGCCAGGGCTGGCCAAATAGCTCCTGGGGTCCTGGAATTTAAAACCCACCTTTGATATTTCCACCTTTCCCTTAACCCATTTACAAAATAAAGCTTGCTGTTACTACTACTACCTCCTATACATTCAATTGACGCTGGTCATGTCGCCAATAATGATGATGGTAGTGGTGATGTGGTGGAGGAGGATGGTGATTGTGATCTTAGATTCCTCCTACACATTCCATTGCCGATGGTCATGTTGTTGTGGTTGGGAATTTGGGGTAGGAAATATGGAGAAAAAACGCCAGTGTTGCGGCGTCCTTGGTTGAAGTCGGGATGCGGAGGTCTGTGTTTTAGGAGCGAGGCGACTTTCTGGTGGTGGTTGCAACCCTTCATAAAGGTCGGGTATAGAGAGGCCCAAATTTAGAGAACGGTTTTGAGCTGCGGATTTGAGCTGCGGAGAATTCGGAGGAAGAATTTTGTATGCGAAATTTAAAGAACGTATTGATGAAAGGGAACGCCTATAGTGTGAGGTATATCTTGCAGACTCGACGGATGGGAGCATCTGTCTTGGAGTGCTCTTCAGGTCGGAGTTGAATGTAGGAAGTCTCATATGTGAGTCTGCTCAGTAGTAGTGGTTGTACTAGACGCACGCGTTGTGTTCTTTAGGGAAAGAAAACGTGTTTTTTAAAAGATTATTTTTTTCTTATTTCTTCGTGATTGCTCTCTACTTTCAGCAGTTAATGCATAATGCATCACAAAGAGCTCGACATATTACTCGGTGTTAATGCATAATGTATGGCGCTGTTAAGGCACGGCACCATGAATCCTTGCTCGGGTTCAATTAATTTTATTTTTTTTCCGGGTACCCCATAGTGGAAGCGGACGCCGCCCTACTCCTGAACTCATATCCAGCTTCGACCCCAGCAGGAAGTGAAGGCAAACACTACCATCCGAGTAGATACGCGACCAAGCGTAAGCAGTCCCTACGAGTGTCATGCCTGACAGCAAACGTGCATGCGTGACTGCTCGCGATAAGCATTCAAAACAGCGCACGAAAGGCGCGAAGCGAGAGGTTTCTCATTCGCCTTGCCGCCTCGTGGCCTCTCGAAACACGATAGCAATGACGACTGTCATGTTTGCCTGTGTGTCGTGTTGGCGCAGTTTTTCCAATCTCTCCAAAGACCGAATTCTCAGTACTCTGTACATTTATAATTGATGTAGAGCCAATCATGTGTCGTAGTACAGAACTCATCATTCTAGCTATATACGATTATTTCCAAACTACCCAAACGGGATCCTGACGCACTACTTGGTGGGTGGCAGTTTGAACTATAAAAAAAATCGGAGCACAATAAAAAAAGGAATCGCCTTCGTTTCTTGTTAACGTTCAAGCTGCTTTCTGCCAAGAAATATACAAACTCTCACAGATTATAGCCATTCTACTGTCACACTATTTGCCATGGCAGGAACTGTCGCCTGTTGCTGCGAACTGAAATTTGTCGTTTAGTGCAACGAATGTTTCGTCCAGTAGCAGCCAGGGCACAGATACTAAGTAATATAAGGCAACCACAGTTAATTCGCGTGAGCGGAAGTCTCCTGCGGAAGCTCGTTTATTACTTTGCCGGCATTTAAAATATTACCGGCTCTGGCGGGAATAGTGCCCATCATGTAACACTTAAGAATGTGATCCGCTTAAGCTTAGAATATCCGTTTTACCACGGCAACTTGAAAGAACAGCGCGTGACAGAAACGCGCATGGCAAAACGGCAAAAAAAAAAAAATCCCATGTAAAACGGCCCTTGTAACAATACCAATGCTACAAAACTGCAGACTTCAATGAAGCAAGTCACAAAACATCGCCACGTCAACGCAGGGTGAAGACAAGACAGAGCGGCAACAAAATAGCGCGGCAGCAAAAGTTCAGAGTCACACAAGCGCAGCGACAAAACAGCAACATGTCAAAAAAGCTTATCGCCAGGAGAGCCGAGGGACAAAGTGGAGTGGCAACTGGCTTACCTTTTTTGTCCTTTGACCGGCTGGCGTTGGGCGTCTTGGTGCAAAAATAATTTAGGCTCTTTGTACTTACACTCTTGCCCATCGACTTTGGCAGAGGCAACTCGTTACATTTGTGCAAAGATACGAGGATAAATCAAAGGCGATTATTTAGTTCAAAGTATCACATAAATCGTTCTGATTTTCAAAGGGCATTTTAGCATCACGGGTGGGGAAAAAAGTGGCAGTATTTATCAAGCTATAATGAATTTCACAGATCGTCTATACCTTCTATATATGTATACTCGGGTACAACGCAAAACGGCAACAGAAGTTGCCTGTGTGCTTCATCACTGACGGCGAATGTTACTCCGTGCGGAGCAAATAGGACTTTCATCATCATCATCACCAGCCTATCTACGCCCACCGCAGGGCAAAGGCCTCTCCCATTAATCTCCAATTACACCGGTCCTGCGCTAACTGCAACCAATCTATCCCCCGCAAACTTCTTGATCTCATTTGGCCATCTAACTTTCTGCCGCCCCCTGCCACGCTTGCCTTCTCGGATTGATCGTGTGAATATCGTCCATCGTTGAATAGCCTTTACGGAACCATGCTTGTTCTTTAGGTTAACTGAAATCTAAGGTTGCAGAAATTCTGTTAGCGATTACCTTGTTAAGTACCTTGTAGACGACTGACAGTAAGCTGATCGGCCTATAATTTTTCAAGTCTTTCATGTCACGTTTCTTATGGATGAGGATGATGTTCGCGTTCTTCCAAGATTCCGGTACACTTGCGGTCATTAGGCGTTGCGTATACAGGTTTGCCAGTTTTTCAAGTACCCTTTCTCCGCCATCCTTCAAGAGGTCTGCTGTTATCTGATCCTCACAAGGTGCTTTTCCCCCTTTCATTTCCTTCAAAGCCTTCCTTACTTCTTCGGTCGTTACTGGTGGGATGTCTATCTCCTCTGAACTACTTTCTCGTTCGGCATTATCCTGGATGTCCCGGCTACTGTACAGATCCCTATATAACTCCTCGGCTACTGTGACTATTTTATCCCTATTTGTGATCACATTGGCTTGCTTGTCTTTAAGTGAATGCATCTGATTTTTCCCCACGCCAAGACGCCAATAGAACGTTACTTGGAGTATTTTGAACACGGCACAAGCCGGTTCCGTGATTTTGTGGACCCAATATGCTTATAAACTACTTCAGCGACGACAAATTACGTGAGAAAAGGCAGCTAGACGATATCACGCATTCATAGCAACCTCTTTCCAAAACGCGCGCGCCCTTGGGCATCTCAGTCCGTCACTTAGGTGGAGTGATACCGTGCATGAGCTCTTGCCGTTCTTTACTTGCTCCCGAGTATTGTAAACCTCTTAGGTGTATGCGAAAATTTCAACGAAGCCTTTGAACGCATACAAGGGCACTAAAGTACTCAAGGCATTTCCGCCTTGAACAGCAGAAAAGCGTGTTCACGTAATAACTCGGACAGCTTTGTTCCACGCATGTTTTTGTCTTGGGCTCCCTTGTATTTGAGTTGGAAAATTAAATCCCGTTTAACAAGGGGCCTCATCGCCCCCCTTTATGCGCCAAGACCAAAAGTATTTACCGAACTTTTATTTATGGCTGCATTGTGTATGTGAACTTATTAAACAGTTTGTTTCTTTCATAGCAGAACTTAGTAACGTTGAAGTTTGGTCTAGTTAATTTAACCTGTGTCAGGCTACAGAGCAGAAAAAAACACATACACACAAGGACAAGAAAGGTACAATGGTATGTCCATTTCTTGCAATTGTGTGTGTGTGTTTTTCTGCGCTGCAGCCTGAGTGGTATCAGAAATCTTGGGTTTTGTCTCTCTTATTACTGCAGTGAAATCTCGTTGATACGTTTTCACGCGAACCGGAAAATAAAACACCTTATGCGGGAATCGTACTAACCAAAAAGGTTAAAACAAGGAGGGAGCTCCGTCAGCAACTCACTTTTATTGAGCAACATTGAAGTAGGTGGTCAATTTGTGCAGCACTTTCTTCTTTTCAACGTCCAGGAGTAAATTCTTCTGAAACGTAAAAACGAAGCTGTCGGTATTTTTCGCTTCGCCGGACACTGTGGGACACGACAATCTGTGTCGTGCTCCAAGTCGGTGAAGCCAGTCGCCGGACGCTTGGAAGTCTTCAGTGTCCAAGAAGAGCGCGATGTTGTCAACTTTTTCGCGTAGGACTGACTCGTCGACGTTCACTCGTGTCGTTTCAACGTCCTTGAGCCATGTAAGCAAGACGTCTTCCATTTGCTGATGCTTTGCACCTCGTGTTTGTTTTACACCGGGGCCGAAAACTTGCAGCTTCTTCCGACGTTCCTCTTTGACACTGGCAAACCGAGCTCGCCTGCAAACTACACGCGCTTCCTTTTCGGGTTCTCTTCGAATTTGCGTACAATTTTCACTTTTTCTTTTAAATTGAGCGTCATGTGTCTCCTCGACATTGTCACAAGCCTGGAAGCGCCATCCAGCGCGAAACAACAACAACAAAAAAGGGTGCGTGAAGAGGGGTGCTAGAAACTGCAGCAGCCCCACAGAACACAACAAGGTACAAAGAGAACAAATAACAGCGGGGGAAGCACAGATCATGGCGAAAAGCCCGGAAGGGAAGTCGCTGCCTGCCGAGAGCATTGCGCATCTTCCTTGATTGTGATGCGTTCCGTTAGAGATCACGGTGCATCGCCTGACGTATCATGATCATTGGACATAGCGGCCACGCCTGGCAGCGATGTTTTCGCCGCGGCTTCAGCGGCTCTGCAACGTGCAGACCGTGGTTTGTTGAAATGCGGTTTGAGCTCGTATAGCGAAGAATAAACGTAGGGTTTCTGAAAATGCCGGTCAAAATCCACTTCCCCGTTCGTATTATCCACCACCACCACCACCACCACCACCACCACCATCATCATCATCATCATCGCCGACCCCGACCCCCACCACCATGATCGTCATATCTATGCCCACTGCAGGGCAAAGGCCTCTCCCATTAATCTCCAATTATCCCAGTCCTGTGCTAACTGCGACCAATTTATCCCCGAAAACTTCTTGATCTCATCTGCCCATCTAGCTTTCTGCCGCTCCCTGCCACGCCTGCCATCTCTACGGATCAACTCTGTTACCCTTAATGACCAACGGCACACAACGTGAAAGCGGCATACAAAATTGGAGATTCTATTATTACTTCGCATTACATGTCTTGCCAACGTCCGTTTCTTCGTAATTTCTACTCTGTGGGGGAGCTCGGGGCGGGGGGGGGGGGAGGGGGGGGGGGAGCTCTGTCAAGCCGCTCGTACAGCGGCTTTTTTTCCCTCATCCTCAGCCATTGTACTTGACTGGAATAAAGAACTTCAACTTCAACTACTAATATGTCCTTAACACGGGTTTGTTCCCTGACTCACTCCGCTCTCTACAATTTTGGGCCCAAATATGGTCGTAATAAACGCACGAAAATGCTTTATTTCTAAGGGACATCGGGCAGGAGTGAAAACAAAAATGTAGTAAGCCTAAAAACGTATTATACGGTGTAGTATCAACGGGATTCTACTGTATACTTTAAGAGCAAGAAAACACAAAAAGACGGGTTCTTTTCCCGCCGCTAAACCAAATACCTCAACGACGTCAAAGCGGCGTACAAAATTGGAGATTCTGTTATTACTTTTTTTGTTATTTTTCTGCTGCAGGGTGTTACCGGAGCGAGCGAATCGAAGTCTTATTGACGGCTGGCTTGTGCAGTTGGATGCCATTAGATGCTGG